>NC_134276.1:55758069-56369032 GCF_949628215.1 Phalacrocorax aristotelis
TAAGCATCTATCATCAAATAAATGCTTAGCTTTAGCACAGCATTTAGGCTGGGGAAAGGAATTTTCTCTTTTGATTCTTAAATATACCAAAACAAGAGTACAATCCTGAATCCGTTCTTAGCCAACAAAAGAAGATAATGGTGATATAAGGAGATCTAATGAATTCCTCGTATTTTTCTTCTATTTGAGCTAGCCATCACTGTATAATGAGGCAGATCATAACTGCCATCAAAGGCACCACTTGCCACCGGTGCAAAAGGTTTGCCTGAGCAACTTGGAGTGTGGCAAAGCCTGTTATGGCTCTTACTGCTTTGCCTAATATACTGTTGCCAACAAGGACCAGTGACAGATGCATAGAGAAAAACAATTGTAAATATGTGCTTCCTCACAATCTGCAAATTTGGAAATGCCTGACCCAGAACTGTAAGTGTTCAGTCTTCCCACGAACTCATAAAATCGTAGCACCAACAGCGTTCCACAGCAAGCTAACCAGAAGTTTCCAGATACCAAAACACTGGGCCAGCTTAAGAGGTAAATGGTGGATAAAGATACCTGTAGGCAGAATGTTTTGTAAAGGAAATGAAAATGAAATAAATTGTTAAATCCAAATGCCTAAAATATGCAGTATTTTTGGTTTGAATTCTGCTGCCCCTTTAGGGATGCTTGGAAGTGAAGTCACCAGCATATGGTACCTGGGCCAGATGAAAAATCAGGTCATCTGGCCTATAAGAACATGGGGCGCCAAAAGTCCTCCCTGAATTCAGAAGGATTTTTTCATTCAATTTAGAAATTTTCAGTTGGAAAACTGCTGACATCAGGATATATTCGATGACTACTCAGCAACACCATTAGTTTTATCACTGCCCCCCCAATAACAAATAATTTCTTATTGATCCTGCTTCACTTGTCAGAAGAATGAGAGTGGCTTATGATAAATTTTTCTGTGTCAACATAGAAAACAAAAGGCATTTCTATTTCTGGCATCAACATGTAACTGAATAATAAAAAACACTTGTTTTATTCTAGTTGCTGTTTTTCTGGACATAACTTGTATTTTTGTTGGAGAAACCTTAACCATTATTTTTAGGTTAGCTTAATGAATTTGGGAATTATAGTGGAGATTATAATCTGAACTATCCCAGAGGAAGACAAAAATTAGAAGAAAGAAGGATACTGGCTGGATGATATATTATATAAAAATAGGTAGTTTATAGAAAGACTGAAATTCAGATCCCCATGTCATTTGGTTTTAGGAGGTCCAAGTCTGACATTAGGGGAAAAAATGAAATGGCATATGATCCCTTTGTTTATGTTAATCGTGGGGTTTGTTCAATATTTTGTCATTAGATATAAAAATAAAATCATTCCTGCTTTAGTAATGGTAATATCAGTCCTCAATATATGCTTAGATAAGTCTCATGACACTTCAGGATGGAATTTATTTAACTACATAAAAGCAACAAAATAGATATTGCATTTGATTACCTCAAAATAAATGATCTGTTTTTCCTTTTGTTTGCTTGAGCAAATATATAATTTTCTGTAGTGTTTGTCCTAGAAACATTTGAGTCATTTGTCATGTACAGCAGGGGTTATAACAGAAGGGTTCTTACACTGGGTGAATTAATTTTTATTAAGCTGGAAATAATTGACAAACTGTATTTATTTTTAAACTTATAAACATGATTAGAGCCATGTTAAATAAATAAGAGTGTTTATAAAGTCACAGAAGACAGTTTAAAGGTAGGCATGAGAAAGAACATTGACCAAGGATATTCTAAGAGTTTGAATTACAGCATCATCATACCTTCATTTTGGAGTGCTTTGTTCTTTCATTTTACACAGCCATAGAAAAAATAGACTTACTCCAGAATTTAGTATTAGCTATCTGATGACTCTTAGAGCTTTTCCTAGGGAATGTAGGACTACTTTACCATAGTTTATGACATCAAACAACAGAGGCAAAAAACCCCCAAAATCTGTCATCTCCTTTTTGTATAATAAGGGTTCGTATTAGTACCAAGGAAAACTCATGCAAGAGGCTTTGCTGCATAGTTCAAAAATAAGCCTAACATAAAATAAATAACTATGAATCATAGCAGATTATACTAGACAGAAGATTTGTGTATTTATGCCTCACTGAAGTTCTTATAAAAGAAATATGGTCTAACTGAATTCAACTTTGATATATGGGATATCTTTCAAATAATAAGTTTAGTGATATTTTACCATCAGCCCCCTTTCACACAGCGATGTTCTGAAACGTTTAATATTTCATAAAATAAATTATCACCTTTAGCCAAAGCAATTTAATACAACAGCTCTCAGTGAATCATCTAAACAATGTACTGGGTTGTGAAATAGCTTCTGTGGGGTCCTCTTCCACTGTAATATTCACAGCAGTCCTCCATAAACGCTGCAGGCTTACCAGGCCAGGCAGGAAACTTCTGACTACTGATGTTCAGCACTGTAGCATTTACAGATGTTCCTTTCAACCTTCCATTGCTGTGTCGCATCTGCTGGAGACCAGAGGTCAGATTTTCATTGAGCATCCTGTACCGACTGTGAAAATACACTGCTGAGACTTAGATTATGCTGCGGTTTTTGTTTTTTACATTTTCACAGCTGACTTAGGTACTCAAGCAGGGTGATTTTAGAGATCTGAAAATTGGTTAGGAGTCTTATGTGAAAACCACTGATTTTTCCTTTGTGTCTAATTGTGAGTGTTTGCAGTTTTCCTCTATATAAGAATAAATATGCTTTATATAGTGATATTATGGTGAATATTCAGTAGATTATTATGTGTACAGCTTGATTTTGTTAATGTAATTTATGTAATACAGACAATAAAGAATTGGTATTCATATAATACTATTAATGCATTCAAAGAATGAATTCACTCATCATTTTTTCTAGAAATGAATATTATTCTTTCCAATTGTATCAAATTCTTCTTGCTCTTTTCCAGTTAAAAGAATCATTATATCCTTTTTAATGAGGTAAAACTAATCTGCCATTCACAACTGTGAGTCTATGAGCAAAATACCGTATCTTCTGTTCTCTTTAATAGAAGTTATAGTTTCTTATCTTCCTTAGCAGCTCAGCTTCTTCTTATATTCTTTTAGAATTATATAATGGGACGCACAAGTTTGCTTATATTCGTTAAAATGACCATTTTGTTCTGTTTCTATTCTAACCCTGCATTTTCAGGGCCAAAGCTTTTTAGCACTCACCCATATGTGGGTACACAGGAAAATTAAGCTGAATTAATGAAGACTGAATTTAGAAATCAGTGATGTTAGCTTGTTTTTTACTCAGTTCATTCAATTAGTAAACCAAACTGAAACTACTTAATTCAGAAAGAATTTTAAGTATGAAAGCGTAGTATCCCACACAGAAATGTAATGATGTTTGCTAGCCCAGGTAACGCATTTGCATCTTTAATATGTTCCAAGTGATGTTTTGAGTTTAGCCATCTAGGCAAGCACATATCTGGTATGATTGCTTCAGTGACAACTATCTCTGAAAAAGACTGACGCAAAAACTAATGAAAAGGGAACATGAACATGCTTAGATATGCCATGCTGCAGACTTAGTAAATGACCTAGTCAGGCAGTAGTGTGAATAGCCATGTCCAAATCTGAAAGGTTTTCATGTTCAGCTAGGGCCTAAGATTTCATATGAGAAGTTATTATGAAGAACAGATCAAAGCAGCAGAATTAAATTGTTACATTCATGCAACAGGACACTGTGCAGATTCCTCCCAAAAAACATATTTGATATCTGTGAGGCAGAGAAAGGAAATATGAAGCATAAAACACAGTCCAAACTCACAACGAACTGTTTTCCTTTTACAGTAAAAGACACCTCTCTGCTGTTTGTAATAGGCAGGAGTACCAGCAAGACCTTCCTTCAAACTGTTAGGAATCATGTTAATTTAAGAAAAACCCTTGTCTATGGATGGAGTGATTGCACTATAGCGTAATGCTATGTAATAAAATGTAGCTTCTCCTCCTAAGGAGTGTGAGGCATGAATCTCTGTCACGTTAATTTTTAAATGCATTAATGTCTTATGTTAATAAGGGCTTGCCGTGCTAAAACTTGTGATATTCTTCGTCTCTTCTACTCCAGGTATTTTTGTAAAGAAATGCACACCTGAATGGGCCTCTTGGCTTCTTTTTCAGTAAAGAGGTAAATGGACCCTTACAGGATGCAATTCATTCATTTAGTCTTTAAATAGTTAGATAGAAATTCCTAGAAGGGCTTGTTTCTCCCCCTTGGCTTTAAAGGACATCAGTCTAAGGGTAGTGGTAGAACTTATGTTATCTAAGTTTAAAATATCTAAAACCTCATATATTTAAACAGCTAATACAAAGTATCTATGCTGAGATTAAAAACAAAAAAACCCTAAACGCTAAGTGTTCAACCTGAAAGATTGATCCAGAACCATTATGCCTAAGTGTTTGAGATATTTCACCAGAAGACTAGGTATGCATGTTGACCCATATACTGAAAGCAATGTCATATAGTGGTGTTGATCAGTTTTTGCTAGTGCTGACCTTCTGGTTAGAGAAGTGATGTATGAAGGTAACTGGGGTGAGCAGGAAAAAGGATTGTGCAGGACCAATCACCACTCTAGCTCTTTCTCCTCCCCTTGGACAAAGATAGAACATATTCTTGAATAAGGTATAAAACTTTCTGGCTTGCATAGTTTCTTAAAGTTGTTCTGTTTTAAGGGCTAGATAAAATTAGGAATTGGAGAGAGTTAGGGTGTTTATGGAAAGAATATGATTTTTTCCTTTCATTTTCCCTCTGTTTCCTAAGCGTATTTTCACTGTAGAAGAGGTTATGGCATCTAGAACTCCACATTTTAAGTCTCCAGTTCTTATAAAGTGCTATAAAAATTGGTATGTTCCTGTCCTTTTTCCAAATATGATGACGACAATATTTGAGGGAAGCTTATGTTCCTGTACAGAAGTATGTTCCTACTAATTCTGCTTTTAATATGTCTCCCTTTCATATCCTGATGTCTTTAAAACCTCTGAATCACACATAAGTACAACAGTAATAGAGGAAGTCGTAAGCCTATCCTATGTTACAGTCTAATAAAACTGCTTTTTTTTGTTTAATGAAATACTTCTGGAATCTGCAAAGATAGCAAGGCAGATAGCTAATATTATTGCCTTCAGTTCAAAATCAAAGCAACATGTTCTATTCTACTTAAGGAAGAAAAGCATATTATCAGTGCCTCCTTAAATCCTTGTACAGACAGTGTTTCAAACAAACACACACAAATTTAAAAATTCTAAAAACAATGTTTTTGATAGAAGGATGTTTCATTTTCCATTGAAAAGTATTAAACATGGTCAGTTAACACTGCAACACTGAACAGCAGTACTGAAAGGTACAGGGGTTCTAGACAGCAGCTAATGGAGAGAGACTGCATAAACCGTTATGGTTATTTTTTGAGCAAAAGCCTCCTGTATTTGCAGATTATCACTATATTTTCTTCAATCCCTTGAACAGGACTCCCAAGATAAGGGCAACTGGCTCTGAACTGCATATATTTCTAGCACAGGAAAGATTTGACTGTGATCCAAACCAATGAAAGCTCATTCTGGAGTACTGCCCTTCAGCCTTTTGACAGCACAGACTGTATTCACAGAGATCTTGGCAGCAATCATTTAATTTTAAATCCATATTTTTATATCTAGAGAATTCATTTTTCAAAGGAGAATTTTCTACCAGCCAGTTCAAGAGCTGATAGCTAGACTCTGCCACCTCTTCTGTACTTTTACTAGTGTAGTAAAGGAATATATCTGCAGAAAAAAAATTTGTTGGGTCAAACAGCCAGAAGTTGTTTGTTCGCTTAGACACCTATGAAAGATTTAAAATGAAAAATAATTTAGCTCATGTTTCAGTCAATAGCAGTTGATTCTTTTGGATTCATGTGTTGATAATGCCGTAATTGAGTATGCAAGGAGGACTTCATTTTGGGGATGAGATTCAACTGACATCTTTAGCTATGCAAAACCCAGGCATCTAATCTGGACTTCTTCAGTCTGTATAGTCAATGGAGAGAGACACGTTCTACTTAGCGCTAGTGGACTGCCATAATTACTTAGATCAAGCAGCACAGAGGAGCTGTGCAGCTTACGTGATCTGAATCTTGCCCTCAAGGACATGTAAGTCGAATGGAAAATGGTTTGCACCCTAAGAGAACAGAGACAATTCAAAGCATATTTTGTGGCTACCAGAAAGTACAGGTCACTTCTACCCTGTGCCTCAGGGAGCTGTAGTTACAGGTGCACCACCCTTAAGTAAATGTCGCCAGAAGATGACCACTGAAGGTAAAAGAAGAACAAGTTTCCTGAACATCAGCTGAAGCTCATTGAATTGCTTTTCACTGCTTACTTCTTTCATATTCCTCTAGGCTTTGAACTGCTCAGTAGAGAGAGCCTATGTGGCAGATGCTTCACCACTGCCATTGGAACAGTTCACAGTGATAGATACAGCACATATGATGAGTCAAACAGATGCTCATGACAAGAAAAACTCTTGTCTCAGTTGTGTACACAAATTGTAGTGGAATAGATGAAGAGAAGCCATGTGTAAGGAGGTCCTACAGTTGTTATTCAGATGAGCAGTTTCTCTAATACTTCCATCACCTCCAGAAAGCATTTAAATGGGATTTGCATTGTCTTTTTTTAAAAATTTCTTTTTCTGTAAACATGAAATAGACCTTAAATACATAAGGTTATACTTTCGTAAGAAAACAACAAACTCCTTCTCTAGGGACAGAACAACTCATGTCCTCAGAACTCTTATCTTCTGATAAATAGGAAGTGTAGTAAGTTCATGTTTCTCATTCATATACAAGTATAAAATAATTCTGAGCTTATGTATTTAAATTTGTGTGCAGATGCACACAAGTAATGCTACTTCACCTGTCTGCCTACAATGATGAGGTACACTGACATACTGTAGCCAGGTTTTCTGTCAGTTAGGTGTTGAACACAACTAAATTCACTCCATTGGGAGGAGCTTTTCGGGAGATGTGAAGGTAGATGAAATCTCTAACTGCATTAATTTGGGGGAGATAAACTTGGAGGATAAATGAAAGCCATCAAGTGAAATCTGCTGAGATGATAGGACAAAAGTGGAGATTTCACTCTGAAGTTAGCTTCCATTTGGGGGAGCTCAGCCTGAGGACAGACATTGTCAAATCAATAGATCCCAGCTATGGGAAACTGTATTTAAAGTCTTGAGGTCAGCTGGTAGTTGAAGGGAACACCTGGAAAGCAAGCCATGTTTCCAGTAAGGCATGATATTTCTATTGCCCGCATCTTTCTCAAAATATCATTGCTGTTTTATAAAAATTTGTGTTTAGTAAAATTAAAATCCATTTTTGCTTTTACCTTAGTATTTGTCATGAGTTGAAACTAATTATAATGCCTTAATAACATCAGAAAATAGAAATAGAAATAGATAAGCTTTCTGCTGCAAAATTTTGTTTGCAAACAAAAAATCATTACCAATATAATTAAAATTCAAATAACCCATGATGAATCCACATTAAAAAGTATTATGTTATAGCATGTTAAAACTAGCAACTCTGGGGCATGTTTTCCATCACACACAAAAAAAGGGACACCAGGGTAATAGTGACAGTAATATGTCCTCCTGTGTCTGTGGTTTTCTGTTTAAATAAGACCACTTTCCTGGAACATTTGGAGATCTAACTCCAAAATGGATTTCCAGCACATAAACTTGAAAAAGTGAATAGGCAGTAGTCCTTCACAGTTACCAATAATAAATGATGCCTGGCCAGCCAACAAAAAAAGGAAGATACTTATTCACATAGTGAATACTATTCTTTTGTAAGAATATATAAAGCAAAAAAAAAAAGTCTTTGTATTAAAAAGATATTTTTATATCAAATAAAATATATATTCCATCTATATATAATATATTTTTAAAATCTTTGTCTTAAAAACCAAAGATAATTAAATCACAGAATCTCTGTCCTAAGATGATGTGGAAGTCAAAAGTATATCTGTGCTCAAAGAATGGCTAGACATGGAATAATTAATCAAGGGCTTTTGATAAAGTGACAATATAATTCTACTTTCTATAAATTGCCAGAAACTGAGAGACTGTACCCAGGAAAGAGAATGGAGAAAGTGGAGCAGTGTATGTTTTATTCCAAGTCCCTGCTGACTAACCTTAGAGAGTAGTTGCTTAGAGAGTGGTACTTCCTGAGTGGAGGCATTTCTCCATTTGAACTTCTCCATGATATTATACTGGGTATTTCTCAACCATTTTCTTCTTATGAAAAGAAAAAAAATCAAAGATATTGTTGGGCACTCAGGTGAATATAAACCAGCTGTAATCACTCACACTTGTGCATTCGCTTCAAGGTGTGTGTACCGTGGATCCACAATGTCCTGCTTTGCAGCAGTCCCTCAGAACTAGGAAGTGAGAGCCAGAAGTTATAGCAGAAATGTTTTGAAGTTGTATGGGCTTCCCCACTTTGACAAAAAGATACAAACCATTTTCTTCTTAATTTCATACAGTATGAAAAGCTGAAACATATATTTTTCCTGTTATTTGTCTGGAAGGAAACACCAGTGCGATTTTTTCTTCTTTCCCTCTAATCTATCATCCTCCCTCATATTTACTAACTTTTTTTAGTTTACCTCATATTTGCATACCTTTCTGATCCAGTATTTTTCACATCTTTTTTCCATTGATTTCCATAATCTTGTCTCTACTTTGTCTTCCAATTCAAGCCTTTCTTCTTTGCACTCCATTTCTTTATTTTCACTTCATTGGAGTCACTGGTCATAGTATAACCATGAAGAAGTGGACTTTGTAATTGTATTATTCCTGGTCTTTCTTCTGTTCTGATAGCCACAGAATAATTTTAGAAAATAAAGTGAGTCTGTTTACAAGTATTTTGGAAAGGAGTCCTTCTTGTTCAAGGGAATTTTGACAGGTGAAGTGCATTCTGCATTTTATACAAATCAGAGACATCGTGTTTGGTTTTTTTTCCCTATTTGCGTCTTACATTTTCTTACTATAAATTCAAGTGACTATTAAAGTAATTCATTCTAAAATAATTGCAGAACTGTAGTCATGATGCATGTGAGAAAACACTTATCAGAAGTCAGCATTAGTTTCAGACACTTCTAATGGCAAGTATAGTTCACATTTCATGACCCTATTATGATGGAAGAGAAACAAACAAAATGGCATTTTTTAGGGCTATACTAATATTTGTTTGAGCTACATCCACTCTGACTCGGCCATAATCAAACACCTCTGTTCAGTTTCTTTTTTTTCCACATGTTGCTAGCATTGCCAAGTACAACATCGACAGAAGCAAAAACTTGAGGTAAACTTTAACAGTGGAGGATTTATCTTTTTTTGGTGGTCCTCCGGAAAGAGCAATTCTTTCTGTTGCTGCATCCTAGGTTGCCACCCAGTGGAGAAGACTGTAAATTCTAGTCGTCGCCGGCTCAAAAAGAGAAGCCCCTTGTACTCGGCGACTGACAGCCCTTTATTCTCTAAGGAAATACCCGTGGGTGGTCTTTTGTGAAAACAGTGCATGCGTTTGTTGTTTTCGGTTGCTTTCATTTAGATTTAAAAGGTGAACTAGCAATAGCATAGAACCCTAAGGTAAAAGCCTCTGGGGTTTGCCTCTGTTCTCTAGATATTTGCTGGGTTTGACCAGTGTGTTATATGCCGTATAACAGCCTAATACAACAATGCAGCTTCGTTTATATTAATGTAAAAAATGATTAACATGGCAGCAGATCAGAGCTCTGAATTGCAACAGTGTCTTGAATTCGACAAAAAGATTACATTACTTTCAACTTCTTATAAGTGATGCCACGTGCTGTTAAAATCTCTTCTAATACGACTTCATTTGGCCTTAGCGATGTTTAAATGAGCAGCTCACAGCTTTGAAGGAGAAAACCCACCAAACCACCCCAAACCCAAAAATAGTTTCCCATTTGTATTACGGAATTATCTGACTCGTTCTGTACTTATTTAATCTAAGTGTTTCAAATTGCTATACAAAGCTAATGTAGGCAAGTGTTGGCAGCCACCAGTATTTAAGTGGTGCATCATGAGGAGATGCTTTGAGTATTTAAGGGAAAGAGGACACCAGAAAAGGGTGAATTAGAGTACAGAAAAAAAGCAAGGATGCTGATCACTCTAAGGAACAGAAAAATGGAAGGCAGTGGCCAGTAACTTCTACATCAGAAGCAATCCCTCAGTAGCTATCACTCTGCCCTGGTCCATGAGCTGAAGGGTGTCCAGAGCAGACCAAACACAAACGGAAGAAGATATTGGCTAAAGCCTCTTTCTTTTGGAAGTCTGCAGTAGGCCATTGCCACAACGAAAGCAAAGTTAGAAAGCACAATCTCAAAGAGTGCTTGCTTTCTTTAGAAAGATTGACAGCAACAGAAACTTAAAGTCTCTTAAAATTGTCCCTCACATTTTCAGCTGAAAAGAAGCCTCCTTATCTAGTCTATTACCTGGTATTTTCATTTTTCAAGTTCTTCCCCCAAAGCACTTGTCGGGAGAGAAAAAGAGAAGAGGGCAAGACTGATACTGCCCATAAAGGCTCCTGTAGGGTTTCCAAACTTCTTGTGAGAGGCTCCGCTTCTTTAAAGTCCTCTTCATGTTAGCATACCGCTGTCTTTTAATGATGGAACCAAGTTGTAGCAGGTAAGGTAGAAACTTTGGAGGATATAAGCCCTGTGCCTCAGTAGTTTTCTCATTGTTTGCTGCGTGAACAAAATAAATGCATATTGCTATTTACCCTTTTCAAAGTAAAAACATGTGAACTGCTGCATTTCAGGATTTCAAAGGGGAAAAAATAATATTTTAATAATATATTTTTTCACCTTGTGAGTAGAACTTCTGTTGTTACTCAGGGCTCAGAAACAGAAACAGAAAATAAACGGGATTCCTTTCAGATGGAACTCAACCGTAAGGTGTGCCTGAAGATTGTACCTAACACACCTTAACTCCTAATGGGCATTCAGTCTCTTGGGATGAGAGTAGATCTAATCAGGTATTCTCTCCCCTCCAAATAGATATATTGTAGGTATTGGGTCCTAAGCACTAAGTTTTTACAGAAACAAATTTCTGTAAAATTGTTGTTACCGAATTTAACTACTTGCTCATGTTGGACATGACTTGTTCTGGCTCACCAGAGGGCGCTGTGCGTGTGGTATGGGAGGAAGGAAGGCTGGTAGAAAAACTACTGTACAAAACCTGGTAAATCCAGGTACATGAGGGGAACTGTCTGGATTTCGTTAAAAAAAAAAAAAGAAAAAAATGAAGTCGGAACATGTCGTAAATGTATTTGTATTCAGAATATTGCCTGTTCATTATTCCAAGACTCATTATGTAAACAGATTATATATAACAATTAACATCCTTTTTTAAAAAGAATAATGATACTTGTATTGAGAAGGGAATTATTAAACTATATGCTTGATATAAAGGCTTGTGGTTGTTTGAAATGATCATGTTTATAGCAACACAAACCTTTTAATGAGGCATGATGAACTGGGACATCTACTTCAATGGAGAAAAATAAGTTGAAACACTTTTCCTCCAAATAGAATACATGATCTGTTGTCTCAGTGGGACAATCATCACTGTATTGGGATGTTTTTCACCCTTACTGACCTCTGAGTTACAATTAGAGGTGTTAATGTAACTGTGAAATGCTACAAATTACTTGAGGCTTTTGCTCCTTGCCCATTCTTAGCCTGTCTTGAACAAAAAGATATCAGAGTGACTGAGCTCTCTTGCCAAGTCTGTTATTAAGGTTTCTTGTTATACTCCCTGGGTACAGTTATTCACTCAGTGTGGCTTCAGTATTATGGGTGTAAAGATGCCTGCAGCAGAATGGTTTAATCCCTTAAAGTAAGGGGAAAAATCTTCATCTATTAGGCATTTTTCCTGAAATAACTGTAGCGATAGTAGGGATTTGTATAGCTGTACTGGTTAAAAAATTACTGGTTTTACCGAAGTTGTTATTAGTATGAAAAATGTATGATTTTCACAATTGTGTGTGTGCTTACAGATCTATAGGTATTTGCCATTGTTTCTTCTGTTATAATAAAAGAGTTGACATTTTTCAAAATGCAGCTGCTGTGATCATCTAGAATAAAGGGGTCATCTTAGCAGCATGAGAGAAATTTTTCACTGTTGGAGGAATCGTGGACTTGAAAGTGGGGCACTAAGGATAGTCATTTGCTGGTCCATTCATTTCGATAAGCGGTATTAAAAGGTTACATGGTCCAACACTAATAAATAAAACAAATGAAATGAGACAAATGAAATGAACGAATGAATAAACACTATGATACAGTACTCTGTGATAGTACAGAAAATGAAATGCAGGAGACTGATGGAGCGGTGGCCAAATGTTCCTGGCTGCGTGGTAGGTTAGATTTTATTTTCTTCCGCTACTGAAAAGCTACTATTAGTGGACTAATAGACTTACTTCATCTTGTTTTGAAATAGCTGCTCTGCATTTCTGCAGTCTTAGAGATTGCATTGCTTTTTGAAAGGGCAAATGTCTCAGGCAGTGGATTGAACTCCCTAGTCTTTGCTTCAGAGCTGGAAATAAAAACCCAGACTGTGGGATGGTTTTATCCTATTGCCCAAAATCTTGGAACACTGAGTAAATTGCACACAGTGAGGCCCACCGAGTGATGGGTGACTAGGTGAAGTGACAGATCACCTGTTTATTCAGTTTTGAAGTATATATACTGCTTAGTGAAGCACTTTAAATTATCAGTCATTGTTATTGGTTGTTTCTTTGGATTAACAACTCATTACCAAAACCCATCATTTATAAGGCAACATTTTAAATGGGATTAATCCAGATGAAATAATTTCTCCTTAGTATCTTTTTGTTCTTTTACATGTGCAGTACCCATATCCTGCTAAAATAAATGTAAATTAAATGACTGTAAAGCCTGAGTGTTAAGATCTTTTCTTTCAGCCTATGCTTACAAGGGGTGATGTCAGGATGTGAAAATATTTTGAAAATATGAAAAAAGAAGTGAATCTTAGTCTCCAAAGACACGAATGGTTTTCAAAGAGGCTTTTTTTTTTTAAATTTTGAAGGCAAGCACATGTTTGTATGTTCAGGAACTTTTTATCTTATCTCATTTTTCTTATTGCAGCCAAACAAATGAGCAGTTGCTAAAATTATGTAATTGTTAAGAACTGTAAAGACAAAATTGTTTACAACAGTTATTTAATCCATGAGACAATGGTATTTGTATAAAATTAGTAACTACTAAGACTTTATTTTTTGCATAACGGTGAGTATACATTGTTTTAGAGAGCGAGTGTCACAGAGGTATGTACCTATGTTCATTGTGTGCCTGCTGGCACATCTGAGGTAGGAAAAGAAAAAAGTAAACTTTTTAGTAATATGTTCCCCAGGTAGACTAAAACAGTCATACCACTGGTCTGTGGCAGAGTATGTAAATGAAATCTAACATGATACCAACAAAAACCTATTAGATGAGCATGGCATTCCCAAATATGTGTGTTTCAGGGTGTGTATTAACTTAGCATGGTTTTAAAGACCTAGTAGCAAATTTGCCTGACTTAAAACATGTAGGAATTAAAAGTGCCTAACGTAACTTTTTATATCATAACATTTTGTTTTTCAGTATATCTTAGGTATAGAAAGTGTTTTGAGGGCTAGACTGCAAGACTAATAGTATCACCATAAATATACTTTATGAAATATTTTTCTTGCTGAAGAGAAATGTTTCACAAACTGGCATCTCTGCATGCCCAGCCTATGGGAGAAAAATAAAGCAGAACCTTCTTCTGTTTTCAAGTATCTTGGGGATGAAGTTTTCATGCTTGCTACTGTAGGACATTACATCTCTAGCCTAGTCAGAGAAGTGGACTAAGAGTCTAAAAAAAGCTACATTTTAATGCTGCCAGAACAGGAGTGTTTATGTGATTCAGTTCCTGGTCTGCAAACACTGGGAATAATGGAGAATGGTTTTAACCTGTGCTTTAGGCATCTGACTTTGGGCTTTTTCCTAGGCTAATCTTCTTAGTCTTCCTAAATAGCAAATAGAGCTGGACAGACTGCAGGAAGGTGATTGGGAAGCCCTGAGTTAAGCTTCTTCTCTAAGCAGCTCTTCTGAAGAAGCACCTACCACTCTGCCATGATAACACAGGAAGCCTTGCCCAAATCCCTCCGATTTGTCTTTCTTGCAGGCGTCCTTTCCCTTGACTTCGTCATCTGCTTAAACTCAGACCATGAAAAGGCATTCCAGAAGGTAAATGCAGTCAGAGGAATACTGCTGAAATCAAAGGAACTGCTTATGTGTGTAAGCACACACAAAAACATACTTGCAAAGCTGGGGTGTTAGATAATGAAGTCTTTGAGGAAGAAACTCTCTGTTTGGCAGAGTTATTTGTTAAATAAATAGTATCCAGCAGGCTCGGCTTTTGCAATCAATAACTGAAGTATTTCTTTTCATGTTTGTGTTTAGATAAAAATGTACTTATGCTGAAGCTCTTGCAAAGATTGACTGAAACTTTAAAAGTCACATAGTTACTCAAATATTTTACATGTGCTTTTCACCAGAGGATGACAGCTTTGATTTTGTGTAAAGGGTCTTATGATAAACAGAGAAAGAACTAAGCTACTGTATTTCATAGATACAGCTGTACTTGTAAAGAATTTTCAACTGCATTGCTGTATCAACATGCATATACATAAAGACATTATTTCTGTTTAACACTACTGTTTCAGATACTGGACAGTTACGCTTGACCTGTTTCTGATCTCTAGAGCAGAAGGTGATTAACTGCAGCTTTTGCTCCCCTTCTTGCTTGTAGATATCTAGAAGAAAGCTATAAAAAGGCCTATTCAAGGGAAGGAAAGAAGGTCAGGCACTCCATCAGAATCTAAGAGCTGGGATTACTGTCAAACTGAAAAATCTTTTTCTATAAAATAATTTTTTTCTATTGTAGTTTTTTTTCTATTATTCATATAAATTTAGCATAGGTTCTGTACAATTTTGCTTCCTTTTTTCAGCCTGTAATTCAGCTATTAACCTGCTGACAGAAACAGCAGGTTAAGCAGCGGATGATCAATGGCACCCTGAAACAGGATGGAAGATGCAGTGTTGGTGTGTATCTGAACAAGAGCCTGGTTTGAAAACATAGCTACCATGGATGTTTTGTTACTGTAAAAGCTGGACAAGTCAACCTATCACAAAAAAAAAAAAAAAAATTATGTTTTGTTTTACGTAGTGTATTTCTTATACCGGACATTTACTTCCTTGTCAGTTTAGTGGGTGTGCTCTTTGGAGCCGCAGGGTGCTGCAAGCAGAATGTAAAACAACTAAGTCCTGATGTGACACAATATCAAAGGAAAGCCACCCCACCCCCAGAAAAAATGAAAATAATGAAAGAAAATAGTTTATTGTTAATGGGGTTTTTTCACTCAAAAGATGTATTTACTTCTCAGGTTGAGATGAATAATAAGAAAAGGAGTCATATTCATAAGCCTCTGACCTGAAAGTCTCATATTTACTCACAAAATGCATGCAGAAACATGTCCTTTTTACTGTGCTTGTGGCATATGCTTCATCCAAGGAAGCGAAAGTAGGAGTGAGTTTTGTAGGCCTACACAGTGGTTGGGTTGCTTGTTGACACAGGAGATAGGAAAGAAAATCTAAGTCATAGTGAAATAGGATATTTACTGGGACCTGTATTGCACGCACATTCATTTCTCAAAGGTATCAGGTTTAAGTAGACCAGTGAACGACTGTTGGTTGCAGTGCTAATCAAACAGATAATATGGATTGAGAAGGTTTGTAGTTCTATTACTCTCTGAGCCATCCCTTCTTTAATCCTGCCTTACATCTTTCTTCAGATGGGATTTTCATAGCCGGTACTTTCTTAACTTAGTTTTCAAATGCTACATTCTTCACACATAAGGTGGCATCTCCTAACCATCAGGCTTTATCTGATGCAGCTACTTTTTTCCTGGGATTTTTTACATCTTCACATGGTCCACACTTTGGGTATTTGTGTAGCATCCCTAATGGCTCATGGAGTGGAGAACACCACTAAAGTTTTTAAATGATCTTGGCTTACCGGATGAAATGTCTGAAAAAAAGGAATGAAATTTAATAGAGAAAAGTCCAAGGGACTGTAGGTAGACAGAAATAAGTACTGTGGATGAACTGGTTAGGTAGTAGCTCTCTGAGAAATGGTACGGTTGTGCTGGATCACAGTCAGTATATATTCCAAGAGAGACATGCTGTTGGGAAAATGGCAAGCATGTACTGCAGTACGCCAAACAGTCATGTATTTTCAACTCTATTCAGTGTTAAGAAAGGCTCAGTCAGAATCCTGTGGCCAGCGAGGGTAAGCAGGGCATGAAAAGAGCAAGTTCCTGCTGAGATCTGTAAGATGTGGTGTTCACACAGCAATGTCAGGTTGTGGCATGCTCACAGAGTTTTCGGTCTCTTTAGTAGTTAACACTTTTGTGTCATTTCATTGTGATATTGGTACCGTAGATACTGATGAGTGAGGTTGTGGTAAGGTAAACAGAGAAGGATTACTGTGGGAAAGATATAGACAGAAGTAACACTGGTTATGTCAGAGGTAAATAATGATATCTATGTCTGAGTAAAAAGTGGTGATTTATGGAGGCTTCAGTTATCTTAGTGCCATGTAATTTATTTTGGCAGCACTCCATTTACTCCACAGTAAATTAAGTATCTCTATAATAGAATTAATAGGTATAATGCCACTCTCTCTATAGAAAGGCAGAGGTCTTCTCTAAGTTCTCTGATATGCAAAACTTAAAAGGTGCAAATTCCTGTATTTTGGTAGGCAGTTATTATTCCACAGGCATTTGCACAGGTCAGAAAAGTCTTTGTCTGATTTAGGATAAAAATCATTGTTATTTCTTCACATTTTCTTTGCAAAAGAAAAAGCCAGCAGTAATGCTGCACTGTCAGCGATTCCTGGGGAGCAGAACAAGAAGTCCTTTGGAGTCAGTCATGGCTCAGGGATTTTACACCTATATAACAAGTGAGTACCCTGGAGTCATCACACAGTCATAGGATGGTTGAAGGGGCCTCTGGAGAACATCCAGTGCAGTCCCCTGCCCAGCAGGGTCACCTAGAGCTGGTTGCTCAGGGCTGTCTTTTGTCCACTTTTGAATATCTCCAAAGATGGAGACTCCACAACATCTCTGAGCAACCTTCTGAGTGTTTCACCACCCTCATGGTAATAAAGTTTTTTCGTATGTTTAAATGGAATTTCCCATGTTTCAGTTTGTGCCGTGGTCCTGTCACTGGGCACCACTTGAAAGAGCCTGGCTCCATCTTCTTTGCACCTTCCCTTCAGGTGTTTATGTTCATTGATGAGATCAATGGCTGACAGTGGTCTGTCAACCATTCCTCCCATTTCGATCAGCAGACTTCTCCAGGGTGCATTTTACTTCATTGTTTGGAACATTAATACAGATGTTAAAGAGCATGGGTCCCAGTATTAACCCCTGGTGTGCCCCACTAGTGACTGCTCACCAGCTGGACTTTGTGCCACTGATAACAACCCTTTGAGCCAGTTCAGACAGTTACCAATTCACCTGACTATTCACTTACCTAGCCCACACTTCTTCAGCTTGTCAGTGAGGATATTATGGGAGACAGTGTCAAAAGCCTTGCTGAAGTAGAGCTGAACAGAATCCACTGCCTTCCCCTCATCCACTAAGCCAGTTATTTCATCATAGAAGGCTGTCAGGCTGGTCAAACACGATTTTCCCTTCATGATGAACCTAGAGGTCTTTTCCAACCTTAATGATTCTATGGTTCTATGATAGATACATTATTGCGAGTAATACCTGCCAGCTCCTTCAGCACCCACGAGTTCATCCGATCAGGGCCCATGGACTATATGTCCAGTTTGTTTAAGTGTTCCGTAATCTGTTCCTCCTGCACTGAGAGCAAGTCTTCTTTGCTCCAGATTTTTCCATGGGCTTCAAGGACTGGGGGCTGCAAAAGGCCAGTGTTACCAGTAGAGTTCAAGGTGCAGATAGCATTGACTACCTTGGCTTTTTCCATGTCCTTTGTTACCAGGTCACCAACTGCATTCAGCAGCAGGCCCACATTTTCCCTAGGCTTTCTTCTGCTGTTGGTACACCTGTAGAGGCTTTCCTTGTTTCTCTTTGTGACCCCCTCCAGATTCAACTCCAGTTGGGTTTTGACTCTCTTAGACCCAACCCTGCATCCCATCTCTATATTCCTCCTTGGTGACCTGACTCTGCTTCCACCTTTTATAGATTTTCTTTTCAAGTTTGAGTGTAGTGAGGTGCTCCTTGTTCATCCATGCAAGCCTCCTGCCTCCTTTGCTTGACTTCCTGCACAAGGAGATGCACTGTTCTTGAGCTTGGAGGAGGTGATGCTTGAAAAAATCAACCAGCTTTTCTGGACCTGTCCTTTCCTCAGAACTGTCTCCCATGACAATCATCCAAGCAGATCAGTGAGCAGGCCAAAGTCTCCTTTCTCTTCCTTTCCCCCAAGTTAAGCAGGGCTCTTGAGATTAACAATTAATAATTAAGCTACTTTGTGATCCTTCAAGCGCCATACACGGGAGCTGAGCTTCAGACATTGCTACACAACTTGCAGGATGTTGCATCTGTGTCCTATTTCTTCTTGTGCCACAATCAATCCCACTTTTAAATTGAAGTTATATACCTCATGTCCATTCCTGGTTTTGAACAGTGTGTCCAGACAGAAGCAACCATCTTCCCTTAGCCCATGTGTTGCTTTTCTAAACTAATTAAGCTCTTTTAAGGACGTGTCTTCACTGCTCAAAAGAGTAAAACGCAGAAAGTTCCCAAGCTAGTGCCTAGTCAAGCCAGCGTGTCCACCTTGCACTGTACGGCAATGCCAATCCCTGGCAGCAATGTAGCTTAATATAACATTTCTTAAATTAAGTCATGCCTACCAATGTTCTTTCTACTGTTGTATCTGAAGATCATATTTTCATGGCTGCAAGACTTAGTAGGTTATTGTGATTGTGTGATCAAGCACACTTGATAGGGACCTAAAAGAAGTTCTGTTAAGTACATGAACCTAATCTTGGGAAAAACACAAACAGAGCTGCATTACTCAATTTCTGACTCCTTCTGCTCTACCCATGTTAATAACCTGTGACAATCTCTGGTAGAAATATCTGACACACGATGCAGGCAAACTGGGTAGAATAAAATTAATGTTTACATTTCAAGTATGACATTGTATTTATCTGGCAAGAGAAGATTGAGGTTATCTAAAATATACCTGTTTGTCTTTCTGGCAAAACAGTTTTGGAGCACTTTGAAGATTTTTTAATGTTGTGGATTAAATAGCCATTCCAGGACTCCAATACCCATTAATTTCTTACAAGCTGTTTAATTACAATGCACATTAATTTCACAAGAAGAGTGATTACTTGTATTGATAAACTTGTCATATGTAAAATCAAGGTTTGAATTTTGTTCTAAAAGCATAGCCTCTATATTTTGTAAGTTGTGATGGAGACTTGGAAGTTATTAAAATGTTAAAGGATCCACAAGTTAGGACTTTTTTCCATAAGAAGATCAATTTCTTTCCGTTAAAATCCTATCCTATTTGCTCTTGCTGTCACAGAAAGCAATACAAGTTTTCCTCAGCACCTTTACTGGTAGTTAGATGACATCTATATGATTAATTTGACTTCTGGAATTACTGCTGGTGGTAAAAATATTAAAAGAACAAACATCTTTGAAGGAAGATGAAATAAACACAAAAATATGGAATTGAAATGTCAGTCTCCTTGGGAAAGAAATGCTAAAAATACTAACTCATGTGAAGATACAATTAAACTCTTGAAGTAGTTCTAACTATTTTCTGTGTGTTTGCAGGGAGTGATGTTCACAGGGTAGTAAAGTATTACCTGAAAAATTGCTAGCAGTGAGACATTATGCCCAAATTCCATGTTTGAGAATATTAATATTGAAGTTAGCGATTTGTCAATCTGTGGGCAACAGCTTTTGTTTAAAACATTTTGAGATATTAAAATGTGCTCAAAAGATTCCTATTAAAATATATGTGTGCCTGAAATCTTTAGGTTTTGAAAATTTCAAGCTCCTTTGTTTAGTCCATTTTTTTATGAATTTAAGATCTTTTTGTGCTGAATTGCAGTACGTTGCTTTTTCTATTTTTCTATTATTATTTAAGTTTCAGCTATAGGTTTGCCACCATTCTAGAAGGAAACATCAATCACTAATTACAAAAGCCAGTCAAGCAAACATTAAGTCATAAAATCCAGTTCTTAAACTCATTTTCCTTATCTTCTTCCCACTCCTCTTGCCTAGTGAATCTATCCCTTTACCTGGAGAAAAATACATTTTGATACATACTAATATTTCCTACTATTTTCCCCAAAATGCTAAGTAAGATATCAAATAATAAAGTGCAGACAAGAAAAAAATAAAAATCAAATACCTGCAAATCATCAATCTCTGCAATGTGCTTGCGTTCAAGTGTATATGAACATTGGGAACGTGTATAAAACTGTGGTGAAACCATTGCCTGTTTATAGCTGAAATAGCCAAGGAGATCAATTTAATAATTTATGCATTTATACCTGTATGTAAATTATTTGCATATTATTTATAGTTAAGCTTGTAACTGTCAGGCATGCAGAATGGGGACCTGTACCGGGTTCCATACATTACTGGATTAACTGTGGTTTAAATCCATCAACTGAACAAATAGTTTAATAAAAATGCCTCCCAGATTCACTTGTAAATATCAGCTGTTTCCTACCTCCCTGACAATACCATAAAACCCCAATGCAATTACTGATGTTGTGCAGCAGTCACAGAGCAGCAAAGCTATGTTTATATCAATCTACCATAATTCAGGCTCAAGCCACTGAAGTTTTTTGGACACAGTAGAGCTGGACATGACATCACATAGGTTTATTTAAATTATGTTTACATGTACAACCTTTAACTTCTGTTACGGAAACCTCCACAACTCTGCTGAATATCTTTCCAGACACTGTTTTAGAAGAGTCTGGTACAAAACAAGCTGTTACAAATGGACTGAGCAGAACCAGAAAGCATATATAAGGTCCCAACACCCCTGCCAGATACCCTGGAGTAGGGTGATGTGTACAGCACGATGTCACGGCCTGATGAAATCCCAGGCCGGTAAAGCAATCCAGCGCCTACGGGTCTGATCGGTGGATCAGCTGTGGTCAAGCTTAGCTCCAGTCATTGGATGGGAATGCGCTGTGGGAAAAAGGCAGCGTTCGCGTTGGAGCAGAGCACAGGTTGAATGGGAAAATTACAGAGTGGGAGTTAGAGCAAAGACAAAACTGGAGACTATTGTCCTGTTGTAGCAGGCAAGAAAAATAGCACGTATCTAGATTTTTCACTACTGCTCAGGTAGAGGTACAAAAGATGAAAGATGTCATAAGACAAATTATTAGAAGGACAGATGGACCAAGTCTATTGAATGGGGAAAGAAGAGGAAAGGAAATTAATTTGAAAAAGGTCCAGAAAGTCAGCCTCTGTCTTGAAGACCATTGTACAGTGGCAACAATTATTTAAAGCAGTTTAGTTCTATAAAAATGGTCCCATCCGTATTTTTTAAAAATACAGACTCTAAGAAATTAAGTCAACTTGTCAACATCTGGCAGAGGTATAAGTATATGAACTATGTATCAGTCTTTCCCAGGAAGTATATCAGAGAAAAAAGAAATGCAGGAAATGCAGAGACCATTGAGCAATTTCATGACTGAACAGCCAGTGATGCCTACAATGCCAGGTATGCCTACAGCAAACCAAGTACTTATACTTTTCCTTAAATGTTTGTGTGAGATAATATTTCATAATGACTATTTTTATTTCTTCCTGTACTTAAGACGAAGATTCCTATAAAGTAGGAACAAATGTCCCAGAATATATTTAAACATTCATTTGGTACATTAACGCTTTTATATTAGCCACATCGGTGAAAGCAGAATCATGCATTACCTTGAAAAATGAGGGAGTCTGTTGCCTTACTGATTTCAGTTCTATTAATTTCTTTATCAGTTTGTATCTTTCAGAATTAGCCTTCTGACAGTCATCTCAGCATTTTGAGTGCCTCTCTACTTTGCTTGGTAGCATCCACTTTTGCCCTAGACCTTCATGAATCATTGAAGATGACCATTCAATCGGCTTTTAAAAAAATACATAGTCCGAAGTTTTTTAAGAATATAAATAGTGGTCCTGACTATTTTACCTAAATATAGCAGGACACATTCCATACAGTAATTTAAAATGTGATGGGTTAATATATTTCTCCTTTGGATTTTCAGAGATGGGTTCTTTCAAAAGGCATAGAACATCTAATTCTTCCCACAGGATGTTCTATTTTTCTGTGCCTTTTCTGTGTGTTTTTTTTTCCCAAGCATAATTTTTTAAATTCTATAAAAATAAGAAATTTTTTTCTTGTATAATTTTTCACTTGTAACCTGAAAGGTACCACCATGTGAATATTAACTCTTGTAATACACTACACGTGGTAAATGTGGAAAATGGGGTGCTGAACAAATAATGTGCAGCAGTCCCATTGAAAGTGGTGCTGACTGCAGCCCTGAATACTGTATTCCGTCTTAGCTGGGCTTGTTTTGATTTGAAGCAGTCTTTGATGATATCAGGGAAACAATGATAGGAAGAAAAAGGAAAGGATGCATTCCAGAAAAAGAAAAATTAATATAATGGTTTGTGGCTCATTTATGTTTGTTTTCCTACAGTATCCCCTAATGTTTCTTTTATATCTGAAATGACATATTAATGACTGTGCCATAAGCTACAGTATGGAATTCTCTGCTGTGCAATCTCAGAAGAGTCCACCTTTTCCCCCCTCTCTATAATGTCATAAAGTTCCCAAGTGAATTGGGAGAGGGTACTCAGAACCAGTCTGTGCTTTCAGCAACATTACCTCTAAGGTCCTTTATTAATATCATAGCGCAGTCGTGCATTTTAAAGACTGGTTTACCATTGATCAGTATTTTTATTGTATGTTTTCAAGCAATTCTGTATGTTTATACTGCACCTGACATTCTGATGTCCAAATACCAAGCAATATTGAATACTGCTAGGTCAAAGTATAAGTAGCGTTTACACCTTTTCTTCTGTCATGAGAAACGGAATGGTTGTGTCCGCAGTTTGCTTACTTGCACTTTTTAAAAGAGCAGCATTGCTCTTAGGGATGCAAGCTGGCTTGAGGTTGTTTAAGGATGCGGAGTTAGGCCATTCTCAAAGAATATTTTGTGGGTAAAGTTGTGCTGCAGTGGGCCTTTCAGTGACCACTGATATTTCTGGGACCTCCCTTTACCCAGGAAGACAGCTCACCATTTTACTGAGAAAAGTTGCATTTTGCTGTGATATCCTCTAAAGTCTGGATCTTTTATAGAAACATGGCAAGTAAATCTGTTCGGTGAGAATTTGGTGTCAGCATCGCAGTAAAGGAAGAAACAGCAGGTATTGTCAGCGAGATTCACGGAAATTTTGATATAGGAATGCCTGAAAACTAAGTAACTTTCTGTTTTCTTTCAGTGAATTCACTAGTTATAAGGTAATAACAATGAAAAAAAACCTATGCAAAAAACCCCCAAGTTTGTTAAAAAACCAAAACCAATCAGAGAATCCTTTAATAGTGCATATGTTAGTACTAAGTCCTCTTTTTTCCTTGTGCCAGCTGATGAAATCAGGTGATTAAAACTACAGGAATCTGCCATGCCTATACGTACAAACCTTTTTGTTACTGTCTGATGGAAGTTATAAACTGTCATTCCAAGTAGCGGGTTTTTCAGAGTCGATAATTTTGCATTTAACTAAAGACTTAAAACTGCATTACCTGAGTTTTGTCAAACAGAATGTTTGGGCAATATTACTGCTTTTTTGGTTTTTATACCTCTTGAAGCAATATAGGAGATAGGTAAAAGCTTGGTAAAACTTGTCCTGCTGTATTGTTTTGCCCCTTGCTGCTTGGCAAAGCTTGTTTTCTTTCGTTTCTCTCACTGTTATGCACCCTTCTGAGTCAATACACAAACTCTTCATTGTTCTGTGGGTTCCTGAGATACAATATTTTTGATGGTATGATACATGATAGTAGATAATATGAGAGGAAGTAGATCTTGCATGGTACTTAAAATTAGAGTTTAATTTACATGTGAATATCCCCACAGACTTCAGTGGGAAAATACCTCTAATCCACATGTTATGTTGAATCATGACACTCTCAGGATCCTGCCTAAAATTGCTGTCAACTCCTTGTGACTGCGGTTTATTTCTGAGTTGCCAGGGGCACTAATCCATGTGCAATACGCAATTCTTAATGAAATGCAAATGTTCAATGTAAACCCACATTAATGCATCATGAGATTTGTCAGAACCTTATGTATTTCATAACATAGTATTTGGGACCTGCCTTTAACGTAATTGAATGTGATTTCCAACAAACATCTACACCAACATGTTTTGTTGTGAAAGTCTGTTCCCACACATTCATTAATAATGAACACATATATCTGTATGGAAATATAGTATTGTTGAATATTTCAGGAAGACTTAAAATATTTGTATAGACACTTAGAATGAGGTAGTAGGGTTTACTTTGGAAGGAAATGTGTAGGGAAAAGTCAATCATGATCAATTGGGCTAAGTTGTAACTAATACACTGAGAACGAGTATACTGTTTGGTAGGACTCCACTGCAGACTGTAGGCTGGTTAAATATTACAGTCTTCTTTTGAGTGAGCTGAACCAAACTCCATTCCCTGTATTGACTAGAGGCCTGGTTCAGCTGAGTAAAAAAATGTAGGTACCACAAACCAGGTCAGATGCCTAGGGTATTGGAAATATTGCACAGGGCTGGCAGGTACAGAATCATACAAATGTTGGTTGGAAAGGACCTCTAGGGATTGCCTAGTGCAAGTCCTCTGCTCATGGTGGCACAAACCTATGAGAAACCCAGGCCTTTTTGGACTGGAAGCGGGAGGCAGTACACAATACCATCAAATGGCACTAGATGCCTCTATTCAACCTTCTGAATCGAACCCTAGATTTTCATTTACTCTAGTGGGAGTGTAGATACCTACCTCCTGGGCAGACAGCAGCACTTGTGTGTCTGCAGTCTGGAACTGAATCCCTTCCCCACTGTGTTGGAAGTAGAAGAGGGAGTTAGGATTGTAGACAGGCTACAGCTGTGGTAGGAGAATGGGAAAAACAAAGACTTTAAGTGAATTTTGAGGAGTCTTAATACACCTTTTGTTAAGAACAATGTTCTAAGCAAAATTGTAAAAAAGATATTTGTGACCTCTTATGGTTTCACAGGCACATAAAAAGATAAATTGATGACAGGAAATATTCTGCAGTAGTAAAACACTAATCAAGATAACATACTAGTCTTTACTATTTTCTATTATATTGCTTTTTTACTTTTCAGCTATCTATCCTCTCTCTTAGAATAAAATATATTGTTTGAATATTAAGTGATACCTGTGTTCATGTCTTCAAAGTTGCTTGCAAAATAAATGTACTAAATCATTTTTGCCTCAAAGGCTGCCAAATTTAAAGCTACATTAAAGAAATTCATTGGACAAAGAGAAGTGTTAGAGATGTACTGCTATTATTACTTTAGATATTTCCCATTTCAGATTCTGTTATACTGGAGATGTCTGTGAAAAAAAGCTTTGTAGTTAGGTTATTTACCTTTCTGGTTTTTGAGTACCAGTTAGTTCTATGCTAACTTTTTTAGAATTTCTTTCCTGATCATATTAGCATCTGGAATAGTTTTCCTACTTTTTCAACTGTCCACCCCAAAATGTATATTAGGGGTTTTTGTTAATTATATAGTTCCTTACAATAACACTCAAGAATTACTGTATTTTGTGCTTGTGAAAAACATCATTAGAAATTATTTGATGGTTTCCAACAGTTTTGTTGTGGTGGTGTACTTGGTGTATTTACATTGGTAGCACAACAGAGAATTTAACATTTTCTTATTACTGAAACGACAGCTAAGAGTTTCACTAGAAATTTTTATAACACTTGCCTTAATCTTAATTATATAGCTGCTAGAATATTTTCTCTGCTTGGAATGTTGTGCATACTAAAATTGATCAGGACCCAAGATGTAATTAGACAAATTCTAGAAGATAAAGCCTTTGAGTTATAATAAAAATTCAGAAGCAGCTTTGTGCTTATAGGTCCCCTGAGCTGAAAGCAGACAGAAATGTTGGGGGCAAACTGGTAATATATGTGCTCCCTGTTCTTATTCTTCCCTAGTAATCTGTTTAAGGCCCCTGTTGGACACAAAATACTGGGCTATGCCTTTAAGCAAATGGCTGTTCTTATACTCTTATGTTATTTTAGGAAACTTTTTTTAAAAAAAAATTTCATTTTTCTTACATATTAGGTATTTCCTGGTAGTCTTAGCCCTCATTCTGAAAAATTTCACATTTATTTTTTAGTTTGTAGATGTACATGACTGTGTTACACAGTTTAGTGGGGTACTACTCTTCCCTTGGAGAAGGTGTCATAAAATACTGATCTATGTTTTATCAGTTTTTCTAGTATTTGGAGAAGCATCCTCTTATTTGATTGCTGTAGTAAGGAGAATTCTATACCAAATGCTTTTTTGGTAATATGTTAAAATTTCTGAAGATTGAAGTCATATGTGGTGTTCATAAAATACTACCTCTGAATCTCTGGAAGATCTCAATTTCTTCTAGAGAAGAAGAAACCAGCCAACACTGTAGAGGCTGTGTAGCCAAGCTTTGTATGAGTCTGTGCAGGCAATAAGCATGTTGTTGGTGTTTATAATTTTTATTTTTATTTCAGAAAAGCAGTAACACCCCTCAGTCACAAGGTGACCCAAGGAAATCCTCCCCCACTGACTCAGGGTGATGGGTGTCCCCTCCCAGCCCATGGGGCTGAGGCTCCCCAGTGACAGCCCTGGGAGGGCTGGGGCAGGGGCTCTCTCTCTTACCCAGTTATTGGGGCTCCCCTGCCTGGCCTTGCCCCTCTCTGCTCCTTCCTGTTGGTGGAAATGACCCTTTACTTGTATAACCTAACATGCACCATGGAACTTTTCTTGATTTTTTTTTTGTAAGTTTACACTGGTGTGCTCCCCAAACATAGGTTATAGGTGGTAGGATTTTTCTTTGTCTCCTTTTCAGTTCTGACAATAACGGGTGGGGGCAGGGGCTTTATATATGGTAGTATAACACTTGCAGCAATTAGATTCAGTGCCCTTTTTAGCTTCAGAAATTTCAGACCTATATCTTCTGCCTCACAAGGAGAAGCTGGCTGGAGGTTTGCTAGATTACAGGTGCTGCCCACCCTTGTGCTGGAACTGTGAGAAGAAAAAAAAGAAAGCCAGGTTGCTGAGGCCAGAAGGAGAGGAGAAAATAACAACAACTTGTTAATGAGTATGTTCCTTTAGGAGTGGGGAGACCAAGACTGCTATTTTGGTTTGGTTTTTGTTTATTTGTTTGAAGAGATAATTGGTAGTGATGGCAACAAGCATTCTGCTGTTTTTCTCTTATTCTGACCTCAGATGCGTTAATATCACTCTGCTTGGGGCATGCTCTGCATAACAGGGCAGCTTAAGGATTTTAATATTCCTATATTGACCTTCTGGCTCTTGGTGGAAGCAAAGCACTGCTGAGGCAGTTTGGTCAAACAGAGAAGCATGCCACTAGTTATCTTTGTGGTCAAATGCCATATTACAGGTATTTTACTAGAGTCTCAGAGAGGACCTCCCACATACCCACATACCACCTTCTCACCCCCAGAAAGAAAGAGAACAAAAAAACCCTAAACCAAACCCTGAAAAAGAGCTAGTGTTGTTAAGCACCAGAATAAAAGAATCTCTTTGAAGTATAAAGACATCCTTCAAAAAAGCACTTTTTGTTGTTGCTGTTTTTTTTAAGTTTTTTTGTTTTGTTGTGTTTTGTTCTCCCCACCCCCCACCCCCCAGTAAAGAAAGCGGTAAAGGGCATAAAATCAGGTAAGCCAAGTCAAGCTAAAGCCAGATGACGAGGAGCAATTATATTCTGTGTATTCGTGTATGTATCTGTGTGTACAAGGTGGATCCTTCACAGCGTCTAGGCTCAGACACAGCCTGCTCAGCAGCCTCCCCAGATCCCAGTCTCCCCTGTTGCTGGTACCTGGACGTACGAGCCCCCGAGTCTGCAGCCCCACTCCAGCAGCTGGTACAGACCCCCTCACTCATCCATGCACACACATGCACACAGAAGGGGCTCAGCAGGACTCCCCTGATCCCCAATAGCCAGACAAATCAGGAAAGGTATTAATAAACCTGGTTTCAGTATCATCAGGAAATATAAAGCCTCTGAAAAGAAGCTGGGGAGAGGGTTGGAGAGCACAGAAGTGATCCATACATGAAGTTGATTCCAAGGAAATTAGAGCAGAAAATCTGAATTCCTTGTGTGTCTTGGTCTTCCCAATGGAAGAGCCAGGAGCAGAGCACCCACCCTGGTACTCCAGCAAAACACTGATACGGACATGTTGCATTGCTCGTGGAGCTGTTGTACCTGTTGCTCAAGGCTGTCCTGGTGCCAGATAAATGGAATGTGGCAAATGCAGTTTTACAAATGCCTCCAAGCTGGATCCAGGGCCCCTTACTCAACAGGTGAAACCAAGTCTGTGCAAATACCTCTGCACAAATAAAGGAAAGCAAATGTCACAATGGAGTTACATCTTACAGATAAACACAGAGCTTCTCGATCCTTTTGGAAACTGCTGACGTTTGTCTACAAACTGTTGACATATCTACAATTAGAAGTAGAAATTTATTTATCCTTCTATATATGTTTGTAGATCTATGAATTTATTTATTTATATATCTACTTATGTCTCAAAGCTAATGGAGAAATATTTTCCTCAGTTCATCAAAGCCCTTTCTCTTCATAGGCAAGCTCAGTGGTTCTGTGATGTAAGTCTTATTATTTTGTAAACTATGCATTTCAAAATAAATACAATCTATTAGAGGTAACACCAAAGGTGTGATTAATCTTGTGTAATTTTAGACCCGTACAGTGCACACACAGCAGTGATGAGGGTCTCTTTAGAGTCACTGGAGAAAAGTGGTATTACAGAACACGAATCACCATATCTACTTCAGAGATGAGATTAATTTTCCTAAATATGGACGTCTAGTATGCCATTTTAGATGCCAAAGGTAGCTTGCTTGGCCTCTGGGTGCTGCTCAGGTGTTTGATCACTTCTCTGTCATGTTTGCCAACCCCAGGGAAATGTCTCATATACCCTATGGCATCTGGGATGGCTTCATAGATACTTCTGTTTAGGCAAGTGAATACCACTCTAGACATCAGTTCCAGGATAAAAAGCACCCTCTAAACCCCTTCACTATTAAGAAAGCCTAGACAGCCACTTTACGTGTAGCTATCCAAATCGTAGACATCTAGATTTAGTCAGATGAATCCTACCAATCTGTTTTTTTAAAAAAAACAACCAAACATTCTGCAACCATTCTAATAATTCCTGACTTTCTAACTAACTATGTGTATAAAATGAAGCGCTGAATTAAATTCTGATATAAATGGGTACATCTCTACTGAATTTGTAGGATTTTTCTTGTAGATGGTGGCTTGTTTCCAAGTCTCATTTTCTGTTTACTTAAGTGGAGCATTCAACAAAACATACTTTCAGTGATACTGTACAAATGGAAGTCCAATAAGCAAGTGTCCATTTTGTTACTGTGTGTGAATCACACCACTTTGATTTACCTTTTTTGTTTCGTGTATAATGATAAGGTGTGTTAAATAATAGAAAGATATGGGGCTAATATGCAGAAGCTGGTTAATGATACTATAAGGTGTATTCTGAAATCAGCTCTGAAGTGCATTCAGTCTTTTACTGATACCAGCTTTACGTTTCCAAAAGTTAATAAGGAGAAGCTCAAGACTCCTAGATGGCAGAAGGAACACTATTAATACTGGTATTTTATCTTATGCTTTATATGTTAAATAATCTAAAAATGGAAAAGTGTTGTTGTGTTGTAAATAGGCTCTTGTTATTGAAATCTCATCTTAAAATTAAAAACCTATACCATAATAACATTAGGACACTTCAGGGCATTCTTAGTGAATTATTAAAGTGCTTTGGATTGTTGAAAACAGCTGTTTTGTTACTTTATGTCTCTGAACCTACCCAAAGCATATATAAATGGACTAGCAAAACATGCCTTGGGGCACCCTAAAAATTTGTAGATGGCATATTAAAATGATGTTGGGGGAGCAAAAAGATTATTGATACTCAGTCCAGACATTGCTCAAAAATTCATGTTGTTTCTTCACAGTCCAACCTGTGTTGATCAGTGCTGATGGGGCAATATTAACTCTACAGGAAACAGATGGGACAGGGCACGTATGCGAGAGGAACATTAATCTAGGCATACTTTCTTCTCTAGGTAATGTAATCTGCAGCACGAGAAATAACTGATATGATTTGCCCTTACATGAGCTCACTCTTTTGTCCAAGATCCAATAACTTTATGCGCTTTCTGTAATATATAATATGGCTTAGGTGACTACAGGTATAGAAAATGTTATTTACTTTGGAGTTGATTATATTTTTACTTTGAGGGAATCAGGGGAAATAGAACCTATCTGTATCATATGCTGTCCATTTTGAACTCTACAAGATTATTTTTATTGGTGAAAATAGTTATTTAATACAGTACGACTGAAATCAGGAATTAGGATGCAGAATTCCAATTATTTTAATTTTGTTGCTTTAAATCCACATTCTGTCTATGAAAATGGAGACTTCAGTGGAGGAGTTTGTGAGCATTTTGATGGAAAAAAGTCAGGATTGAAAAGAAATATTCAAAAGACACTTTCAAAACTAAATATAAATAAAAGAAATGCACAAAACAAGTAGCAGAAGAAAGTCACATTTTCATTTGCTTATACTCAGTCAGGGACTGATTTTCAACGGGTTTTTTTGATGCCTTCAGCTCCAGGTAAAGTCAGTGCAAGTCTCATATGATTGCACTGCAGCACTGGAAACCGGACTTGGAGGCGTGGTGGGGAATTTTTCTGAAGTAACTAATAAAATAAGAACTAGAGATTTTAAAAGAAAGGGAGGAAAAGGGGTCACAAAGGCAACAAGAAGTTGAAAGGAACCACTGTGTCATGCGATTAAACAGGGATGAGCTGAAACTTTTAAGAGTTAAACATATGAGACAGGAGAATAACACTGTGAAAGAAACAGAGGAGAAAAGGTAATGTATTAAACAGATCAGATATTAAATTGCCTATTAGTGGCATACTTTTTGCTATTTGGAAAAAATTCTTCTCTAAATTCACTAGAAGACGGAGAATAAATATTCCTATTTGCTTAAGTACATCCCTCCACTGGCCTTACTTGTATCCGCAAGCACATACACACATCTCAGCCTTGCTAATTCTGCTGAAAATATTTTTCACTGTTCAAGCGAGTTTGTCATTTCTATCCCCCTGCCAGCTGGTCCTCTGCTGGTATATTGAAATAACCTGTCATCTGAATGACAGCTGGCAGTGAGAGGACTTCTGCTGATGGAGTTGATTACTAAGCTTCATTGACCGAAATAAGTGTTTTTACTCAATCTTTCTCCAGCCTCCCTTCTGGGCAGTAGAATAAAGATAAATATTCATTGACAGACTTTGAGTTTAATGAGAATAATCAGCCATGTGGGTTTTTTTTTCCCCTTCTCCTCTCTCTTTTTTTCGTTGGGATGATTTTTGGGCACAGCCCAAGGAGATTTCCTTCTCTGATGTTGTTTTTATGCTATTAGTATATCTATATATGCTATATAATATGCTAGTATAATATAGTCAAGGTTATCTCTGCTTTCTCAACATGTTACTTAGATTTTTCCCTGTCTCTGAAACACAAAAACAGAGCCTGAATTGATATTTTTTCATGCTTTCAGACAAAAATGAATGTTTAATTATATAAATTAAAATAGAGGGTATATTCACAGCCTTTGAAGGCATGAAGTGACAATGGAAGATAAAAGGAAATGATCCATCCTTTGCCACTGAAAGACACTCCCAAAAACATGCAGACAGAGAGCTTATAAAGAAGGCTATGGCTGCAATTATCAGTGGAGCTTTAGACATATTAGGCACTCTGTTTTCAATGAGTTCAGCAGCTGATCTTGGATAAGTGAATTCACAGATACACAGATAATAATAACTTAAAACTCATCAAAGCTATGTGTTTCCTTGGCTAAATATCATACTGGCAACCATTACCCCAAAAAAGAACACTACTGCATCATTTAAAACCGTTTCTTTTTATCTCACAATCTTCCTTCAAAAATATAACTCATTCTTTCTTTTAGCAATACTAGATTTTCCTAAAAGCCTTTTTAAAACTAAAGAGTCCAAGAAAATTTTTTGAAATGAGGCAGGTGGGAGATAGCCCTGTGCCCCTTAAATCAGGATGGGTCGCAGAGGGAGTCAGGCCATAGCAAGGAGCGTGCTACAACACGGAGGATAAATGGTTCTTGATAAAGCTTAACTCCAAGGAAGTGTTTGTGGCATCATATAAACTGAAGTGAAATGTAGTCTATGACTGTTCTTGTAGTCTGTTTTCTACAGTAGGCACTTGTGATGACTGAAATTTGCTTTCATTTTTTTAAATGAAATTAAAATGCTTGGACACATTTAATGAGGAGTTAATATTTTAGGACCTTGGATGTCTTTCTGGGTATTCAATACAACATAATAATAAAAACAGCAGAAAAAGAGATGGCATTTTGTTACAATATTCCTGCTAACAACATTTTCAGTGATTGAGAGGATGTCAGCAGTTTGAGTAGCAACAACTAAACCCAAAGTACCCAAAGTGCTCTCAGAATGAACAGACTGACTTAGAAAGCCAATGTTATTTCTTACAGTCTCTTTTATATACCATTTCAGATGCTTGATTACTGGAAGGAGTGTATATTTTATGTTGCCAGTGTGCCTTTAAAAGGGGCATTTTAAACTGTTCAGGCCCAATTTTTAATTGACTGATATCAATCACAGAACTAAATATGAACAAAAAGGTATCATATCAACACTAGTGCACTTATATTTATATGTTGTATAAATATTATCCCTAGTACAAAAGACTTTAATAAGGAAGAATTCTGTTACATTGTAAGAGAGACAGAAGCAAAATTTACTGTTATTTTGTGTAATTCATTATTGTGCAAAAATTTAATACTATAACAAAAAGTAAATTTGCTTTGTAAAATTATTTGCATGTTAACAAATGATACTAAAAATTTATGAATTAAAAATATTATGGACTAATAAATGTGGAAGGAACTATAATCCAGGAGAATGGGTATAGGGTTATGTCAGGTCTTAATCTTGATGTATCATTAATTCATTATACAGCATTTTGCAAGTAATTTTGCCTTTCTCTGTTTCCCTACATAAGGATAATAACACTCACCTATCTGCCTGATGGGGGTATAATGAATATCAATTAAATCATTCTTGTAAAATATTCTAATAAAGTATCAGAATACTTTATTTACTGTTTTAATGATCATGAGGATAATCAAAACTGGGTGACCAAGATTTTTCAGAATGTTGTCAACTGATAAAAGACAGGATAAAATTTGACATTGGATCCGTAACTTCATACCCTTGTCAGACTTTGTAAGCAGACTGGGGATAAAGTGTGGTATTTCTTATCTAGACATAGCAACCTGAATAAAGAACAGATTGTGAGCCTAATATATATCACGGTGGCCCCAGGGCAGAGCAAATCTTTATGGCCAATTCATGAATGCCTGAAAGGTTTAACTAGGAATAAAATAATGCAAACTGGCAACCTTAACTGTATTGTAATTTCCCAGTTTAAAATTTTTCTTGCTTGAATGAATCAGTTCAGCAATGGTAGCACAGAATGAACTGTATTCCTAAACCCTCAGAACATTCATCATTTTTGCAGTTAACAGTGAAGGAACTTCCAATGCATTTATTCTAATAGTTCATTTCAGTAAGTACTTATATTGAATGAACAATGGATCAGTATTGTCTCCAAACACCCTCAGGGAATATTAGAATCTATATCTGTGGTCCAACTTTAAATTAAACAAACTTGTGCACACACATAGATACTACAACAAATAATCTGAATGGATTTACCTTTAAGATTCTAAAAGAAATAATGCACCATAAGAAAATAATTGTTTGTAAGAGATTTTAATCATCAATAACCTGTAATTCGAAGTAATATATTTGCAGTAAAAAAAATCAGTAAAATAATTCAAAGTGATATAATACAGGCAGGTCCTACTTGAATAAACTGATCTCCTTCTTTGACAAGGTGACATGCTTAATGGATGAGGGAAAGGCTGTAGATTTTGTCTACCTAGACTTTAGTAACACCTTTGACACCATTTCCTACAGCATTGTCCTGAAGAAACTGGCTACCCGTGGCTTGGACAGGTGTACTCTTTGCTTGGTAAAAAACTGGCTGGATGGCCAGTCTCAAAATGTTGTGGTGAATGGAGCTAAATCCAGTTGGTGGCTGGTCACAAGTGGTGTTCCCCAGGGCTCAGTGTTGGGGATGGTCCTGTTTAATATCTTTATCAATGATCTGGATGAGGGGATTGAATGTGCCCTCAGTATGTCTGCAGATGACCCAAGTTGGGTGGGAATGTTGATCTGCTTGAGGGTAGGAAGGCTCTGCAGAGGGACCTGGACAGGCTGGATCAATGGACCGATGCCAACTGTATGAGATTCAACAAGGCTGTGCTGGGTCCAGCAACCCCATGCAAAGCTACAGGCTTGGGGAGGAGTGGATGGAGAGCTGCCTGGAGGAAAAGGGCCTGGTGGTGCTGGTTGACAGCCACCTGAACATGAGCCGGCAGTGTGCCCAGGTGGCCAAGAAGGCCAATGGCATCCTGGATTGTATCAGGAATAGTGTGTCCAGCAGCAGCAGGGCAGTGATGGTGCCCCTGTACTCGGCACTGGTGAGGCCACACCTCAAGTACTGTGTTCAGTTTTGGGCCCCTCAGTACAAGAAGGACATTGTGTCTAAAGTGTGTCTAAAGAAAGGCAAGAAAGCTGGTGAAGGGTCTAGAGCACAGGTCTTCTTAGGAGAGGTTGAGGGAACTGGGGTTGTTTAGCCTGGAGAAGAGGAAGCTGAGGGGAGACTTCATTGTTCTCTACAACTACCTGAAAGGAGGCTGTAGCGAGGTGGGTGTTGGTCTCTTCTCCCAAGTAACAGGTGATAGGATGAGAGGAAATGGGGAAATGGCTTCAAGCTGCTCCAGGGGAAGTTTAGATTGGATATTAGGAAAAATTTCTTCACCTTATCAAGCACTGGAAGAGGCTGCCCAGAGAGGTGGTAAAGTCACGATCCCTGGAGGTATTTAAAAGACATGTAGATGTTGCACTTAGGGGCATATTTTAGTGGTGGACTTCGCAGCGTTAGCAGTTGGACTTGATCTTAAAGATCTTTTCCAACCTAAACAATTCTACGATTCTATGATTTATCTCACTTAGCAGCTTGTTCCAGTGGAAGAAGCAATCATGTTTACAGTGTTTAAAATATCCACAGTTTGTCTCCTTATTAGTCCATGAATTTACCTAAAAAATGAAAAGCTGTTCTACTAGGCAGGCATATCTTTCGTCTTTGTCAATATCCTATTAATTGCATTTACTTATTTATTGCAGTATGGTGTTTATAAAGAAGGCACCATCTTACAGGATGTTAAAAGGCATTATGCTTCCTGAAGTTAATATTGTTAAGTTCTTGAAGTTAGTATTGGGGAAAAGCCAAGTAGATTGCATTAGCCTGTAATCTCTCCTGGTGGGAGTAGAGGTTATGGACAAGGCTGTTGATGCCTAAATGGGGAAGGAATGCACATAGCAACTGGAAAATCGTTGGAAATTACTCTTTCCTTCAGTATATTCTCACATTGGCCACATTGTGGAGCTACAACTAAATGAGTCAGAAACTTTGAAGCACTCTGCCAGGTTCACCGAAACAGCAGTATACGAGGCAAAGCATGAGACAATGTGTAGTGTGTGCAAATGCATTTTAATTTTATGACAAAATACCTTTTCTCTTTAGAATCATATGACAATATAAGAATCTTCTATTTTTAAGACTGAGATAATACATTCTCTGGAAAAATAAGATGCACCTTGACTTTCCTCCTGACTCATGTAGCTGTAGTCTGAGAATAAGGCACGTTACCAAAGGAAAGCAGCATTACAGTACCAGAAGAAATCTTCTTTATTATCATCAGCCTATGCGCAGAAAAAGATAATTAACAGTCACTGCCTTAATTACAGTAGTTACTGAAATTGCAATTACTGTTCTCACTCAAACATTTGGTCATACTTTTAGAGAGGAATTAGGAAATTTCCCTAGGTAATGTCATAGGTTATTTTACAGAATTGTTTGCTTTTTCTTATTTTTACTGCGTTTCAGTATATGTGCATTACATATTTTCATAGGGTATATGTGAGGTCTTTAAACATCTGCTTCAACTTTCAGTAAAAATCACTTTAACCTAAGAGGACCTGGCTCAGTGGCGAGGTTGTTGGCTGAAGTGGTAGCAGCTTGGAGAAACTCAAGTCTTTTAAGAAATGCCAGGTGTTTATTTGTTTTCAGAAGGTTCTGGGTTTTGATCTGGGGGTGAAAAAACAATTTTGACTTATCAGACAGGTTTTCTGAAGTATTTGCCATGAAAAGTCATTTCTCCCCAGCTTTACCACTTCAAAACAGCCTGTTCCCTAAGCAAGCCCAGCTTGGCTTGAAGTGGATGGTTTTGTAAAGATGCCAAAGCATACAGGTTATGTATTTTCTGTTGAAAGAAATAACTACGCTTTTTTTTTTTTCCTGTCTCTGATAGGGAAGAGTAGCTTCCTTTTGCATTTTTCTGTCTTCTTTCAAGAGTCAGAAGTAAGCAAAGTGGTTAAAGTTTGTGAAAACAAAGGGGGGAGCTGTTGCTGCACTGGCTGTGACACAGAGGCAGCTGTAGCAAAGCTCGTGCTGCTATTTAAGCCTTATAGCAGAAGGGGAGATTTAGGAAGGGTTTTTGAGTGATCTCTCTGGCCACTTCTCTTCTAACCCTTGCCTTGCACGTGCAACTATTGGTAAAGTTACTAAAAGATTCATGCTTGAAACTACTTTGGACCAGAGTGAAGCATGCCATGCAGAACTGAGTTTTCCTTCTCTGTTGGATTCCTTCCTTAATCTGGCTACTTTGTAAATATTGTATAAAATATACATACATATGTAGAACTGAAAGCATCGGTTTTGATTTTCTTTATGATTTGTCATTTCCTTTTCAAAATGATACACAACAGTAGTATCCTAAAGCTCGAATCATGTTGTTTTGAATATAGCTTTTTCTATGCAAAATGCAGCATAAGTAATACAAGCCCCATTTCTTAAGCAAATTCAAGCCTCAGTCTTTAGGTTAATAAATTATAAATTTGAAAATCGTCATGATTTAAAAATCATCATAACAAATTAATCCATAGTTAATTGGAGATTCATATAATTTTAGTGTAATGTTTCTGAGCAGTACATGGGGAATTCTAAATATACAGCGCAGTACATATGCAAGTATTGCATCGAATGCCCTTTGTATCTGCAGGTTGAAAATATAGCTCCCTTTCTAACGACCAGACTGTGGAACAGCTAAATATTTGCAGTTTGGGAGGCATTTGCACTGCAGGACACAGAATGCCATCCGTGTTTGTATGTTTACTCTTCAGTCCTGACAGGCTCTTAAATTTTTAATGTGAAAGGTATTTCTTCTGCCCTTAGAAAAAAAAAATCACTTTCCCTGCTGTGCCAGTTCCTTTAATAGCAACAACCTCCTGAGTATTGGGAAGGACTTCTTATCTTGAAGTCCATATACAGTATTTGTAAACTTGACTTTTAGTTCTCTCCAGAAAAAAAGGTGCTTTTTTTTGTGTTGTTTTCATTTTTATTTAGATGCTTCTGTTAGGATTTCTCTGACAACACTGTCACTTTCTGCAGCTCCAAGAAGAGTCTTGTACCTTTGAAATTTTCATTACCTTGGCTGCCAAGATTTCTGCCACTGTAGTCTAGTGATGCAACAGCAGTATCTTGTATTGCCAGCCCAGAGACTCCAGATCAGAGGGAGAGAAGCTCCAGAATGGAGCAAAGGTATCACCATTCTTCATTTTTAAGTATATTTTCACTAACTGATTGGTTGCAGGGGCTTGTGGCAGAGCAGGGACTCACAGCTTACAGCTGGCGTGGAGTTAGCCACCCAAAAGCCCACTGGATTTAACAGTGCCTGAAACCATTTTTATTCTGTCAGAGGTGAAAGGAAGGCATGATGTCTGGTAACGGGGATGGACACAGCATGTAGCATTGAATTTGGTGTATATTTAACTACCTTCATTAAATGGATGAATGAAAAACACCAGTGGTGTTACTGAGGACTATATAACGTCCAGGACGTGACTGCAATTCACTGTCCAGTATATCCATCTGTACATATACTGAACTGATTTCAAACTATATAGTGTGGAGTCCAGGACATGTTGGAGTTACGGGGAAACCTGGATAAATAGCCATGCTCCTGGCTGCAAAAAACTACTGCAACTGTGTTCCTATCAGGATTTCAGTTGTCTGAGCCTATATGAGCTGCAGACGTGTCTGCAATTACACCAAGTGGTAGCATTAGATTAGATAGTTATTTGCTAAAAAGCATCAGATGCAGATTGCCCTCCGCATAGTGCCGTTAAACACAAGTTGCTTCAGAGTACTTTGTCATTCAGAGGAAATACAACCACTGTTTAGAACAGGGCTACGTCCCTGCTTGAAAAGGAGAGCATGAGGCATCACTGACGAAATTATGTAAACAGTCATAGCGCTTTCATCTGTACATTGTAAGGAGTCATGATGTTGATAATAATTGCCTTGCCTATGGCATATACAGTGCAAACTTGGAGAAATTACTCATTGGAGACACTATCAGTAAGTTCATTTTTGGTTTTTTCTATTTTATCTTTTTTAGTTTTGGAAGGTCGCCTCCAAAGATTGCCAATCCAGAGTTTGTGTATATCCCTTTTCAAAACACAAGAAAGAGCAGGTACAAAACAAACTGGACCAAGCTAGCAGCTTTTTGCTTTCCTTCCAGCCAGATGGTACTCATTAACAGTGAACTGACTTAAAAAATTTCCCACTGCATCCCTTCTTTTTCCCAATAGAAATTCCACCCCAGTGATGGCTTAAGAACATGGGCTGTGCAGTTTTTTTGAAAGATTATGGGGTGTGTTAGATCCAGGAATAAAGGGATTGTTTCAAAGGGAAGGGGATTGCACATATGAAGCCGCCTTGGCAGCCACCTCTTTTACATATACAGGGAGTCTTTTACCCACATTGCTTATCATAGCAGTGCTGCTTAAAGTGAGGACAAAAGTAGTCTGTTAAGTGAATTACAAGACATCAGCAAATATTTAGATGAAAAATGAAATTATATGCTTTAACCAAAATCCAGATAGTTTATGTCTAAATATTCTTGTAGAAGCTGACATGCACCTCCCCTGCTTATAGTTCTCTTTTTTATTTATTCACGGTTATTGTTCATTTAGTATTTAAAATCCAGAACAAAATGGGTTTAAGTTATTGTTATGTTCTATACCAGTCATTCAGTTTCACATCCAGATGAATTATGCTTCTATAAATAAAAGTTTCCATTCCCAGTTGTCCTGTATTCCAGCTGGCAATGAGCAGTGCAGTCTGACAGGAGAAGGTGGGTAAAGCAAACTAATCTTTTGAAGTTTTTCACTGGAGTATCTGGGAAATTAGGAACTCCCAGACAAGCAGAACCTCTGGTCAAATGAGCAATATATATTTTTATTTATTTTTTATTTTTTTTAATATTTATTTTTTTATATTTTTTATATATTTTTATATTAAGATATGTATGTATTTATTTTTTATATGTGTATATGAAGTAGCATTTAGGAATGTACCTGGGCATTGGAAAATGATCATCTGTCCTGTTTAGTTGTTAGAACAGTCCCTGGGAGAGTTTTGATTTGTGTCAACTGGCACTTTCCCAAAGAATACCGAGGCATAATTTGGGAGTTGGAAGGTTCTAGGCTCTGTTCCCAATAAGTAATATGCTGTGGTCACCCTGTGTTGAAGGCTAAAAGATTTCATAGAATCATAGAATTATTAAGGTTGGAAAAGACCTCTAGGATCATCAAGTCCAACCATCAACCCAAAACCACCATGCCTCCTAAACCATGCCCTGAAGTGCCACATCTACACGTCATTTAAATACGTCCAGGGATGGTGACTCCACCACCTCTCTGGGCAGCCTCTTCCAATGCTTGCTCACTCTTTCAGCAAAGAAATTTTTCCTAATATCCAATCTAAACCTCCCCTGTGGGAGCTTGAGGCCATTTACTTTTGCCCTATCTACACAATTTCAGTAGCATAGGCAGGGGCTGCTCCACACCTGTTTATGTTGGTGTCAGGGAGTACTCATAGCACACAAATGTCAATTAATATAATGCAGCTAGATCAGGTATACCAGAGAGTGAATTGAAATATTCCGGTTCTGTGTGTGTTGGATATTCACCATTTCAGAGTCATCATCTTTCCTTCAATTGTCTATCTACCAAACTCACATTGTCTTCACCACAGAGTTTAGCATTTAGTTTTCTCATTTTTTCATTAAAGCAGATAATTACAGTGCATCCTAAATTGAATACATCTAAATAGATGCATTCTGAATTAGATTTGAAATTGAGATGTGGCAACACCATGTGCTGACAGCATCCGTGGTATTCACGGTTTGGATACTGAATCCATGGCATTCAGTATTAGAAAATACAAAATCTTTTCTTATTCTTTTTTTAGTGATACAGAGAATACAATTGCCTGATAACAAACTGATGTGGTATGTTTAGAAAAACATTCCTTTTTGCTTTGGAAGTTTTTATACCGCACCCATATTTTCAGCTTCTGAGCTACATTTGCAGCAGCAAAGTAACTGTCCACATCTGGAATTTGCTGGAAAATGCCATGATCGCTATCTTGGGGCATGTCCCTGGACTTTCTTTGGGAATGATCAAGCAGAGGAAGGAGAGGGTGGACAATGTGCCCTTTTGTCTTACCTTGTAAACATTTGCAATATAGACAAATACTCAACAGCACTTGAGAACTCACCAGTGTTTGTGCCTTGTATAGTCAGTTGAACTACATAGTCAGGCAGTCTTTTATCCATTAGCTGATTTGTCTTCTCAGCATTTCAGTAACAGAAAGACAATATTATTGCCACTCTACAGATGGAAAATAGAAACATCAAGAAACATCAAGAACTGAAGTGGTTTTTCCAAAGCCATACAGCTCTGCTACACCTGCCAACATGCTTCTGGAATTTAAGAGAGAGTTTAAAGAAACATGTCTGGTATATCAGTTCTCTTCTTCAATTACAAAATCCTCCACCCTCCATCTAAATACTAAGTTATAGCCTAACTCTCCTGCGTAAGTCTTGAATGCACCTTTATTTGCACACCTTGCAATACAGCTTTAGTGGGTGCAGTGCATCATGGGTGCTCAGTGCAGACTGTACAATGGAGGTACACAGAAGAGCCTTAGATTTCTTGTTCTATTCCTTAAACAAATATTGAGTTTCAGCTCCAGTTTCCTATTTGTTTTCTCCTGTAATTCTTTCTTTACTGTTTTTAATGGACTAAACAAACTATTTGCAACTTCCCATAAACTCTGTGCTGCAGTGAGCTCTAAGTTCAGCTGAGATGGCTTCAGTTTAGTAACACCCAGGCAGAATTTTGTTTCTTTTGGTGAATCTTCATTCATAAAAGTTTCCTTCTTCCAAATAATGTTCCCTCTGGATAACTCATTCTCCTAATCTATCTTTTGGGAGCAAAACTGTCCGTCCTTCTTCTGCTGGTCATTCCCATATCTAGGTTGTGGTCCTCAGCACAGAAGAAATGCAGGTGTTACAGTCTGAAACAACCAATCTGTACTAAAATTCCTTAAATTCCTGCTAACCTGCCACCAGTCTCTTACTCCAGTCTCTTACTCACAGTCCAGATGACATAGGCTGCCCATAATTTACATCAGTTCTGTGATCTTCAAGTCTTTGGGTGACTTTTATTTGGGCATCATTTACAGTAGAACATCTGCTTCAGAGTTATCTTTTCTTAACACACAGGCGGCATGAATTTTCCAGGTTGCATTGAGGTAGATCATAATCAAAAGGACTCCATGCAAATATACATTGCATTTTCATCGCAATGTAACTTAAACAAATGTTTAAAGTGAACTTTATGATTAAAATTCAGACCTTCAAGATGCCTAACAGAAAGCAAAGTGTTTTCCCTGGATAGCAGGTGAACGCCCCAGACAGACAGACTCAGCATCCTGGTGTCACTGTGTTGATGCTTGTTCCTGGCCTGATGGCACTGACATCTTCCCAACCACTTCCTAACAGTGGGATAGCCAAAAGTGTCTAACGTCTTATGTGCTAGTACTTACTCAATTCAAATCAGGGGATTAAAAAGCTGCAGAAGAAACCCCTAACAATTATTTGTCTTTCATATTAGAAGTCAGATTCATCTAACATTAGGTGTCTACCATGTGAAAATTACACAGGCAGACTAGTTCATATACAGGTGTATCTTTAAAGATACAGGATTTTCTATACTGCATATATACTCAGAAGTATGGTATGCTTTTATATATTCAGCAGTTTACTGCTGAAAGTTTTATCATTTTTACTTTTACATTATTGGAACAAGGCTTGGGACACTTTTGGCCTGTGCCATGCATAAATGCCCTAGGTCATGGCTGGACATACTTCTGATAATTTGGAGTTAGCAAAGGTGGAAAGGACTGTTCAGAATAGTGAGTCTGCATATGGCCACTTGTGTCTTGGAGCTCAAGATAGCTTTGTCATACATACCTGACTGGTTCCATGCTGAAGGAACTATCTTAGTATTAGGAAGAACTATCCTATTAGTGCTACCCAGGCACACTTACTCTTCTTGTATGGATACAATTCTGTTCAAGGTACCTATTTTAGATGTCTACCTTAGGCTAAGTTAAATTGAACCTTAAAATATGCTATAGATATTTAAGTACTTTGTTGATTTGAGGTAACGTGTATCATCTTTAAAAATAAATACGAATGCAAACTATATGGTATACAATGTCCTTGCATTTATTAAGAAGGAAGTATTTAATACTTACATTTAGCCTGAAATATATAATATTAAAGTAGATTATGAACTTTTATTTCATGGATTCAATTATGTTGCATGTGTTTTGGAGGGCAGTTAATGTAGTGGCTCTTTATAGTCATGCTAATATTTCCTCAGAGTATTTTAGGAACTCCCATTAACAGTGATACAGACAGATTTCAGAGGTAATATTCCTCTGAATGGTTTTAAATGACTTTCAGACACTGGTATTTACATATTTTTTACAAATGTTATTCAATCTATATAACATCCAGCTTCAAGAACTTGTTAAATTGTGTTTGTTAAAGACTGGAAATAGCTGGTGCAAAAGCTATACTTATGAGAGTAATCTCTTTAAGAATTTAAAATAAAATTGAATGCTTGTAGTAAAATGATCCCACATGATAATACGATTGTGAGATGTCCAACTATAGAAATATCTGTCTTCCATTCAAATGTATAAATATTTTGATTTGGATGGAGTATGCTGATTAGGGTCAGTTTGTAACAACCATATGAATCTATGGGTATTTAGAGATGTGAGATTATGAAATTGCTGCAAGCTTTTTCAGTGAATCATGTCTTCCTTTTCTTCTGTATCACATTTTTCTTTCCTCTTAGTTGTTTTGCTGCATATTTTTTTGTTTCATTAATCAATTAAATGTCAAAAAAATCTGAATAGGAAATTTTCTAAAAGTGACCTTTCATAATTCACTGACTGAGGAATTTTCTGCCTAAAAAAAGGATGTAATGAGATTTAAAACATTGGATTTCAATATTACATAGCAACTTTAATGATCTGAATTTCAGCTGCCTCTTTTTTTCTGATCACCAGGACAGTTTGACCAATAGAAATGTCGGTTTGCAGTCTGAGTCTGCCCAATGCAATAACTTCAATCTTGACTTTATCATTATGCAGATCACAAGATGATGTTGTACCTCTGCCTCTAAACAAAGGCTAACTCCTTTTTAAGTTCAGTCCAAGGTTCTTGGATTCTTTTGGTTTTTCACAGGCTTTGTTGTTTGAGTGAGCACATCAGCGCTCTGTTCTCAATATTCTTCCTTACCAAGATTTTGTCTGAATTGTCCAACTATGTAACATTTTTGTATGTTTATTTTAACAAACTGGCTAGCCAGTGCATTTTGGGGGCAGTTTTTCTTTTCTGAATGCCCAGTTAATGAAACCAGTCACTTCACATTTGTGCTGTAGTAATTTTTTATACATGCACGCATCAGCTGAGTCTCTCTGTCTCTCTCAGCAAATATTTCCCAGTTGCTTTAAATCATATAAGCTGCAGCTCTGACAGCTATGTTTACATCTTCTCTCACAATATAGTGTAAAAAAAGGAAAGATTATATATTCTAGTACCCTTTTCTTTTATAATATCTATTGTGATTGCATACGTACATCTACTCAAAAAGCTTCACCAAAACTTTTGCAAACTGGGAAAATCTAACTGTTTTCTTCTTTGCTTTTCCATAGGAAACAAAACAGCCTGTTTCCTACCTCAATCATTTAGCAATTATAAAAGAGGGATGTATTAAGAAAGTACGTACTTCTTCATAATAGTGTGATATAAAGAAATGGAATTATTTGGTTAATAATTATCTGAATATTGACTTTTCCATGTAGCTACACTTAAAGATGAAGGGTGCAGGATTTTTTTCCTCTCCACCAGTTTTGACAGAATGTTGATTGTCATCACCACCACACTATGAGGAAGTACAGGGCAAGGGTGGAACAGCTAGTGCCTCCTCTAGCAGCGCTAAGGCCTAGAAAGCTCTTGCTTTAGTTTGAAGCTGTTGGCACAGATGCTTTGTGTTACATAAAGTATATTTAAAGAAAAATGTCACCTTCAGCTGCTTGTTAGTTTTGGACATTTCAGTCTGCATTTCCCTGTACTGTCTTTTCAAATCCTTTTTGTTTAAGAACATTCTTGGTCTGTCTCACAGATGCCATCTTTCCAGCTCCCTTCATTGTGAATGACATTTGTAAGGGCCTCTAATAATTCCTAAAAATCCACATCCTTGCAAAGCCAATCTATGAGTGAGATCCTAGCCCCTCACCCAAGTCTAGGTAGCCCTTCTGCCTTTTTTGAAAAACAGGATAAAATAAGGCTTGAGCTTTGGAGCCACTTTGGCAAACCAACATAAGAAACATAGGATTGGAACAGGCAATTCTGATAACTACACTTTTTCTGTCAGCAGAAAATGTGCTTTATTAGTCCTTTTATAATCTTAAAAAAATCTAGTTTAAAAGGAATTAGTCTTTTTTCCTGCATTTAATATCTGGAATATTATTATGAACCATGTCTTCCTAATGGTTGAAGGCACCTTCATTTCCATTTAATATTTTTCATTTTCCAGTTTACAAATATTTTTTTTTGCCAACATTTTCCTTCTGTTTAAATAATTCTGCCATTCTAAGGAGGCAACTATAATATCCAATAGGCTGTTTAGTCCCTCCATCTTAAACTGTTGCCCAGATCTAAAAAAACCGAAGTTGTTCTTGGTGTCTGTCTTGACTTGATGGCATTAAACTTCACTTCATCATCCTGGCAGCCATACTCTAGTGCTCTTCTGACTGGAATTCATCTCTCCGACATGGTGATGATGTTGGGCACTGCACACATTTTTCCAGAAAAAGACTTTTCATTATGACTTTTTTTTTCTTCTACCTAATATATCAGAGTTTTGTTTGCCTTTCTCCATGATCCCCTTGCCTAGTTTTGTTGTGCTCAACTAATGTATTCAAGTTTGGATTTTATTTCCAGCCAATGAGTTATCAGCTTAGATGAGTTGCTTATTTTGTCATACCTCTTAAATCCAGAAATATTTTCAATGTCAAGTGTTCTCTACTCCTCCTTCTTTCTTTTTTCATTTATTCCTTTTGTTATTGTTTTTTTCCTCTTTTTTTCCCTGTTTTTTATTTCTTTCACAGCTGATGGTTTGATTCTCTTGTGTTTCATGGTAACTGCCTTTTAGCTAATCCCATTCTTCCTAACAGCACGTGTACGTATATAACAATATAGTATCTGCATCTGGACAAAAAATCACTGAACTTTTATATTTACCAGGATCACACTAGGTAGTGGTGTCAAACACAGGAACTGACTCTTATCTATTTGAGATATCTAACATAATGGAAAGTTCATGCAGGCTTTAGATGTTCGTAAAATATCAGTAGAAATCTTCTAGTCAAATTGTTGGCTCACTTCTTGTTGTTTTTGTTATTCTATGTATTTAAAAGAGAAATTTAAATAAACAGTCCTTAAATTTCCATATATCTCCAATGTAAAATGTCTAAAAATAGAGTATTTAGCTAGAGTTTTCTTTTCTTAATAAGCTACACAGCAGACATTTTATCGAAGTATGTACATGTGGATTTCTGCTTTAAGTAAGAGTCAGCTGTATCGTTTACTGTTAAACCGAATTAGAGTCTCCCAGAATGGAACAAGCTGTTTCGTTAATTTAGGTTCGTTCAGGTGATTAGGATTTCTTCTAGATTTTAACCTCCTCATGTTGACATTGGATTTAGTATCAAGAATCCGATGCTAAGATATGTGCTGTTATGCTACAGCTTCTCACAGTAATGTCTGCGTATCCAGAATATATACCAGAAAACAAGCTGTTCTGTAGAGTTGCTTAGCTAGAAGTGTTAGTAGAAATGGAAGCATTCTGTAACAGAAAAAATGTGAATGAGGCACATAGCAGTGCAAAATTATGTAATGTTTCCCTAAATATAAAAGACAGTCATTTGGTTCTGTTACATATATAATATGTACATTAGATATGGTTTGAGGCTGGTTTGAGGTGTTTGTAAGCCATAGGCATTACAGGACCTAGGAGACAGTAGTGAATTAGGTTGTGTTTTCCAGATATTTTCACTTCTTTTTTTATCAACACTTGGATCGTGATGATTTTGTCTTGCAACTGCACTGTTAAGCAGTAGAACAAGGCATATTAAGTACACGTGAAATAATTATGCATGGATGAATCACAGCTTACATAGATTGGGGATACAAACAACTTCATTACACAGAAAAAATAAAGTTTCATCAGAAATCCCACATAAGAGTTACAAAGTAATTTAGGTTGGAAGAGACATCCAGAGGTCATCTAGCCCAACATCCAGCTCTGATCAGGGACAGCTTGTGTCAGGTTTTTCAAGGTCATGTCCATTTGCATTCTGAGTATCTCTGGGGGCAGAGGGTCCACAGCCTCTCTAAGCAACCTGTTTCTGCGGTCAATGAAATTTCTTCTGAACTTTTTTCATGGAATTTCCTTCATTTCAACTTGTGTCTGTTGCCTCTTGTCCTATCACTATACACTTCTTAGAAGAAGCTGGCTCTGTCTTCTTTAGACCCTCCCATTAGGCAGCTGTAGACAGCAATAAGATCTCGTCAAACTGCCTCTTCACCAGACTGTATGTCTTGTATGTCTTCTGTCCCAGCTCCTGATCATCTTGGAGGTCCTTTACTGGTCTTGTTCCAGTATGTGGGTGTCTCTTTTGTACTGGACACAGCGCTTCACATGTGGTCTGTGCTGAATAGAAACAATCAATCACTTCCCTTGCTGTGCTGACTTCAGTCTTGCTGATGGATGCTGTTGGCCTTCCTTGCTGCAAGGGCACACTGCAGACTTACTGATCTTGGTGTCCACCCGGAATCCCAGGTCCTTTTCTGCAGAGTTGCTTTCCAGCACATCAGCCCCCAGCCTGTACTGAGACATGGGGTTATTCCTCCGAGGAGCAGGACTTTGCATTTGCCTTTCTTGAACTTCAAGGGATTCTTGCTGGTCCATTTCTCCAGGCGGTCGGGATGCCTCTGAATTGCAGCTTTGCTTTCCAGCGGATTGACTGCTCTCCCACAATTTGACATCACCCACAAACTTGCTGAAAGTGCATTTCCTGTCATTGTTAAGGTCCTTAACAAAGCCATTAAACAGCATCAGCCCCACCATTGACTCCACTGAAGTGGTTTCCAATTAAACTTTGTTCTACTGATCACAACTCATTAAGCCTAGTGATCCAGCCAATTTTACATCTATCTTACAGTCCATTTACCCCAACCATATCTCATCAGCTCGGCCATAAGGTTACTATGAGAGGCCATTTGAAAGTCTTTGCTAAACTAAAGTCCTACAACATTCATTGTTCTCCCCTCATCCACAGAGCCATCGTCACACATGACTACCAGCAGGGTGAGGCCTTCTGTATATCTGTGCTGCCTCTTCTCAGTGCTGCTCTTTCTTTCTCATGTTTCTACCCATACAGAAAAAGAGGTTGTGAATATAATGGCTTCAAAAGCTTTGACTTTATTACTAATTGTGATATGAGCTGCTTACAGAGAATGTTAAATTTATTTACATAATTTTATTTAAGAAGGTACAACCTCAGAGCAAAGAGCACACTGCAGTTACGTTCATGCAGTCATATTTCTGATGTCTCAGCTAGAACCTCCCTCTCTCATCAGACATTGTACAGGAGGCAGTACATTTCCAATGCCAATTTCACTAACAATGCAAATAGAGAGTTTCTGTTGAGAATGAACTAGTGACTATGTCTGGATTCAGGGTGATGTTGCCAGAAATAAACAGCCACAGGTTTTGCAGTGCAAAGTATATCTTGAACAAAATGTTATTGACAGGTGAGATAACAGAATTGCCTGGGGGATGTAATGAAGGCTAAGAGGAAGAAAAAAAACAGGCCATAAAACAAAATCCAGACCAGATCAGACTGCATTTGTTTAATCTTAAAAGAGAGATAAGTGAGTGGAAGCGGAAGGTTTCAAAGGTTTGGATGATCTGTGAATGTAATAGCAATGCAGGTCTGTGCCCGAGGGTATGCATTACAGCACTAGTCTTTTCTTGGCATTTGTCAGGTAAAACTGTTTTGTTGGGATAATCTGAAGTAAGAGACAGTGTGCTGAAATTGTATATATGATGTAGCAGAACAGTTTATCCCTCAGAACAGCTTGGTCAGTCTGTCCAAATCAAACAAAATGAATCATCTGTGCACAAGGGGACAGTTTGTCTTGTGCAGCAAAATTAAAGGAAATAATTTGGCTTGCAGAGGAAGAGGGTTATCATAAGACTGAAAAACTATTTCAGGGCCTGATTCAGTTTCTGCCTAACTGGTGAGAGCCTTTAATTTGATTTCAGTCAAAAGGATCTGATCTGCAGTGGCTAAGCTATTATTATTCCAGTCATGGTCAGTGAAATAAACATATTAATTAATATCCAGGAGAGAAGCTTCATAGATGGAATTGGATGCATTTAGGAATGGTTTTACACGTCTGTAGATGGCATCAGTGTACTGTATGCAAGGCAAAAATAATTAATTATGCTGATAAATCTTTCTTTCCTGACTTCTGTTACCAAGTAATCAACCCGGAGACTTGAGCAAGTGCTCTAGAATCTTGTATACTAATTTTTGGAAACAGAATGAAAGGTAACAGGAAAAGCAATGCTTTTTTGTTGTTGTTGTTGTTACAGATAAACATGGACTCCCTTCATATTGTTGGTGTCAGCATTTTTCATAAACATTGTCTAGCAGGCACTCAGAGAGACAAGTTTAACTTCTATTGATTTTTCTCCTGTTCGGTTATAATAGCAAATTCTTCCTGGACTCTGATTTACAAAAGCAGAAGGTGGGCTTGTTGTTCTAAACTAGAATCTATACAAATATGTTTATAGAATCAAAGGAACGAAGAAAAGCTGTTTGTGCTCTTCCTACCCTCCCAAAAGTGAATATTTTTTACAATAAGTAAAATATCAGTGAAGAATATTTTCACATGAAGCTTTTAACAGTAGAGATTATGTCAAGGTAGAGCCTATATTACCCCCTAAGCAGGCTTTGGGCATTAGTCTCTTTCAGTGGCAGCTGTGAAATCTCCTGTAGAGCGCATAGTATGCTTTACCACCAAGTGGGAACTAGTAACCTGTCGGGATCTGCACTTTTGACCTGCAGTGCAACAACAAAAGGATTTGCAAGCTTTAAAATATGCTGAAACATGCCACTTAACCCCTTAAGGGTACTGAACATATGACCCCTAAAATTGTGACTTTAGAAAGGATACAACAATGTGCAGCTCGTCTTAAATAAGTCTCACAGTATGGAAGCTGTACTGAGAGATGTACAGACCAGATTCTCTTAAGGAGAGGATAGATACTGCAAATTACTGGAAGAAATAATCAGTCGCTTTATATTAATGGATTTGTTTGGAAAGTCTTGCCTTTCAGAGCAGGGTCCACAATATCATCATTATTCTGTATTAGACTGAATGCAGTTAAAACACATAATTAATAGTTAATAGTTAGGATCAAAGCTCTTTGCAAACTAGTATAAGGTTTTCCACCCTCTGTGGTAACAGTAAGGAGTCAGGAAGCACTGGAGAAATACTCTGAGCTCCATGTGTGCACTATGGACTTTTCTCCCACTCTTTATAGTCTGCTCTGGCCCTTCCTAGGTGCAGTAACCTCCTGATTAGGATTCCCATGCTGAACTACATATCAGTGGTATGCACAAGGGAGGTGAGCAGAAGCTACCATTTTATTTCTGGTTGCTGCCTACCTACAGGTCGCTACACACCTGTATGGGAAAAAGTATACTGAGTTGAGCTCACTAGGATGTGACCATGCTTGCTGCTTTACTTTTAGAAAGCTTCCCAGCATAGTTGAGTCCTGCAGTGTTGTGTTTCCTGAAGGTACCTTGGCACTGTCACAGGGATAGCAAGAGCAGAGACTGTTCCATGCCTGTGGTGTGGGCAAGGCCACCTCACCTTGGGAAGGAGAAGCAGATAGCCATATGGACCTACGCCATGCTAGTTTTTCCCAGGAGCAGGGATAGGTCTTGGTTTATTTACCAGTAGAGATGACTGGGATTCCCATATGCTCTCAGCTGCCTCAAGGAGCACATACTTTTCTCTTAAATCTTTTAAAAACATTGGGTAAATCTAGTTGCCATAATTAGGATGAAGTCTAAAATGTAGAAAAGTAGGTATCTCTGTGCTAAACTTCTATGTTTAGGCAACTTAATCGAACCTCACCTAGCCAGACATAAGAACATAGACCTGGAAAGGTCTGTTGAACCTCAGCTTTGCCTTGCCACAAAAAGCAAAATCACATGTTTATCCAGCTCTGTGCTGTGAGTGATTAGGCCATGTAATCTCTGCACTCTCTTGAAAAGGTATTTCTTTCATTGGCTCATTCAGCTTATTTCCAGAAATTTATCCTCAGCAAAGCATACTAAACCACAGTATTACTCATGCTCATTTCTGTGATCAGAAACACTGATATTTATAGGTTTTCCTGCCTTCTGTGTCTTTAGGATTTCTAGTCACCCACTATTTTGATTAATTTTCATTGCAGATATGGACTCTACTATTTCTTTTCAATAATAAATACTCAATGTTGTAACATGACTTAAGTCATAAACATGACCTTAGTTTATGCGGCATCAGTCATTCTGAGTAGGTTAAGGTGACATTTTTTGCTGTTTCAGGTAGCGATTTTTAAAATAGCTCCCTCAAGTAGTAAACCCATAACCTTTACTAGGTTTACCCGTTCTAAGTGAAATGGAGTGTGTCCATTCCTTTTCTACACTAGGGCTGAACAATATTGTCTAGATACAGAATTTTCCATTTATACTTTCATATAGTTTTTACCATCCTGAAATGTCTGAACTGCTGGGGCAACTTTAATCTGCTCTTGCTTTTCCCTTATCTGGCAGTTAAGATAAATGACTATAATCTATCAAGGGTATAGTAGAAGGTAAATTAAATCCTAATAGTCAGCATTTGCTGATTGAAGTGAGGTGGTGTAGACTCTATTTTTCCATTGTACCTTGCAGATGTTTTAAGAATTGTTGAAAACAAATACTATACCATTTTCTCTTGAGTACTGTAAATATACCTGTTCAGTGTAGTGTCAACAAATGCCCAGTGGCTTATACAAAACACCAGCTGTGCTAGATAAATTTGTAATAAGTAATTTGGAGACAGAGATTGCTGCAATGTTTACAGAAAAAAAAACCAAAGAACTTCCATATGATGTCTATGCACGCTCCAGAGTAATGCAAACACAAGTATTCCAGTCACAAGTTTCAGAACATTAGAAGAAAAAAAAATTAAATAAAAGTGTCAAGTTTCTTTTGCATTTTGTCACAGCCTTAACCTGCTTGCAGCTATCAATATACTGTTGTCCTCAAAGCTGTCTGCTTTATTGAATACACTCAGGATTTTAAGAATGTCACTGTTACAAAGAAGGCCTTCAGTCACACCTGCCAACCTGTGAAGGTCATAGGAGATTTCCCAATACATTACTACCACATTTTCCATAGACCACTCTTTTGCACAGGTTTCTGTTCAGCAGCTTGATTCACATCACACACTTCTCTGTATCCTGAGATAAAGGACTGTTTTCACAGGAAAGTAGCTAAGGTCATAGATATTCTTTTCCTTGCTAATAAAGGGAATGGAATACGTTTAACACAACAAACTAGGCTGGCTAAGTAGAAAGAATTTGCTGTAATGAGTGGACTAGATTCTCACTTGGTGTAAACTGGCAATGCGGGTGTACAGCAGCACAGAAACGGACCCAGCTATTGTAGAACTCTCTCAAACGTAGGTCCAGATTACAAACGACACAGTAAGATTAATAAAATAGCTACCCGAACTAGGATCACTGGACTGACATGTCTAATTTTGCCCCAGTTGTTCATTCTGTAAAGATAATTTTCTTAGATCATCCTTTGGCTTGGTCACTCTTTCATGGTCTTCTGCCTTCATGTCAGGTCCACTTGCTCCATCGCATCTCAAATGATACATGCATTCATTAGTGCTGATGTGGAACTTTATACCAAAACTGAATATGCTGATTCCAGCAGAATACCAAAACATTTAAATAAAGCATATCTGGCAAGCCGCCTGGAAAATCAAAAGTGCAAAGGTCTACCTTTGTTGATACATCCATGGCTGGTCTTTTTACATGACCATACAAATACATTGCTGCATCCTGATTAAGTCTTATGAAAGAAATCAATGCACTGATTCCCTCAAAAATAAAATCTGGGGATGTTCCACAGGCAGGCGCAACAGTGCACTCAATTATGAGAGTGATCTGAGTAGCCAGGGCCCTGGACAGACTATAGTGGGTAGGTGCAGGCACATCCTCCTGTAATACCATCGGTGGCTCTAAGAAATCTTGACTATTAGATTGATATGCAGTCTCAGAGTGAAACAAAATAAAATATGAATTAGGATTGAGGGGACAAGCATCTCATTCACTGTTTAAAACCATAGCGGTTCTGCTGCCAACCACTCTCTTTCTGGTTGTAAGGCAAAGGGAAACAGCAATTAATGTTGTTAGCGTCTTCATTGCTCATGCTTTAAAATCCATATTTATGTTGACTTCTATGCATTTTGGGTGTTTTCTTTAGCTCTGTCTCCAGTATTTTGCAATATTGCTGACACGACTATGTATGGCTTCTGAAAAGAGTGTGAGTGGATCTGAAAAGTGGCTAGTATGATTATTTGAGTGTTTGTCATTGGCAGTGAATGGACTGTCTTGGAAATGTAGATAACAGATTTTGTGTTTAGGTACGTTATTTCTAAGAAACTTTGTGACAAGTTAAAGTTTTATTATAGCAATGACAAGAGAAAACCTGTTTTTTTATCTATTACTATAAAGTGAATATTTTTTCTGTTTTTCTGACCAGTTTTTCTGACCAGTTGTTCTGATAAACAGAAATAGGTCAAAAGGTATGAAAATAATGCTGAGCAGATGGTGTCACAACAATTTAGTGAAAAGAAAAATTTTGCGTGTTCATATTTTACTCAGCAATGTGTGTACTATATAACGGATTTCCCCCCCTGCTTCAAGTTACCATTAAAAAACTTTGGGACAGAACTGATGAAAAAGGTCTGATCAATCTCACTGCACATGTTTCAGTTCTTCCATGCTTTTCCACAGCTTCGAAAAAAGAGCCAATGGAAACCTGTAGTAAAATGTGAAAGTATCTAAGTGGATTAAACTGGCAAATTTTCTCTTTAAAAGTAGTTGAGTCCACTACAGTATGAATTATCAAAGGTCTTCAGGCAGCTTCTTTTAAGCATTCTTGGTCTTTTTCCAAACTAGAACTTAGGTTTGTGTGTCAGTTAGACACGTCTGAAAATTACTCTTGGATTTGCATGTCCTTCTAGCTTTATTTTTACAAAACTTTCTGTTCTAGCTTCTGCTCTCTTCATTCAATGATCATGTCTCTAGGGAATGAGAAATACACACAAATGCTTGGACATACATATAAGTTGATTGGTGCTGTGATTTAGAAAGGAGACCACAGCTGAGGCCTATCAGCAACAAAAAAAATGACTTAATAATTCACATTTGCTTATGTTTTTATTTTTCTGTATCATCCCTGTAGCTCATGTGATTATTCTTGACTCTCAGCATCAACCTCCAGAAATAAGTTAAGTTTTTCTCTTAGTCTTCAGATGTTGTGCTCAACTGATGTAATAAACTATGATGAGGTAGCAATAATCCAAAGACATTTCTCAAGTGCAGTGAATGGGTTTAGATAATACTGTGGTTAGTATGATCTATTATCAAGGTATTTTGTTTTTTTTTCTTCTGTGGTATTTGCTAAAGGACAGGATCAAGTAAAATAAAATCTGTGTTAATGCTAGGTACTGATGAGATGTTATCTTGTTACATTTTGAAAAGAAAAGAAGCTTTACAGGTATTCTTGTCAGGAATGCACTCATCCTTTGAACATCTTCCCTGGCATGAACAGCTTTTTAATTTAATTGATGGATCAAACTGCACATTTACCAGTGGAAAAGGTTACTGTAAATCATATAAATTAAAGGTCATCTAGCAACTTGTTTAAAGATGAAGTTTGATACTAAGTTTATATAGGATTGTGAAAATTAATTATTTCAGCTGACATGAATGTTTCAGCTATATGTAAATTATGCATTAGAATGTAACTGCAGAACAGGGAGAGATCAACTATTCAGTTTTGGCTCAACATAAATTACATTTACACTCACTGAAAGTCTCCTTAACCCTGCCAGTAATGTGTAAATGGCCTTCAGTGTAAATGGGAAACAGGCTTACTATAGAATTTTGTCATAAGGAAGTCAAAGTTTTGCCTTTTTTTTCGTTTAATTTTAGAACCTTAAAGATAAATATTTCAAATGAGGAACTAAGTATACAAACACTGCTGCTTTTTCAGGGGGTATTTTACTTACACATATTAAAGATATTTAAAAGATAACCTTTAAATATTGTCTTGCACTGATAACTAATTATTTTCGCTTTCCCTTTCTTCCTTGTTAATTTACAAATTTTAGCATTATTATGGAAAAAGTATTTTAAGATGGTCTTTCTCTTTTAGGAGCGTCATTATGTGCTATACAGCACTCTAAAGTGTTTATTTTGAAACTGAGAAGGCCAAACTAAGTAATACAGTGCTGCATTACAATATGTAATGATGGGATTAGAACTTCATGTGTAGCCTATCAAATGGTTATTGAAATCCATCAGGAGTTATTTCTCTTATGCAGTTTTAATGGAAGAGAAGGCAACTTTTTGTTCTTGCAATGATTGGGGAATTTAAAGTATGCCTTTTCCCACCTTTGTGCCCTAAGGACCACACCTTTATTTCTTTTCAGTGTAAGTATTTCTAGATTGTTAAATGGAAGAGTACTTTCTGAGACAAAGTGTAGGACGAAGTTTTCTAAAAAGTATATCTATTTGTTACATAAATCCAAGTGGAGCATGTCTGTTGGCCTGTCAGGCAGGAAGGCTCATATAATTCTTCTTAGTAATTACAGTCCACGTATCAAAATAGAGTGAATATATTTATTTAGGACAAGCCCAAACTTGTCAGAGTTATATGTAAAAGAGAATATGCTGTACTGATAGAAATTTGAAATGGCTTTCCTAGGACACTCTAGTTTGTCCAACTGTTCTATTTAATGTGAGTCAGAAGACTTAAAATTGGATATTCACTATGTTGTGTACTGCATTTTACAAATAAATAGTATCTCAGATGAACAGGTAAAAACATCATTCAAAAGAATGATAAGACAAAGTTTGTGGACAGATGTGTTCTATGAAATCAAATTATATACCTGAAAAAGTAGACTTTTTTTGAGGCTACGGATCTGAAACAGTTGGTCAAATAGAAGTTTTGATCTCCCCCAGGGAACAAACATGTCTGATGCATCCCACTCTCTTGGCCTTAACCACAATACCACCGTACTATGGGAGATAATTATATAATTTTTTTCCAAGTGTGTTCACTACTCAACTGGTAGAAATGTTGTCCTAATTATTCTTATATAGAGAAAATAAAGTACTCAGTCTTAAATCTTCAGTGACCTCCAATTGTTAAAGAAGCATATTTTAATAGCCTGTTATTTTTAAGAATTGCCTGTCTTGTAAAGTAGTCAGAAGTACTCAGGAGTACAATTTTTTTCTCCAAAATGTCAAGAAAATTCATTATATGGTGAATATTTACTAGGTAATTGTTTATTAAATAAAAGCTGAAGAACCACTCCACAAACGTTTTTCTGTGGGATTCCATTTAAAATTCTTCTATTTTTTAATTAAATATTCCTTCCATATTGTGGTCTTCTTTCTGGTTCTCACAATAAAATCTTTCTTCTGCCAATTATCACTAGCACTTTTTTGTTTCAGTGTTTGGTCTGGTGGGAATGGGTTTAAACATCTGGAGACAAATGCACAAATGTTAGTTAAATAACTGCAGATATTTAAAGTAGGTGCAGACATCAGGCTTCTTTTAAGTGGAATACACAGACTTTTTTTTTTGCATCGTGGATACTTTTCTAAGAAAAATGAACAACAAGGAATTCATCATCTACCAGCAAAAGAACTGCAAGATATTTCAGTTTTTCAGTATATGATGAACACTAGGTTTTTGGAATGTGGTTATGCATACAGAATCATCCATTAAGGGAGCCTGAAACAACATATGGATGGGGCTTCTCAAAGGAACAGATGAATTAAGATACTGCCTGACAGGATTGATGCTACACTTCTGATAATAAAAATGGATTTTTAGTGCAGGTTTGGAAAATACATATTTTTTTAAATCACAGATTAGGGTGGACAATTCAATGAATCTTGTCATAAATTGAATACCAACCACATCTAACTGTGCCTTGCGATAGCTGAAGTGAAGATAGGGTTCTGCAACAGTAAGCATAGTAGGTAAAGAAAAATGTGTTATATTTAGCAGGAAGGACTTTGGAATTAATATGGAAATTCAATGTATACGTTACACTCTGTGTTATGTGTCATGGAATTTACTTCTTTAATGCTGCCCACTTTTGGATCCTGCATCTGAAAAATCAGATTTGAGACTAAAGCAGTGTGGTTAATGTTGCCTAAATTAGAAGCATATGCTCACCTCTTTTTTTTTTTTTTTTTGCTTGGGTTTTTTGCCAGAAAGTTAAGTGACTCTGAGAATCTTTAAAAAGTAATTCAGAGAACCTGAGCTGGGGGCTTTCTTCTCCTGATTGTGTGTAAGGGAGCCTGGGATTGTGGGACAATTCAAGTCTTCCTTTCTCTCAGTGGGAAGCCAAGTGGCACTAGACCTACAGAACAGCAGTAAGGATGAGCTTAAGACAGCTAAGCATTTAACCCTGAGCTAATGAACAGGTTGTGTATATTTCATCATAAACTTAGCAGAGGTGGCTACCAGATACCTATGGTACTTTATGGAGAAGTTTATATAAGTGGGAGATGAAATGGGAGATGTTTAACAGTGGCACATCAAGACAAACAGCATGAACTGCAGATATGGTGTTACTACTCAAGGCTGTGGAATGCTTATCGACAATTCAATTAACTGGAAAATGAGAGATCTTTACATAAGCATAACAGTCTGTAGAATCCTTTGTTGAACTGATAAAATGCACACACACACACCCACAAAAAGAAAAATAACTGTATATTAGATTCTTCGGCTTGAGGTTTCCTGTCATCTGCTCTTCATTTTTTAGTACACAGTAGTATGCTTGCTATCTTCTGCGTGGCCCTAAATAAGGAAACTTGTGAGTGGGGTGTTATTTGATATGATACTTAATTTAGATATCTATATACATGTCTAGAGGTAAGTTCAGTGCCTGCCTGAACTTCTTTTGTAGCCGATAAATCATAAGCCTGGTCAGTGGTACCTGGAGAATGATCCAGCTTGTCAGACATCTGAGGCTCTATTGAGTTGTCCAAAGAGGTGTTTAGCACCATTTGAGATAGTGTTTCCTGCCAAGCCTTTAGCTGTAGTAAATACTGGTATATCCTTTTGGGTACAGCTTAGGCTCTAGGTCACATTTGCCATCCCCATGTAGATGCCTTGCATACACTACATCTCAGATAATGCTCAATGCTTATATTTGCACAAGTGCATGAAGTTCCCGTTGTCTATAACATAGCCTACATATAGACAGTTGAGTTTAGGTGTCCTGATGTGAGGCTGAATCCCAGCCTTGTAACATATGAGTTATGTTTTGAGCCAAGTCTGATCCCTAAAATTGGTGGGTTACACATACACAGTGGAGCAGGCAGTATTGACAATGGATAAACAGGCATATCCTGGAGTGCAAACACGGGACTGACTGTGGATTCTGAATGCTGATAGTTCCTTGCAGCCCGTACAAAGCTGGAAAAATCTGTAACTTGGATTTTATGTTATATTAGCAAGTCAGCAAAAGGTATTGTTAAATATAATCAATACATCACTTAGAGAAATACTTATCATAATTAACTTTCATTTGTTCAGCAGAAACAACCTATAAAAATACCACTAAGAAGTTTTTCATTAAAAAAAAGGAACATTGAAAGATTGGTGGTCATGTAAGACTTCAGTTTCTAACTATGAGGAATTTTGTGAGAATTTAGTGAGAATAAAACTGTATCAGAAAAGCCTGATTTTCCTAAAGAGTAAACTTAATTTATTTATATCGATCTCAAAGAGATGTTTAAGGGGACATCTTGCTCTTGAGTAAGACTGTCTTGCCTTTACTTTGAACTGAAGGTAATATAAATTTAAGGATTAAGAGCTATATCTATATTTAAAAGGTACTAATGTATTTATTTTAATAAATTCATTTTTATCCATGTAGTAAACATACAGCTGGGATTTAAGTTCACGGGTTTCTTCTTCCATAATGCAGAACAATTCTGTTGGGTTTTGATGACCACAATTTTTACATGAAAGTGGAGAGATAAACACCATATTACATTTGATTACAATAGTTATATTTCTGATGCAGAAAAATTTTGTTTCTGATGTGGGAAAATATGCCAGGACCAATGTGACTATGTGGCCTGTATAAACAAAACAATTTACTATACCACTGTATATATTCACAGAAAAACTTTCATTTCTAAATATAAAATGATGAATACACGGTTTATAATGAGTTTGCATTGTAAGGGGTTGTAATTAATTAATGTATATTTTATCTCTATAAATATGTATATCATGGCTTATGGAAAGTAGTATGCAATAGATGATTACTAAGTCAAATATTCTTTACAAGATTTTTTCATCTCAAAATACCAACCTTTTATTGAAAATTACAACCTTGTTGAGGAACCCACCAGTTTTTTGAAAATTCATTTAAAAGTTCTAAAGATGTTTTTATAGACAACAACAAAAAGATATTTTGTTATTTAAGTAAATAAATAATTGCATTTGACTTCTTATTTAGAATCTGAAAACTGAATTTAACATTACTTCTTACAAATTAAATGGAGCAAAAAGGAACAAAGCATATAATGGCCTTACTTTCATTTCATTATCTATAGCAGCCTGATTTTCAGATGGCTGTTTAAACATCACGGTGATGTTATTTGCAGACCAGAGTATGATGTACTCAGTGGTATGTCTGTAGAATATAAATCTTACATTTATTTTTTGTGTATGATATTGTGTAGGACTTAACAGTTGTGTTCTAGTATGTGTAAAAAACCAAAAACGTAATGATTTTTTCCAGAAACTTATGTTTTAAAAGTCATACGCTATATAATAAACACCCTTTTTAAACTCTAGGTAGAATCTGAGGTGAGAAAATATAATAATCAGAAAGATGCAATTCTGTGTATTCAGTTTTGACTGGTTTCTGCATGGATGATAAGTATGTTACTTTAGGTAGGAGGTATTTTTATGCATATAAAAATTGTGATGACAGAACTATCGCTGAATACTCTTGAAAAAAATGTACGTTTTTTATAAGCAGAGTAATGCAAAAGGTTTGCAAAGCAGCAGTTGGTAGCAGAATATGGAGCCCTAAGGTTTAGGAATATAATTGAGAAAAACCAAGTTCAGGGAGATCATTCAACTACAATAGGAATGTAAAGAAAACCTGGGGTGAGTGGGTTGAAAACGGATCATCTAGGCAGGAAGCAATTGTTGTGCTCTACGACCGTATTTCTTTCCCATGTGGTCAGAAATACAGACAGAGTTCCAAAGGCTGCTCATGTGATATCTTATGTAATGAATAGGTCAGAGAAGGACAGAAGAAACCTTTGCAATTCTGCACCTCATTGTAGTCAATGCACCATCAAAGACTCCTGATGAAAGATGGAAAGTTGCAATTGTTCTCTAAAGACTGAAAAGGGTCTCTGCAGGCATTTGAAATGAATAGAACTGGGGGAAATTATCAGTCTGCAAACTCAAAATCCTTGCTAAGGAACAGTTCAAAATATGATTTGACCCTGCAGGATATAAATATTCTCTTTTCTGTTACATTTCCTACCTAGCTAATTAAGTATTACATTGCAGTTTGACATGGCAGAAGGAAAAATCTGTTGTGATTTTCTAAAATGCATGTGAAGAGAGTATGAACATGTAGCAGGGAGGCTGTATCCTTCTTTATATAATCTAGTGATATTGTGTTCATTTTTCAGTATCCAGACATCAAAAAAATATGACCAGTGTACAGGGAATTCAATTTAGTTTTGACTAATTGGATGTGGTAACAAACTTTTGTACTGAAGCATAAAAGACTTTTTTTTCAATGTATTGCAAGGAATATAAAGGCGATGAAAGCAAGAAATGAAATATATTCCTATTGAGAGACATACTGTTATAATTTATAACAAAATGGAGGAATATCATCAAGTAAGATGCTGTTACCTAAGATGAAAATCGTAGAAGAAACTATATAAAAAGAGTGTTTTTGCATTAAGTGAGAAATATACTCAAAGTAATGATAGGCCTATCCTATCACTTTGATTCTGTTTTTCTTTTGAACATAATTTTGTTTTGTCATTAAAAAATCATTTATTTCGATTTAGGTAAATCCATAAAAATTCTTTGAAATGACATTTATCGAGTCCTGGTATAATTCATTGTGATTTTGCCTGTAAAACAGGTGGCCATTCAGACTTCTGCTAGAGCACTGAACACAAAATAAAAGATGAGACAAAACCCAAATACCTGCATAACCAATAGAGCATCATCTCTTTTAAGTACACATTATTTCTTCTGAGAATCTAAAGGTAAAGCATGTGATAAATGTCGTTTGGGTTAAGGTATACTTAAGATATACTGAAAAGTTCCTTTGCAAATGAGGCACTTTAAGATATAGATACTACCTTTAGTTTTGGCAATATTCCAAACAGTTGTTTCAGCTCTTAAAGATTTTATTGCCAGTTGGATTAATTTTGTTAATCTTTCAAGTCCTGGAAATGAAAAGCAGATGAATCCATGATGTGCCCAATTATCTACTGCCTTAAATAGCTCTATTAGTTGAAATAATAGCAAGAATACTTGATGGCTGTTCTGTTGAAGCTGTTGCTTTATGAGGAAAAGATGGTACACTGGGACAGCTTGTCTTTCCCAGATGAGTATCCCAAACTTTAATCTGGAGCTAGAGGAGTATTCAGTTGCTATGGCTTTTGCATAATAAAGAGGGTAACGTGGGCTTTTTGAATTATACTGGATGGCACTATGGTAATAAGATGAAAAAATTTCAAGATCTTTACATAAAATCTTTAAACTTCTATACCATTCATAAAAGTCCATTTTGCCATCTTTCCTGTGTCTCCCATTTTTCCTGTGTAAAATTCAAGTACAGATAATGCTGCCACACTCTTGTGGTGACTTGTATGACTTTGGCAAAACCAGTGCCAAATTAGCCCCTGATATAGTGTTCAGTATTAAACTGGCTACCAGACTGGAAATTATTATGTAAATTACCAGACAAGCATTATGGAAACTGGAATTCTTGAAGGCTGGCACTCTTTTTCAAAAATATTTGTCAACTGATGAGCCTGCAAAATTCATATTATCACCCTTATTCTGTAAAATGGCAAAATAACAGAAGGAGAAGCAGCTGGAAGAGGAGGAACAACAGCAGGAGGGATCATAAAAGCACCAGTTTGGGGGTGATTTACACCCTGCTCACTGGCTCCAACCTACTAGCAATTACAGAGGGGACTTGAAAGGAGAACATGAGCATGAGAGGAGCAATGGGAAGCATTAAGCCATGACCATATGTAGAAGAGTTTTGAACTGACAGGTGATACAGAAACGTATTTTTATAATTGTCCTCTTGGGTGCCTATTCTTAGACATATCTTTTTGCAACATGCTTTAACTGTTCGTAACTTGCATGGTAAGGTTGAGATATATGCAAATGAAACCTTGCTGTAATTAGAAGTCATAATTATTTGGGGCAAGGAAATCTCAACAATTCATGGTTAATTTTGGAATGGGGAAACTGTATTTACTTTGTAGTCTATTAAGCCTGGAAATTGAGTTTTCCTTGCAGTAGGATGTGCTGTTTTTTCAGCTTAAGAACAAAAATAAATGATTTGCAGTGTGGTGGGATTGCTTTTGCATGTGAAAGTACTTTTTCTAACCTAACCTCTGTTTTACTTTACTTGTATTTAAACATATGCATTAAAAGATGGAGGTTGTAGTAAGACCTTTCTGCCTTGATGGAGTATAGTGAAATATAATGGAGACAAGCTTTCCTAGACAGTGTTTGCTTTTAGGGACACTGACACCTGGGAGAGCTGTGAGGTTGTGTCTAGTTGGCTCTAGTGATGCTCACTTCTGCTCAAGTCTGTCATCCTCAGAAGAACCTGCATTAAAAGGTATTGGCTTAGCTTCAAGGTCAGCCAGTATATACAGGCTTTATATGATCTTGGTCTTAGCATCTGCAACAACTCTAAGGATCTTGTCTCTGAGGTTTATGTCAAAATTTTACTGCTCAGACGATAGAGTCAGCCTAACTGCAAAGGATCCTGCAAAGGTCTGTAGTGCCAGTCTGTAACTATACAGAAATTTTAAGAATGCTTATGATGATACTATAGATAATAGATCATAGAATCATAGAATCATTAAGGTTGGAAAAGACCTCTAGGATGATCAAGTCCAAACGTCAACCCAACACTACCATGTCTCCTAAACCATGCCCTGAAGTGCCACATCTACACGTCATTTAAATACGTCCAGAGATGGTGACTCTACCATCTCTCTGGGCAGCCTCTTCCAATGCCTGACCACTCCTTCAGTAAAGAAATTTTTCTTAATATCCAATCTAAACCTCCTCTGACACAACTTGAGGCCATTTCCTCTTGTTCTATCACTTGTCACTTTTGAGAAGAGACCAGCACCCACCTCAATACAACCACCTTTCAGGTAATTGCAGAGAGTGATAAGGTCTCCCCTCAGCATCCTCTTCTCCAGACCAAAAAACCCCAGTTCCCTTAGCATCTCTTCATAAGACTTGTTCTCCAGACCATTCACCAGCTTCGTTGCTCTTCTTTGGACATGCTCCAGCAACTCAATATCTTTCTTGTCATGAGGGGCCTAAAACTGAACACAGTATTCAAGGTGTGGCCTCACCAGTGCCGAGTACAGGGGCATGATCACTGCCCTGCTCCTGCTGGCCACACTATTCCTGACACAAGCCAGGACGCTGTTGGCCTTCTTGGCCACCTGGGCACACAGCTGGCTCATGTTCAGCCTGCTGTTGACCAACAGCCCCAGGCCCTTTTCTGCCAGGCAGCTTTCCAGCCACTCTTCCCCAAGCCTGTAGCATTGCATAGGGTTGTTGTGGCCAAATTGCAGAACCCAGCACTTGGCCTCGTTAAACCTCGTACAGTTGGCCTTGGCCCATCGATCCAGCCTGTCCAGGTCCCTCTGCAGAGCCTTCCTAACCCCAAGCAGATCAACACTCCCGCCCAACTTGGTGTTGTCCGGAAACGTACTGAGGGTGCACTTGATCCCCTCATCCAGATCATTGATAAAGATAGTAAACAAGGCTGGCCCCAACACTGAGCCCTGGGGAAACCTGCTTGTGACCGGCCACCAACTGGATTTGGCTCCATTCACCACAACATTCTGGGCTCGGCCATTTAGCCATTTTTTTTACACAGAAAAGAGTACACCATGTCACCTTCTTAGAGGAACACCCCATAATTCCTCTGAGGTATTTCACTGGTGTTTTCCTCTTGACTCTTATTACCTCTGGAGCCCCAGGCTCATCTCCACATGCACTTCAGGTATGCTGCAGTGTAGCCATCACCTTTCAGAGCAACAGGCTGAGGGTCCTCTCTAGCACCCTGTCCTTCTAACCGTGGTGTGTCATCCCACAGCTTCTTGCAGGCAAGCCTGATACTATCCCCCTTCTGCTTCAAGTCTAGTTTAAATCTCTGTGAATGAGTCCCACTTATTAATAATAGATAATAGATAATTAACAAAAATATGAGGCTGAGCTGGACAATGAGACAATTTTGTTGAAGAGTCAAAATTCACAGGCTATCAGGAAGAGTTGATAAGACATATAAAAATACTAAGAAGTTTCCATAATGCCACCACCTCATAAGCCCACAGGAAACCTATACTGTAAATAATCAGTTGTGCTGTATTCCAGCCTAAAATATCTCTAATGTATGGGTCTGAGGTAAGCACCTTATGACTACCCTCTTTTTTTTTCTAATCCTCATTCCTGCCCTAAAGAAGAAATCTGGTGTATTATTGTATATCCTGTCTTCTGGACTCTAACAGAAGAATTTTCTATTGTTTTTGCCTTTACTTTATGAAAGACACAGTCTGTCCCTTCTGCAGTACTTTCCAGTGTGTTTAAATTTCACCCACACCTCTGTCGAAAATCACACCACGCAGAGCAGCCACAGGGGCACACCATAATAATACAGATGTTTGAGCTTCTCAAAATCTGCTGGTCTTTAAGTGCTCTCCAGCATGACTAAGAAAAACTCAGCTATACTTATGGATTAGGCGGTATCATATTGTTGTCCAAGTTGATTTGTCACCTGGTGTGCAATGAATCAATAATCACACACTCAGGAGAGACATTGCTAATTTATTTCAGGGTTGCGCAAGCCTGGGTGCGGGGTGGTTTTCCACAAATCAAGCACACTGAAGCTGGTACCTCCTTGTATTTATGCAATAAGTCCATACATATTGTGCCTATCTAATACATATTCATTCTAATCTACATAGGTTGCGTAATGGCATTAAGTCACTCCTCTTGGCTCTGCTTTAGATTCTTCTGTGCGTACCTTCCTCTCTTCGGGGGTCTTGGTGGTCTTTACAGATGAAGTACCCTAACCCTTTTTATCTACATAAGGTCGCGTGTCACCTAAGGACAATTCAAGGCTATTTTCTCTTGCGAAGTCTCCTTAATTTTCTTCCAGAAGGAATGTTTGTCCTTCATTAAATGGATAACACTGATGGCCAAGATATCCCTTCCCTAAGCTTAGGTTAAATATTAAAACATGAAACAATGCTTGATCAAAAAGAAAGGAGTCTAGATTCATGCCAATTAAAAATAGACAATACCTCTTCTTTCCAAGGTGAGGTTGTTACAGTACAGCCTTCCACTTCTGGAGTATGTAAGGCGCTAAGCGGGGGGCTGCTAGGAGGAGGAGAAAAATGATGAGAAGATGAAAGATGGGAAGATTGTTTGGACTCTGTGTATGGTGCAAGGACAGGACCCCATGTATGGTGGAGAAAGCATGTCAGATGTTTGAGAGAAAAATACTATAGCAAGCAGTTTGCTTAGCTAATCAGAAAAGGCTGGCAGAATATATGTTCACATGGCCTGAAGTCAGATAATTTTCCAGCACACGACTAAATTATAGTATTTAATGAGCCTTTAGATAACATGCAAATAAAATTTAATTATTACAAACATAAAGAGAAGAAAGAAAAGTGAAAAGCAAAAATACATACACAAACAAAACGTGGGTTTTTCTAGCTTGAAATATTTATCTGAAAGTAATAAGGAAGAAAATAATCAAATTAGGCTAGAAAGGTATATGAGTATCTGTCTGTCTTGACAGCAAGTGCTTCTAACAAGGGATGCAGAGGCACCAGGTGAGAAGTGAACCAGATGCACTCAGCAATAGATCCATGCTTGGACACGAGCAATTTCTTCCACCTGATATATGGCTTTAGAGACAGAGGTGAAGTACAAACTGTGTGGAGCAGTCTGGTAGACACACTTAAAAAAAAATTAGAAGAAACAAGAAACAGTCGCTATCAAGTCTTCATCCATACACTGAAGAAGGAGCTTACTAAGTCTTTTATCTAGACTGGGCTGAGAGAGGAATCATTCTTCAGAAGTTACAGAATAGAGCAGTTCCTGTAGATATAGGTTGTGGGCATGGCACGAGTGGTGGGAGAAGGTGAAGGAATATGCAGTTCTTACTGTGAAAATTAGGACAGGGTTAAGGCCAAACTAAATAACAGCTCCTGATGGAGCATGGATATATTCCATCCATGCAAAATCTGCTTTTGTGTTTGAAACCAAAACACATATAAAAGGAGAAAAATAACAGTTGTGGGGATTATTGCTCTGCAGTTCAGCTTTTTTGACTCAGGAAATGGGAGTCCTGAATGCCTGACCACCATACAGCACTTTATCAAACAGATGACCCATCTCAGATGTAGGGTTGCTTCTTGACCTCTTTAACTGCTCTATACATATATCCTGTGCATGTCTTCCTTGTCCTGAGTGTCATGTGCAACCTCCTTGGGTATAAAAGGGCTTATCTGGCATAAAAATTAAAAGAAAAAGGCACATAATTTACAAACCACTGACTGACTAACATAGGGGTGACTTTCCAGGTCCAAGTGAAACATTCAATTTCATTGTATCCTTTCTAACGATCTTTGTACTTTATAATCGGTTTTATTCTATTCTTTATTACCTATGCTACTTTGCATATAACATTATTAAAACAAGTTTTAACCAATGAAAGGAGATGCCTTGCTTCAATAAGTTTTATTTTATCTTCAGTGGTGAAAGGATACATGAAAGAGAAAATGAGACAAATCATATTCTTGGGTTTACCAGACCAGTCTTGGTGACTCACCCTGCTGCAGTACTGGGGACTTGCATTGAACCCATTAGTTATAGCTAAGATCCAAGACCAAGCATGTTCTTGAAAATTAATGAACTTCTCATTTAGTCTGAATTTGAGATAAGGTTGAATGATACTTAAGATTTTGTATCCTTATTTTTTTTTTACAATCACTTTAATGTTTCTACCTTTTATCTTTAACTTTTTTCTTTACCGAGCAGTACATTTTATCATGGCTCAAAAATAATTAAACTTGTAGTAAAGTTAAATGGAGAAAATTTTACATTATTTGTTCATACTTCAATTAAATATTGTATTTTGGCTCAGCAGGAGTGAATGCACCACGTAGAACTTCATTCCGTGGTTTAGAACTGTGGACATCGCATTCACATCGTGTCCTGTGGTTCAGAATAAGCAACAACCAGCTCAGACATAATCCATTTTTTTCATACCAACAACTGATAGAGAAGGCTGTTTTTGCTTGAGAATTTAACTGAGATATGTCTCTGAGCAATAGGAGTGGATGGGTTTTTTCCCTCCCTTGCTGACTTGAAGTTAATTACTGGCATAGCAGCATGAATTGACTGTGACAGCCAATAATGTCTTCAACAGCTAATAAATGAACACAGGAGTTTAGCTGTGTACATTTTTTAAAGGGCCTTACATGGCATTTAAGTGCCTTTTTACAAAATATAATTTCACTTGAAATATTAATTTTCTCTTTTGTCTGTATAATGTCTGTGCTCTTCAGCCTACAATATTTTATGGATTTTTTTATATTAAACTTTCTATGTTATGAGTTTTATAATTTTCTGAAATACATTTCAAATGGTCAGTATTTAGCTGATCCATGTTGGAGTCAAACGCATTAAGAGATTCAAAGGCCTGTCCTGTAGAGAGCTGTTTCTAGGTCATAATGTTTTATTATGTACAATCACAAAATGTGGTGTGGTTGGCAAACCTTGCATTGGTTTTTGAAATTACTGTGCTACCAGTATGTTCCAATCAATGAGAACCTCTGAGCCATGAACTTCTATTGATTTGTATTCTCCGGGGTAACATGAATGGCTTTCCTTAAGTCTTCCAATTTCACTATCATGATTTTTTTTTATTCTGAAAACACAGCTGAAAAGAATGACAGGTTTATTTATGCAGTTGCTTTGTTGTCCAACTCTTCCAGAGCCTGAAACAAAAGTGCTATAATAGGAATAGAAATGCAATAGTAACCATATTATTGATTGCTAGACCATTTGTTAGGACACTTATGCAGTAGTGTCTGACTTATGGAAATATGTAATATCACATTAAACCTGTTCAGTCTTTTTTTGAAATCTTTAATTTTTAATTCTTTGAATGTCAAGATAATGTTTTTATTACTTTAAACGGAAGAAGTGACAAAACAAAATTATAGTCATCCTACTGCATTGTTTTTATTAAAGGTATTTGAACAGCAAATTTCAGCTTCACAGCTCAATCCTAGTCAATAGTGCCAAAGACCAAGGGAACCATGGGTATCTACTATGGGAATGAACAACTTACTGTTCTGATGCACAGGACTCAGTGAAACTACTTTCCAAGATCCCATTTGCTAGACGTACTTACAATACTGAAGTAGCAGCTCTGTAAGGAGAAAAATTTAACCAGAAATACCATCTGGATTGTGTCTGAATCAGAACAATGGAAGTGTCTTCAAATAAATATTTTGTTCATGTTGAGCAGAAAAAAAGCTAATTAAAATGCTTATGTTTTCACTGACAAAGATCTCATAGCTACTAAAACTTAAGAATTTTAGTTATCTTCAGTCCTGGAACCTGGCTGAAAAGGAAATACTGGAAGAGAAATGGAGTGAATTAGCTTCCAGAGACCTTCGTGCTTCACAGGTCTGTCTGTGTGTATGCAACTGCGCTGCTTCAGGGATTCACGCTGATTCATTTAAAAGGAAGCTGGAGATGGCTACACATATAAATAGATGTGTACAGCAGGACTTGTTGAAGGTCACAGAAAGTTTGTGACAGAGCAGGGAATTAAACCAGCCATTCCCTTAGTTTCAGGTCAGGTCTGTAATCATGAACTGCCTTTGCTTCCAGGTATCCAGTCAGTCCCTGCTTCTGCCAGAGATTTTCTGCATCACAAGTTGGTTAATAAATTTGGCTCTGATCCACAGAACTATTTATGTGCACATGTAAGAAACTGTGACCATCAAAATGCCTACCTTGGCACCAGCAGTCATCAGAAAATGTAACTGGGAACCAGAAGTTCTGCTTCTGTGCATAGGCAAAATTATCTTAGGCAATTCCAAACTGAGCAGCTATGTGATTATCTCATGTCAAATCTGAACTATGATCATTAAATTAGGTTTTCTTCTCACTAAATCCCCTACGAACCCTATCTGAAGGCAAGCTCTCAACACACCTATCAAACACTTCGGATGATATCTGCACCTAACATAACAGTGATAGCCAGTTTTATTTTTAAAAAAGGTGTTAACTGCCACTTGCTCTGTTAATTCTCTTAAGTAATTGTTCCATAGCTCAGCACTGTAATGAAATCCCATTTCTAGTTTGGGAATAAAGCTTGTGGTATTTCCCCCATTTACTGATACAGCTTACCACATCTTTAGGCAAAGTTCAGTCTTGCTTTATTTTTGCTTTGTCGTGTATATAAGAGAACAAAGACTCAGTTTGCATTGAATTATTTAAGGTGCTCTAAATGGTTTAATGAAACACATTAAGACAGTAATGTTCAATCTGAAAATGACTTGTTATAAGCTGCATGAAGTAGCATGTATGCATAATCCTATATAGATGTATGCATCAACTAATAGATAGTTTCTGTGTCTAAACATTAGCAAGCTTGAAGGGAATGTAACAAAAATGTAACAAATTTTTAATTTTCTATATTGTAGACTCGAGATAATGCCACTGATAAATATATCTTTCTGTAGCTTTTGGAGAAGAGAAATTTAAAATTTCCTTCATTGATCCATGTTTTTTCATTTTTTTAATACCATTTTGCAATAAAAATTACAGTAGTTCTCATTTTCTTGTCTGGCTTTGGCTTTTGAGTTCTTATACAGACCAGCTTTGCTTCCATTACTGTTAAAGTTTATATTTTAGAGTTTATTTTAAAATAAGAATTTTAAATATAAAGTTGACTTATTTTTGAATGTTTGGTAACCATATTGATAAATCCTATATAAATTTTAGAGTGCATCATCCATAGAAGAAAAATTTATTATTGCTTCTTTATTCTCATTAGTATTTTAGCTAAATTATTTGCTTTTCAATTCAAATGGATTTTAAGAATATTTTTATCTGAAAACACAAATCTACCTAGGAAATGTTTTACAACTACTTCTTCCTCTTTCAACCTTTTTTCAAGGGTTTATTTAAACAAGAATGTAGCATTTATACATCTATTTTCTTACCTGATAGTCACAGCCTGCTCATGGACCTGGTGCAATCTTTAGAAACACATGAACTCATGGGGCCAAATTCCTTTAAATCTTATACCTGATTTAGCCAAGCAAGTAAAGGGTCCTGCTAGATCTTAGATGTATGAAAGCGCATAGTAGTGGAGTGGCATGTATGTCAGGTAACATCAACTGGCATGAACTACAGTGGTTGTACTGACAGTAGATAAAATTAAAAATTCAGGAACCTGGGGCAATGAATTCATTGGTCTGTAAATTACGGGATACTGTGATGAATTTTTTTCGCTGCATAATATATGGTTGCACTTTCTCTCCTCCCTTGAATCTTCCTATTAGAATAAGTTATTTTGCCAGTCAGAAGTGACTGCTGAAATGCAACTCCTGTACTGATAGTAATGTCTGTCCTTTTTATCATAACATGAAGAACAATTGTATTTTCTTTAATGTGATTAATATAGTTACATATTCTAGAGTGTATATTGGCCACCATTTGCTCACAGAACTATCAGGAAAATATCTATTACTTGGTAAGCATAAGCCTCAGATGAGAACAGAGAGTTTTTTCCTCACTTAATGTTTGTTTGGTTTTTTTTTTACTGTTTATTAAAAGATAATCATCCACATAACATCGTAAGCTCCCCAATAATGCCAGTGTACCTGGTATATAGCGAGACACACATTTGCAAAAATGCTGCTCAAAATGTGATTGTGCCATATTATTTCCTAAATGACTGTACTGTATTGATCAAACTCAGCTACTTGTAGTCCCTAAAATCCCATTAGGCAGCACGCTACTTAAAATCCAGTGACCTGAAACCTGAACATCTCATTTGGCCCTCATTCATCAAATCTTAATTCAAAGTCTTGCCTGTCTCCTAAACAAGAAGCCTATGTGTCCTCCTGCCTCCTGTGTTTAGTGGTGTCAGAGTCCAATACTGTCTTGTCAGGTTCTTCTAGATATTCCGCATGAGGAAGGTTTAATGTTTAATGTCAAATTTACTTATTTGAAGGTATTTGGCATTACATGGGATTTTGATTTAACAGAGTAATACAGCAATATACTGAAATCAGAACAGAAGCACAATAAAGTGATTGCAATATACAGTTGAAGCGCAATACCAACATGATTCCGATTACTGGTTCCTATATGCTCACCATCATGCCACCGGGTGTCCCCAGTTGCCAGGAAGGAATATGTGGTTTAAAGCTAGCTCCAGACCATTTCTCTCTTCAAAGCTCCTTTCATTAGTTGTTTGTTTATACTTTATGTGGGGTTGAACCATGTATACATTTCCCTCTCACTCCACGCTGGTCTGGCTAGCTCAGGAAGACATTACTCTCTACTAATTATTTCAGGGAAAGCTGTTTATACAACCTGCAAAGCTACTAGTACAGGTGTCTGCAGCAAAGGTTCCCCTCCAGTCCCCCATGTGTTAAGCTGAGTTTTCTCTATGTTGGGTGGTGATCATTCCTTACCTTCTTCCCTGAGCTCATCTTTCTTGTCCATCTCCTCTGAGCCTTCTTCCATTGTGGGTGTGTGTTGGTCACCAAAAGCGGAGAGATAGAGGCACTTATAAAAGCTGAATCAGACTTACATAGGATAATTTTCCCTTCAAAGTTGCCTCTGTCTCTTCACCGACTGGAGAGGGACTCATGGGCAACTGGGTGTATAGCATTAGCCCTTTTAAACAGTTAGTGCAGTGGAATTAACCCAGGCCTATGTATCTCCAGATAATGACCTACCACTGGAGAGCTGTCTAATGGTTGATATGCCAGTTTTTTAAACAGATCAAAAGTTGTTTTTTACTCTGTGTTACACTTACTGTTTGACTGCTTTATTCTACACTTTCTTCTGCATACATTATAGCAGACTAACCCAAGAAATGTTGTGTGAAATCCCACTCTGGAGATTTGATAAATTGCCATATTTTTAGTTTGTTAGACATATGTGTCTATTCTTGAATATATATTTGCATTCCCCTGGAATGTACATATTCACTGTATGAGTGGGTATTGGGCAATTTGTGTGTATACTAGATGGTGAAAATATCATAGGATTGCATCACAAACAAAAGGAAATTTAATATGTCTCCACATTTAAATAGATGCATATTTTATTTGGTACATTTCCTGGGATTATTCACTTTAATAGTAGTCAAAGCCTGCTGGCATTTTTCTGCATACAATATATGAAGAAGCTGATTGCCATAAACTTACATAATTTTGCTCTAAACATAAGGAGCTCTACTCAACTGGATGTTGATAATATAAAATCAAGAAGTGTTATAATCAGTAGAAAATGAACACAATTCATTGTTTATTATGTTCTTTCATACCACATTTTAAAAAACTTTTGTATTTTGACTTTTTGACTTATGTGTACATAAGGAAAAAAAAATCTTATGCCATTTAGTGCCACTACCAAAACATATATAGTGGCAAACACACAGAGAATAGGAAAACTGCCTCTTTGTATGTAATGGAAGTGGCAGCATCAATAGAATTAATATTGATGAAGATCTTAATTGATTCTGATTAGGTTAGGTAGAACTAAAAACTTTTGCTGCATTCGTCTTTTGTCAGTCACTAAAATTATTGTAAGATGTCACAGGTTTCTTACTGCAGAAATCAAAAGTCATGAGTTAATGTTGAGTGTCAAGGTGTTATCTTCCGTCAAAAAACAATGCACAGCATCAGAAAAAAATCTTCTCAAGTCCTGTGATTTGTGCTTATGTACAAAATCTTGTTTTCTCCTGTAATGTGACTTGACAAAATGGGTTGTAATGATGGTATAATTTCTAATAACCGACCTATGTCATAGTTTATCTCCTGCAAATTTTTCATTTTCCTAACATTTGTAAACCATATAAGCATGAAATTAGAGAATTACATTCTCCTTAGTTACACAGGTCATTCATTTGTATTTTTTGTCAAATCTATATAAAATGTTGTCTAATCCAAGTACATTATTATTTTAACTTAAGTGGCTTCTAAAATGCCCACTTGTGAAATAGTCCAGATATCAGGTCCACACATTCTAATGAATGAGCATTTTTATCTTTGTACCTCATCCCCAATTAACACAGTCTCTGTGGGTAAAAAAAAAAAGCTGTATGTATAATCCTTATATCACTTCCCAGTTTCCTAGAGCTCACTGGGACGTAATTTTTCCTACTTGCATTTCTGTAAAGTTAGAAGTCTTATTATGTCCACAAACAATTCTTGATATATGCCATGTTTATTCAAACATTAGCCACAGATGTTTTCAGACATTTTGCCCTTCAAGACCTGGCTGTGCCAATTACTTGATCATTTTATGAACTGCTGTGAATCTGCCTTATTGCAAGTCACAGCATATCTTCCTGGCCTTTTGCAGACAAACCTACACTCATTTTAGTTGTGCTCACAGCTGGCTAAAGGCCAGCAAGTTTCAATCTGAAAGCTGTGCATCTTTATTAGCACGGTTCTGTACTCTCACTAAGATTACTGTATTAGCTTGAGCTCACAACCCTCAGATCAGGGCTGGCTGGCATCCATCCATCTTGGAGCACAGGCAGAAGAGATATGCAAGACCCAGAGGGTAATACTGAAATTCAGAGAAGGTCACATGTGAAGTGTACATACATATTTTAAAAAACCCAACCCAAACCAAACAAAAAAAAAACCCAACAAATCCAAGCGTTAAATTTTTGTCAAATGTATGTCAAATTGTTATTTGAGTGCAGTCTTTATTTAAATAATAAGTAAAAATCAACTATCGAGTTCAATATAGATGTTAGAAACTACTGAATACGTTAATATTAGTATTAGTTTACAACTATGGTTAAACATGTCAGGTTTTCCCACTGTAGTTCAGGGATTTATAATACTGAGTTTTCATTTAGTAAGGTACGCTGCTTGTAGCGTACTGTTTGCAATACCCAGAATAACTAGAATGACCTGCATAGAGCAGGTAGATATAACATGGGATATCTGCACAGTTCTGGAGCAGCAGCTGTTGACCAGATGTGATACCTGACAGCATCTCAAATAGCACTAGACATGTGTTTAGACAATTCAGACAAGTCCCTAATCAATGTAAATAGTGATGCGTACAAAGCAGTTCAGCTGATGAAATGTACTTTTGAGGCGAGTTCCTCTCCTGACTCCACTGAAGGTGTCACCAGATCTCCAGGGCATCATTTTGTTCCCTAGCAATATGATACTGGAGGCAGGCACAGGCTGCCAGGTTTGGTGCAGTGCCTATAAGGTACTTCTGTGTATCTGGAGCAGCAGCTGAAATTTGAGTGTCTCAATCGGGAGCTGACTTCAATCAAGACACTTTCAAGTTGCATTTTAACCGTTATATTTTTATGCAACATTTAGTTTCATAGAGATAATTTTTATTATGGCTTGCATTTTCTGTGCAAATTCATTGGTCCTAGTTCAAAAGTTTAACTAAATGGATAAATTGAGGAGTATTTTGGATTAACTTGAATACCTTTTACTGGACTAATTTCTTTGTCTCTCTGTCATATGTCATGTCAGCTCAGCTTCAGGCACTTGAAATGTCTGTAGGGTAGGAGTTCAGTTCAGGCATGTAAGCATGTATGACACATGTTTTGGACCTCTTTGACATCCTCCCAGTAGTCTGTTGCCTATATTGGTGATATCTGCATGGGTCTCACACAGGGTTTGCCTGAGGTACCTAACATCAGTGCCTTGCACTGCTAGGGGCACTCTGGGTACCCTGCATCCATGTGCCATTCCAGAACAGTACAGATCTCCTCCAGCACCTGTCAGATCTGAAACCTGGTCTGTCTATCTAAGGCATCCTAGGCTTTCAAAATGACATTAGGCATTTGTGTGTGAGGATTTGAACTGCATCCTAGACGTCTGCAGCTGAGCTAAGGCACCCTAGGTTGCCCATATGTATAGCTGAAGGAGCGAAAGAGCACTTCTGGGTATGGTCGATCTTCTAATTAAAGGAAAACGAAATCTAAATAATTAGTGCAGAAAGAGCGAAGTGAATTGACCTAAAAGCTTTTCAGAAAGAGTTTAGCTCTTTAGAAAATCAAATGCTAACCCAGTGTGTGGCCAAGATTATGACTGCATGATCCATGCTATTTGCAAGATAAACCTGTAATTGTTAACTTCAGAGACTGTGAAGCTCTCAAATCTCTTCCATTCCTTCTTGATTTTATTTTCCATAGATCACAATGTGGGCTGCAATGTAATAAAGCAACACAGGTGGCTGAAACCATTCCAGAGCAATTAAAAATTAATGAATGACCACAGATTACAGAAAGGCAGCAGAAATGCTCAGTCCGTGGCTGGAAAGAAGAGTTCATATTAGTAAGCACTTTTTCATTGTAAGTTTCTCAAGTCAACCCCTCAATAACCAAACTTTTTAACATACACTTGTCAGAGAGAAATACAGCCAGTCTCACCTTGCCTTCCCATCATTTTCCATCTATGCTTGCTCCCATGGCAGATCTCCTTCACATACAGAACTTGCTATTGGTTTGGCCCTTGACAATTTTGCAAAATATGTCTCCTGATACTATTTATTGATCACAGTCTGCCATTAATAGTTAAACAGAATGAAGCACAAACTAAAAAGAAAAAAATGTTGCATTTATTAAGTTGATGTCATCCTTAGGAGCAAACTGGCAAAGAACATTAATATTTAGTTAACATTATATGTATGATAACTTCCTGCAATTCAGTATAGTACTTGACTTAGCTCGAACACATTTAGAAATTATATAAACAAATTTATATGAATTATATTAGAAATTGCAATCAAGAAACAGCATTAAAATCTTGATCCATTACTTTTTAAAATTTTCTCAGGGCTTAATTCTGTTATATCCAGGTTAAAAATTAAAAAAAAGTAAATTAAAAAAAAAAAGACAAAGTTCGCCAAAGAAGATAGAAGACAGAAAGCTGGACACCTCACTTACTTACTTAGTAATAGATTCTGTGTCCATTTACAAAAATAAAGTAAAAACCAAGTGATAAAGTAGATCTAGTGTAACTATACCTGAGAAGAAAATCTTGACCATACACCTAACTTTTGTTGAAGGTCCAATTTTATCTGAATATTTGGTAAATAGTTGATATAATTAATTTCCATTTTGTCTGGGGACAAAAAATTTCTGTTGATGTTTAGAATTCTATCAATAATCTAGTGAAATCATAGATAAATAGGGGAATAATTGTCCAATGTTTAGGTCACAGCTTGAGAACTAAGATATGTGAGTTCAGTTCTTTGCTTTATTCTGACCTCCTTTCAATGTCTTTCTTCAAAATAATACTTTTTTTTTAATGCATGCCTCTTGCTTAAACATTGCCAAAGTGAGTTAGAGTGTTCAAAGGCCCTGATAGTATCCTCCCTGCCTGCCTCTGCTGAGGGTTGGTAAAGCTCCTAGAAACATAGTTGAGGTGGAAGATCTAAAGCAGAATGTCTAAGGGAGCCTGAAACTACTTCTCACCGTCTGAACAATGGCTTTGATTCCATAAACTTGGTTGATGCCTGTGAAAATTCACCTAAGACAAAAGAAAGTTGGGGTCCTAGGCCAGGACATGCATATGCCTGTCTTGGTGGACAACACACTAATAATATCAGAGGCTGTTTAGGAAGTCCCTGTTATATCTTCTCTTTTATAATATTGCTGTTATATTTAAAAACATGCCAACAAATAAATAAAAAATCAGGATGTGTTGGTACCTTTTTATTTCAATATTTGTTTAAGAGGTCCAAAACAAAGATATTATAAAAACAATCGTATTTGCACTTGAGGTCTGCATTTTCTATTCTCTGTCTGGAGAGAGGCTCCTTTGGATAGACTCATTGAAAGACAGGACCTTAAATTGAAAACTCATTTGAATGAAGAGCATAAGATTGTGTCTTGATTATGTGAGAAAATACAGATTTCATTAATACTGCTCTCTGTGAATGCCACAAGCTGAAAATATTCAGCGCCATTTGGTGACTCACTCCTATGCTGAAAACAAAGTAGCAAAATCAATGACCTGAATAATGAGTATTTCTGAGATGTGTCCTGAATACTTTGACCCAAGTGTTCTTTCTGTGACTTATATTCTGTGTTCCTTCTACATTGGTTGAAAGGATATATCCTGATGAAAGATACATCCCAATGCTCACTCAAAATTAAGTAGGAAATGGCCATAAAGGTTTAAATAATAGACCATGTTACTCTAAGTCTTACAATAAAGGGCACATTAGAATTTTGCTTTATTGTCTTGTGCTGGAGCTCAGCATTACAGATGAAATTGCTGCTTCCAACCCTTGTTAGAGTGTTTACAGCAGACTCATGGCAGTAGAGGACTGACAGCATCAAATCACAAATGGGAACTCCACAACTTTTCCAGTACCTATTCCAGTGCTTCACTGTACTTGTGATAAAGTTTCCCTAATAACTCATACTGGTGTTTTAGGCTTTAATCTATATCATATTAAAATGTATTTTTTATAATTAGTCAAATAAGGCCTTATACTGTAAGGAGGATGCTGAAAGGAAAAAAAAAGTATTTTGTCATTTGTATACAAATATTTTTAAGTGGTTGGGATACTGTTGTTTCAACAGATATTTTATGGGCAGACTACAGTCTCCTAAGGAAAATATAAATTCAGTGGAGGAAACCCCGAAGTCTGAAGAATGGCCTTTAGATGGTAGGACTAAGGCCCACTTATACAATAGTTCTTGCCCCCAGAGAAAGGACAAAATTATCAGTAGCACTGCATTTAAAAAGGAATATGCAACAGTAGTTAAATGTAATCAGACAGAAGCTCCAAAGCAGGAGAATAAGCATGGAAACAGCAACGGAAGTAATCTAAAATGCTGTTGTTTTTTTCACACACCATGACTGCAGCGTGTCTATCCTTGTCTGAAAGGCCTATATTGGTGGTGTTATACAAGTGGGTAGTGGGACAGACAGGAAAGAAAATTGGGTTGAATTATCAGTCTACAGAGGCCATCAAATAGTAAGAAGTTATCAGAAAAATAACTGGAGTACATTCACACCTGAGTACTCTCATAGTTCATCCTCATGGCTAATTTGTTAGCCCACTCTCTGACTTTAATTTGAACCACTCAGTGCTATGCACAGTGTACGAAAAGTTCACCCCAGGAACCATTACTAAAAGATAATGCCTTCAGGTACCCTCATGGTATATCCATTGCATGCCCTCGGTTTCATGCAATGAAAATACCTCTCTGGAAGGTTGCCACCTAGTACTCACAGTGTTTCATAGTGTTTCATTCAGTCTTATTTTAAAAATCACACAAAATGGTGATGGACCACTGGACCTCAACAGACCAAAAAGAGGCTTCAGAATCAAGTGCTTTGTAATGTGGATATAGCCACTGTGCTCTAGGGAGAGTACATCCTTAGTACTTGTGGCCCCAAAAACCTAAGTGCCATTGGGCTTATGGCCAGCAATTGGTCGCAAACCTCTATTATTTAACAAGATATGACAATGAAGTAAACTCCTCAAGGAATGAGAAGAAACGCCCTTTGTATGTAAGAAAAAGGTAAAAAGTCTTAAGTTCTTAAAAATTTTTCAGACAATGCCTAGGAAGAGTATACCAGCAGTCTGGTAAAAAACAATGCTGGCATGATTTTTAGTGAGGAGCAAAATCTGATCTGAAAAGTGAAAGCCTTCCATGAGCTTTCAGGGCTACAAATACAATCTGGGGGACAAGATGGGATTTGTCCTCGACTACTACTAAGAACTAAAGTAAGACAGTACTACTATCTGAATTTTACCCATCTTTAGAGTGGCAAACATTACCATGCTATTCAGACAAAATAAGAATATATCTCTCAGAAGAATTTCAAGGCTATGCCAGTGAGGCTGTGCAGTAAAAATGCATGTACTGAAAGAATACCAGGTGGCCTGAAATAAACAAAAAGTATTTATTACGAGGTACGAAATGCAGAACAGACTCATGAACAGGAATGAGGACTGAGTGTTTTTAGAAATGTAGGATTAGTCATGTGGGACAAAAAAATAAATGACTGAACAGAACTAGAAGTTACAATTCAGATCTCCATGAAGCATATTCAAAAGTATCAAAACTAAGTAATAACCAGAAACTTTGGGGAACTTTTGGAGGAAGAAATGTAGAATACAAAGTGAAGTTTTTCTGAGGGTCAGAAGTTTTCCTTATGAGGCAGTTTTTAAATCACACTTTCAGAGAATGAATCAGAAGTGAGACTTTCTTATCTCATATTTGCATTCTGAAGATTACTGCACCAATATTATGAAGATTTCTAAAGAGCTGAAAGTTATTTGGCAGATTTATTCACCATGAGAACCTTAAATAGAACTAGGAAATATGCACTGTTAACTTATTTTATTGAAAAAAGTATTTGGGGCTTGAGACAGGAACCCTATTACTAGCATGCAAATGCAGATATTTTCCCAAAAGTATGCACCCTGCGGTTCTGAGAACTAGCCTGAGATTAAGGGATTCCAGGGATTCTGAACAGAAATATAATTTGAAAGATTTTTTTTTTAAATTAATTTCTTCTCATTCCTCTGTGTAGTTGCTCTCTGGTTAGATCATCAGTATGCTCACAAAGCAAACTAAGAATTACATATCAGTGATACTTTTGGGTTCAGAGATTTTTTTCATCTCTTATATATAGAACTTGGTGTCAATCTTCACTATCACTAGGAAAGCTGCTTTCATCTTAGATGGATTGAACCAAATCTCATGTCTGCTTTGCTGGAGGGCTTAAGGTAGTGTTTGACAGCATATAGGAGAGTTTAAGATAATTTAAGGAGAGTTTAAGAATTATGCTTAACACTGAGCTTCAAGTATTTGAATGTCTGGGTGAACTGCAGCCAAAGACATTCTTAATTCATCCACAGAGTCTGGCCCACTTAATGGCCAACACTGAAGGCATATTAGAGAGCTGGCACTACAATTTTCTGCTCTGTGCAATCTGTTCACCAAGATCTTCATGCATCTCAATTACTATTCATAACACATAATTACAAACTAGTCAATACACTAATATATTTTTGTTATTAACAACAGGTAAGTATGAACAAACGTCTGATTAAATCGTTCTCTATAGGAGAAAGGCGGTTTGTCACAAACAAAACATTCATAGGCTCCTAATTTTCTTCTTTGTGATTTAGTCTGTTGGAAACCCTGTTGCCCTGAGCAGCTTTCTGCTCTCTCTTCCGATTTGTGGGGCTCTGGGTTGTTCTTAGTACCTGTGTGGTTTGACAGGCCATTTTTCTATACTTTTGACCTCCCAGCTACAAAGAAGTAGTCACTCTACTCTGGCAAGGCTGCCTCTCTACGAAACAAATCATTCAGTTGTAGGTAGGTCCTCATCTCTTGGAACCTGCCTGGCAGTTTATAAGAAAGCAAAGTTCCTAGGCTGTTCAGCATTTCATTCTGTTATTTAAGAAAATTATTTTCTGCTGAAATCTACTGAGCGGAATAAACTGTAAAGTGATCTACTTTGTGAATGGGCTGTTCAACTTTCTGACTGTCTTAATTAATAACAAAGCAGCCAAATAGTTGGTAGCAGGCCCAGAATTTTGGAAAAAAAAATCCTTTGTCAATAACATAGAAAGCCTATACTTTTTTTACAGTGTGCTAAATAGAATTTACGCACACAAAAAAGTAACTTTTCTGCTGAGGGAAATCCCAGTTACCACATGGTTACAATGATTGGTCTGAAAATTACTAATCAATAATGAAGAACTGTAACAGTAACACTGTGAAGAATGTAATACACAACTCAACATGAAGAAGTGAAAAATCAATAACTATACATTCACACAATCACAGAACAGTTGAGGTTGGAAGGGATCTCTGGAGGTCATCTGGTCCAACCCCTGCTGCTCAAGCAGGATCACCTAGACCCTGTTGCCCAGGACCATATCCAGATGGTTTTTGAATATCTCCAAGGAGGGAGACCCCACAACCTCTCTGGGCAACCTGTGCCAGTGTGTGGTCACCTTCACAGTAAAAAAGTGTTTCTTGAGGGAACCTCCTGTGTTTCAGTTAGTGCCCATTGTCTCATGTCCTGTCACTGGAAACCACTGGAAAGAGCCTGGCTCCCTCCTGTTGGCACCCTCTCTTCAGGTATTCATATATATTGATAAAATTTCCACTGAGCCTTCTCTTCTCCAGGCTGAACAGTCCCAGCTCTCTCAGCCTTTCCTCACAGGAGAGATGCTCCAGTCCCTTCAGCATCTTCGTGCTCTTCTATGGACTCTCTCAAGTATGTCTATGCCTCTCTTGTACTGAGGAGCCTGGAACTGGGACCAAGTACTCCAGGTGTGGCCTCACCTGTGCGAAGTGGAGGGGAAGGATCACACCCCTTGACCTGCTGGCAACATGCCTGATACAGCCCACTTTGCAGCAAGGGTACGTTGCCGTTTCATGTTCAACTTGATGTTGGCCTCCAGCTCCATTTCAGAAAAGCTGCAGATACATTATCTTTTATTAAGAAATACTTGCTAACAAAAAGGGATGTATCATTAATTAATTGTATATTCTAAGATAAATTCTGAAGTGTTATTGAAAACTCTGACGGCCAATTCAGTTTATTAGAAGATACTGAATACCTGCCTTACAGTGTATTGTTAATCTCAGTGGATTCTATAGACAGCTGATTTAGTCACATCAGATTTTAAAAAAAGTGAAGATAGGGTACTCTGTATTATTATCGCTTACATTCACAGACAATGATATTATGTTTGTATGAAACACTACAAAAATTACAAAAATGTTACATTCTAAATTGGGGCTGTATATGTATTATTTGAAATGGGTCTGAAGCAGCACTTATCAAAATTCTAGAATAATAAGGTCATCTCCTTTAGCAATCTCATTTTTTAATATCAAAAAAATTGCTTCTGAGCCATATATTACTGCTGACCCATATGTTCGCCTCCAAGCCAACAAATATATGGAACTACTTATCTCTTTGTGTAAGCTAGAGACTTGTAGGGGTGGAAAGGATATATGCCAGGAACACAAACTAAATATATTTATGCTCTGATAACCTGAATACCTTATCTTAAGGACTCAAAATTCTACTTTCTTTTCCTTTCCTTTTTACTCTTTACATCCAAATCCATAATGATAAAATGTATCATCCTGGTTTTCAAAAATCTCAGTTACCTTAACTTTGTATTGCTTTTTTCATGCAGCCTGATCATTCAGAGCTATTCTGTTTTCTTCCTCAGTTTCTAGTCCAACCCTCTGTACATCAGAAGTTTGCATGGCTCTTCATTTTGCTCCATCTATTTATTGCTTGCCTTTATATGGCACATGCTCTTTAAACCATTTGCCAAGTTCTGTTTCATCCTTGGCTATCAAAAGCCTATTTCAGGGACAAGAGTGTGGAACAGCTGAATTCCAGCTCAAGCACCAACCTCTTTATGGTTCACAATTTAAAAGATTTGGCTGGTTTATGTGCAATATGCAATCTGTTAAGTGTTATCAGAGCACGTGCAATTGATTAGGTTTCATTAAAAAAAAACCAAACCAAACCAAAAACCAAACCAAACCAAAACAAAAAACTGAGGAGGATTTGGCACTATTAGAAAGGTAGTTTTCTGCTGCATTTATTTCAGCAGTTAGAAGCATGACACCGGGGTAAGGAGTATGGGTCATTTCTAATGCCTGTGGGTTCAGTGCCGCTGCTCATCTCAAAATCTACAGGGATATTCACCATTGCAGGCATCAGAAAAGGCAGCTCTCAGCCTTTCCCCCTGAGAGTTCTTCAATTTGTATGGAGTAACTTGAGACTCATGAGCTGAAAAACATAGCAGGAATGACCATGGGCCTCTAGTCTAATGATTAGGATGGCTTGCTAGGAACTAGATGTCAAAGTCACAGTTTCTGCTGTCATGAATATTTCATCATTTTACCCAGTAACTGTAAAACAAAGAATATGTACCTTTGTATAAAGATATGGGAACTTTTATCTTTCTCCATTTCCTCCACAACTATTAACAACAAACCACAGTCCTTTTTCTCTCTGGCCAAATTAGTCTATAAATGAATAACCTACTGATGTGACTCACTGACTAATACTCTGTCAACAGAGACGAGAGTTTCCTGTATCCAGCTCTTTCTTGTGTTACAGCATGGAATAGATCTGAGGCACATCAGTCACCTGAATCATTATGTTTAATCATGTCAGTTGGCAATGAAGTAAATTGCACAGAATCGATAGAATTTATACAGAACAGCCCAGTGAAGAGAAATAATTTTTAGGCGGCTTGAAATTTGTGTGTATTGATAAAAGATAAAATGAAGATTAGCTGAAGAAACTTATTAATTCCTGTTTACAGTTTACATTATGAATCATTTTCTTAAACTGCTCTCTCTCCAGAGATTTTGCATAAGAAATTAGGCTGTGGTTTTCCTGACATCAGCCAATGACCTAAAACTTAAGAACAAATTGTCACTGCAACACTCTTGCAGTGTTGAAGACCTAGTTTCCAGTTGCTTGTTCGATGTTACATCAGGAATTGTAGAGACACAAGTGAAACCCTGCTTTCCGAAGTCCCATAATACTGAAGCATGTTTTTTTTCTCTGTGAAGGTCTTCATGTTTACAATGGTTTTGAAATTCAGCCATTGTTCATAAATATTCTGATCATTTCATTAGGGTCTATGATACAGGACAGAGATACTTAAGTTTGGCTCAGTATGTAGATCATAAGAGAAATGTGTATGTCTGTACATATATGTATGTATAGACATAAACATAAAAATATATAACTATACAAGGAATTATGTATATTTTTGCAAGAAAAAATTTAATAATTTCAGGCATGTAATACTTTCTGCAGGGTGCTGTTTCCCTGAAGGACAGTTTTGGCAACACTTTGACCCCATTTTCTTGTCTTCTTTTGACAGCTTTTCCCATAGGGAAGACAGCCTGTTTGACTTACATTATCCTTGATCCCCTTGTTACTTACTTGACATTAATTTCTGTAACCAAGGCAATATCAGAAGTGAAGTTAAAAATCAAATCTCTGAGAATAGCTTTGTCTCGATTGATTGTCCCTTCAGACTGCATACTAAGCAGTCACACAGAGCTTCCAAATTTACACTAGGCAATAGACTTCCTCTCCTTCCTATCCCAAAGGAAGAAAGTGGAACCCTTCTTAGGAAGAGCTTTAGCTTCCAGCAGTCCATTATAATCTGTATAAATATCTTATAAGTTTTGTCCTTCAATTTGTCAGGATCTACTGAATATTTCAGTAAATGAAATACTTTGAGCTTCTTTAGGAACAAAAAGGAAGATAAAACCTTGTAATTAGCTGCAGTTGTCTAGAATACACTGAACTGCGTGTTCCAGAAAAAATGCCAAGTTCTTTGACATCCTACTGAAGCTCAGGTATGCAGTTCCCATTACTGCAATAACTAGACACATCATAATATTTAACTGTCTTTTCATAGTGTCTTCTGTGATACAAATAAGAATTACGATGACTTTGCAAATGGAAAACTGAAAACCAGAGTAATAGGCTTGCTGCAGGAAGCTTATGACTTTAGTAATGAGTATCTCAAGGCTAATGCAAGCTCAATTCAGTTTAGTTATTTAAAAGTTCAGTATTGTGTCTAGACTAGTTGTCTAGGAGGCATGTCCAATGCAGATGGCAAGTCATCATTTCATTCTACAGTAGGTGCTGCATTTCCCTCAAGAGGCCCTTCTCTCTCTTTTCTTTCTCTTCCCCTACTTTGCAGGGGAAGCTTAGGCAATAGATGCCTTATTTTTAAAAAGCTAAAGATAGGTAAGTGGAATACAATTTATAATAATTTTGTCATCTTCCTTCTTATGGGGGCATTCTCAGGGGAAAACTATGTCATATTAGCCTAATGTCTCTATTTTATTAAGATTTAGGTGAATGGGAAGAAGAAGGTGAAACTGAGTCACTGCCACATTTCCACTGTAATTTTGTCACAACAGAACAAAACAAAGAACAATTACAGAGATTCATGTGACAATAAAACTGAATCAATTTTTTTTATTAGGACTTGGAAATATAATCTTCTGTATCTTTCTGTAAAAAATATTTTTACTACTGTAGTCCTGTGAACCTTTATCCACTGAAGAGAAAATATGTGCATTGACATCCACCCATTTATATCTAAGAGAAACCAATAATTCAATATGATAAGTGAAATTTGTAAAAAAAGTCACAAAAAGGAGTCGTTGGGAAGCAAGTGAAAACCAAAAGCTTATTAAAGTTTTTAAGCCTTAATACAACCCCTATCTTTAAGGAATTTAATATTAGCTATGAAGGCTTTCATAGCTCATATTGGTTATACCCACAAAGGGTAAAGAATGAGTTAATCTTTTCAAAGAACCATTAAAAGAAGGTGTTATATCATACATGCATGCAAGAACCGTGGGGCTGAAATGTTGCAGAAAACACTGAAACATTCTCAGATATGTTTTTAACACTTCTTAAGTCCCTTGTACCATGATGTGCTTTGTGTATAGTGTTTACATTATTCCTATTCCATCTGATATTAAGAATGTGCATCTGAAATATGCTTTTCTGGTACTGATATGGTTTTGTCTAGCAAAATTTGAAATGAGGGATACATGTCTTAGTAGGCCAGTTCAAATATCTTCCTAGTGGCTTCACAGGAAACCCTTCATCCTTCTCCAGACATTTCAGTTGATTACTCTGCTATGAGTGCCTTCTGAAATTGGAGCGCTTCATTCATATGCCACTGTCTTTGAATATGATTTTATTTAAAGCCCGTATTCTTTGTGACTTGTCCTGAAATACTTGAAATATTACCTCTCGTGCCTCTCATGGAGGGTGAGAAGTGTCAAAGGTTAAGGCAAACATATTTATGTTTGGTAGAAGGCTAGTTAAGGACCAGTACAGAACAAAACTTTTACTCAACTGTAATTGATAAAGTATGGCATTCTAGAAAGCACTTAATTTCCCATAAAGATTAAGTGACACTAGAACATAACTGGCATTATACTGTAATGCTTGTTTCTATTATTTAATAGAATACAGCATGCTGTAGAGCTTCTGATTCATAACTGTATTTGTTCTTCACGTGAGCTATTCACTGCACTCTGGGAAGAGGCAATGTAGGCGTCTTGCAAATCAGGTAATAGACAGGCATCTAGCAACGGTGATGTGAAAAATAAAGCTGTGAAATAAGAAAACAGTTACAGGTTAGTTGCTGAACAAAATTCCAGTTGGTGAGAAAACTCTTTTCCAGTAAAATGCCTGATATCTCTTGTATAAAAAATGAAACCAATCCAAATTGTATAGTATTACAGCTGGGGAGTTATTTTCATCCCACTCAGACATACATGAAATAAGCATGCTTGCATAAGAGTAAAACTGGTTTGAATGAAGAGAAAATCATGCCCTGTATCTCCTCAAGATAATGTTATATTCTCTAGGATTTTACAACATTGAAAACAGGAACAGATTGGATGAAAGCATTTTATTTGTGAAAACAAATCAAAACCAAACCAAACCAAACACCACCCCACACAATTAATATTAAACACATAGGTGTCATAAAACATTTAAGATTAAAAGCATCATGTGCTTGATATGTGTCATCGATTCCTAGTTTGCAGCATTGTCATGCATGCACATTTAGATAAGTTAGGATGATATAACGAATCCAACGCCACAGAGACAAATTGGCCACTTACGTTGATTTATTATTAATCCACCAATCTTTTGCTAACTCTGAGTGCACTCTGGCAACAGAGAGAGCTGGTAAAAAGCAGCTTCACTGCCACAGGGAATTTCGCTGTTTGGAATAAACAGGAAAAGATCTATCGAGTGGCTCATGTCAGTGTATTTGCTGAAATAGCATTTCACTCTTGGCATTGCACAGCAACTTAGGTTGATTCCTCCATTTGACCTTTATTTGCTGAATGACCTTCTTTTCTTTTGTCGATAATGATATTCAGGTTTATTATCTCCTTGATAGTCCTTCACCATAACTTAACTGTCATTTTGTGCTAATTTTCCATAAATTACCTCAGAAAAAACAAAGCACTCAATAGCAAAGAATGGATTGTGAGTGTACACCTTTGACATGATTTGTAGTGGCATAGTCCCCACATGGCTGCGAGGTAATATTGACCGTGCTAGCATTGTGTTTGATGTAAGTCCCAAAATTATCAGGTACATTCCAAGTCCCTAAAGGATACTTTGGTTTGTGCACTGAAAGATTATGTTGGGCAAAATATGAAATGTCAGACGTCTATCTCCAAGGTTTGGTGTCCTACATAATGCCATAGTTACATGACCCTTTTGTCATTTCCAAGCAGAGATATTTTAGTGTCCTATAGGGGGAACAGGTTTCTCAATTTTAGATTTAATTAGGTTTGACAGCTTTGTGTTTCCAAGTTGTTTGAATAGTTTTTCCAAGATGATTCCTTTTGTTTTGCCAGCTAACTGCTACAGACATTTATGTGCTTGTTTATGATAATTAATATCACTCATTTCATTGCTCCATTAAATGAAGGCACAGTAGAATTATTGAGGTTATAAGAAGATTTCAAGAATACTACAAGAAGGAGATGTTGTTGTCCTTATTTATCTAGATTTAGTGCAGTTGCATATGGCTGCTGTTTAGTTATTTTTCTAATGTAATAAGAATTTATTTTCTCAATTTTAAACATACGAGTTACCCAAGGCACCTAGTTTAAATGAAATATCTGTCTCAAAGCTCACCTTCAGTTTTTTTCAGTGAAGCTTGCAATTACTGGAACACATTTATTTGTTAAGGTGCACTACAGATTGATAGTAGCTCCCCCCCCAGATGCTTTTTCTTTTGCTTCTGTGAAGAATTTGGACACTGAGTGAGGAATTCCCCCACTAGTGTGTGATGCTCAATAGAGTGTAAGTTTCTGTTTGGCATAACAGAGCTGTTGTCTGAGGCGTTTTGTCTTGCTCCTTATGGCATTCATTTTACATCACATATAAGAATAGTGTTTCTGTCCGGCATTTAGCACTATACTGCTGAGATATGTACACATAGATAACTATTACAGTGGTTACCATTAATTGACAAGAAGACTATTTTCCATGGTATCTTTCAAGTGCAAATTCTTCAAAAGTTCTTGAACTTTTGAAACAGTGTAAAGATTACATTTTGAAGCAAAATGAAGCTAAATTCTCTGATGTTGATAACATGATATAGAAATTTTCTTTAACATAGGAAATAACAGCTGTTACAGGGAAATGTATTTAAGCTTTTGTAATATTTGAGAAGAAATGTTCTAGATTTCTTTGAGTTAATGTGGACTACTTCATTCAGATGATGTCCAAGAAAAGAAAAGAAGAAAATCAGCAGGAAAAGGTAGCATTTAAAAAACATTTTAAATAACCTTATCTTGAAATGGATTACCTTAATGATTTAATGCAGAACCAGACAAATTTGATGTATTTGAAAACTGTCACCACTGTGTTACTGATCAATTTCAAGCGTGATCAGAATTTATTTACTGTGCTAGAAGGTGGCTTAAAAACATGAATTTTCAGTGTGCAGATGACAGCATTTCTTCTGAAGAAGAATATTTAGCTTTAGTAGTTTTCACTTCAGTAGAGGTTGCATTCTTTGCAAAAAGGATAGTCTTAACAGAAACATATCGTGTACTGAATTTCAGTACAATAATCCTTCTTATACATGTTCCATACATAGCAACTTGAAAGAAGTTAGTGCTTTTGGAAGCCTCCGGAGGGACACCTGTCTGCGTGGTGAAGCCTTCAGGACATGTAGTTATTCCATTAGCCCTTCTTATTGCTTATTAAGAACTTATTTTTGGAAGACGCAGCTAATACCAAATCTCTGATGAACTGGCTTCCAACCACTATGTATAAAATCCTCTCAAAAATTTTGGTGTTCAAATTAAAGTAATGAAGGGTTACTGGGGTTTTTTTAGAGCTTTAGAAGAGCAGTTGTAGGTTTAGAACATAGTGGAAATTATTGAGATGATAAATTTTATGCTGCACAAAATAACAAAGGTCTAGATTGCACTTGGAAATTCATTAAAGGAGATATTACAGAAGACTCTGTAATAGTTATTTTACTACATACTTCAGAGTGATTTGTCTTACTCCCATGTACCTAGTTCCAAATAAGCAAGTTTTTAATGAAATATCTATTTAAAAAGGAGAATTCCAAAGACATGTCACTTAGTTTTCAAGTGCGTAAAAGCCAAAAGGCTGACCTGCTATTTTTTTCCTTTAAAAAGGCAGGTCTGGTCAATGTTGAAAAATTAAATCCGTATCTTTCATTAGACATGTTTTTGACTAAATGATTACAGGAACATATTTTTGTCTGAAGCACAAATAACTTTTACTCGGTTGTTTTCCACGCTCAATATTTTCTATAAATTTAAGAAGTGTATATGCAATCAAGTTTTTTCAAATATATACCAAATTGCAGAACTAAAAATAAATTCTAGTTGAAAAATTCAAAGACATTTTATTTTCTTTGAAAATAAATGTTGATCAATTAAAAAGTACTGAAAACGTCTAGGAGAAATGGAATCTGTCCTAGAATTACTGCAACTACTGTCTCTGAAAACTAAGTGTAAAATGTTTTTGATAATATTTCTGAGGCTAACTTTCCAATATCTACTCTTGAAAAACTATGTAAGACTAGACAAAAACAGCCAACACACCTGTCCAAATTTTTTTTATGGTTGCAGTGATTCTTTGACTTGTTCAGCTTTGTTAATTAAAATTTGTACCACTAAAACTCTTACTCATTTGTGGCTGCTGTTGTGGTTTAGCCCCAGTCAGCAACTAAGCACCACGCAGCTGCTCACTCACTCCCCCCACTCTTGTGGGATGGGAGAGAGAATCAGAAGAGCCAAAGCAAGAAAACTCTTGGGTTGAGATAAGAACAGTTTAATAAGTAAAAAAACCCAGTAATAGTAATAATAATAATAACAACAACAACAACAACAATAATAATATAATGAAAAGGAAAATAACAAGAGAGAGGTGAAAAACCTATCAGGTTTCAGGTTTTTCACAGGGAAAAACCAGCCAAGAAACAAGTGATGCAACCGCTCACCACCTACTGACTGATGCTGCCAGTCCCTGAGCCACAGTTGCTGCTTCCCCCAGCCAACTCCCTAGTCCTTGACTAGCATAAGCACTATTTAGCAAAAACTAAAAACGTCAGTGTGTTATCAACATTATTCTCATACTAAGTCCAAAACACAGCACTATACCTGCTAGAGCAATGAAAATTAACTCTATCCCAGCTAACCCCATGATACTGCACATGTTTACTTTTTACTAGTATTCAGGTAATTGTTAATTTCTCAATTAACAGTTACCCAGATTTTTGAAATGTCCAGCAGTGATGAAGATGCTAGCAATAGCAGGTGTAAAATTGTCAGCAATCGTAAAGCAAGCAAGCTGAGAAGGAGTTATTAAAAATTATATCCCAAGTCTGAAATAAAACAAAATGTAGTGGGCACACTGTGCTATCTTACCATTCTTAAACGCAGTGAGACAATATAGATACAGGTGTTTGCTTGTAACTTTTAAGTGCCAGCAGCCTACGCTGTGAAATAATTTAGAATTCAGTTAACATCAGAAGCTGAACAAAACAAATCCCTTAGCAATGCCAATATATGAATGCCTACTTTTCTAAACTAGAACATGAAAACAAGAAATCCAGTTTGTGAAGGAAGAGCATATTGCAGAAATTGCATCTTGGTTACTGTATCAATGCCATTAAAGGAGATGAATACAGGAGACCAAATACAGTAAATAAATAGATTATTTTAAAAATTAAGTTAATTGGTCTCTTGTGTATTATATTCTGTCTGTCTGGAGCTTCCCAAAGCACCCACAGGAAGTAAACACCTAGTTTCAAGCTATTTCCCTGGGATTTCAGTGCTTACTTCAAACAGTTAGCTGATGAAAGTCAGCATTGCTTCATTTACACCAAATTAGCTTCAAATGCAGAAAATGAAACCAGTGGAAAGCCCTCCCCGTTGTTACCAGATGAGGAGTTAGTGGTTGTTGTCTGGTTGTTCTCAGGGAGATTACTGTAATGCTATCAGACAAGATTTCACTTTGAAATCAAATATTGCAAATGGAGGTGAGAATACTATTGCCGCAAAATGATGAAAAGAATAAGCTTCGTCAGGCAGTGTCTCTGTGCAGCTGCAGCAGCTGTGAACCACCTAAACCTCCTACAGCAGTGTGACTACCTGATATGTGCGAGTCCTTCAGAGGTAAGTCAATGCACTCCAGTGATTAGGCACTTCACAGCCAGAGTAGTTGTTTCAATACCATGATCCTGTAACTGGGCAACGTAACATAGAGATTCCTGAGTAGCTCTTGATAAAGTCAATGGGGCCAAGCACTGAAAAGCCCAAGAAGGTGGTGGTAGAAGGTGATGGTAGCAGCTGGCAGAGACACATCAGGATGGGGCAAACAGCTGAACTTGCTAAAGTGCAGGACATCACCAGGTTTCTTGGGAGAGGTTTGACTGCCAAGGCACTTAGGGTTGTTCTGGAGACTAGCATTTGCTGTGATAACACATCTTTCGTTACTTTAATCTCCCGCTTGGAACATGGTCCAAGTGCCTAAAAGAAGTTCAGCATCACTTCTTCCAAGCAGTGGGAGAAGCAACAAGTTTGAATCCCACTCAGTATCCTCAGTTTTTCTTTTTCTGGATTTGCTTGCTTTATACCCTTTTGCTCATGCCTAGTGAACCTGAAAACGTTAAAGGCAAAGTTAGTCCCTCTGTCTTTCACTTCTTTTCTTCAGCACCATCAGGAAAACTGAAGTTCTATCAGCAGAACTGAAGTTCTGCTTGTCTGTGCAATGTTTCAAGCTTACATATATAAAAAATTAGTTTTATTATTGAAAACTGTAATTTATGTTTGGGTTTTTTTGCCACTAACTGGAGGATTTGACTGTCTTGACCTGTGACTACATTTTTCTCTGCATAAATTCCCAGTACATGCAGAAGCATAGTTTCCTAGAAATGTATATAGAGACTTGCTAGTTCCCTGACAGTCTGATCTGTGATGAAAACACGCTTCAAGTCTGTAGTGGCTCTGAGTTCATTTGTTTTCATTTAAAGGGATCATTTTCACTAAAAAGAAAATAAGAAAACATGATGTTTGGTTGTGTGCAGTTCCCCTGCAAACCTGTCATTGATAATGATTGCTTAGTAGAAAAATTTTTAAAAAACCATAGTGTATTCTCTTCCTCCTGCTGAGCTGGACTCTTCTGTAACCAGGAATATGAAAGGCATGGAAATAGAACAATTAGACAGAGATTATGTATGCTAGACCCTCGTTCAGACTCTACACAACTGTGAAATCATGGAGAGATACTTACGGGTTTCAGGGACAGCAGTTCCCAGATTTTGGAACTGCCTGAAGAATATTTCTCATTTTTTGGGGGTGATGTTCTGTAGGTTTGTCCTGTGGATTTGAATCCTGTCAGCATAAGATGACAGTCCTGCGGGGAAAAAACCTTGCATAGACATATGCTTTTTATGTATACATCTGTACATACTCTATTTTTCAGGTAAAACTGTACCTTCTCTTTAGGCCTAAGTCAAAATTAGTTTCTTTAAATATTTCACTGTTGTGAATATTCTTCATGGATATTTAAGGATCTTGGCCTTCATTAGCATGACTAGATTATACTTATTATTCTGATCTTACAATATGTAATTTTTGTCCACATTTGGAAGGTGTTTAGCAGTTTATAATTTTCCTGTATTTGAAAGATGCAGCTTTTCCACAGTTGCAAGGGTCCTACTGGTGCAATTTCTAGGAAGCGTCAAACTATGCCTGAGACCTCGTCTGGGCTTATTCATGACTATGCCGTCTTTTCCTTGGCACTAAATATTTTTATGTCTCTATGTCACAAGTTCTTATTATGTTGCAGAGGGAAACCCACAAGATTTCTATTTAACTGTTGGTTAGGTTTTCTTTGCATTTTTTTATCTGCGTTAAGATGGTACTCTTCATAGACCATGACACTGAGGTACTTTAGTATTAGATGATTAGAAAAAAATCTATCTTAATGGTATCTCCCTCTTAATTTCCCTTTACTGATGTATCTGCTTTCCATCTCTAGTGAATTATTTCACTGTCTGTATGTCCTTCAGACTCACTGTAAGTCTACAGGGCGTGTGAACTCCATTTACTTGTGGTCTTAAGTGGCAGGACTATGCCATGCTTCTGTGGTCCAGAAGCCATGAGGCTGTGCCTCTGTAACCACATTGGAGTCCTGCTCATTGCTTCAGTGTTTAACTTCAGGTTGTAACTGGGTAAAAGAGACCAATTGAACCAAACAAAAAAAAGTGTCACAGATTGGAAAAAAAAGTCCAGGATTCCAGAATAAGTATCTGGGAATGGATGTTGAGGATGTCTCTGGGGCTATGTTGCACAATGGGCTATCCACACTGCAGGTTTGTATCATGCCCATCCTTACCACCTATTGAAACTATTGACTTCTCAGTTTTAGGCTAGGGTCTTGAAACAGTGAGCTCACCAGCACCTGTTCCTAGTAGGTCCAATTGTCCAGCTCTACATGGTTCCCCAGGCAACATTCAGGCATTTTAACTATTAGTTACAATGAGAGCCAACTGAAATGATTGTACTATTTACAAATACTAGTCTGGGGGAAGCTCTGAACTTTGATGTATTTCTGTTTCTGCGTGAGTTCTGGTTCTAATGCACATTTGTTCCACATCTACAAATAGCAGGAATTTCTATCTGAAATCTGAAACCAATTTTTTAAACTCAAAAATTTCCTGTTTATTTCCATAATTCATATGTTTCTTCTTTTTGTAGTTAGAAAATTGGTTTCTTAAGAGCCCTTTATTAGCTGTGTAAAAGACTGCCCTAAATAAGGTTGGCTTTACTTGAAACTAATCTGCTACTAACCAAGAATTTGCGTTCTTTTCATACTGAAGTAATAGCAGAGATAAGTGGCAGCAAATTTGAAGACTAACAGGTTTGAAGCAAAACACTAATAGTACTGGGAGTTTAATTCTGGAGAAGCTTTGATCTACATCAAAACTTTATGTCTCAGACCCATTTTTAGCATTGGTTTCTTACTCTATGTTATCTATTCTATGCTGATGTTACTCCACAAAACTAGTGCGAAGGAGTGGAAGATCATGATTAGCTGTTGACAATAAATAGGATATATCAGTATTTGTTGTCATCACAATATATAGAGGATATATAGGTATATAGGGATATAGAACTACAGATCTGCCTTAAGTACCATGTCCAAAATGGCTGATTCTTATAAGAATTAATATATTAATTACTTCTAATAGCTTTTCCAGCTGCATGCACCAAGAAATCACTGATAGGCAACAGAGCATAATCTTCTCTTTTAAAAAAGATATTGATGCAATCTAATGTAAACCTCATCAACTGTATTCATAGATACAATAGCGAGTAATAGGAAATTTATATGAATATTCATATATTGAACTCAGAAAACAGGCACCTTGTTATTCATCACTTTAAAACATGTTTATAGAATACAAATATATTGGTGTTTGGTTTTTTTCCTAGTGTTGATGAAAACAAATAGTACTTGGGGACCAAGTCTGCCTATTAAAGTGATGTGATACATTACCATGCTTGCACAGAAATGAGCACAGATGGCGGGTCTATTACTTCTCTAGCAAGAAATTCGTCATCTTTTTTTTCCCCAGGATTCAAATCTGAGCAACGCTTGCTCAAGTCAGGCTACCTCTGTGGGGATCCTTAAAATGATTTTTCCATTACTTATACATTAGGAGTAAAAGAAACAGAAGGTGATTAATGCTGTATTAAAACTTTATAATGAATGAAGTCTCTCAAACCAAGATTCTGAGATTTTTATATTTTTTCCCCAACTAAAGAAAAACATATTTTGCATGTAAATGTAAGTCTACAGGGATGAAGTTTTGTGTACCGTGCACAGATTCCCAATAACCCATTTAGCTCTGACAGATCATTTAGTCCACATTAGCATGTTCGATGTTGTTAGATTTACAGACATTTGTTAATTAAACACAACGATATGTGGAAAATAAAACAACAATATATAAGTAAGTTTATAATTTTTGTATGCTAAAGATATCATTTCAAGCAGCAAAAGAGTAGATAGAACAAAAATAGGTTGACTTCCATAATCTTACTTTTATGATAAGTCTCAATAAAGCAGTATTTCATAAGGTTTTGTCAATGCCTTATTATACACCTGAAGAAAGAAAAAGGGTTTTCAACCTGCCTTGTGACTTGTCAGAGCCTGTAATTACAAAAGACTGAAAGTTAAATGATAGTTTTTAATGTCACTTGATCAAAGGCAGATCACTTTGCAGTGAAAGCAAATTTAATACGGGTTAGGTTTTCCAAAAACAGGAAAAAAATGTGAACATACACATTCACTTACTTCAGTATATTAAGTGTATTCACATTTGGGGATTCTGTTCTGAGGCCACCATTATTTAGCAAAGCAACATCACATGAAACAATTTTGTTCAACATTTATGGTGTGAACTGGTACATAAAGACGGTATTGTCAAATTTGTCAAAGATGTGGTATGTTGACCCCTGCTGGACATCAGATTCCCACCAACCCCCCTCTATCACTCCCCCTCCTCAACTGGACAGGGGGAGAAAAATAAGACAGAAGGCTCATGGGTTGAGATAAGGACAGGATGATCACTCAGCACTTACTGTGGTGGGCAAAACAGACTTGACTTGGGGAATTAATTTAATTTATTATGAATCAACTTAGAGTAGGATAATGAGAAATGAAACTAAATCTTAAAACACCTTCCCCCACCTCTTTCTTCTCAGGCTCAACTTCACTCCTGGCTTCCCTACCTGCCCTTGACTGAGCAGCGAAGGGGAGCAGGGAACGAGGGTTATGGTCAGTTCATCACACACTGTTTCTGCCACTCCTTCCTCCTCACTCTCTTCCCCTGCTCTAGCATTGGGTCCCACCCATGGTGGACAGTCCTCCTTGAACTTCTTCAACGTGGATCCTTCCCATGGGTTGCAGTTCTTCATGAAGTCCTCTAGTGTGGGTTCTTTCCACGTGTCCTTTCCACAAGGTGCAGTCAGACAGAAACAGACTGCTCTAGTGTGCGTCCCCCACAGGTCACAAGTCCTGCCAGCAAACCTGCTCCATTGTGGTCTCCTTTCTCCATGGGTCCACAGGTCCTGCCAGGAGCCTGCTCCAGTGTGAGATCTCCACAGGATTGCAGCCTCCTTTGGGCACATCCACCTTCTCCAGTGTGAGGTCCTCCACAGGCTGCAGGTGGATATCCGCTGCACCATTAACCTCCATGGGCTTCAGGGGGACAGCCTGCCTCACCATGGTCTTCACCACAGGCTGCAGGGGAAGCTCTGTCTGGCACCTGAAGCACCTCCTCCCCCTCCTTCTTCACTGACCTTGGTGTAAGCCAAGTTGTTTCTCTCACATCTCAATCCTCTGTCCTGGAGAAGCAGCAGGGTTTTTCTCCACTTCTTAAAATTGTTATCCCAGAGGCGCTACCACCATCGCAGATGGGCTCGGCCTTGGCCAGCGGCAGATCCGTCTCAGAGCCTGCTGGCAGTGGCCCTATTGGACATGGCGGAAGCTTCTAGCAGCTTCTCACAGAAGCCACCCCTGTAGATCCCCTGCTACCAAAATCCTGCCATGCAAACCAAACGTACTTCAGGAAAACCATTCTTCCAAATGGGATTGCATTCTTTTTGTTCCATCCAAATGAATCTGAATTTTTGTCATTTACCTCTTCATTTTCCATATGTGGTGCTTTATAAGGCATGTTCCTGGGTTAAAACTGGTATCCAGAGCCTGGAGGATTAAAGGATTAAAGAAGTAAAAACTTTACAAAGCTTGAATAACCCAGCACTTCAAAAGCATAAGGATTTCTGCAGAGAGAGAGAGTAGTAACTCCTTTAAGAGTCAAGCTGGGGAATGTGGTAAGCATCCAGTAGACCTGAGGATAAACCAGAAGCCTTTGGACTGAGTAGTGATTATACCAATCCTGGATCCAAAGCTTTCTCTATGGATGTAATCTGCTGTGTTATTTGGGGTCTTCTGGGGCCTGTAACCAACAAAAATGTCAGGAGGATGGGATGAAATGTGTCAGTTGTCACAGAACAGGGATTGAACTGTTTTGGGGACAGTCAGTGCATAGATGAAGGTTTTAGTTCGAATGGTGCTCTTGTCTGCTTGGGAAGGTTGCTGTGGAGGTGAGGAGGCCTGCAGGCAGTGCAAAGCAGGGGGAATCACAAATTCACTACTTCTGTCAGCCTGGAAAGGATTACACCAGATGTGGGTGAGAGAAAGAGTAGGAGTGAGAAAGAAGTTAGGAAGAAAGGTACTAAACAGCTCAGAATAAGTAAAAACAAGTAATACAGAGGTTGTTATTCCAGTACCTAATGATTTAGTAGTCGTTCAATGCTAATACAGTTAATGTTGTGGTATTATCAAGCGCTAGTGTGCTGCTTGTCATTGCTTTGATGCACATGTCACATCTACTTCAGTTTCTTACCCTTCCCCACTCTCAGCTGGAAGAAGCAAACTCCACCTCTAAGCAGTCAGCAAGGATGCGATTTGGGTAACTAATGTGGGTAGGTTCTCTGACTGGTAAGTGACTGAGTGTATTTCCTTCCTGAAAGGAAGGAAAAGTAGACTGGCAGTGACTGTAAAAGAAGAAAATGCTTATCAAATTTTTCAGTTTCTTTACAAAGCTGCGAGGGCAGGGAGAAGAATGGACAGGAATATTCTCAGGATGGAGAGTGCCCACTCATACTGTATATCTGCTTTCTGTGCAGAGATGCTAATTCTCACTCAAGTGTGCAAAAGATATTAAGTGAGATTTGCTACAGACAGTGTTACTGAGTAAGAATATCTGGATTTTGTACAGGAATTGCCTTAGTCATGAGAATTGAGAGAATATTCAAATGGATTTTGGACATGTTTCTGGGATGACTTGAAGCTTCCAACCCAAAATGGTAAAGAGCCATTGCATTACATAGGCCTGACAATGTTGAACATGTATAAGTCAGAAAAAGTGTATATTTTTTACATGAGAAAGAAGAATCAATCATTGCCTAGAAAGAAATGTTAATATTAGGTAATAGAGCTCCTCTACCTGGGGAGCAGATATGTATTTTGCCTTTGAGAGAACATGAAAAGAACAACTATAACAGAACGGCTAGCAGTGGGAGAGAGAGAACAAATTAATTGCTAACACTTTTTACTGGTAAGTAAATCCAGTTATCCCTTATGAACCACACCTGCAGAAGAATATAGAGGATGACAGCTCCAAAGAGGTTGGGGAACATGACTGAAGTTCCTAATGTCTGGTCCACTCACAAGACAGTATTACTTTCCTGGGATTTAGTCCTACGGTAAATACTATCTGTGAAAGGGTGTGGATTTTATTGTGGAAATAGCTGAGAAAGAAATGATGGCCAGCCTTGAATGAGTCTTTGACAGATAATTCCCAGGTGAGCTAAATTAACAGAATTGTAGCCTAGGCAAGTCTCAATGCCTGTATGGTTTATTTCTTCCTGCATGGTTAGAGAAATTAGTATTGTCTATTGAATTGAACAAAGAGAAACGGTATTCTTTTCACACAGTTATGTAGTTCATAGACAAATGTGTAATAGTTGGGTTTCCAGCATTTTGAAAAAGGTGTTAATTAAGAATTCTGAGTGACAGAAAGTGAGAACGTACGTTTTGGCATGCTGTGACACAGAAAATGGGAGCACTGTATAGAAAGAATAGCCGTAACGGTTAAGATTTTTTATAGTGTTATAGTATGAAGAGAAATTGCTGTGTTGCATTAAACCAGTGTGTTGTGTTAAACCAGTTGTCCATCTGGTGGGTGCAGTATTGTTCATCTGGAAAGGGGAAGGAAGGAAGGAATTCTGTAGTGAATTATCTATTTTGATGTATAAATGACTGTGAAAGAAGGATTTTTAAGGAAAACTTTGGAGGTTTCTAGGTTTGGGTTTTGTTTTTTTTTTATCCCTAGAAGCTACCAGAAGATTTGTTGACCCTACTCACCTTACTGCGTTAAACATTGCCCCAAGTCTACCAGGCAGGCTGCAGATTTTGTACACACCCCTATAAAAGGCTTTACCCCATCACTACAAGACAGCACAAAAAGCTGTCTTCTATAAACCAAAATACTACTTTGTGAAGGATATGAACCATTCATATATTCAGTGTATTCAACAGTGCTATGAAGATTTTTTAAAAACTCATTTCAACTACCATGTTCCAGTGAACTACATTAAGTACATTAAGCCTGGATGTCCTGATTGTGCCCCATTAACATCTATTCCAAGTAATAGTATGGCTAGTGAATCAGTAATGGGTTCCATAATAGCTTTTAGTAATGAGCTTATTATTTTTAGTATTTACCTTTATCTGATACAGTGTGTCCTGAATATTGGATACAGCTGAGTATTTTCTCAAATGAAGAATGAATAAAGCTGGAATCTTTAACTTGTGAATCATCCTAGGTGATCATTGCTGTGATATCTTGATACATAATTGAATTTAAATTTGGTATTATCTCTGCTTCCAGTGAACTTGATTGCATACAGAAGAAATAGAGACTACACTTGCCCTAAATAACACACACAGAGCTGTACACAGAAGGTCTAGAATTTTAGTATTTACTGTGTGAAATCAAATGGTTTAAAGGACTTAAGCAATGAAAGACTCATGGCTCGGCTCTTAATACCTTAAAAATTGGGGGAAATTTTGCTGAGCCTCAGAATCAGTTCACTTTTGAAGCATTTTGCAGAACTTGTAGTTCAAAAAGTATCTTCTTGTAATGCCTAAAGGAGCTACTAATTTGTCGCACCTATAGAAGGCAAATTGTGCTCTCTGGGACCTATGGAAAACTTAGAGTAATTTTGTATGACAGGGTTAATTTATGTCTATGAGCATGGCCAATATAATTTCAGGAATGGTATCTGGGTCCGTGTATGCTTCCTTAGGAATATCCTCAATCTTGCTTAAGGTGATATTTAAGCAAAGCTCAAAGACAAAATATTGTTGTCTTTGCTTGCTTTAATGAACAATGTTCGTTGTTGAGCATACATGGAAGGTTTCAGCAGGGCTAAGAGGGCCTGCAATGTTTTTTCATAGAACAGATTCTGCAAAATTTGAATATGCTGTGTTGTCTATGCTCATATGCAGATCTGATAGGCAGGAATTAGGCATTTCTTTACTCCACCTCTGATAGCGTTCTTTCTTTTTCTTACAGTGTAACAGCTGGCAAAATATTTTTGAGACAGAGATGTATAGAGCTATCCTCTTGTAGAGTATGCAGATAAAACCTAACATATGGAGAGTATTTGCATAATATACAGTATCTATGATGAGAAGGTAGATATACAGTTTTTCTTGCATAACTTAAGTATTACATATAACATGGGAAGTTGAATGAAGAATTACATCTTAATAAGCCACAGAATTCTGCTAGGTGGTTATTTTTAGTCTCTGTATTTTGAGTTTTGATATATCAGAAACAATGTTCTACTTACTAGAGCAGTTCTTTCTTGAATGAGCATATATTTGGTTTCTCTTGCTTCTTTTTTCTGTATCTATCTATTAAGTAAATTTTGGCCTTGTCGTGATTTAGCCCCAGACAGCAACGAAGCACCACACAGCACTCACTCACTCCCTCCCAGTGGGATGGGGGAGAGAATCAGAAGAGTAAAAGGGAAAAAACTCGTGGGTTGAAATAAAGAGTTTAATAGGTAAAGCAAAAGCTGTGTGCAGAAGCAAAGCAAAACAAGGAATTCATTCACTCCTTCCCATGGGCAGGCAGGTGTTCAGCCATCTCCAGGAAAGCAGGGCTACACCACGTGTAACAGCCGTCACTCCAAGCGTCCCCCTCTTCCTTCTTCTTCCTCAGCTTTATATGCTAAGCATGATATCATATGGTGTGGGACATCCCTTTGGTCAGTTGGGGTCAGCTGTCCTGGCTGTGCCCCCTCCCAGCTCCTTGTGCCCCTGGCAGAGCACGAGGAGCTGAAAAAGTCCTTGACCAGTGTAAGCGCTACTTAGCAACAACTAAAACATCTCCCCATTATCACCACTGTTTTTAGCACAAATCCAAAACATAGCCCCATACTAGTTACTATGAAGAAAAGTAACTCAATCCCAGCCAAACCAGGACAGGCCAACTCTGGACTTATATCAGTTATGTAATGCTAAATAATTTATGCACAATTTGGCTGTTGCCCTGCAATAAATATTCAATCTGTATGTGCATTCACAAAAACACCGGGAAACTTCAGGTGTACTTCTGAACATACAGTGTGTCTAGAATCTGGAGTTTGTTTTGAAAACCTGAAATGTCATTCATTTAGGCAATCACCATGTAGTTTGTATTTAGCAAAACCAAAATGGAGGACAGTCTTTGCACACACTTTAAAACATGCATAAAGATGAATGTTTTGTGCTTCAAAATGTGAATATGTCTTTTCTTCTTAAAGTCTGTAGTAAAATTAAAGCTATAATAAATAATACAACTTTGTGGAATGTAGTAATTATATTATGCTGTAATTATTTTCTGTGAAAATATATGCACAAAATTAATGCATCTCATTAAAGTGGAATTTTGGTGCCATAAGAGTTAATACAAACTAGAAAATGACTCTCTGAGAGTAGAATAACTTACCAAACCATTTTTGTGTGTGTGTTTGTGTATTAAACTAGCTATACTCATCGTGTGGTTGGCAGTGGAATCAAAGCTCAGTCTGCAAATCCAGAAGTAAAAGTGAAGGGAACAGATCCTGTAATAAGTCAAATTATTGACAAGCTGAAACATGTTATTCAGGTAAGCTGCTTTTACCTATAGATATAGTATAGTACTAAAGACCACCTTAGCAGTGAAAGTATTAATTTACTGTACATTAAAGGTTAATTGTTAATTCAAATTACTGATCAGTGCACATCAACACCGAAACACTACTTGCTCTCTGTCCTACTTCAATTATTGAAAATTATTTAGTTAAGAGGTTTGCATGTGGTAGATGATCCTAAGAAGGAAGACTCTGGCAGCTGAGCCATTTGTACCCATGAGTACCACAGGTCAGCATTGCAGTTGAGTGTACAGAAGCACAAACAGTATGATTTAGGGATATTGACTGGGTGCATATCTTTAGGAAACAATAAAACATAATTTTCCTCTTCACTCTTTACTAAATCTGGGTTCTTCCTTAACTGGTCTTGCTGCAAGGCTTTTTGTTTAGATGCCAGATAGAAGAACTAGGAAGTTTGAACAAGAATAGCATGCTTGCTAAAGGAGCTGATGTTCTTTACCTGATGTACATACCCGTGAGTTACTAAATTCAAGGCTTACTAGGCAATCAGTTCCAATATGGTTCTGCACAGTCATACTATTGTAATACGTTTAAGGGATTACAGTTTTCTTTTGTTACAAGCTGTATCTGTATGCACAGACAGCTAGAACTACCGGACAAAAACCTGATTCTATTGAAACCAACAGTTATTTTGCTGACAACTTTGTATTTCAGTTTAAAAATACAAGTTTCCACTCTGATCTGAAGACTCAGTGATAAGAAATGTTCTACTGGCATTTCTTGTCAGTGACCCATCTAACCCAGTATCCTCTCATCTGCACTGGTAAAAGGAGTGGCTATTTAAGAAGGGCATGCAAGCTTGGCACCTTTATGGTCTCCACTCCCCTTGTATACCTCTTTCCCCAAACAGGAGAATTAGAAATACTAGACAGCTCTTCCTTGCCTATTGCATTTAGTTTCATCTAAGGGCTTGCTTTAATTTTGTTTTTCCATCTTCTTGGCAGCTTTTAAATATAGTTTCCCAAATGGTTTCTGGAGTTGAAATAAGCAAGCCATTCTAACATTACTGATAGCTTCATGATAAACTCTCTTGGTTCTTATTTCTCTCTTTGTGAAAAATAACTCCTCTCTGACAACAAAGGAAAGAGTGGTGAAATAGAAAAAAAAAGAAAGAAAAAATTTCTTTTCTGTCAGTAGGGTTGTGTTCTGGGAGAAGTGGTATCCAGATTGAAGCTCAAAGGCAATCATTATTTCTTCCTCCTTAAAAAAAATATCTTTTGTAGCCCTCCAGCTTCAGCATGCTTTTGTCTCTTTCTTTATTAAAATGGTGACTACAATGGTGAGAAAATGAATACAGTTTTCCCTCCAAAGAAATGCTATGACTTAATTAAGAACTACAAATTACTGTGCAAAGAAAAACATTGCAAATCTTCCTGGGTAAGTCTCAAGGTCTTTCATCTATCAGGAATGCCCTCTTTCTTTGATATTAAATCTGCACTGTATAGTTTATTGTGTTGTTTTCCTCTAGAGACTAGGAGTTGTGTTGTTTCCCCCTCGAGTGAGGATCTAAAAGAGTGGATTAGAACAATTCCATTACAAGGTATTTCATTTTGAGAGCTTATTTGCCCTTGTCCCAAAAGAGGAGAGTGGGTCTCGGGCAAAAGGACATATAATTTACATACTGTAAGTATTACTAACATCCAAATATGTTATCTTTCTATGGGACGGTTTCATTTCTTGCAGCTCTGAGTATGGAAATCGGGTCAGGGGATAAAGAGAGCGTCAAATCCCTTAGAGACCCAACATATAACTGCTTTTCCTCAGATAAAAGGGCTGAAGAAACTGCAGAAAAAGCTTTCTTCTCTACCATTTTCAGCTTGGGAAATGAGGATGGGGAACGTAAATTAGAGATTCAATACAAAAGATCACCTTTTTGTCCTTTGTGATATGAAAAGGATGAGTTGCATATTAAGCTTATGATGGACAGATTAAATAAGGGGAGTTTAATGGGTTGTGGTGCTGCCTCCAGAGATAGACAGGGTTATACTTAAGACCAGCACTCTATCCAAACAGTATTACTGCACCGCAAAATTTTAAATAGCTAATTTCATAGAAAAAAGTAATTTTTGTCCTGTTTTTCAGAATTAATAATTCCTGAAATCTGTAAAGGTATATATACTTGAATTTGCTTTAAGGTGACACAGATTGGCAGGGTGACATATAGCTTTCTATTTGTGTAAGCAACTATATATATTTTTATATATATTCTATGTTGCTGTAACCTTGCATGCTAAACAAGTACATTTTTGTTATTTAGTTGTTATTTGTATGTAGCCATTTGCTTTCTGTATTAGGAGTGGTAATTCAGCTTTATATGACTTTTCACATCAGCTTTTAAACATTTCAAGATGCAGGATATTGAAGTAGCATTTCTCCCTGTCCCATGATGTCATGATAGGATATGGTCCTTCCTTCTCAACCACAGTCAGAGCTCTGTGTATTAGTAGTAAGTATTGCTTGATTTTTCTTTTGCTTTTGCAGCCTGTCATGGTACCAAAGCTTTCAGGACTGAATAGTCTCTTCCAATTTGTAAATATCAATACATGGCAAAGAATCAGAAGCTTTGCTTCTGGTACTTCTTACAGTGAAAATGGTGAAATGCACTGAAATGTAATTTAATCAGTGATAACCTGTGGCATTTGTTTGCAGCAGGGGTGGAACTCAGTTCTTTAATCAGATACCTGCATTTAGGTGTTTAAGCTTCCTTTATATGTAGATCTAGTCATCGACCTTAGAGAGCTGTTTATTTGGCCATATGTAAATCCATGCTTTAGGATAAGAAAAGCAGTAGTTCTTTAGTCTTGCCCACATGTTGGCTTCTACATTATAGACACCTGCAGTTTGGTGTCTGGTCTGAAGAATTTCACCCTCGTGTCATGTTTCTGAGCCCTTTCCAAGCAGTTGTTAGTTTGAACACACAAACTAGAAAGGTATCATTTTCTAAGGAGAAATATTTAGCATATACACTGGAAATTCTTATAATGCTACCTTCTGCTTTTCCAAAGGCTATGTTGGACCACATGATCATCAAACCATAAGCAAACTTAAAGTCTACTTGAAAACAAAGTCTTTTGCTTTTGCTGGTGTCTGAGCTCGGCTGGAGTACTCAGGATAATTTTTTTCTTTGTCTGGCTTTTAATTTCTCTAAAATAACTCTCTTTATTTTGGAGATCTTAGGTACAGTTCAGACAGCCAGGAACTTGTAAAGATACATACAAACATTTGGGGAGCTCTTAAAAAGAAATAAATCTCATTTTATGATTATACATTCTTTTCTAATGGTTATAAAAAAGAGAGATTATTAAATGGTAGAAGGATTATTTTGAAGAAGATGACCAGTTTTGCATTTAGAATACATAATTTAAGTCAGATTGGCAAATACATACTGCTTACATTTGTCCTCCCAGACCAGAAAAAGTAATTCTCTCTAGTAAATCCAGGGCAGAAAAACTTTCTTAGAAAGTTCCATTGTTTTCTGAAACCTTCTTTCCTCTCTGTCATCAAAGCAGATGGCCCCTTTTCTCAAGAATTACACTAAATTTCCCTTCTGTCAAGAATCCCAGAATGAGGACAGAAAGTGAATATTCAGAGATATAAAAGGAGAGTCCATTTAAGGGAACCCAGTGAGCTCTCAGGAAATGAGACTATACATATTTATTGTACAAATGATTAAATATTATCAAGTAGCAATAGAAGAACAGATATCTTAAAGATCCCTTCCTGCTCACCTTTAATATGCACATAAGAAAACAGATCAAAGACCATTCTGCACTGTGTGCAGAAGAGAACAAATGTCTCCTAGTATCTCCTCTTTTCTTGCAAGGTAAAAATAGCAGTGCATAAAAATCCCAAGCAAAGAATCGGCTTTAAAATATGTAAACATACAATGTTTAAACATACTCTGTTTTCTATGTTCTATTCCACTAAAAACTTCAAACCACTGAAACCTAACTTGTTGCATAAGGAAGAGTATCTTTTCCCAGGGGACTGTGGTTTCTGGGCACTTCTCCTTTGTGAGTGTCTTACTGTAATCCCCCTTCTTTTTCTGTAAATAGTGGATTTACCAAAAATCAATAGAACTTTTTTATTCCATTGGACCCTGTCTACTATAATCTGTGCTCTGGACTCCACAGGTCCGGAGCAACAAAGTACAATCATAGCAACAAAGTACAAATAGAGGAAGTAACATGAACTCTGCTCAACCAGTCAGTGCTGCAGATGACTTGACAAAATCACCTCCTTTTGTAAAAATCTTTACTTATACAGACTGGTGTTTTAGAGAGTTTTAAATGATGGGCTTTTCTTCATTCATTTATCTTCACGGTAGGCAAGTAATGGGTTCAGTGCATAGTCTCTTACATACTGCAATCTGCAACTATCACTTTAATAGGCAATCATGATAAGCAAAGTCAGTTGCATATGGCAGCAATAATAATGGTAATTATTTTTCTTTCCTCCCCTATAATTTAAAAACATGACTCATTTGTCTTTCCTGCAAGTGCAAATACTGAGGTTGTGAAGTAAGTATGATACTTTGGTGCTGCGATTACAGGTGATTGGACCTTGGTCACTTCAATGTATTTCTTCTTTCAGAAGACAATCTCAAAAAGATGCTGCTTTTGAAAATAATAGACGTTACCTGGAGCTTGTATTTAGAGGTGAAATAAAGACTTCCTAATTTTAGGAAATCCTGCCATAGTAGAAAATAACCCTATGTCTGTCTGTCTAAATTAGGCAGACCAAATCTCCCTCTGGAGACCTCCAGAGGCACCTGCCACTCTATTGACTATACTGGAAATTTAAATGCTTCTATTAGGATAAATGATTTCCTGTTTCTAGGTACAACAAAAGATGTGCCTGGGCGTATTTGGAAAGGATCCCATGTTATACTGCTATACCACTGGACTGCTAGCTGATATATACGGAATAATATTTACTTTCTCCTCAAAGGGCTGAAAACTGTCACTAATGGAAGTGCTGCCTACATCCTTTAAGTGAATAAAGGCCACTACTTCATGAGACATAAAATGTAGGTGACAATCTAATTTTTCCTTTACTACTGGTCATTATTATGGCATGGGAAGTGTAAGCTCTGTGTTTCACTATGCCATCGTTTACCCATTTAACCAGCTCAAAAATAGTGAGGTGAGATTTTGTTTTGACACTTATTTTTCGTACTAACAACCAAACTTTTCAGCTGTTTATCCTAAAGCTTTTATCGATATACCACAGCACAGGCAAAATAATATGTGTTTTCGTAAGAGCTGTTCAAGTACATATTGGAAATTGTGAGGGAATACATTACCTGAGTCCTCATCTGCATGTACAAAGAACCATGTTTTTAAATTATTCATATGCGAGATGTGGCACTTGCAGTTCTGCCTTTGATCACTGATATCAAGTTTGTGCCTTCTTTAGTGTTATGATAATCATCTAAGAGTTAAAATCCCTCTGCTTCTTAGAATAGTTCAAGCTGCTTTATAAAGGTAATGGATTATACATTCTGATGACTCTGTTCGTGACTGAAATACAATTCTTTCTCATGGAATGAGTGAATTCTCAAGAGTACAGCACTTAACAGTCTCAGATACTTAGGGCCTTAGTTTGATACACTCTTCAGTAACATGATTTTGGAGACTCCCTTTGAAACATCTTTTTGTTGTTGTTGATAGATTGTATTCGGCTCTTTGCACCATTCAATACCAGGTACCCCATAGAGGTAACTGGGAGGTAAAATTTCAGTGCACTTTGTGCAACAGCCATTCAACATTCACTGATGTTGGAATTTCTTGCAGCTGTGTTTGCTCCTAAACAGCCTATTTATTATTTTTATTGCAATAGGAAAAACTGCCTTACAAGTTTTGTTTTGTTTTTCATATTATGAATGCATATCTAAATGTTAGTTTTGCTTTAGATTTTGTTTTTACTGCCTTTTTCATGTTTTAGTTTCTTCCAAAGTTAGAACAATCCTGCAGGTACAGAATAGGTCAGTATCTCGATTATGTTAATTTTTTTCCCAGTGATTTGTTGGCTCTCCCTTTCATATTTGATGTGTTGGCTCCTTCTTTTGTTTTATTTCTGGAATTAATACAAAGTTACTGTCTTTTTGAAATCAATCCCTTGGACAAATTCCATCCTTGGCAAGGCATGAGAACAGAATATTAGTGTGACGTGTCATATTAGGATATTCCTACTTGACAGAGAAGCCTATTTCGTATTTGTTGTGTGAGCTGTTCCTGTCTTTTGGCACATCTATGGAGAGCTGGATGATCATGCTGTATTGCCGTGAGCTCCCTCCGACTGCTAGCTGGTGACGAAGATGTGTTAAATACTTGAGTATTACCACAGCATGTAAAATATTGGCATAATTTCTGTAAAGCTATTAAAGAGTTAGAAATGAGATGGGAAATTATTTTCTGAGTTTCACCCTCCTTCTTTTAAAATACACTTCAACTGTGTGGTGGGTTGACCCTGGCTGGACAACAGGTGCCCACCAAGCTGCTCTATCACTCCCTCTCCTCAACCGGAAAAGGGAGAGAAAATATAACAAAATGCTTGTGGGTCTGGATAAGGCCAGGGAGAGATCAATCACTAATTAGCATCACTGGCAAAGCAGACTCAACTTGGGGAAATTAGTTTAATTTATTACCAATCAAATCAGAGTAGGATAATGAGAAATAAAACCAACTCCTAAAACACATTCCCCCCACCCCTCCCTTCTTCCCAGGCTCAAATTTGCTCCCAGATTTCTACCTGTCCCCCCGCAACCAGCACAGGGGGACACGGACTCGGGGTACGGTCAGTTCATCGCACTTATCTCTGCCGCTCCTTCCTTCTCAGGGGGAAGACTTCTCATACTGTTTCCCCTGTTCCAGCGCAGGGTCCCCCCCATGGGAGACAGTCCTCCTTGAACTTCTCCAACATGGGTCCTTCCCATGAGCTACAGTTCTTCATTAACTGCTCCAGCTTGGGTCCCCCACAGGGTCACAAGTCCTGCCAGGAGCCTGCTCCAGTGCGGGCTTCCCACAGGGTCACAGCTTCCTTTGGGCATCCAGATGCTCTGGTGTGAGGTGCAGGTGGATATCTGCTGCACTGTTAACCTCCATGGGCTGCAGCAGGACAGCCTGCCTCTCCATGGTCTTCAGCATGTGCTGCAGGGGAAGCTCTGCTCTGGTGCCTTGAGCACCTCCTCCCCCTCCTTCTTCACCGACCTTGGTGTCTGCCATTTCTCTCACATATTCTCACGCATCTCTCCCAGCTGCTGTTGCACAGCAGTTTTTTCCCCTTTTTAAATATGTTATCCCAGAGGCGCTACCACCATCATGGATAGGCTCGGCCTTGGCCAGTGGTGGGTCCCTCTTGGAGCTGGCTGTCATTGGCTGTACTGGACATGGGTGAAGCTTCTAGCAGGCACCGGTGTAGCTCCCCTGCTACTGAAACCTCTCCATGCAAATGCAATACAAAGTTCCAACCTCAAAAATGCATATTAGAGTGCAAGATCACTGATGCTTTTGCATCTCTTAAGAGTGAAAAGGTTTTCTTCATAGTTCTGTAATGACAATGAATGTATATGCCCTCTTAGTTGCTCACAAAGGTGGGCTTTCTGTATTTCGAACTCAAAGCACTGAAAGTTATATGAACATTCTGAGAGGACAATACGTCCTGGAAAATTATGTGCAAACCCCAACCTACATATGGTTTACAGGTGAAAGGCAGAGAAGGAAAAAGTGGCATTAGGAGGGCATGAAGTTGAGCCCATATATCTCTTAGTGTTGGGGTGCTGAGGGGATAAATTCAAAAGAATGGGTCACCAGCCATATAGTCCTTTTTGTCAGTAATTTAAATAAAAGCCCAATAATCTTTTTCCTGGTTTGTTTTGTTTTTTACTAACTGGCTTACCAAAGTTTTGAAAGGCTAATCAGAGTCCTAATCATTTAGCACAAATGATCCTCATTCTTGTGTACTATCTTTTTAAAATAGGATTCGTGCTTCAATGAAAAGATTTTTATTTCACTTACTGTGAATAACAAAAGGAAGAGAATGTACATTGCACAGAGCTTTGTAACTAAGTTTAAGGTTCAGATTTGTGTAAAACTCTAAATGAAAAAATTAAAATCCATTTTCGCTATTTTTTCTTCTTCTGTTGCTTATAAAGCACTGCACAGTACACAGTGAGAAAACATGCATTGATGCAACAGAGAGATACTATCAATTCTTATCCATTTAGTGCAGACAACAGTGGCACAGAAAACAAAACAGCCTTTTCTAGCTACTTAGGTGGATAGTGACACTAACACAAGTTTTCATTATGGTGCAGATGCTCTCTACAAAAGCCTGTTTGCACCTAAATTGCTTGCTGCTATAGCTGGTGAAAACTGCTTGTGTTAGGGTTTCTTAGCAAAACAGGAATGTTGGTCTATCTTTCATTTTTAAGTACAATATTAAGTGAAGGAGAGTTTTGAGATTTTGGAAGAGTTATAGCTATGGCAAACAATGTGATCTGGGGCACTGATTTTGTGATGCTTACTTTAGAGAATCTGATCTACTTTACTGTTTGCAAAGCTGTGGAAAGGAAATTATTTTTTCCTGTTCATAATTTATCATTTATGCTCCTTGACTCTCTTAAAAATGGATTTTTAAAAAAACACTTTTAATACTTTCTTTTGAACTTCCCATAACTTTGGCTATAGATCTCAAAGAAAAAAAGCAGTTTTATCCCCCTACCTGTTGTGGTATAACCCTGGTCGGCAATGAAGCACCACACAGCCGCTCGCTCACTCCCTCCCAGTGGGATGGGGGAGAGAAGCAGAAGAGTAAAAGGGAAAAAACTCGTGGGTTGAGATAAGGACAGTTTAACAAGCAAAGCAAAAGCCATGCCCAGAAGCAAAGCAAAACAAGGAATTAATTCACTCCTCCCCATGGGCAGGCAGGTGTTCAGCCATCTCCAGGAAAGCAGGGCTCCATCACGCGTAACAGTTACTTGGGAAGGCAAACGCCATCACTCCAAATGTCTCCCCTTCCTTCTTCTTCCCCCAGCTTTATATGCTGAGCATGATGTCATATGGTGTGGAATATCCCTTTGGTCAGTTGGGGTCAGCTGTCCCAGCTGTGCCCCCTCCCTTCCTGGCTTCTTGTGCAGCCGGCAGAGCATGGGAAGCTGAAAAAATCCTTGACCAGTGTAAGTGCTACTTAGCAACAACTAAAACATCAGTGTGTTATCAACATTATTCTCATACTAAATCCAAAACACAGCACTGTACCAGCTACTAGGAAGACAAATAAGTCAATCCTGGCTGAAACCAGGACACCACTTCATGGAAGTAGTAGAAATTCTGAACGTGAAAAGGAGATTCTGATGCCTTTAACTTCCAATCCCAATTTAGAAAAGGAAGGGACTATATATATTGATATATAATAGGATAAATTAGAGAGTTCAAGAGAGCCTCAGGGCCCTGATGCAGTAGTCAGAATGGTATTCACTCAACTTCTCATCAACTTTGGTGGGCTCCAGAAGCATAAGGGTTAGTCTGTGAAGCCTGGACATTTTTGCTTTCTTCTACGATTTCATCAGAGAATAGAAAAATCCCTTCTTTTTGCAGTGAGGTAGTACCCCATTAGTTGTATAGATGAATGTGACATATTGCATAATGTATTTTTGGGGGAGATTTGTGCTTTTTCATTGTTAGAAAAAAAGGCAAAATCCGCCTTAAATTTATTGTCTATTTCAATTTTATTAAAGGGAGACAGAGGTGTCAACGCCTAATTTAATATTTTAATTGGGTAACTTATTTAATCTCTGTGATGTCTTGTGAGTGGGGAGAAGAAAACTGGTATAGGAAATGCACTTAATTTTGAGTGAACACAAGTTTAACATCTGGCTTGTCTCTGAATACTTTCAATAGAGTATTGTTTTAGGGATCGCTATTGTGGATTACTTCTGCTGTTGGCCTTCCTATTTAGAGAATCAATTGCTGTGCAACAGCAACCATACTACTTAGTATATAATCAAATAGAAATCAGTTTAGGAATGCAAATTAAGTGTCCTGCCTAATGGGATCTGCATTTGTGAAAGAGTCTTTCTTCTTATGACTAAAGAACCATACCCTTTTTTCTCATGTGGAACAATAATTTGACTTTGTAGAGATGCATACAGGTCTCAGCTACTTGCAGTACAACAACATTATTCATTTTACATTCAAAAGTCTGGTTGACAATAAACCAAAATGCAAGCATTATGTCTATAATGGACAATACAGATATATTGTTATTTTGATTATGATCACCAGTATCTGTGGTGTTGATTGATGATTAATCTGATGATAGATATAAAATCAAACAATAAAAATTATTGATTATAATAATTGGTGTATTATAGACATATATAATACGTCTACAATAGGCAAAAATTATATTAATTTTGTATATAATTATATATATTAATACTATGTATATTTCATAAAAGCAATGGTTGAAAAAATAAGAAATATTCCTGAAATTCTATATATAATTCTATATTCTATTTATAATAGACAGTAAGTCTATTAAGATACAATAGACAACAAAAAAGGAAGGACATATCCTGCTAATAGATTTTTTCTTTAATTATATTAGTATTCACTGGTATCTATCACAGGAGAAATGATAAGAATATAATTAATCTGATTAGAATTTCATACAGCACAGTGAATCTTACTTAAAGAAATAAATTTTGGGACTGCCCTAGCTCATTCAGCTACAGTCTGCTAACTACACAGGAGTACATACATGTCCAGTATTGTGAAAGGTGAATATCTGTTTGAGTATCAAATTGTAGCCATACTGGCTTGTGCTGTTCTTGTACTGCAGTAGAACTACTATGTCATTAGTTTCTTCACAAAATGTGTTTTGCAGTGGGTTGCAGTTTGCTGTAAAATATTATTATCCTAAATGTCTTCTGAAATATTATTAAGCTAGTTTGTTTTGCAAATATTTTATATGCAGCTTTGAATAAGCTTGATTACTATTAAAAAGGTTGGCTTAATCATATGAAGAGAGTTTAAGTATAAGAATTCAATCAGTCTTTACATTTGAACTATTTTCCAAGATTTGCACTGTAAATAACAGAAGCATTTCTGGAGGAAACTGCATTAATTGAAGCTGTTATTTGCATCCAAGCAAATACTGTTTGTGGTGGCTTGACCTTGGCTGGCTGCCAGATGCCCACCAAGCTGCTCTTTCACTCCCCCTTGTCAACAGGATAGTGGGAGAAAATGAGATGACAAAGCTGATTGGCTGAGATAAAGATGGGAGATTGCTTGCCAATTACTGTCATGGGCAAAAATGACTCAAATAGGGGAAATGGGGATGGGGATTGTGGTCAGTCCATAGCACTTAATCTCTGCCACTCCTTCCTGCTCACACATTTCCCCTGCTCCAGCATGGGTCCTTCCCATGGGCTGCACTCTTTCAGAAATAAGCAGCTTCTGTGTGGGCTCCTCTCCACTGGCTGCAGTCCCTGCCAGGAGCCTGCTCTAGCATGGGCTTTTCACAGGCTGGAGCTTCCTTCAGGGCACACCCACCTGCTCTGGCATGGGGTCCTCCAAGGGCTGCAGGGGGACAGCATTCCTCACCATGGTCTTCACCACAGGCTGCAGGGGAATCTCTGCTCTGGCACCTGGAGCGCCTCCTCCCCCTCCTTCTTTGCTGGCCCTGGTGTCTGTGGGGCTGTTTCTCTTGCATTTTTCTCCCTGCTATCTCTCGCAGCTGATGCCCAGTGTTTTCTACCCTTTCTTGAATATACTTTCCCCAGGGTACCACCATCTTGTCCACAGGGCTCAGCTGTGCCCTGCAGTGGGTGGGCTGGAGCCAGCTGGAACTGGCTGTGTCTGGCATGAGCAGCCCCTGGCCTCTGCTCCTGCAGTCCCTGCTGCCAGCGCCTGGGCACCTGCACCCAACACACCATTATAATACCTGCTTCTGAAATCAATATGCTTATTAGGAAAAGGTTCTTTACAGAGAGGGTGGTTGGTCAGTGGAACAGGCTCCCCAGAGAAGTGGTCATGGCACCAAGCCTGTCAGAGATCAAGGGGTGTCTGGATGACGGTCTTAGTCATATGGTTTAGTTTTAGGTAGTCCTGTGAGGAGCAGGGAGTTGGACTCCATGGTCCTTATGGGTGTCTTCCAACTTGAGATCTTCTATGATTCTATGATTCTATTACATTAGTAAACGATAGAGGAATATTCCCAAACTGACTCATGTGGAACAACATATTTGGTAAAAAAGGAAGAGAAATGTAGATTTTGACAGCAAATGAGACTTTAAAAGATTTAAGTAAAGCAGGAAATCAGCATTCTAGTCAGAAGTAAACTTATGAAAACTGATATATATCACAAAACTATCCCATAGTTATCTTCATTGGCAGCCTCTTCTGAGCAGAGGCTCAGCAGCTAAATATCACATCAGAATGGAAGGTGTCAACAAAAATTTGAGAAGCAGCTTACTGTTCCTATATTAATTAATAACAGATATAGTGTGTCGATATAATAAAAAACATTAACAAAATACTTTGTATGCAAGCAACCATTAAAAAGGAAAAAAGAGTGGAGCAGTAACTGGAATTAGAGTAGTTACTGTTAAGACCTAAGTGGCATATAGAGTGGCATACGGTCTCACAAGTACTATGGAAATTACTGAGTGAGCATTTCCTCTAAGCTAATATATTAAGGGAATAAAAAAAGATAACTGTACTGTGTGTACATTTGTGTGTTAGTACCGGCTGGTGCATTCCCCATGTTAGTTTACTGGGTGTGGATTCTGTACAGCAGCAGAGATCAGTTCAAAGATAATTGCATTCTGTAAGTGTTGATAAAATGGAAATGTATTGCCTCTTGTCAGTCCAAGTGTCACAGCTGAGGAAAACATTACTGCGTGTACTTGTACTTTATTAGCACCAGGTAATACACACCATATTACATGGGACATGTACACACTGATACAATGGGAACAGTCATCATAAATGCTATGGCCATGAAAACAGGTTGTCATCGACTACAAAACAAAAAGCATTAGGAAACAGGCTGCTTCATCATCAGTGATCATAAGACCATTTCTTAGAACAAGTGCAACACTCACTGTACAAAACTGTGATGTCTAAAACAAAACAGGTACCATTGTAGCACAAAACACTGCAAAAAGGAAATGCAGCAGTGTTTCAGTGGTATGCAGTTAACTACTGAGACAAAAAAAGTTTATATCCAGACTTTCTGGCCTGAAAAATTATACATCCTTTTTGAGCATATTGAATGTGTCCTATTTGAGACAGGCTATTTCCTTTTAGTATCAGTCCTGGGAAATCCTCTGAATCAGTGGCCTGTGGACAGCAATACAGAGCAAGTGATTTGCTGCAGGCATCATCATAATTTGTTGTCCTTGTCAGTCTGTACAATAAGCAATGCATTCTGCAGGCACAAGAAATATCAGTCTGGAAAATGATCTGTTGCTCTGAAATCTTATAAACACTAATCCCATGTTATCTATAAGGGCTATTTGTTGCCTAAAGAACTCATCTGCCTAGTCTTTTGCTCTCTGTAAATGTAGGAAATTGTAGAAAAAAGCAGTATACTATGGTGCATTAAACTGCTTTTAACTCCCGTAGTGTGCATGTGAAAACTATGCAAGTAACACAAACCATATTTGAAACTGTGCCATATATTTTAAGGGCACAAATTTTGCTCAACAAGACCCTGGTGCTGTCTTGAGTGAGTTAGCCAGCAAGTGAAGAATCAGAACCAAAAGTGAAGTACGTAATTTGCATGAAGCCTCAGCAAAACTGTTCAGCACAATGGATTAAAGTTAGAAACAAGCTGTGTTATGCAATTTTTAATTCAGTTTTTGTTTCAAGATAAAATACAAGCAAATACAAATATGTCCTGGCAGACTATGATTATTTGTTAGGTTTGGGGTTAGGTTTGTTAAGTTGGTTAGGCTCTCTCCAGAAAGAGAAATATTGCACTGCTCTGTATTTAACTGACTGACATATTAAAAAAAAAACCAAAATAAAACAGAATAAAACAAAACAACAAAGTCTGATAAATATGCTGATTCTAAATTCCTTCTAAAATGAGCATGTAATAAAAAATGCATTCATAGAAGAAAATTTGTCAAGATTCATTATAACAAATATAATTATAACATAGATAACAAATCGTAATTTTGATAATAATATGATTGAATAGACATTTATGTAGCTCTTTACAAGGCAGGTTAGTTACTACTTTTGAAAAATCTTTTTCAAATTTTGTCTTAAAATGTGAAACCAAACCAGTCTTGATATACTTTATTAAACAGATGGTGCAGTCTCATTTAGATTTACTTTAATGCATCCACTTCTTTAAATGACTTTTCAAGACCTTACATCCTTAAAGTAACAGTATCTTATTTGTTGGCTTAAAACCAGCATACATGCCAGTTCCTTAGTGGTCATAAATTTTCCTGTCTTTTGACCTTCTTAACCCTAGTCTGTTTCTGATCAGTCTTATCCTTAAAAGCAGACAGATGAAAGTTTTTGGGAAGATCTAGACATTCTGCTGTCAAGGACCCACCCTAAGTTGTTTGCAAAGTTCATTATCTCCATCCCTGTAGGTCATACATTGTAGAGAAAATGAAGATACCTCTGTCTCCTTCCTACCCTGGGGCTGGTGATAATTGTAGGAAGTGCTGTTCTGGCAGTGGGACATTGATGAGGCACCTCTGCTTCCTCTTTTCCCTGGGCTTTTTTTTTTTCTTGGGAAGTAGTTCATCTTGATCTATAGACTGCCTCACTGCACTGACATAAACAGCTGTAGGAGAAGAAAAACCAGACAACAAACAATGAACTGGATCTGTACAATACTTGTAGAGAGAGCCCTAAAATAATCCTGTTACTTAGAATTTCTTGAACACAATCTATAGACCCCAGTTTTTCATGCATGACATTTTGATTCGAAGCTCCTTTTCTTGTAACCTGCTTGCCACTTCAATTGAGCAAAGTAGTTAAAAGTAATCACTATCCACACCTAGTGTTACCTGACATCTGATTACTGTATAAATCTGCTCATAGGCACACTGGTCCATAATCCAGACTGTGCAAAAATAAATTTTATGAAGACTAAAGGCTTTTACTGTTAGAAGTATTGTAAGTTAATTTTGGATAAAAGTCTGTCTTTCCTTTCTTTTCTGCCTGTTGATGGGATGTATATTTGCAGTAAAGAGAAAAGTGTCCTACCACTCTTCCATATAGTACTATATTTCCATGAAGTACTATTTTCCAAGGTCCAGTCTCCACTTATCAGCTTATCGTTTTTGTTCCCTTACCCTCCCCAGTTCCTCTTCCCATCTTCTTAAAGAATCCCATAGTTTTCACCTCATTCCATAAAATATTTCACTGTCATCATAGCATTTCTTTTAACAGATTACTGCCTTCTGTGTTTCCCATTGGCATGCAAGTCTGGGATAGTGACAGCCCAGCCTGAACACAGAAATGTTGCTTCTCAGCCAGTCATGACTATAACAGAAAGAACTAGTTTTAAATATCTGAGTTAAGGTCTTACTGTTAGCTAGTAACTATTCATACATGAAAGTAGAAAAGCAAGAGTATTATAGTCTTTGTGAGAACTTTTGCTTTAACTGTGGTGAAGTGCAAATAATGAATGATTGTGGTAAAACCACAGTGACAAGGTTAAGAGACATTACAAAGTTCAAATTCTGTTAGCTTAAACTATAATTTCCATCTTAACTTAGCTGCTTTGCCCTGATTCTGCCTTGCAACAGAACTATTTACTCAGGTCTGTGTTAAATTTGTTCTGTTTGAGCTTTAATATCAAAGAACCAAGATCTGTGCAAACATCAAATCACAGCACAATATGTCAATAAATATGACAACATTACTTTTTAGTGAGAATATGCAAACTCCTATATCAGACCTGTATCTCAGTAAGGCTCATAAGGTTCATAACACTAGCCATCATTACTTTCTTTATTTCTTCATCCACTGATTTAACACTCTTGTAAATGCAGAGTTGTAACAATCTGCTTTACGAGTAAGTTTCATACTGATTTTGAACAGTTAGCATCATAACGCTGGAGCATGACATGCAATAGTGTCATGGAAACACTTCAGGAAGTGCTTTTGTTTATTATTTGATCCATTCTATCTGTTCTCCACTTTCCATGTGATTATTGTTATCCTCTATCTTGTCCTTCACTAGAGGTCCTTCTCTAAACCTCGGCACCTCTATGCCACAGTTCAACACTTCATATCTAGTATTTAGTTTGTCATGGCTGTCGGCTTTTCCCTATTCTTCTGTTTAAGAACTCCCTTACAATCTTTTTGAAGTGTTGTGTGAAGTGCCAGCCATCTGGTTCCCTTACAGTTCAGCTGCACTTAGTCCCTCCTGTATCAGCTCACTTGATTTCTGAAGTGTCTCCTGTTCTCGATTAATCTGAATGTTTTTGACTTGCACTCTTTCTTCAACTATAGATTAAAGCTTTGCCTCTGTATTTCTAGTTTTGGCCTTATGTGTGATACTGACAATATGTCAGTAAATGCTCCTGTAGAAGGCTTGGTCTTCAGTTTTCTTCCAAACAGCTTAAATGTTGTCTCCAGAGCCTTTTTTTTTCCCAAAGCTACATGAATCCATGATTCATTAATACTTATTCCTTTCCAGCAATTTGTAGATATCTAATCTAGACAACTCACAGGGTTCACCACAGCCAGGTAATTTAGTGTGATTTTTTTCTCTGACATCACACGCTGAACTATTTCCCCACCATTTCAGCCTATGTCTAGTCCCTGTTGGATCCCTTCTTCCAGGAAGAGGATAACTGCAAAACGATGAAGAGGATCTATCATCAGGATTACTTTCCCTCAATAGGTCACTGCTGTTCTGGTTGATTTCTGGTGTTGCTAGCACAGAGATGAGATTGCTATATCCAGGTGTTCACTATGGGCTTCCTATGAAAACATGCTCCTCAGCAGCACTGGAGATGAATGTTCAAAGAGTACTGTTGGTAAACCCCTCTGTCTCCCTGAAATTCTTCAGTTCAACAACTTGGTCTCAAGAGTCAAGACTTTGTCTCTTAGGGCTGTAGGCTGCTTATGCACCTCATACACATCTGGTGCCTGCCCCAAAGCCAGTAGTCTCAGAGATGTATGACAGATACCAAATGCAGTTCATTGGGAACTCTACTCCATCTTGCTGAGGGTCTGCCTGAGGGCATGAATGGCTTAATGTACTTCTGTGTCTTGTTCAATTGTCTTTTCTTTATGTGACTAGCCTCTGAGTTTAAATAGAGTATACGTTTTTTGCTGAAATCTGCCCAGTTCCCAGGCTCTGGAAGTGCTGGAGGACTTCTTACTCAAGGAAGTAAGAAGGTAGGTTCTTTTCCTGCCTTTACATTACTGGCAGCTTATCAGACGAGTCTCAGTCTGAAAAGCTAGCTCTCATGTTTCCTCTTTATTTAAAATGTTCTGCTTTCCTTAAAAGTCCTTTAAATCTTGTTAACTCTGTTATGGTCAAGGAGATATATGGCTCATACTGGGCAAGGCTGTTGAAGGACTGTGCCAATATTGGTGTCACCTCCTCCTCTGGTGATAATCCAAAGTCTCCTGGCCAGTCCATGATTACTTCCAAGATTCCTGGGTGACTGGGGTTTCCTACTCGAGCCCGCTGGGTGATCAGTGCAACCCATTTACTCCACGTAGCATCAGTTGCATGGTGTGTAGAGGGGATGTTTCCTTTGAACATCCAGCCCAGCACCAGCAGTCGGGGTGCCAGGAGCAACTGTGCTTCAGTACCAACGACTCCTGAAGCAGCTCGAACCCCTTCATATGCTGCCAATATCTCTTTTTCAGTTGGAGTATAGCGGGCTTCGGACCCTCTGTATCCCCAACTCCAAAACCCTAGGGGTCAACCTTGGGTCTCCCCTGGCGCTTTCTGCCAGAGGCTCCAGGTAGGGCCATTCTTCCCGGCTGCGGTGTAGAGCACATTCTTTACACCTTGTCCTGCCCGGACTGGCCCAAGAGCTACTGCATGGACTATTTCTCGTTTAATCTGTTCAAAGGCTTGTCGTTGCTCAGGGCCCCATTTGAAATCATTCTTCTTCTGGGTCACTTGATAGAGAGGGCTTACGATCAGACTGTAATTTGGAATATGCATTCTCCAAAAACCCACAACGCTCAGGAAAGCTTGTATTTCCTTTTTGCTGGTTGGCGGAGACATGGCTGCTATTTTGTTAATCACATCTATTGGGATCTGACGACATCCATCTTGCCATTTGATTCCTAAGAACTGGATCTCTTCTGCGGGACCCTTTACTTTGTTTTATGGCAAAACTGGCCTTCAGAAGGATTTGGACTATTTTCTTCCCTTTCTCAAAAGCTTCTTCTACTGTGTTGCCCCACACAATGATGTTATCAATGTATTGAAGGACTCCAGAGCTCCACCCTGTTCCAGTACAGTCTGAATCAGTCCATGGCAAATGGTAGGGCTGTGTTTCCACCCCTGGGGCAGTTGATTCCAGGTGTACTGGACGCCCCTCCAAGTGAAAGCAAACTGTGGCCTGCACTCTGCTGCCAGAGGGATTGAGAAGAATGCATTAGCAATATCAATTGTGGCATACCACTTGGCTGCCTTCGACTCCAGTTCATATTGAAGTTCTAGCATGTCTGGCACAGCAGCACTCAACGGTGGAGTGACTTCATTCAGGCCACAATAGTCTACTGTTAGCCTCCACTCTCCATTAGAGTTCCGCACTGGCCATATGGGACTGTTAAAGGGTGAGTGGGTCTTACTGATGACTCCTTGGCTCCTCAGTTGGTGAATGAACCCATGGATGGGGATCAGAGAGTCTCTATTGGTACGATATTGCTGCCGGTGCACTGTTGTGGTGGCGACTGGCACCTGTTGTTCTTCGACCCTCAGCAACCCCACAACAGAAGGGTCCTTCAAGGGGCAAGGCAAGGTAGACAGCTGTTTAGTTTCCTCCATCTCCAAGGCAGCTACACCAAGAGCCCACTGGTACCCTTTTGGGTCCTTGAAATACCCTCTCCTGAGGTAGTCTATGCCAAGGATGCACGGAGCCTCTGGGCCAGTCACAATGGGGTGCTTCTGCCACTCATTGCCAGTTAGGCTCACTTCGGCCTCCAATACAGTTAGCTCTTGGGATCCCCCTGTCACTCCAGCAAAGCTAATGGGTTCTGCCCCTATATAGTTGGATGGCATTAAGGTGCACTGTGGACCAGTGTCCACTAAAGCCTTATACTCCTGTGGGTCAGATGTGCCAGGCCATCGGATCCATACAGTCCAGTAAACCCAGTTATCCCTTTCCTCCACCCGGCTGGAGGCAGGGCCCCTCTAGTCCTGATCATGGCAGTCACAACTCACTTCCTGTAAATGTGAATCAGGAGTCCCTCTATTACGCTTAGAAATAAAATCAGCACTTCTGCTCCTCTGTCTGGGGACTTGCTCGCTGGAAATTGAAGCAGCAGCTTTCCTGAAAGAACCCGCCTGAGTGACTTTTTCCTTGCAGCTCACATACCCGTGCCTCTAGGATTGAGGTAGGTTTTCCATCCCACTTCCTCATGTCCTCTCTGTGGTCACGCAGGTAAAACCATAGGGTATCCTGAGGTGTATATCCTCTCTCTTGAGCAAAGGGACTCTTACTTCTAATGGCTGAGATACTGGTCTGTACCAGTGGGGAGTAGGACATATCTTCTTTGAGTTGCTGGACCTGCCGGGACAGTTTCTCCACAGCTGAGACGAGGGAGGAAGAGAGATTTGCACTGTAATCCCAGAGTCTATCAATCACCTCCACCACTGCTGGTGTCTCGTCATCTTTCCAGGACATTACTGCCAATGAGTTCCCATGCGTCTATGGTGCACTCCATACAAACTTCCGCCATGTGGGTCGTGTGCACTCGGCTTTGTCCGGATCTTTGGATGATGACAACATGCTAGGGAGGAATGGAATCTGTCTGTCTAAAAGGGGTAAGGGAATCTTCAGCAGTAGGCTGGATAATTTGGTGAGGCAGGCTTTAAACTGAAGGACCTGGGGGGTGGGATCCATTGCAAAAATGCTCACACCAGCACGTCCTATGGAGGAGTAGGTCAGGCCAAGCAGTGTGGTGATAAAGGTTCCTTAGCTGTCTCCCAAGACGTGAAACAGAAGAGTAATCACCTGAAGTGTATGTATACAAATGCATGCAGTCTATGTAACAAACAGGAGGAACTGGAGCTCCATGCCCACTCAGAAGGGTATGATATCATAGGAGTAACTGAAACATGGTGGGACAACTCAAATGACTGGGGGATCACAATGGACGGCTACAGGCTCTTTCATAAGGACAGGCAAGGTAGAAGAGGTGGAGGAGTTGCACTCTACATCAAGGAACACCTTGAAAGTATCGTAGTCAACTCTGGTCATTGTGACTGCTCTATCGAATGCCTCTGGGTTAAAGTCAAAGAGGTCATCTCCAAGCAGGACCTCACAGTGGGCATCTGCTATCGACCTCCTAACCACGATGATGAAGCCGACGAAGCGATATTTGGGGCACTAAAGCAAACTTCTGGCCAACAGAACCTAGTCCTGATGGGTGTCTTCAACTACCGAGACATCTGCTGGAAGAACAATATGGTCGCTCGCATGTCATCCACCAAGTTCCTGGAATGCATAAAGGACTGCTTCCTGATACAAATTTTAGATGTGCCAACCAGGAAGGAGGCGCTGCTGGACTCAAACCGAGAAAGCCTGCTTTGTAATATCTCGGTTAGTGACAGCCTTGGCTGCAGTGACCACAATATTGTGAAGTTTGGGATCCTGCTGAGTGTGCTGAAGGTCAGCTCTGAGACAAGGGTTCTGGATTTTAGAAGAGCAAACTTCAGTTCACTCAGGGCTCAACTGGGAGGGATTCGATGGGAAGCTTCCATGGAAGACAAAGGAGCTAGTGAGTGCTGGGAGTTCTTCAAGAACTCTCTATTGCAAGCACAGAGCCAATTTATCCCCTACAAAGGAAAGGGAAGTAAGCGGAACAAGAGGCCCCCATGGCTCAACCATGACTTCCTGGGTCTACTAAAATCCAAAATAGAAGCATACCATAGATGGAGAAGTGGAGGATTATCCGTCGAGAACTACAAGGGCATTGCCAGAGTGTGCAGAGATGTAGTTAGAAAAGCAAAAGCCCAACTCGAATTGAAACTGGCTGTAGATGTCAAAAATAACAAGAAAGGTTTCTTCAGGCATGTCAACCACAAGCAGAAAAAGAAGGAAAACAGAGGCCGACTGTTAAACAGAATAGGAGAGTCAGTCACCAATGATGCTGAAAAGGCAGAGGTCCTCAACACTTTCTTCACCTCTGTCTTTACCAACACTGTTGGGTCCCAGGCTTTGGGAACAAAATTGCTGATTGACCCAAACACCAGCCCACCTTCAGTGAAGGAAGAGTTAGTATATAAACTCTAACAGGGGCTTGAACCCTATAAATCAATGCGCCCTGGTGCCACCTACCCGAGGGTGTTGAGAGAGCTGGCTGACATCATTGCAAAGCCACTCTCCATAATCTTTGAGAAGTCATGAAGAATGGGGGATGTCCCAGAGGACTGGAGGAAGGCAAATGTTACCCCTATGTACAAGAAAGGCTCGAGGGAGGATCTGGGTAACTATAGGCCCATCAGCCTTCCTTCAATCCCTGGGAAAGTTATGGAACAAATCCTCCTGGGGAACATCACAGGTCAAATGAAGCATGTGATTGGGAAAAGCCAACATGGCTTCACTAAAGGCAGATCGTGCTTGACAAACCTGGTGGCTTTCTATGACAAAATGACTTGCCTGGTTGACATGGGGCGGGCAGTGGACATTGTTTACCTGGACTTTTCCAAGGCCTTTATACGGTCCCCCACAGCCTCCTCCTGGAGAAATTAATGCGTTATGGCCTGGACAAGCAGTCTGTGCAGTGGGCGGGGAACTGGCTGACAGGCTGCACCCAAAGGGTGGTGATAAATAGCTCGTTTTCCAAGTGGCAACCTGTCACTAGTGGAGTCCCCCAGGGATTGATATTGGGCCCAATGTTATTCAACACCTTCATAAGTCATCTGGATAATGGGATCAAGAGCAGCCTGATGAAGTTTGCGGATGACACCAAGTTGAGTGGGGAAGTAGACACTCCAGAAGGGAGAGCTGCTCTGTGGGAAAATCTGGATAGGCTGGAAGAGTGGGCCAGCAAGAACTTTGTGAAGTTCAACAAGGAGAAGTGTAAGGTCTTGCACCTGGGAAAACATAACATACCTTTGTTAGTGATTGGTGTAGAAGTTCCTCACTTTGATTTAAAGGGATAGGCTAAGAGAAATTCAGAGCGCATGCTCAGTGAGGGGTGATCGTACCTTGGAGGCAGGTAACTTTGGGATGGAGGTGTGTGTTTTAGTATTATAATGTGGTTATAATGAGCAAAGTTCATCCACAGGGTGCGATTTCGCAATTGTACAGTGCTGGTCAGGGCATAGTTCCATCTAGTTCCTGGACCTGCAGTGATTTATGGATGAGTTTGGCCATGGAGCCTTCACTCCACTCCATCCTCCCATTACTGTCTTAGAACTAGTACACCAAGCTCCCCCAGTGTTCCCAACATTTAAGAGTGCAGGTGGTGTTGCTTAGGGAATGATCACTGAGACGATTTTCAGTATGCCAACCATATTTCACCCTGGGAGTTAAATTTTAAGAAATGTGGACATGACTTTAGCCTTAAGTATTTCAACCTCAGTAATTTCACCCCCAATAATTATTCCACACCTCCTGGCTCACATAACTTTGGAATTGTGGGCAATGGAGAAGTAAGGGGAAAGAGTGTTTCTTAAGAACCTAGAGGGAATGTATCTGGGCATAAAGGTCTGTAAAATAAATAAATGAATAAAAAGTGGAGGAAGTGGAATATATTATTTTTCATCTTTAGTGGTATTAGAAGTTATTTGTAACAAAAACCATCAAACAATTTTGAGAAAATGTTTTAGCATTTTTAACTCCTGATGATTCATATCATACCAAAAATGTCTTATTCAGTTTTCTTGCTGTTGTTGCTACTAAATAAGTTAGTTTTGCTGTCTTTTGTCTAAATGAGCCTGAAAATATTCTGAGAAAGTGGAAGAGGCCAGTTTTAGGAGCAGAATTCATGGGAGTGTGTATGTTTTGTGGATCCTGATTACAGTAGGGAAATTTAGAGGATAAGCCTTGTAATACTTTAAAAAATATTTTAGACAGTTTTTCTGATATAAAAAAAATAGAGCCTGTTTACAGGAACCAACGTCACAAATTACAGGAAATTGTTTTCATTACTATGTATTAATTCTAGAATTTATAACTAAAACCTAATCTTATTACTTTCAAGGCTATTTCCCATAAGACGTTCTGGTATTGTAGATCAACATGGAATGTCATCTGTAGACCCTGAGATTGTGTTCTTTACCTCTGTCCTTCTGTATTTTACATGAGTGGGTGGCTCAGATGAAAGGCTTAATTTTATAAAATTGTTTTTAATGCTGCTCAACTTCTTTCTCTTTTCCCCTTCCTCTCCCTCTCCATCTCTCTCTTGTTTGCCAATGAATTTAAAATAATAAGTTTCAAGCACTACAATAATTATTTTTGAGTCTTACCTTTATTGTTTTCTAACTTTATGACAGTTCCATTATTCAGGGTGTGAAGTATGCAAGTTCCTTCAGGACAGGAGAATAGTATATTGGTTTTGTATGTATTTCTAGAAGAAAAAAATTGACATGAATAGCTATCATTACTTTGATATTGAAAGCAAAGCTGTAGTCTGGGCTCAAACCATCTTGAGTCATTAAATTTGTTGCTGAAACTTTCCCTGCAACAAAGGGGAAAAGGCACCTCTAGAGGCAATTCAGGCTTGAGATGGTCTGGATCATACTCTAGAATGTCTCATTTTTCTATTTTGGCATCCCAGAATGACCACCGTCCAAACAGAGATATTTTTCTTAGATATATTTGGCCAAAACCACAGGATCTCATTCATTCTGGGCAACGCCAAATTCTGTTTGCATCTGTTCATGCGGACCTTAGGCAACTATCTTTCAAGAACAGATTGACCACTTTTAAGCACCACAAAAATCCTGTAGGTTCTTATAAAACCTATTAGCAGCTCCCCAGACATGCAAACTTCATTAAAACCCCTGATGAGCTGATATCTTGGGAGTAATTTGAGCACACTTAATTAACTCAGGATATATTTTCATGAGACAAAGCTTTAGCAGAAATACCAGTCTAAAGGATTCCCGTCTACCAGACATTTCAGTGCTCTTTTCCTCATTCTTGTTTGCAGTATTTTGTATTACTGGTTTGGGTGATTTGGAGGGACAAATAGGCAGAAGAGGATTGCTTTCACCCAGCTCTGATCTGCTATGCAGTATGGGACCCCAGTTATCTCAGGACAGCTGAGATAAGAAAAAAAAATTTTTTTAAACCAATAATGTTGCATACTACATCCTGTCATTGCAGTGAATTATTTCCAAAGAAGAGGAAGAACAGGATTGAAATCACATTGGATAACTTTTGCTAATAATAAGTTGGTCATTACAGTGCTTGCCAAGGAAATGTAAAAACTCAGTTCTAGGTGATTGTAAAGCTGGGAAAGAATGAATCCCAAAGTCATTCTATAAAGAGATTCAGACTCCATAAGTCCCAAATGGAATTGAGGAAATGACTGAGTAAAAAAAAAATATAACAAAAAAAGTTTACAGAAACAATCCAGTAATGCATTTATCTATTTAGAGTGGGGTGTGTCATCTGTTTTTCAAGAAAGGATACTTTAATTATGGACAAACAGTAAGCAAAAAGAAAATGTTGTGTCACTCCACTAAGGTTTTTGTACAGCCTAAACCCTATTCACCTAAGAAGATGGCACACAAATGGGGTTTTTACTAGAAGGAATCTAAATGTATTCTTGTGTCCTTTGCTGCCAGTGATCATTTCCCATGTTACTGAAGTGCTTTAGTCACCTTAAAAAGATTTTTGACATTTTAAATTAACACACTGCCAAAAAAGATAGAAGCCATTCATACACAAAAGCTCTGTAGCTAACATTTTTCTTTTTCAAAGGGCAAACTGGAAAAATTAGTGATATGAAAGTAACTCTGCCGAAAAGTAAATGATTTTGAATAGAAAATGTATCTGAACTGTAGAAACTGTCTTTATGTAAATGTCAAGAAACAAGAGGGGGAAAAAGATAACTAAGTGGGGATCCAAATCATAACGGATAAATACAAATGCAATAGCCTATTGGAAATAAGGCACCTGATGGAAGACTGTTAGAAAGTGGAGGGATTACATGGAATTGCCAAAAGTCAAGCTGCCTTAAACTTGTGGAGAATAGTAAAACAAACAGTAACAAAAATCTTCAGCAAGATTAGTAAAAAGCCAATTAGAAAGAACTGAGCTTCAGTACACCCATTTCCACTAACAAAGGTGGTGTTGAATATGGAACCTAAAGGGGAGTGAATTATGGGAAAGAGGTCATGGAAATAAAATGTAGATGATAAAGATAAAATAAAAAGTTTTAAGCCTCAGTTCAAGCTTCTATATACCTAAAAGATGGACCACACCACCATGAATCAATTTAGGGAAAAATGGGGAGGAAGGCAGAAAACAAAAAATATGCTAAAAGACAGCATGAGTTTACAGAGAACCTATCATGACAGAGCAACATAATATCTTGTCAATATTTCAAGCAAATTACATTTTGTAGAATCTTTGCTTGAAAGAGTATCATAGAATAATTTCTGTGTGTCAGTAAGATAGTCACTAAAATGTTATATGAATTAAGTTTGGCCTAGTAGGAAAGACAAATATTATAGAGTTTGTAGTGAAGAAATTAACTTTAAAAAAATTTAAAATTTAAAATTCTGTTGTCTGCATTTAAAGAGCAGTTATTAGGCTGGAGGAAGATTACTAGGAGAGTTCCTCAGTGGTTGGCACTGCAGTCAATGTTAAATGATCTTGGCTTAAAAAGGTGGTGTTTTACAAATTTAGAACAGACATGATTTGGCAGTCAGAAACAAGTCAGATCATATAAAAACACCTAAATGATTTAAGGGCCTCAGTAGTAAAAACAGGATGACATATAAAATGTGGGAAATGTTAAGCTTGTGCATAAGGGACAGCATTCCAGTTGGAATTAAGAAAGTCTATGAGGTGAAACACATCAGCTGCAAGCAACCGAGGAAAGTAAGACCTGGATCTGGTAGCTGATGAAAAGATTAATTCGAGCCACCTACATTCCCCAGTAATTTGAATTCATAGAAGGCTTATTATCTTTGGCACAACTACCGATCCAGGCACAGATTCTTATCATGGGTTCACCTTCTTCCTAGTTTTCTACATGGTATTTAAATAAGGTGACATACACATTCAGGGAAGGGTGAAACTTCACTGCTTTTTAAAAAGCTACTTCAAGTTTCAATATTCTTCTAGAATTAAAAACCGTATAAAAAATAAAATTTATTAAACTTTCTCTGCAAATTCCATATACTACTTCTTATAGCTTTTTATTTTTATACCTTATTTTATAAAAGCTTGAATAGTATTATTATTAATATAGTAGTATTTCAGTGTGACTGGTGAACCTTTCCGTAAACATATTAACTGATTATTTAATGAACTCAGTTGCACTACAGAATTACTTTCAACATTTCCTAATTGTTTTTTTCAGATTCTATGTTGAATTTTAGCAATTCACATTATTACAAAGAAGAGATGGTAGTATAAATTTCTATTTTCTGTTATTTCTGCTTTGCTTAAATACTTAAATATTTCAAATCAATACATAAGTATTAAACTGTGGGTTTTTTCTATTCTAAAGTTAGTTATGATAGCCTGCTTCCTGAAAATAAGAGATTACAAATCTTTTATCTCCTTTTCCACTAATAAAAATGAAAAAAATATTAATGTTCATTTTTTTTAAACTGAGGAAATGATGATTGTATTGTTTTGAGGAGCTTCTCATGAAACCAAGAAGACAGTAATGGCTGGGACTTAGAGGAAAATCAATGCTACTTTAAAAATGACTGTAACAGTATCTTCCACATTCTATTGAATGCTTTTGAGATGCTGTTGATGAACTGATTATATTTCAGAGTTTATTGTCTTGACAGGATCAATAATCCTACTATTAGTAAATTCAGTAAAGCTAAAAGGCTCAAATTATTCCCCGAACTCTACATGCCCCCTTAAAATATATAAAAAGTTTTTATTAAAATTGAGTATCTGCTGACGCTTGAATAGGTGTGTAGATTTATTTTAACCATTTTCTGCTCTATTGATATTTCTACATGTAATTTCATAATTACATAGATGAAAAAGGTAGGATTGAACCATAAGGAATTTCTCCCTCCATTGAACTTTTCATAGGAAAGAATTGCAGTCAGAAGTATTTCATGACATCTTTTTGTGAACATTTAAAATTTTTTTTGCTATCCTGATGACTATGAGCATTTTAAACTGTAGGAGTGGTGAAATTTGAGCCATGTTTCTCGTAAAAGGTCTCGTAAGTGATGTAAGACTTTGCAAAATGAAAAAGAAAAAAATTAATCTTGCTTTTGTGCCATGTCTTGGTAAGACAATATATAATGTTTCCTAGCTGAATGCTGTCTAAAGCCTTCAGAATACAAATCCTCTTTTTTCTTTGTAGAAATAAAATGATCATCCAGGAAAAAAAAAATCTGTTAAACTCCCAAGGTGCTTTCCAAGACTTAATTGTTCGGTTAAGCAGTTTTGAGACAGAAAAAAAAGTGCAAAAAGGCTTTGCATAAGATGTTTAATTATTTTTCTCATGCGTCTTTTGAATTCATGTCAGACTTGATCAAAGGTTTGTCTTTCTCTCCCCTTATGAAGTATAAAGCTTAATAACAATAAAAAGGATTAATTACAGCATCTACTTCAATTAGCTATGGCATTCAATGATTGTTTTATTTTTCAATGGATTACGCTTAATGTAAATCTGGCTTTCAGTTTTGGTTGTTTTTTTTTTTTCAGATCCTGTATAACTCTACTAATTATGAATTTACTTCTACAGAAAAAAATATTAAAATGGCAGTTCAGAAGTAATTGTTTTGAATTATTAATTTCTCAATTGTTGGAAGCTCATTCAAATATTATTATAAATATTCTAACAGAAAATATTTAGTAGTAATCTTTGTTTTGATTTAGTAGTAATTATCCTTAGGCATAGATTTACTCAACAACGCATATCAGCAGTTATGAATGTTAACTATTCTTATAAAAATAATTTTCAGTGTTTCTCTTTTTACTGTTTTTTTTCAAACTGCTGGTGATTTTTTTTTGTTTATGAAAAATGCATGAACTTCATTCAGAAATCCCTTTGCCACTGAGGGTCTCCAAACTACTGGTTTGTAAAATTAATATAGCTTAAAATTACTGGTTTTGCAGGCTATTCTCAAGAAGACCCCTAAATCTGCAATAAAAGAAGGGAAGTGAAATACTTTTTCTCTGTAATCCTTTTTTTCAGTAAGTGCTAACTTTCTTGCACATATTGTTACCTGTGTTGGAACAAAAATTACTCAGGTGGATCTATATAATCACATTCCCTTTATAATATTTTTTAGAAATAATATTTTTTTTGATATTTCAGTTTAACACAGTTATTAGAAAAGTCAATATAATTATTGGTTTTATTTTTAAAACTGTGAATATGAACCCATTACTTATGAAAAGACATGCAGTTTCTTGCTTCTTTATGACAATTAGTTGTCTACTTTCAAGAACAAACTCATTGTGTTTGTCTTTAATTTCTGATTTTAATGGAAGTTTGAATTAAAGGGTATTCAGTATGACAACGTAATGTGTGTGATAAAAAAAGGCAATAAAAGACAGTGTTCTTAATGTGATCTGGAAGATGGGAATTTATTGGTTCCTAATTGTTTGTGGAATTTGGTTTATCTTCTGTCTGTAAAGCTTTGATATCTTTTGCCATATATTTTCATTTAAGCTTAGTTTCATAAGTGCCATCATTTAGCTTAAATTTATATGCTGTTTACTCTTTAATGATTTATATTAACACTTCTTTCTCCTTCCTTTGGTTTATTTGTTATTCTGAGATACTGTTGTTCATATTAAATCTCTTTAGATTGTGAATTATGTCTTTCTGCAGTTCGAATTTCTGTTGGGGCTTTTGGTATGGGTGGTATTATAATTTGGAGAACAATTACTCTATTAACATAGAGGTAGAGGAAGTGATGACAATGTTGACTAAAAAATACACTAATGAAATAGTATTAGACTGAACTCAGAAAAGTTACAAGAAAGAAAATCTACAAGTCATCAGCTAAAAATGTGCTTTTACATACCATGGCCATCCTTCAAACTGTATTGCAGTAGCACAGCAATACGCACAATCCAAGTGGAACTCAGAGTGAAAACATTGGAGCCTGAAGACAAATTGCCACAGAATCACAGAGTGGCTGAGGTTGGAAGGGACCTCTGGAGGTCATATGGTCCAACCCCCCTGCTCAAGCAGAGTCACCCAGAGCAAGTTGCCCAGGACCAAGCCCAAACAGCTTTGGAATACCTCCAAGATGGAGACTCCACAGCCTCTTCAGGTGACCTGTGCCAGTGTGTGGTCACCCTCATAGCAAAAGACTGTTTCCTGATGTTCAGAGGGAACCTCCTGTGTTTCCCATTTGTGCCTATTGCCTCTGGTCCTGCCACTGGGCACCACTGAAAAGAGCCTGGCTCCCTCTTCTTTACTGCCTCCCTTCAGCTATTTGTACACATTTATGAGATCCCCTGAGCCTTTTCTAGGCTAAACAGTCTCAGCTTTCTTAGTCTCTCCTTATACAAAAGACAGTCCAGACAATTTTCTCAGTGGCCCTTTGCTGGATTCTTTCCAGTAGCTCCCTCTCTCTTTTGTACTGTGGTGCCCAGAACTGGACCCAGTACTCCAGGTGTCACCTCATCATGAATCACCTCAATGTTGAATAGAGGGGAAGGATCACCTCCCTTGACCTGCTGGCAACACTTCTTCTAAAGCAGTCCAGGAGACTTTTGGTGCTCTTTTCCACAGGGGCACATTGGTGGCTCATGCTCAGCTTGGTCCCGGCAGGAATCCCAAGTCCTTTTCTCCAAGCAGCTTTCCAGGGGATCAGCCCCCAGCTTGTATTGGTGCCAGGGGTTGTTCCTCCCCAGGTGCAGGACTTTGCACTTCCCTTCGCTGAACTTCATGAGGTTGCCAACAGTCCATTTCTCCAAGCTATCGAGGTTCCTCTGGATGGCAGCAAAACCCTCTGGTGTATCAGCCACTCCTCTACCAGTTTTGTGTCATTAGCAAACTTCCTGAGGGTACACGCTGCCCCATCATCCAAATAATTAATGAAGATAAGCAGGATTGGATCCAGTATTGACCCCTGGGGTACACCACTAGTTATTGGCCTCCAACTAGACTTTGTGCCACCGATGACTACCCTCTGTGCCTGGCTGTTCAGTCAGTTTTCAATCTTCCTCAATTGTCATTGATTATATGGTCCTCTGACAGTGTGGTTCTCCTGTTACTATTATAAAGGAGTTCTTCAGTTTAAGTGCAAAATGTTCTCACCAAAAATAATTGCATTTCACTATTGCTTTTCTTAGATTTTTTTTTTTTGACTATAACTTTCACATGTGTTTTAGAGTAGGGTATTGCTGTGAGTTCATGGGTTCATATAGTTATGTCTTGGCAGCAAGTTTAATTACACTGTATTATTAGAAATGCATCCACATACCTAGACAACAAAGAACATGTACTTGAACGTTAAATGTAACTCATTTAAACTGTATATAAAAATATTTTTGAAATGGTGAATATGGAATTTGCACCTTCAAGAGGAAAATATCTAGGTCAATCTTCAATCTTTAAGCTCCAAAACTAATAACTGCTCAGAACAACTGAAGCTCTGTCTCTCCAGCCAATTGCCTTCCTTTCTCTCCAAGAAGAAAAAAACAAAAAAGAAAAAAGAGAAGTATCCAGTTTCTGGTGCATGACTAATAGAAAATACTGAGAAGCATCCTCAAAAAGTGTTTAGTAAAAGAGTTGTCCCTGCAATATGCTATCTGACATGAAGAGGGGAAAAAAATGCCTGCCCAAGTGTTTATAACACCATTCTCTCCAAGAAATATCCAGGTGAGATTAAATTGTTATCTTAAAAAGACCTTTTTTACAGTGATTAGAAAGAAGAGCCTATTGCTGTATTGTTAGCAGGAAAAAAATTACAATAAAATGAATAGTAGAAAATAAGAGCTACTATTGAAAGATCTTTGAAAGTATTCAATCTGAAAAAGTTTTGTAACGTACATTGATAGAGTAGAATAAAGCACACCATGATCTTCATATTGTTCTTGTCTTTTTGGGGAAAGCAGTTACAGTAATTTTATTGTTCGGTATACATTTGTATTCCGGTGCATTTAGAAACAAAGAATGTTCTACCATTTGTATTAAAGTTTTGTAATAATGATTTCTGTCTTTAATGCTACCTTGTAAAAACCCAAATGTATTCAAACCTTTTTTAAGAAAACTGTCTAAAGATCTCTTCCTTTCCTATTATAAGCACCTGCAAATGATTCTCTTGTTTTAACCCACAACCTCCTCTAGATAGGTCAGCTGTGGTGCCAAATACAAGTGATGATAAATCTGGCAATTATCTGATATGTCCAAGGGAAGAAGGAACCATTTTCATCTTTGCATGTATGATTGCTTACAGGAATGTATTATTTTGTTGTGTGAAGAACTACACAGGGTTCTTTCTGTCTCTTCCTATAGTCTTCTCGTGTCACATTGGCGAGAGTGCTATTCATGACTTTCCCCTCTTTGGAACACAGGAAACAGTGATCAGCTGTCAAGAAAAGTCTCATGCCAATGTTTCATTGAGCTTATTTATGAATCTGACTGTATATCCATCTTGTTTCATTATATTGTTCTGGAAGGCCGCAGCCAACATAAACAAGCTGACTTCCTCCCAGCTGCCTAACCATGACCTTTTTAATAGACTGTAGTAAACACCACTTGTAGTAACTATACGGCAACCTGAAAAAGCAAACTCCCCCCATCCCTCCTCCTGCCAAGGACATACTTGCTGCATTCATCACACCAACTGAATAACTATTCTCATCCATCTTTCTTATTTCACTCTGTGTCTGATCTCCATTACAATATAGGCATATTGGTTAGTCTCTGTGTGTGATGTAGGCTGTTTGCCAGGATCAGATTTTCTGTTCAGATGCTCTGATGTCACCGTATCACAGCTCAAGATCTTGAAGCCATATTTTACTGTTTTTCTTAAACTATGTTGTCTTAAAGACAACTAATCTCTAAAAGGGACTAGCTGTTCATCAGCAGTTAAGTCAGCTCCATGAAACAGATGAAATATCAATTTGAAAGCCATAAGCTCATGAGTTATTTATTACAATATGTGCTATTATTAACAAACTTTTATGATACAAAACTATTCCATGATTGTTATATTCTCTTTCATTTAAACCAGTTGTCTCACAGATACTTACGGGAGAAAATAGATGGTAATATATACAAGCATAAAAAAAATTCTAGTTAATGTCTGTTTCTGTAAGGGTCATCATTTTATCAAGTTACTTCTTTTTACCAAATATATATATTATGTATATACATACACTTATTTACATACATGCATACATAAAAGTATTTATTTATAGATACACACTCTTATATACTATACAATCTGTCTGTTTCTGTGGCTAGAGATATATAGCTAGGGTGGAATTGTTCTCTGCTTGTAGGTAGGAGAAAACAGGGGCCTCTCACGTCTTTTCCCTGAGGGAAAAGAAATCAACATTATTTGGAGTTTTATGTATGCTACTGTCCTGTAATAGTGCCAGTCCAATAGCTTAGAATCAAATTTGTTTTCAGGAATTTTGGTACAAAACCGGTATCCACTTTCTATAGTTCAACTTTTCCAGGACAGTTATTTTTAATCAGAGAAGACAGAAAAATCACTTTGGCTACTTGTTCAGCTCAGTATCCAATAACCTCTGTTTCAACCACAGCTTTACTTAGCAAGCCTAATAATATTTTGCATCTTGCCAAGATAGCATTTATCTAGATTGCGGGATAAAAAAGAAACTCAAAGGCCAGTAAGGAACAACTTTATATGGTGATTCTTGTTAAACCAGTACTATGTACACTGGAAGTGTGTCACTTGCTAGAACGCCTGTCACAAATACCTCAATACATGTCTTTGTATTGCCTTCTAAACTGTTCTTTCTCTCTCTAAAGGATAATTTCTGGAATAGTTCTGTCTCTTTTCTGAGCTGCTCTGCCTGGAATGGAAGGTGTTTGCATTTCTACTTGTTTACTATATGGGTTCCTGCAGCTTTCTTAGACTAAGTTTGATCGTGTTTTTTAATTTCAGGAAGGCTTTCATTCTGGTGGGATGGCCTCACTTTTCAGTCACTCCCAGTTACAGTCATTTAGTCATTCACCTCAGTGCAAACAGTCCATCAGGTCTTCAGCAACAGAACAATGACACAAAAAAATGGAAATCCATATTATGAAAGAAGTCCTAAATCAGCCCTTACTTATTAATTCCCCCTTTATTCACAAAGCCTAACTCATCCTGACTGAATCAATCAAAAAGCTATTACGTTCATACTTGCAAGTGTTACTTTCAAAATCAATAAAAACTGAGTTCATTTTTAAGATGCAATATATTACCAAAATAAAAGTTCCCATTTACTTGGGCAAGAGATTTATTAAAAACTGTTGTAGTTGGTAAAATCCTGTTTGTTGGCCCTGTAGATTTTTTAGTGTTTTGTAATTTTCAACTTTGTCCATTTTTTTCAGTTTCATTTCCTTCAATAGCTGGATTACTATTCATTTTGTGAATGTGTTTTTTCTGCTTCTGTATGTGAAAGCATTTTCTTTATGATTTCACAGGATTTTTTTCTGCCCCATATACCATGTTTTCATTCTGGTTTTTAACAAGTCCACAGTAGAAGTGGTCCAAATTTGAGGGCTGATGGGTAAAGACAGGACCCACCTGGCAAAACAGAGCAAAAGCTTTTTTGCCAACAGGCTGACAAACCTGGTGAGGAGAACTTTAAATTATGCACAGTGTTGGAGGGAAATTACAACCTAGTTAAGTGTGGAAATGGTCTACAGGGGTGGAAACCAAAGGGTGCAAGGTGACAAGAGCAAGAGATGCTCCAGGAACAATAAAACAGGGCAAAAGAAAGCCCTCCCAAAATATACATGAATGCATGCAGCCTTGGAAACAAGCAGGAGAAACTAAAGTTCCACATGCAGATGTTGAAGTGTGACTTTATTGATGCTGCAATAACTGAGATGTGGTGAGACAGCTTGCATAACTTGAGTGCTGTGATGCATTGATACTGGCTCTTCAAGAAGGGCATGCAGGGAATAAGTGGAGAAGAGGTTGCTTTTTATGCTAAGGAGCAGCTCGAAGGTATGTAGCTCTTATATACTGCAGACACCAGGCTGGCTGAGAGCTTGTGGTAACCTGGAATTAGAGGAGAGGTCAGTGCATATGACATTGTGGTGGGAAATTGTGCCAGATCATCCAATCAGTCAGGAAGCCAAGCAATTCTCCTTTAAATAACTCGAGAAAGTCTCTGTATCACAGACCCTGGCTCTTACAGAGAAGTTTAAACTCCCTTCCAGCTGCTGGGAGGGCAGCACAGCAAAATGCAATCAAGACTTCCAGAGGGTGTCAGGGATAGCCTCTTGGTACAGGTACCAAATGGACCAGTTAGGGGACGACTCACAGCTGGAAATTATATTCAGTAACAAGAACTTCCTAAGGATGTGGCAGTCAGTGGTAGCTTTGGCTGCAGTCACCATGAAATCATGGAGTTCAGGATCCTGAAGGGAGTAAGGAAGGACAGTAGCAGAGTACAAACCTTGGACTTTAGTTGAACAGACTTTGCTTTATTCAGGAAACTGTTAGGTGGGATCCCATGGGAGGCAGCTCTCAAGGGGAAAAGAGGGTCAGGAAAGATAACAGGTTTTCTAGCACAAAAGCAGTTCATCATGATACTCAGGAAAACAAGTAGACACATCAGGAGACTGGCTTGGCTAACCTAGGAACTCATGAGAGCTCCAGTGCAGAAAGGCAACATACCAGGGCTGGAAACAGGGACAGCTACAAAGGAGAGATTTACCCATACATGTCCTTGAGACCCTATAGACTGCAACCAAGAGCGTTGAGAAAGTTGGCTGATGTCCATGCAAGGCTGCTCTCTGTCATCTTTGGAAAGTCATGGAGATTTGGGCAGGTACCTGATAAGTAGAAAAAAAAAAGCCAAAGGTCAACCCAGGGAACTACAGGCTCATCAATTTCACTTTGTTCCCTGGGAAAATCATGAAGTTGCCTTATCAGGATCCTGTAAATCATACCTTATCAACCTGATTTCCTTCTGTGATAAAATGACTGCGTTTTCAGACAAGGGAAGAGAAGTGGATGTCATCTACCTCAACTTTAGTAAGATATTCAACACTGACTCCCATAACACTTTTATGTCCAACTTGGGACAGTATGGTTGGGTACAAGAAGAGACTTCATAGCTATTGATCTGAGCTTAATTACAACACATATTTAAAAAATATTTAAAGTGAATTTAAAAAACCCGACAAAATATTTAGAAGTTACTATTACGCAAGCTGAATATTATTTTTGCAGTTTTTGTTTGCAGAAGTCCTATTTATTTTTTCTCCACTGTTGATAACAAAAAAGATAGCAGAATACAGGAACTTCCTGAGGAGAAGCTTTGTATTTTGACCCAGTTTAATCTAAGCTCATGATCCTAACTGTTTTATCCTTAACTCACTAGTCACATTCTAAAAAAATCCACAGATCTATGCCATTAATCATGAAAGCAGATTTGCCTTTTGTTTTCCTGTCTTGTCATGGCTGGAGCACCTCTCCTATGAAGACAGGCTGAGAGGGTCAGTGTTGTTCAGCCTGAAGAAGAGAAAGCTGTGGGGGGACCTTATTGCGGCCTTTCAATACTTAAAGCGGGCTTATAAGAAAGATGGAGCAAGACCTTTTACCAAGGTCCGCAGTGATAGGACAACAGGAAATGGTTTTAGAGAGGGTAGAATTAGATTGGATATAAGGAAGGTGTTTTTTTACAAGAAGGTGGTCAGACACTGGAACAGGTTGCCAGAGAAGTTGTGGATGCCCCATCCCTGGAAGTGTTCAAGGTGAGGTTGGATGGGGCTTTGTGCGATGTGATCTGCCCATGGCAGGGCGGGTTGGACTAAATGATCTTTAAAGGTCCCTTCCAATCCAATGCGTTCTGAGATTCTGTGATTCTATTCTAGCCATTGGCATTTCCTCCACTGAAAATATCAGAAGAAACAAAAAATAATGTGACAGCTCAACAGCAATAGAATTTGTTGTGAGACAAAGGTTTGATTGATTTGAGGTGAAAAAGAAGGTGTCAGTTTCAGAGACGTCTCAGTCTGTCCCACAAGTGAGTTTGACCTATAATACCATACTGTATTAGAGCATTTCTCAGGTGAGACACTGTACTGAAGACGTCTGTGTCCTAAATTCATGTATACATGTGGCATAGCATATTACATGATCTGATATACATGACCTATTATGATTTGTGAATAAATAAGGTGTTATATTCAGTAAAAAATTGTATGCATCATTTAAAATTCATATTCTGCAACCTTATTATTTCTTTAGCAAGCATATATTTTACTTATTTATTATGCTTCTTTAAAAGGAAAAGAGCTAAAAGTTAAAAATAAAAGCCAGGATATTTTGTATTGTCTCGCTGCTGGATTTACTTGCAGTTTTTAGAGATAATTTCTTTCCACAGTACTAGGAAAAGCAGATTATTTAGTCCCATATAAGAGTATATGTGAACAAGCACCCCAGAGGAGAATGTGAGAAGTTTCTCATTGCTGGCCTCATGTCTTCTTTCTGTTGGGCTTAGACAAGGTGTTAGAGACTACTTTCTCGTATTCCACAAAATACATATGTGTAATTACTGCCCTCATAGGTCTATGTTGCATTTAAAGTCAGAATACTCTAGACTACAGTGGCTTCATTATATGTTACTATTTAAGAAACCTATTTTCTGCATTGTATTTTGTTAATAACTTATTTTTAGGGTAAAAATAATCTCTTAGCTGTTTCAGGGAATGCATATACTTTTTCTCTTTGCTTACTGTGAGCACTTAAGATCTTTAGACATACAGCTTACAAATGGCCACAAAGTGTCAGCTTCAAACCAAATGAAATTCCACTCCCTGGGATGTAAATGGATCATTTTTGCTGTGCTCTTAGTCTTTTCTAGTTTGAGGAACTAGAAATACAACCAAGCATCCAAAATTAGTTTTCCTGCAGTGTGCTGTGAAAAGCAAGCACAATTAATATATCATACACATTTTGAAAAAAATCTTGGTGACTGTGGTGAGCGATTTCCATATATATTTTAAAAAGAAAAACCCAAAATAACGGAAACTGTAGGATTTTTAATTTGATTTGATTAAAGGCTGTAATTTCTCATGTGAGGAACTGCAGATGTTTTTGCGAAAGAGGACACAAATTTTATCTATCTTGTTTTCTCTCAAATAAAATTTTTAAAAGTATGGGAGGCTTTAAGAGTGTGCTAACTTTCCTGGGTCTCAAGCAGGGAGGAACAGCATAGAATTCACTAATGGTTTCTGCTTCTTGTACATTAATGCAGCCAATAAGGTTTTCACAAAGACTCACATCAAAAAGCCTGGAAAACTGAAATTCAGTAACCTTTGACCAGATATAAAGGAAAATGTTTAGAAACCATTTCATTTAATGACAGTACTAATTCTTTCGTAGCTGATTGTTAATAGGTTTTTTAAAAAGTGGTTTTCTGAAATGTATGGACTTACGAAAGCTTCAGGAATCACTTTGTGCAATTGTATGGACTATGCTGCTTTTTTTCTGTCTTCCTCTGCACAGAAGTGAGCAAAAAGCATACAATGAAAGTATAATTATTACTGTTGCCTTTTTTCCTTTGTCAGGAACTGGACTGTGTTTCTTCTATCTCTATCCTGATGGAATCTTAGGGCTCTTAAAAGAAAATAGCTGCTGTCTAGTACTCAGGACCCACTATGCTTGAACGGTCCTGTGTGATTTATCTGGAATGACTGAAAAAGAGTATGACAAATGGGTTCTTAACAGGTAAGGTTTACAACCTTACTCACAGAAATATTTTGGGGAAGGCAGGGAAGAAAGGGAGTATGCACACATCCTCAGAACAAATTATCTCAAAGCACATCCACAAACTAGGACTGTCTTTAAGGTTAGAGAATGATCCTGTAATTTCAAACTCAAGCTCATGACACCTCTTGCCTTCTATTTTCTTTAACAGTACTGTGTATTTTTTAATACATATGTAGGTAGATATACATGTATGTATATAAATATCCATATAAGTATATATACATGTATATATACTTGTATCCCTAACTACTTAATCAAAGCTCTTTTTCCGTATTTTGAATAACAATGATTTATGTCTCTATCATGTTAAAGCAGTAAACCACAGAAATTGCAGCATTATCAAGATCATTATATCCTTTAGACATGCTTCTACACCCAGCCTTTATCCAGAAGTGTAATCCTATAAAGCTGAAATGTGAAGGCCTTACTTAATTCTTAGTCAATAAAACTTTCATTAAAATCAGTAGGTGTCTGCCTAGAACAAACTGATAAGTACCTAGGAATTTTTTGACCTGTGCTAGGAGTATTTGCATGATCAGAGCTTTTTGTAAATAGAGGCGAAGTTAATTCCTTATTTATTGGCTAGTAAAATGAAGGTATGCATGAAAGAATACTTGTTTTCTTATTCCTCTTAAGATTTCCATTTTCATTTTTTATTCTCAGTTGTAATTGTAACTAAAAAGAAAATGCTGTTATTTTTCAGAGTCAATATGTTATGTTCAAATATAGATGAATCCCAAGAGCAATAACAGCATTATATATGAGCTGCTGTCTTATGCATCCAAATGACTTAATATAGCTTATGGGATATAGAAACCATGTAGGGAAGAAACAAAGTTGTAACACAGGAACAAGCATACGAGGTATTGATGACACAGCTCATTGTGGTGTTAAAGGAGGAAGTGGCAGAAATGTACGCCAGATCTTCCATTGCTCTACAAGGGCACAAATTAACCCAATGTTGCAGCAATTATTCTGTCATCTAGCTGCAATCCTGAATACAATGGATGAGCAAGACCATACCTTTTAGGTTTTTGAAACACTTTCAGAAACTGCTGTTCAGGTAAACAAAACTATCTATTCCTTCTACTGAGTGAAAAGCATGCCTGATTTCCAAACTCTAGGCAGCTTAGCAGACAGATTTTTACTTAGCTTTGCTCAGGCATCTACGTTAGTATGGCACATTTGTGAAGTTAACCAGTATTATTATTGCTTTTGTAATTTTTCACATTTAAAAACATTTTCACAATTAAAAAAGGTGAAAGTGAAGAAAAAAAAGGTGCTTTTTTTCTTGCTTTTTCACCTTGTGAAAAAATGAATAATATATTGTGGCATGGCAGTAAAACATGGAGTAAGGCTTTATCGGAAGGGATTCAGGGATTTATCTTCTCAAGAGGCTTTAGGAGGGGGTGCGATAGCAGAATATTTATGGGATACTGGAAAGGAGGTGTTGTGGGTAATGCATGGTACCAAAAAACCTATTTAAAATGATAAAAGTATTTTAAGTATTTCTAAGTCCTATTCAGTCCCTCAGAAAGGGGGGGAAGAAAGAAAAAAAAAAGTATTATTGCCTTGAACTATGGGAAGATGAAGCAGGAAGTACTTTACCACTCACTTTCCAAAAATGGAAATATTTGAAGGGTTTTCCTTTGTTTTTTAAATCATTTAGCTCAGTCAGATTTGTGAAGCATAATAAACTCTGTATGCTCCAGTTTACTGAGGTTTCCTGCAACAGCCACTGTCAGATGGTAGAATTTATAACCTTTCTGTGGAGCATCAGCACTTGAGTGAAATGCTGTTATTTCAAGAATGCATTGCTAGAGCTGGTGCATTATGTAGTACCCTTCCATGTTATTTTAGGTATATGTAAACAATACAATCCCTCACACAGTGGGTTAGTACAGAATGTTCCAAATATTTACTATGCTTTAAAGAGAAAATATCTCCAAAAGATTCACGGCAAAATTTCTCCGTGAGAAATTTTTCTTCCGGAAGAATGTTTTTCTCTCAGAAATATTTTTTCAGTAGTCCTTCAATTTTCTGTAACTCATTTCTAATACAGACTCTGTGCGTTACAGATCTCAAAAAGGACAATGATATAAATCCCCAAATTGAATTCCTTAATGAAAGTGATAAGAAAAAATCAGCAGAAAGCTACCTGAGAAATTATGTTTTCCACATGTTCCCCAAGTAATATGTGGTGCCAATAGGAAAAAAAATTTTTTGCATACAACCAAACCAAAAGCATATTGGGGCACATAGTCTTCATGAAACGATTAAAAGGAGACCCCTACTCACAGTGAAGTTTGGCCAGAATTTTAGAGGAATTTATGTAGTATGTTTATGGAATAAATATATCTTTTCCCTGAGGAAGCAGTTACTTTAAGGTACTCCTTTTTAAAAAAGGAGTATCAAAATCTTGTGTGTTTGTGTGTCTGAACCAGGTTATGAATTAGCTAACAGCTTTCAGCTAACAGAGTTCCTTTTATTTTAGGCAGTGGAGTTCCTCCCAGCATGCTAAACCCAAGTTTTCTAGTTTTAAATAGACACATCCAAAATCCTTGTCTATTATTAGATTCACCAAGGGCAAGTCCTGCCTGACCAACCTAGAGGCCTTCTATGATGGAGGTGCTACATCAGTGGACAAAGGAAGAGCTACAGATGGCATCTGTCCGGACTGCTGTAAGGCCTTTGACATGGTCCCCCACAACATCCTTCTCTCTAAAGTGAGGAGATACAGATTTGATGGGTGGACTGTTTGGTGGATAAGGAACTGGCTGGATGGTCTCATCCAGAGGGTATTGGTCAATGGCTCAATGTCCAGATGGAAACTGGTGACGAGTGGTGTCCCTCAGGGGTCCATACTGGGACCGGTACTGTTTAATATCTTCATCAGTAACATAGACGGTGGGATCGAGTGCACCCTCAGCAACTTTGCAGATGATACGAAGCTGAGCGGTGCAGTTGACATGCCAAAAGGATGGGGTGTCATGTAGAGAGACCTAGACAAGCTGGAGAGGTGGGCCTGAGAGAACCTCATGAGGTTCAACAAGGCCAAGTGCAAGGTCCTGCACCTGGGTTAGGGCAATTCCTGATATCGACACAGGCTGGGGCATGGAGGGATTGAGAGCAGCCCTGTGGAGAAGGACTTGGGGGTACTGGTGGATGAAAAGCTGGACATGAGCCAGCAATGTATGCTTCGGGCCCAGAAGGCCAACCGTATCCTGGGGTGCATCAAAAGTAGCGTGGCCAGCAGGTCGAGGGAGCTGATTCTGACCCTCTACTCTACTCTGGGAGACCCCACCTGGAGTGCTCTGTCCAGCTCTGGGGTCCTCAGCACAAGAAGGACATGGACCTGTTAGGGCGGGTCCAGAGGAAGCCACAGAAATGATCTGAGGGCTGGAACACCTATCCTATGAGGACAGGCTGAGAAAGCTGGGATTGTTCAGCCTGCAGAAGAGAAAGCTGTGGGGAGACCTTATTGTGGCCTTCCAGTACTTAATGGAGGACTATAGGAAAGGCGGGGGCAATCTTTTTAGCAAGGCCTATTGTGGCAGGACAACGGGTAATGGTTTTAAACTAAAGGAGGGTAGATTTAGACTGGATATAAGGAAAAATTTTTTTACAATGAGGATGGTGAAACACTGAAACAGGTTGCCCAGACAGGTTGTGGTGGCCCCATCCTTAGAAACATTCAAGGTCAGGTTGGATGGGATTCTGAGCAACCTGGTCTAGTTGAAGGTGTCCCTGCTTGTTGAAGGGGGGTTGGAATAGATGACTTCTAAAGTTCCCTTCCAACCCAAACCATACTATAATTCTATGATTCGATATATGTAATATAATAGCATTGTATTGAATATACAAAATCACATTATCTGTTTTTATTGCAAGAGAGTGAGGAAGGGCAATTATGAGTAAACAGTATCTTTCTTACTCTGAAAGAATCACTGGTATGTTAAGTGAAATAAATTGTTGTGACCAAAGCTTTGAAATGGAACAAACTTGCAGAACCTGAATTTCAAGGTCATCAGGAGTGGATTTATTAGTGATGTCATCCTCTGCCTCATCTTTGGCACACATCAATGTGGTTCTTCTCTGGCTACACAGCACTTGGTCATAGATGCTGCTGCTGCAGGTGTTAAGAAATTAATCTAAAGTTCTAGATTTGCAGCTGTCTATCTCTACCAGTATTGCTCCAGTGAGGATGGCAGTTTTCTTCCCTGTCCACAAGATATTGGACAGAAATTTACTCCATTGGAAGGAAACTGGAGGCCTCACATCTGCTTCTCCTTTTATTCTAATGTTCATTGAGTAGCACTGAGCAGAGAATTCTCTAGAGGTTTGCCTCTGCACTGCAGTCATCTATGTTCATATCTGCATTCATAACCAAGGTAAGCAGAAACACAGGCAAAACTTGACTCACATTTTGAAGATTTTTTTATTATTATTTTTAAATAGTAAGTGTAGAATTTAGTGGAGTTGTTCATGCTTATTTAGGAAAGCTACCTTTTAAACTCAAATTATAAGATCCTTCCAACCTTACTAGAAGAATTCTTAACAGATATTCAATTTCATTGACATTTAGTCATATCAAACTCCAACTGGCCTTTCAGTGGATTCTAAAAGACACAAATTAACATTAAATGCAGGCTTCACTAACACTATTGCTATCCTTTTCTTTTCTTGTCTCCTTGACTAATTCTGAGAAAAAGGAATGTGACTTCCCAGATGAATTGAAGCTTGTATTCTAAGCATTTTGATACTGAATTGATGACACTTATATCTAGTCTTCTTCAGAGTGCTAATCTGAAAATAAAGAAAGGCTGGCTATATTGACTAATTAGCATTTGCTAAAGGAATCTGCATGTCTACCTTCTACTTCTTGATCAGAAATGGCTCGAGTTGCAAATATTCAAGAACGTTTGCAAAGTGTACTTATCTGAAGATTTCCAGAGGATGGAGGAGGGAGAAGGAAGGATAGAGGGGTAGGGATTTTGGCAAGAGATTTATGGTTGAGGACTTAATTTGCTTAGCTAAGCCATGTTCTATATTTATAATTAATGACAAGAATGTTTCTGGATATTTTAGAAGATAACAGTGCTTTTTGGTAAATTGAAATATGAACAACTTATACACTTTTTTTCATTGTGCATTTGTTTCTTTAGGAGTTTACTGGCTTAACACAAATATTTATGTAGGCTTGAAAACTTTGCAATAACTCCCACTCAATAAAGAATACGCTTTTTACTTATTTTGCACAAGTTCTACCTCTTATATTTTTTATACATCTAGTTCATAGAATCATAGAATCATAGAATCATTAAGGTTGGAAAAGACCTCTAGGATCATCAAGTCCAACCATCAACCCAACACTATCGTGCCTCCTAAACCATGCCCTGAAGTGCCACTTCTATACGTCTTTTAAATACCTCCAGGGATGGTGACTCCACCACCTCTCTGGGCAGCCTGTTCCAATATCTGATCATCCTTTCAGTAAATAGATTTTTCTTAATATCCAATCTAAACCTCCCCTGATGCAACTTGAGGCCATTTCCTCTCATTGTGTCGCTAGTAACTTGGGAGAAGAGACCAACACCCACCTCACTACAACCTACTTTCAGGTTCATGTTCAGGTTCATGGCTCATGTTCAGGTGGCTGTCAGCCAGCACCCCCAGGTCCTTCTTTTGTCTTTCCCAGTTTCTTGTTTATTATGACTGTTTTATAGCTCCTACTACATTTTTTCAGTCAGTGTTTTGCAATGTGTAGAGGAAATATAGAAAGTGATATGAAGACATTGTATAGTGATAACTATGTATGTCACCTATGTAAGAAGAACTGGGCAAAAATCAGAGCTGCTTTAGAGAACAGTGTTGTTTTCCTATTTGTGAGTCTGCCTATTACTGTGAAAATGTTTTGATCTAAGAAAACATAATTAGAGTGTATAAATTTATTTTCATTCTGGGCCTTTTTCAAAAGACAAAACTGTAGCAGAGATTCTCCTAAGAGGAATTAAACAGTCACTGAGGTTTATTTTATTAAGTAGAGGAAACACCATCGTATATGTTTTCCTTCCCCTCCCAATGCTATGCTGGTTAACTTTAGTTTTTAATATACTAGATATTGGTATGGTTTAGTGATACTGCCTGAACAGAGATTGCTCATTTGTTTACAATTCTTCTGTGTCCTTTAGGAAATATTATTCTAAAGATAATAACATACTAGTTTCTCTTATCAATCTCTTATCAATGTTATATCAAATTTACTATCTATAAACCAGATTTGAATTTATGTTATGAGCCAGCAAAACCTTGCTCACTCTTTTTTTTGTTTAAAAAAATTAGTTTTGGCCATAGAATGGGGACAGACTTTTTAGCAGGGCCTGTTGCAGTAGGGCAAGGGGTAATGTTTTAAAATAAAAGAGGGTAGATTTGGACTAGATATAAGGAAGAGATTTTTTACTGTGAGGGTGGTGAAACACTGAAACAGGTTGCCCAGAGAGGTGGTGAATCCCTGGAAAGATTCAAGGTCAGTCTGGACTGGGCTCTGAGGAACCTGATCTGCTTATTGCAGGGGGGTTGTACTAGATGACCTCTGAAGGTCCCTTGCAAACAAAACTATTCTGTGATTCTATGATTCTACACTGAAAAACGCACTTCTGGTTTGTGTATACGGGATTTTAGCCACAGTAAATGAATCAGAGTTTTAATTCACTTGGGTTCAAATTCGTTTAGGCTTGTCATATTGAACAAAAGAAAACCATCAGGCATAAAGGAGCAGTCAGGCATGATATTAAACAGCTGAACTTTGTCAAAATAATCAGCATGTAGTTATGAAGTTGCATTCAGTACATCACTGCTTTACAGTTATTGCTATTGTGTTTGATTTTTACATGCTTTAGACAACGTGATGTAGAGTGTTAGGTTTTTTTTCTTTTTTTTTTTTCTTTACTTGTACAATCATCATGGAAGGCAACCTTTACTTAGCTTTTGCCCACTGAGCTAGCATATTGCTAACTGTTTTAAACTTGTCCTGTTTGAATAGTTCCCCTATTTTCGCAAAGGCGCACTGATGGAAAGATGCCCTTTTGTTATCCCTTATGTTATTTATGTAGATATGGCCAGCTGATAAAGTATTTACAACCAGTTTTTCTAAGCATTTCATTTGCTTGTCAAAGCTGTATAACTCTGCTGAATTTTCCAACCAACTAACTAAAAGTACATGTCTTACATCTGCATGTGCAACTCAAAATGAACACTTATTCTATACAGCTGTATGAAAAAGAATTCAATTCTAGGTCATTTATTACTATTCTTTTTTGATGTCAGTGTCCTGTTAAAACCTTACCACTAGAGTTTTCTTTTTAGTACCATACTGAGAATTTCATAAGCAAACAACTATTATTAGTAAGTTACTTCGTGAATGGTAAACGGCTTCACTACAGTTCCAAGCCATGTATTTTCCTGTCAATACTGCACGCAGCATGTTGTGCTCTGCCTCATCAGAAGAAAGCAGGACAGCTTATGTAATATTAATAAGCAACTCATTTATAGATAGGAAGTTGGTAATCTTTGAATATTAATTGGAATCATTCTAAAGGAACGGTTATAAAACAGACACAGACAGAAGACTCCTTCCTCTGAGTGTTGAATAGCGCATTATTTTTGGACTATAAATTATTTACACGGAATTGCTGCTTAGAGCAGGGATTTTTTATCTTTCAGTCCTTGTTTTAAACCTTATCAACACAATGACGTCTAACTTCACATTTCTCTTAGAGCTTGACAGTCATGAAAGCACAGCCATTTTTAGGCAGATGTTTGCAGTTGATAAGATGCATTAAAGCAAGGACCATTAGCTGAACTTTTGTGTAAGTCATCAAAGATTCAGGTTGTTTAACAAACTGATATCTATGCAGAAGGCAAAAGACAGAGAAAGCCTATGGAATGCTGCAGTAGTTCTTATTGACTCTCTTTGAGCTCTACAAGAGATGCTACACTGGGCAGAGTAAGAACAGAATGACAATGGGGTATGTTTCAAAACAAGCTTGAAACTGAATGAAATAAATCATTTGTTAAAGTAATATATCCCTTCACTACACCTCCCAAATATGCTGAAGCAGATTTTTTTCTGCCTAGTCTCATCTATTGCTGTCATATTTAAATGAATTAAAGTGTAACTTAAGCTTTGCAGAGAAACCTGTCCTAAAACTATCAAGTGATTCTTGTATGTGTGTGCTGCATGCAATTTACAGCTACACAGGAAGAACTGCATGACCTCCCCATAAAAGTCTGACCTAAAGATAAATATTACAAATGGAAAGCTGAATAGTAATAATTAAATAACTGAATGGAGGATAAAAAAATGGGAACAGAGGGTCTGGAAAAGCATAAAAGATTAATAGAAGTGAAAAAGCCTCACTGAAAGATAGATAAAAAGTGTGGCAGTACTCAACAGAAGATCTAAGGGAAAAGAAGGAAATATGAAGTAAATGCTACTAAATATTTAATGAAGCAAGACAGACAAGTAGAAAAAACACTGGAAAAAAATGGAAGACAATATATGCCCCAGAAAGAAAGAAAGGAAGAAAGGCATGGTGTTGGAAAAAGAAACTGTACAAGAGAGGTAGGGGAAAAAAAGAAGGAATAGTTAATGACAGTGCGTCTGCGTATGCCTACAGAGATGAGAAATTTCCTAGTAACATGCAGACTGTGCATATATACATGTACATGTCACTTCATGACATCAACTGTGTATATAGTTTAAGTTTTTAATGTCCTCATGCAATTTCCTGATAGAGCTCAAAGATAAATTTGTTACGCCAAATGTTTTGACAGATCAAGTTATTTTCCCATCCTGGCATTTTTGTATTAGTGATCTTCAAATATAGTTCCAAGTTGACAACTGTATATAAGTAAATATTTTCTATGTGAACCTACCTTTGTAAAGAGTGGAAACAGTTAGGAGCTTTAAAAAAAACATGGACGGGGATCAAATGGATCTTTGCAATTGAAGATTAGCGAGGTCATTATGGTAGTCATGCCAAGTTTAGCAATATCAAACCAAAGTTTCCTGTTTATTCCTCTAGGCTTTGCTTTGGAGCCTGTACCTGGTAAATAATATATTTTAGCTCTGTATTTATTCTTGTCTTATCTTTTAATACTGTATAGTTTTTCTTTCTTGTCTTTTTACTACTAGAATCCATTATTGTAGATAAGGGGATAAGCTGTATCACATTGGTTAAACCTTCATTAATGCTGGCAACATTCATTGAAAACATCTTGAATTTTACTGCTACTTTCAGCAGGAGTAGAATGGGACCCCTTATAGTATTGCTATGTAGACTTTGTTTACCTTAATAGAAAAATATTTTTAAAAGGACATATACTTATCAGGTTGTTTTGTTCCAACTTAGAGGCAAAAGAAACTAATTCTGCAGTGTAAACATTAGGAGAAAAGCCCAGGCAGGTACAGGAATGGGAACAAAGTTCAGTTCAGTGTTGCAGAACAGTGTTATGTCCTTTGCTTTTTCAAATCTGGACTCTTCCTACCGGTGCAAATGTGTAAGTTTCACCCAAGCCTATGTTCCCCTCCTCTCCACATTATTTTTTTCCTACATACTATGCTAAATCTTCTTTAGACTGTTTCTAGCTGCCTGCCTGCCTCAATGTCTTTCCTCAGTTAAAAGTGATACTCAGATTTTATACCCTTCACATTGCTCCAGTCCGTAAAAGTTTATTGGTCACTCAATCTAGTTAAAGACATCTGCTGTGCTAGCTGATTTTCTCCTAGCTCCCAGATTTCTCTGAAAAAGGTTTTCACTGATGTCAAAGGCAAAACTCCTATTAACCTCAGTCATAGAGTGCTCCATTCTAAATAATTGTGTTAATGAGTAATTAAGTGGTCAGGGAAAGTTTCCTATACATTTTTAAAGATTTTTAATGTAATTTTCTGGTTGAAAGTAATTTGCTAACTCAAATAGCTCTCCAACAAATGGTCACACTAGACAGCTAATTTCTATAGCAAGCATCTCAAGGAAGTGCACAGAGGAATGTTCTGTCTAAAACATCATTCTTCTGGAAAATTCCAAAAGGAAGTGAAATAACAGCATAATCAGATACAGAATAATGTAGTTGTGAATGCAATTCATAAAAACTGACTTGGAGCAGATAATATGCAAGCGTGCAATGTGTAAACATTAATTTTATTTGTATTTTAAAAACCCCAAATAAACAAAAACCCCCAAACCTTACACAAATTTTAGTATATTTTCCTACAGACTTCAAGATCAGTGACTGAGCATTTCATTGTGTAATTGACAAGGGCTGTACACTAGAGGCTATATATCAGGAATTAATTGTCACTTTGCAAGCAAACGAGTCAACAGTCAGGCTTGCACAAAAATTACACTGCCTTAAAAAAATAAATTATTCCTTGGAAAGCATAAATGAACTGATAATCAGGCAGCTAGACATTAGTGTGAAGAAATAAGCTCCTTGAAACATCTCTATGAACCCAAAGAGAATTTTAATAAGATATTACAATCTTCAGTAACAGAAAATCAACACCAAAAGAACAGAATCTGCCGGAGTGCTCATCTTAGTCCTAACCATGTCTAGAGAAAAGCTGTGGGGATTCCTCACATTTCTTGGTCTCTCCTTTAGCTACATAATCAAAAAGACAGTAAGTTGCTTAGCTATACTAGAGCAAGACTGTTTTCAAGTTTCCCTTCACTGGAGTTTTTATTACTCTGGCATAAAGTCATAAGCATTGCTAATAGTAGATGTGTCAGAAGAAAAGCAGAATTGAGATGGTAGATAAAAGAAAACTTACTTTGCTTAACATCTGCAATATCATAATGTAAACTGGCTTAGAAATAAATATGATTCCATGACTACTGGAACTATTAGGGGCCAGACTCAGCCTCACTGAGGCTGAATAGAAACTTTTCCCCTGATTTGATAGAAGCTGTAAGAAGACCTTCTATACTGCTAGTTGACTGAAACAATAGAAACCTTTCCCTCAAACCCAGGATGGTGTCACCTCCCAGAATAAAGGCACAGGCTGGCACTCATGGAAGAAAATTTTCTTTGACCATTTTTTCACAGAGCTCAGTACTCCCCAGAAAAGAAAAGGAAGACTGAAGAAAAGGAGAGAAAAGACAATAAGACTACAATATGGACAAAGCTGGGGAAGTAAGATTTTGGACCAAGTGTTGCCTGATTGAAAGAGATTTGATGCTAAATATAGAAAGTGTCTCCTTTGAGTTCTGTTTTGTTCAGGGAAATAGATATGTATGTTCTTTGTAAATAAACAGGTTTGCATAGGGACGGTTCGATCACACACAGCCAAAAAGTTTGGGTAACCATAAGTAGCTCAAGAAAGGCAGTACTGATGACAGCCCTAGGATTCGGTGTCCAAGGGGACAGTGAATGAACTTGTACGTTGCTGAACCAAAATGAAACAGAAAACGGAGGCTGGAGAATTTAAGTATATTTGCTGGGTTAAAAACTGGCTGGATGGCCGAGTCCAGAGAGTTGTGGTGAAAGGAGCTAAATCCAGTTGGAGGCTGGTCACTAGCAGGGTTCCCCAGGGCTAAGTACTGGGGCCAGTCTTGTTTAATGTCTTTGTCAATGATCTGGATGAGGGGATTGAGTGCACCCTCAGTAAATTTGCAGATTACACCAAAGTGGGTGGAAGTGTTGATCTGCTGGAGGGTAGGAAAGCTCTGTAGAGGGACCTGGACAGGCTGGATCAATGGGCCAAGATCAACTGTATGAGGTTTAACAAGGCCAAGTGCCGGGTCCTGCACTTGGGTCACAACAACCCCATGCAATGCTGCAGGCCTGGGGAGGAGTGGCTGGAGAGCTGCCTGGAGGAAAAGGGCCTGGGGGTGTTGGCTGACAGCAGCCTGAACGTGAGCTGGCAGTGTGTCCAGGTGGCCAAGAGGGCCAATGGCATCCTGGCTTGTGTCAGGAATAGTGTGGCCAGCAGGAGCAGGGCAGTGATGGTGCCCCTGTACTCGGCACTGGTGAGGCTGCACCTCGAGTACTGTGTTCAGTTTTGGGCCCCCCAGTACAAGAGGGTCATTGAGTTGCTGGAGCGTGTCCAGAGAAGGGCAACAAAGATGGAGAAGGGTCTGGAGAGCAGGTCTTGTGAGGAGAGGTTGAGGGAGCTGGGGTTGTTTAGCCTAGAGAAGAGGAGGCTGAGGAGAGACCTTATCGCTCTCTACAACTACCTGAAAGTAGGTTGTAGTGAGGTGGGTGTTGGTCTCTTCTCCCAAGTTACTAGCGACACAATGAGAGGAAATGGCCTCAAGTTGCATCAGGGGAGGTTTAGATTGGATATTAAGAAAAATTTATTCACTGAAAGGATGATCAGATATTGGAACAGGCTGCCCAGAGAGGTGGTGGAGTCACCATCCCTGGAGGTATTTAAAAGACGTATAGAAGTGACACGTCAGGGCATGGTTTAGGAGGCATGATAGTGTTGGGTTGATGGTTGGACTTGATGATCCTAGAGGTCTTTTCCAACCATAATGATTCTATGATTCTATGATTTTATGTCCTAGAAAATTTAAAATAAGACCTAAATTTAGCTGAAGGCCTCACAAAAGGAATTAAAACATGTTTGGATATTTTCCAAGAAGGCAGCAATAACTCCAGAGAAACTTGTTCTTCAAACAATTTAAAAGGTCACTTCCCTGATCTCTTCTGCTTTATCTTTCTCCAGAATTTGTCCAAATGAAACCAGAGTTGCCAGAAGCAAGTATGTGCCATCTACTCCCAATTCATGTCTTGCTGTATTTATTTAAAGTAAAATTAGTGGCATGGGAAATGAACGTGCCAGGCTGTGAATTTGAATGGCTCAGCAACCAACACACACTCTTTGATTTTCAGTAAACTAGGAATGGTGATCTCTTGTAGAAGAACATACAAAGCCCAGGAAAGAAGTTATTCTAATCAGTCAAATCAAACCTTGCCTGGAAGCATTCTAGTGCTATACAGACAGAGATTAAATCTTTATAGAAGCAGCAGTTATAAAATTCTTGTCGCTTAAGAACACTCTAGTTGCAACGATGTCAACCAGAAACCATGGTATTTGTAGCAGGGACTTACAGAACTCAGAAACAACTGGGAGAACAAATCCTAGAGGCAAAGGTCAACATGGAAGTCAGTTTTAGGGTGAGAAATTGAGTCAGATCAAATATATGGGTAAGATATATTGTTCACAGCAATTTGTTGTCCTCATAGTCTCAAAAAGAAGAGCTTGGCCAAAACCCCTAACTTTTGAGAAAAAGAACATAAAATGTTTGAAGTAAGTTATATTGATATAAACCAAAACTGATAAAATGAGGGTTTCATATTCCATGAAGCAAGTTTTTAGTGTTGGATCTTACCCTGAGCTATCTTGTCCTCACACAGGTTCTTGATATATTATCTGGAGGTAACCATCAGCCTAAGTTGCCTTACCTACAGATGACTATTAGAAGAAAGGCAGGAAAAAGAATCTTGAATTTCTCATATAACCTGATGCTAATGGGGACTTACTAGCTATAGACAGCTAACTCAGCTTGGATATGCAGTTTAAGATAAGCAAAAAAATATCAAGGGTCATGTAAACTTTTTGTTGCACCCTGAACCAGCAAGAAACAGTGATGAATGAAGAAGATGGAACCTAATGCCCAAGAATGTTATAGATAAAGCTGTAAGTCCAATACAGAAGAGGGAGATTCTGAAGCCACTTACATTGTGATAAGGAAAAGCAATGCATTTAATTTGTGCAATAAAGGAAGCAGGCACTAATCCAAATATTAAGATAAGCAGCTCAGTGAACTGAAAATTCAGCAGTTCAGTTGATATTTGAAAGAGAATTCCACAAGAAACAGGATCATTGCAAGTACAAGTTCTACTCAGTTAACAGAGCTTAATGACAGTTTCTTTCATAGTATAAAAACCCCCAACCCAAACCCTAAACAAACAAACAAACAAAAAGAAAATTGAGAAGTGAAAGAGGCAACCTTAGTGCTTGCAGAATAAGTTTCAGAGTTCTTTTGATCAAAAAGATTAAGGAGCAATAAAGCCAATTTTGCTTTTGAATATGTAAAATATTGCTGGCACTTGTTCAAATATACAAAATTCGAACATTTATGCAGCAAAAAGAAGGGATTAAGGCATCACAAAACTCTATCACCCATTTGTATTCAACATAAAGAATGACCAAAGAAGTTTTGCTTGTCCAAAAATTAAAACACATTTTTCATCTTGGACCTTTAACTTTTCCATAAGAAATCTGGATAGTTGAAACAGCTGTAGACTGAGTAAAAATTGTCCCTGAGTTTTGGTTAATGATTTGAAACAAAGAAGTGCTTAGCAAAACCCAAGTACTTTCTAATCAAAAGAGAAGGTGATATTTTCACAAGTCCAGCAATGTAACCAACAATGGGGTCCACCTCCAGATTCACATATTATAAATGTAGGTATCTTTCTACATCTATCCACGTATACTCAGTGAAATAGCTTTATTGGCTACAATGGGCAGGATTGGATTACGTAAAAATACATATCTAGTGATGTTTCAAATGCACTTTTTAAGTAGTACTTGCATGGAGCTCAGACACCTTGCAAATGCAGAACCTAGAGGAGATTCTTGTCTTTCTGTAGGGGCAACTGTATTCTGGGTAACCTGTAGCACATAAGAAGCCATTAGACACTTAAATTCAGACTTTGAGTTGAGGGTGAGTTGAGCTCTACGTCCCTAGAGTTCAATACATTTTACTGCATATTGGTGTCTTGTGCCATCTGAAATGCCTGGCACCTAGCTACTGCAACAGAAGTTCATGGGTAGGTCACACATCCCACAGCATGTCTGCCAGACCTGTGCAGATGTTTTGGATATCCTTGGGCACCCTTGGGTATCCTAAGGCATCTAAAAAACTCTGATGCTTTTTCAGTAACTTCCATTGTAACATCGCACAGTGCACATATTAACAGTAAATAAATAATCACATAAATTTTTATAGCTTGTCTTTTCTCAGAAGATAAGGTAAACATGTCTTCTATGATAAACTTCTATTTCCTCCAACATATGCTTAAACGTATTCTTAATTCTATTATTTCAGTAATGCCGAGCACTGCTACCTAATGTGAACACATACCCAGCAATTTTTTAGAATGAATAAAACAATATATAGGTAATTTTATTGGTACCACGAGAAAGACATCTCTCTAAATTTAAAAAGAAAAAAAAAAGGAATTTCCAAGTCCTTTGTAGACTCTGCTTCTGCTTTTAAATGATCAAATACTAAATTACAAAAAAATATATTAAACTCTAATTGTTAGTATAATTTATAGATAAATCTAGTCCTTGCATAAAAAAGTACAGTTTTAGACCCAAAGTCAAAATACTTCGATTATTTATTCTAATTCCAATTGGGAGCTGAAAGTGAGGCACAAAGCTAGCAATTAAAAGACTCAAATATACATAACGAAAATTAAATTGACAAGTTTGTTTCCATTGTCATAGATAAGTGAATCATAAATTGCATTAATTCTGAAAAAAAATGACTAAAGCTTCTGAAATTAACTTTTAATAATCTAAAGTGCTTAATATACTGCTTCTTTTTTATGTTACATTTTGTAAAATCTAATTATGAGGGGTTTTTTAATGGATGGTTGGGGAAACAGATTAACCTAATCCTATTTTGTTGTTTTTAAATAAATACTCAAAGCACACCTAAAGCTTAGATGTTTAAAGTTATAAAAACTACAGTTGAAGGCTGCCTTTTTAGATTTCTCCAAATAAAACTTTCTGTCATGTTAATTTATACCTTTCACATAGAAGTTTGTTCTTAACTTACACAAGCTTCCCAGCTGTAGAAGATTAATGGCTGCCTCCTGTAGTGTGTAGAATATAATGCCCAAATATAAATAGCTAAACCCCCACTTCTGTATGTTCCAAATCATACTGCAAATAATTAGAGTAAAACTAGTAGAAATAACTGATATACTTAATGGAACAAAAATATGTAATTTTTGTAGTGACTTTAAGTCACTACAGTCTTGTCTATAGTTATGTCTACTTAATTACCTAGAGTGAGTATTTCTGCATCCCAAACACATTACTAATACGCTAAAAGAATACTCAGACTAGGTGTGAATAGTATCACTGACCTTGTTTTCTAGGGCTATGTCTAAATAGTGGTAGTTAGACAGTGTCTCAGTTTCATAAAACAGAGTATGTTCTGGGACTGTAACCTGGATGTAAGTTTTTCTCCTTGCCTCCCAAACCCTGATTCTATTACAGTACTTGATAATTGAAAGAGCTTCATTGTGTCCCCAAATCTTTTTGTCTAGGTGATGTGGAGGAGAGAGAAGTGTGAGGGGAAATGAGGGTATGCCAAGGAATTCACCTGTTGCAATTCAAATACTCAGACAGTGAGGCGTCAATTCTGATGCTCACACACAGACTTTTCCAACCTTAATGATTCTATGATTCTGAAATGACTTAGCATATCTCAGCCACCTGCATGTGGCTGGCAGACATGACATGGGACCTACAGGTGTCAGACAGGAGCAACAGCTGGAGGCCACGTAGGATAGACTTTGCTGCCTCAGATGACACTAAATCAATATCTGCGGTCAGGCAAATTGAGCCCCTTGTCAGCCCACCAATAGTGTCTATGGAACCAGCTGATCAAATGTCAGTGTCTGGTCTTACAGTGACACAAATAGCTCTGTAGACTCCATTGGCTGTATTTACTGGATCTTCATTGACTGTAATGATAGTTTATATTCCTAGCTTAGAGATATACACATGCCTGTGACACAGGCATTTTTAGCTAGATCTGAATTCTTGCATAAGTGAATTTCCTCATGTGGACGATAGAATGAAGAGGCATATTGTTCTAGCCAGGGAAGGTATTGGCTTCTCATGTCAGTCTCCATCTTTTGCTCCATGCTGTAGCACAAGCAGGGCTTCTTTTTAAAATAGGGTTTTAGAAATTCTCAGTGGCACTCAAAATCTTTTAGATTAAGATGAGCATCTTTAAAATTCTCATTTCTGACCTGGAAATGTAAATGGTTCTGTGGCAAGAAGCTCAGAGATGCAGGCTAAATAGTTCATCTCCTCTTTCTTTTCACTTTGCCTAGGAAACAAACAGAAAATTGTTCTGTATTAGTTTGCAGCTGAACTTTGCAGTCTTTTCGATAGCTAAGGTTGTTTCAATAGCTAAGGTTGTTTTATTCATTGCTAATAGGAAGAAAACCCCCAGACTATGCCCTGATATGTCTGTGTTTCAGTGATATTAAAGAAACAATTAATTTACGCCAGTGTCTCACTTTTATGTTACATAATTATTGCAAAAAAATATACATATACATGAATTCTTAGGAAGTAGGACATACTCACAGAACAGGTGACTATGCCTGTGCAAGAAGCACCCCTGAAAAATGTTTAGCACAGTAAGTGCAGGCAGGTTTAATGCCATCCATAAAAGAATAAACAGAAGTGTGTACAGTACAGGTAGGAAACAGTATTTTTCATTTAAATGTGTCAGTAAGGAGACTAATACTACAATGCAGAGCTGAAGTCAACATTTGAAAGGGGTGTGCAGAAGTGCAGAAGAATACAGAAATTGTTTAGAAAAGATAACCCTCAGTTAAAACCTGTTATTTAAACATATTGAGCCTGTTATTTGAAGCAAATAAATATGAGGGTGAATTTGGAATTCTTTTTCTGATATACAGTCATCTTCAGAAGGAAAATCTGGAAATCCAGCCTTAGTCTAGAATTTATGAAAAATAATGATGAGATAAAGGAGCCAGGCACATCTGAGGGAAAAATAATGTTTGCTAATAATGGTGGTTGACCAATGCAATAAAGTGAAGATTAATTCTTCATAGTATGAGATCAGGAAGTCATGAGTAAATGCCTTTCTGCATTGTATACTTCAGTCACTGAAGTTAGTAGGTTTATTCCAACTCAAATGGTTGAATCTTAAAAGCCTGGTGAAGTCACTTTTTCACTACAAAAACTATGCATTATGATGCTATAACTGTTAGTTGCTAAAACTGCAGAAATGGCGGTGTGAAATAATTTCTCCAAAGAGATATGCTCTATCTTGGTTTTACTAGAGTTGTCTTTCCTTACAATTTAGTTCTCACAGCAGTGTTGGCTCATTATCCAAGAACCTTCATTGTTCTATTGATAAATTATTCAGATTTCTTAACTTTTAAGTGGTATAGTTAATTTTGAGGTCAGTGATCCTTGAGTGGGAGCTCACCCATACAGCTTTCTACATTTAGTACAGGAACCAAAGATATAGGGTGTGAAAGCCTAGGCAGAGGGGATCAGTAAGAGAGCTACCCAGGCTCTAAGTCAATGTTATTTTTTTCCAAAATCTTTTTACAACTCTTTTCTTGTTTTCTTGTTTTGAAAACTGTTTATCATACTTAATTTAAAATATAAAGCACCTCTGCCCACCAAGAAAGCATATCAGCATTTTACAAAATGAAATTAGCGTTGGCAGTGCCTTTGAAAATTTTTTAGCAATTCTCTTTCTGGCAATTTCAAAGTTCAGTATTGTTTTGCCTTTTATTACCATAATATGTAAATTTTTCAAGGTCTGGTTTTTTCACATTCTTTTTTAAGTAATCTATTTTAACCTAATTATGTTTCCCCTCATCCCCTCCCTCATGGCTACTTTATTTTGTAATGGTTCACTTATTTTCTTTACAGATTGCCATGAAAAAAGTACTTCCCTCAAACACCGCTACTGACAAATCCCACCCTTCTAACATTCATTTCTCTTTGACATTACAATTTTGTCACATATTCACAGTTTCTCTTCTATGTAATACATGAACTTGCACTTAATATTCAGATAGGTGGGCCAGAATGAGCGTCTTGCAAAACTACTGGCCTCTCAACTTCTCCTTGCAAGACAGCAAAATGCACAAGAAATCTGACTTGAAAATTATTGAAAAAAATAGAAGCTACACAAGAGTACAATGATAAAAATACTTAAGCTTGCAAAAATAATTTAAAGTAGGTGGAGCTGTGTTTGCCCCAGGAGGCACTGAAAACATATGAAACCATAAATCTTAGAAAAAGCTATGAAAAATCCAAGGAGCAAACAACTTTACAAGACATCACCTGTATATTCAGCAAGCATGAAAGATTCAATCTGATCAGGTCAAAAAGCACAATGACGATGACACAAGGGGGTTGACCTTCTATTCACTCTATTTGGCTACAAGGGAACAGGGTTTTCATTAAAGTTAACATTTACACAGCTAACTGCACACTACAACAAAACCAGTAACTGAGCTCTGACACATAGCTAGAAGTTTCATTTTGCTGAACTTGTCAGATTGAACCATTTCATTTTTTGAAAGATTCTGCTTTTTGAAAAAAACTGAAGAGGAATATAAAATAGAGGGAAACTCCAGGTTTATGGTGTCTGTCACCTTTTGAAAGACATTGTAAAGTTTTTTTTGGTAATTTCTCATTCATCCAGTATATCAACTGACTGGTTTTAATATAACTGAAGAGTAAAGACCTTCACAATTATAAATGAATTCTATGTTTTCTTTGAACAATTTTTTTTATGCTTTGGTTTTTCAAAAGCAAACAATTTTCTGGAAAAAAGAAAATCATTCTTAAAGAATCTTCCATTTTCTGTCACAGCTATCAAGTTAATTTCCATATACAAAGGTGAAGAACAGTTCATTTGTCCCTTTTTCTGTCATGCATAAAAGGCAAAATATTCCAAATTTTCATTGCTTAATCAAATTTACCTTACAATTAACTAGTTACCACAGAATCCCAGAAGAATAGAATCTATAGTACTTATAAGTTAAATTCTGTAGGCAATTAATATTCTTAGAGCTAGGATATTCATCAGCAACTAAAATTCTACCCTTTTCCCCTCTTTATCATTTTAGTCATGATTGTCTTTATTTATTTTTTTATGTTGTTTTATTTATCCACAATTTTGAGTTTCCTCTGGGCATCACAGAGTGAATACATGCCCAAAGAGTCAAACTAAAAGGAGCACACCACTTTCCTTTGCTATTACTGCATATATTTTATGCATTCTTGCTGTCCTAACTATGTATATAGTTAGTTTAATCAGGTGGTTTCAGCCTGCAGTACATAAACACAATGAGAAGGATCATAAATTATTGAAATCAATGCATCTCAATACTCTACACAAGCAATAAATTTTTGTTCATTTTTTATTAAAAGTATGAAATTACTGGAAAACAGTTAAATTTCTTATGCTATACACCGGATTTAATGGAAATAGTCTTGTTGATTTCACTAAGATCTAGACCAGGACCATTGGGAATATATGAACATGAGTACTGTGTTTGTGTAATATATATTCTGAACCTAATAGAAAGTTTTATTGTGTATTATACCATCTGTCACCTCTTATTTATCCATGCAAGTATTACAGGGAAATTATTCCCTTCCATGTTATAACCATGGGGAATTTCTGGTTGCAAAATAAGTAGGATTTTTTTTAAAAGTAAATTGAAACAGAATATCACAGTGCTTTATTTTAAATGAGTGATTTAATAAACACCCCTTGGTGATCCAGCACAAAATACATATCTGAAAGTTTCCCTCTCATTCACTGGGATGCAGTATAAAACCAAAAGTAAACACAGTAATTGCTTTTGACTGATGAATTTTCACATTTTGTACCTTACCTGATAGGGTGACTTGTGGCATACAGATCAAGTACCCCTTAGAGGAGGTTTCGGCTTTATTACAGCATACAGATGAACCATATTATAAAACTCAATATGGTTATCCTGGGTCAGGCCAAAAGGTCTGTGAAGTCCCATATTCCATCTCCAATATTAGCTAAAACAAATGCTTAAAGAAGAGCAAGAAAAAGGAAAATACATTTCCTTAACACACATTCAATTGCAGTGTTAAGTTTACATATTCAAAAACCTCTAGATTCCATTAGCTGGTCAAGTTTTCCCACTAAATCCATGTAACTTTTAGCATTCACAATGCTGTATATCAAGTAGTTCTACAGTTCTATGCTTCATTCCACAAAGCGTCCCTTTTGCTTGTAGTGAAACTGGCTGCAGCCAGCTTCATTTGATGTTCCTCATTCTTGCTTTGGAAGAGATGATGAATAGTCAGTTTCAAGCCACCATGTCTATGTCAGTAATTTTGTAAGCATTTATTGTATCACCTCCCTTGACAGTATCTCTTTTCCTTATAGAAAATGCCTGATTAAGTAATTGCTCATAGTACAAAAGTCTTTGTATACTTTTGATCATGCCACTACACCCTCCAAATCTCTTCCAGTTCTTTTTCTTTTTTTTTTTTTTAAATTTTTTTAGCACATCTTCCTATCTAATGTAAATATAAATTATTGCTACATGTGGACTGTAGTTTCAGCTGTGTAGTTATATTTGCACTTTCAAAGCTCCCTAGAAATGGTCCCGGTTGTTAACATAGTTGCACAAATTAAGGAATGTAACTTAAAGAGCAATAAAATATTTCAACGCTAACATATCCACAATCTCTAGGACTTTGTGGAGATCACCCTTTGCCATTTCCTCTGGTAAAAACATTGCAATTCAGAAACAGGCCTCAAAATGCACACAGAGATGTGTGTGTTTGAGTAAAAGGGGTGAAATAAAGAGGGGTTTTTTTTGCTTTTTTAAAGAAGGTTTCTGGCATGTAATTAAAGGCTGTGATTATTTATTGATTGATTTTCACAGTGATATTCTTCAGTAAGAAAAATGATACTATAATGTATCAGCACTAACGATCTGTATTAAACAAACACAGCATAAACATATCAAATAAGAAAAAGAACAGCTGATAACCTATCATAAGGAATGTCGTAGTTTAGTCCCGGTCAGCAGCCAAGCACCACACAGCCGCTCGCTCACTCCTCCTTGGTGGGACGGGGGAGAGAATTGGAAGAGTAAAAGTGAGGCAACTCATGGGTTGAGATAAAGACAGTTTAATAGATAAAGCAAAAGCTGCGCGCAGAAGCAAAGCAAAACAAGGAATTCATTCACTCCTTCCCATGGGCAGGCAGGTGCTCAGCCATCTCCAGAAAAGCAGGGCTACACCACGTGTAACGGTTACTTGGGAAGACAAACACCATCAATCCAACCATCCCCCCACTTCCTCCTTTCCCTCCCCGGCTTTATATACTGAGCATGATATCATTGGTATGGAATATCCCATTGGTCAGTTTGGGTCAGCTGTCCAGGCTGTGCCCCCTCCCAGCTTCTTGTGCACCCGGCGGAGCATGGGGAGCTGAAAAAGTCCTTGACCAGTGTACGCGCTACTTAGGAACAACTAAAACATCTCCCCATTATCACCACTGTTTCCAGCAAAAATCCAAAACATATTCTCATACTAGCTACTGCGAAGAAATTTAACTCTACCCCAGCTGAAACCAGGACAAGGAAGCAGCTTTAAAATGAATTCTGGAGAAACATGATCTAGGTCTATTTTTGCTGTCCAGGTAATACTTTCTATCTAATGTAGAGCTGTTGATCATAGAATCATAGAAACATAGAATGTCCTGAGGTGGAAAGGACCTGCAAGGATCATTGAGTCCAACTCCTGTCCCTGCACAGGGCAACACCAAAATTCACACCATATCTCTGAGGGCATTGTCCAAGTGCTTCTTGAATATTGTCAGGCTTGGCACAGTGACTGCCTCCCTGAGGAGCCTGTTCCAGTGCTCTACCACCCTCTGGGTGAAGAACCTTTTCCTAATATCCAGCCTAACCCTCCCCTGGCACATCTTCCTGCCATTGGCTCGGGTCCTGTCATTGGTCACCAGAGAGAAGAGATCAGTGCCTGCTGCTCTTCTTCCCCTTGTGAGGAAGCTGTAGACTGCAATGAGGTGCCCCCTCAGTCTCCTCTTCTCCAGGCTGAACAAACCAAATGTCTTTACCCGCTCCTCATATGACTTCCCCTCTAAACCCTTCACCAACTTTGTGGCCCTTCTCTAGACACTCTCTAGTAGTTTTGTATCTTTAATGTACGGTGGCGCCCACAACTGCACACAGTACTCAAGGTGAGGCCACACCAGCGCAGAGTAGAGCAGGACAACCACCTCCCTTGACTGGCTACAATGCACTGCTTGATGCACCCCAGGGCACACTGTTGGCCTATGTTCAACTTGCTGTTGAACAAAACCCTCAGATACCTCTCTGTGGAGCTGCTCTCCAGCCTTTTGTTCCCCAGTCTGCATGTACATCCAGGGTTGCCGTGCACCAGGTGTAAAATATGGTACTTGCCCTTGTTAAACTTCATACGGTTGGTGATTGCCCAGCTCTCCAGTCTGTCCAGATCTCTCTGCAGGGCCTCTCTGCCCATGAGAGTGTCAGCAGCTCCTCTCAATTTTGTGTCATCAGCAAACTTAATTGGTATTCCTTCAATGCCTGCATCCAAGTCGTTTATGAAGACATTGAAGAGAACTGGCCCTAAGATGGATCCCTGCAGAACCCTGCTAGTGACTGGCCCCAGCCTGATGTAACCCCATTTACTGTGACCCTTTGAGCCCAACCCATCAGCCAATTGCTCACCCGTTGCATTACGTGTTTCTCCAGCTGTGTGCTGGACATTTTGTCCAGGAGTTTGTCCAGAATTTTCATTCAGGCATAAACAGAAAAAGTCTGTTGTTGACGTTGTAAGGACTGTAAGAATTAAGTAAAATAAAAAAGTATAAAAAGGGCAGAAACCCCACTGATGAACAGTATAGGTAGAACATTGTACTCTGTAATTTGTTTCTCTTCCTAATTCTCAGGTGTTTGCCTGCATGGAAATATTTATAATAACCCCATTTAAAAAAACCAAACCAGAACTACTATAAAAGCATGTCAAAGCAGTATTTGGATGCTCCTGGGAGAGCTATGATCATGTGACTCTATAAAGCTTGAATCAGATCAGTTTGGGATTATTTGTAGTAGTTCAATGCCCTAATAATAGTCATATTTTATTAACTAAGCTTTATCACTGGCAATATATAAGGGAGGAGAACTCAAAATGAGTCCCAATTTCCTCTCCTTTATACTTGCATGGGAATCAAGATGCATGATATAAGCCTTCTATTTATGATGTATAAATATCTTGCATTATGTGTGCTATTTAATGCCTTTACCTATGAGTAAGTTCAAAATGGAAGAGGAATCGAAAAGGAAAGAGAATGAGTAGGAGGAAATTGGTCAGTATTTTATGTGCATGTAACAAGCAATAATATAGCCCTTACTATTAAATAAATTAGCATTTGAAACAAGAAAATAATGGTTAGTTTTAACTCATTTAAACAGCAGATTCAGAAATGACTGCTTTACAACTCCTCCCTTGAGTATGTTAATCAGTAAGAAACAAGAGTCATGCTTGTTCTAGCATAATAAATATTTGTGTGTGTATATTAATGTGTGGAGGATGAGTTTCAGCTGCAGAAGTACCAAGTACCTTCCCTCCCACCCCAAATACTTTTACCTGATCATTACAGAATTGTTAGGAGAAATGTATATTTAAATCCATAAGGTGAAAAAAACCTGACTCAACATTTTCCAAAGATTGGAGGAGTTCTTCAATCACTTAACTTCTGGATTTAGGGTAAAAATGGGCAATGGAAGTAATGTTTCCTTTTGTTTTGTGAAATAAAAGACACAATCAAAATCCAGCTAAGGGCTTTGAGTTGAAATTTTTAAGTAGGAAAAGAATACCTTCTGGGAGCCTTGGGGAGTATGCCTTTGTTCAAAGACAGGACTGAAGATGAGCAAGAGGTTAGGGTGAGTGAGCCAGAGGGTTTCAAGATAAGAAATTATGTTCTTTGGTGTTGCAAGTATAGAACAGGAATCCTATATTATGGAGGTGTCTTCTCACAGACTCTGATCTTAATTTTTGTAAGATGATTATAATACATATGCAGTACGAAACTGAATTAAATCAATGTAGCAGCCTTAATTCTGTTTGACTTTGCAACTGTAACATTTAAATAAGGTTTCTAATGTGTAAAGTTATGTACAATACTGGCTATAAGAGCAGGTGAAATACCTGACTGCTAATCCTGGAGAAGAGCTAGGTAGTAAAAATGTTAATTTGTAAATATGAAATATTTATTAAACTCTGCAATGGAGCCAGTCTTGAAAGAACTGATGAATTGGCAAGAGTGATGCACTGAATTCTTTTAGCATTTTCCCAAGGAGTCTGGAAATTTGCCAGGGACAAAGCGAGTATTAATTCCTATATAAAAAATAGCCTAAAAATGTCTTTGTTTATGTATATTGCAACAGCAGGTTCACTGTACTCTGCAAAAGTATTAGAAAACACAAACTTCACTTTGAACTGTTGGCATAAATTATGTGGAGGCCCAGAAATGGCTGTCATTTTTCAGCAGAACTTTTTGAAATTGCAAATACCTGTTTCCAAGATGAACTTTTCTGGTTTGAGGTTTTGGTATTTGTCTTCTGGTTTTTATATTAAAATACCACTTGATGTAGAAGAGTTTTCATTCTAATTAAGCCAAAGCCAGTGGTTGGAGGACATAGTAATGGAATAAAAGGACTCTCTGGTATATTTTGTGTTGCAGAATGTTATGGTGCATACTGATGGAGGTGCCCTTGGCAAGTGTGTCTTGTGTCTGAGATATTAGGCTATTGGAATTCAATCCTTGTTCCACCTAAGGATTAATTTTATTTTAAATTGGCCTCATCTCACTCATAAAAGTTATTGTTTTAATGGGCTGAGCCTATCCATTACAAGTATAACATTTATTACAGAGTATTAAGTGGATTTAAAATATAATTAATTTTAAGTGAATTTGATAATTAAGATAACTTTAAATTCAAATTACATTTTACAAATAGCATGGTTTGCCACCATTGATTTCAGCAGTAGAAAACATCCCATTTTCAAGGTTTTTTACTTAGTTTTGGGCTAATATCACCCTAGACTGCAGAACACACTGTTTCATCTACTTATTTAGTGAAACCATCAGAGTTGCATCAGAATTAAGCATGATCCAAAAAATTTAATGCAAAATGCTTACATGCTAATAAAGTCATGGTATCATAATAGTCATGTCAGACAGAGACATTGTCATTGTCTATAAAGGAACGTTCAGCTCTACATGTTCATAAACACAAACTAAAGTGCAGTAAGCTGTAATAAAGCATGCTTGGTTAAAATACTCTCAGTAGAGACTTCAATCAATCAGCTCTTATCTCTCCTGAGTGTAAGCTCTTTCCCAAACAGCATGACTGTGTATACAAAATGTTTTCTGAAGTGGTGATTGTGAAATGCAGGATGGTTGTTGTAATTGCCTCATTGTTCAACCTATGTCACAAAATTATGCTGATCATGCACCATAGGTGCTTCTGTGCGTATCATGTGTGCACAACACGTGGGTGCTTCATTCTTTCCTTTGACATATGACATTGAATAAATTTCTGTGCTAGCACTGTCAGAGCTGTTCAGGTTGGGGAATGGCAATGCATTGCATAAAGGCAGCCTGATGAAACTTTTTTTTTAATGCAAAAGTCATTTGGAATAACATAGTGACTGGCAGATACTTCTGAAATAATATGTTTGTTTGGGTTTAGGGCCAGGATAGTGATTTTGTGATGCTGTTCCATATTAGTCTGTCCCTGTATTGACTCTGGTTTTCTCAGAAAAGGAAGGTATATAGATAATAGCTGAATGTGCTTCAGGAATTCTTAGTTGCCAAAACAGTGCCTAGGGAATTATTATTGGGTGTTGTAAATCTGAAGACTTTTAGTTGCTCAGGTTGATGCTGAGCTGAGCTGCCTTCAGGTAGCCTCAGAATTTATGGGAACATAAAGCTACCTTATACCCATTTATTCCCTCAACTGTGCCAAGTGGAATAAGTCACTCCTGCTTTTCTGATCCCCCCCATAACATTCTTTACATCGTGGAACAGTAGAATCCACGCTATATGGGCTACAACAGAGCAAAGTGTAGCAAAGGAGTTAAGAACTACTGTCTGTTGTCTCTCTCAGTTATTGAGAATAGTCCAGCATATTTGACAGTGGCCTGGATTATTCACAGTATTTTTCTGCGCACGTAGTTTGGAAGTTCTGGTCTTTTGTACTTAAGGTTTTGCTATATATCTATTGTGGAGCACAGGGAAAGACTAGGTGCTCCTACAACACCTTCTGGATTTAATTTCTCCTGCGTTCTCAGTTTCAGAGAACTAGTGACATTTGCTCAGGATAGACTCAGCTCGTATTTCAGTGGGCACAGCTGTACAACTGTGTGGCTGTGCCTAGGACAGGTGATGTCTGAGCATCAGAACAGCAAGTGCTTCTGAACTCTAGGGCCTTCACCCCCAACCTTTGCCAGTAGGGTTGTATTTGAGCGCTTCCTGTTTTACATTTCTAAGCAAAAGCAGAGCAGGATTCTCCTCCACTAATTTTAGCAGCTCATTTTGTGACACAGAATCCTATTTTTTAAGTTGAGGACTTCAGGTTAGATGTATGCACTCTATTCTGGAGCAATACTTCTCTTGAACCTTTTATTTCTTCTGGTCCATACAGATCCAACTCGGTATAGAGAAGTTGCTTGTGTTAGTTAATATTTAAACTAGTGAAACTACTGAAATCTAATAATATTGTTAGTAATTTTTTATGCAGAACAAATGTACATTAGGCAATGCTGATAAAAGTAATATATCTTCTCATGCGTTATTTCACTAACTTGCTGATAAATCTCTCAGCTGCACCTGAGAGTTTTACCAACATTTCACCTCACTTTAATCTCTGATCTATCACCCACCACATTTTCACTACAACCTACAAATTCCTTACCAGAAAAAGAGGGGTTTTTTTCTGCTCCTTCCCACTCCCATGAAAGTCTTTGTTTTGGGATTTCAAATCATGTTTCTGAGTATCTGCTCTGTGCCCAATTTATTCATTTCTAGTCTGCTCTGATATTATAAATTCTGAAATAAAAATAAATAAAAGTACACATGCAGAATTTAATGTGTTACTTTAATAGGCTTTTGATAATATTTGGATTAGACACCTTTGTATCATAGAAACTATAACAAAAGTATAACTTTGTGGGGATTAAGTCACACTAATTTCCTTTTACAAAGAGTTGCATAGTACTGCTTAATGAAGTATTAACAATTCAGTTTATCTTACTAACTTTCTTCTGAAGGATATAAATACATTAAGGTATATTTATACTTAAAAAGCTGGACTACTTTAAGCAAATGTACATATACAGAATTCTTGTTTAAGTCTTTCTATCATTCAGTAAGTATAATATCTGCAAGACTGTTTCATTTCTGTAACTGTCCCATTCTGTGTGCACTCTCTCTGTTTTTCTGTTCAACACAAAGAGAAAACCAAGGCCCCTTCTCCTATAATGAAGTTGTTAATGGGTTTGCAGTTATAATTAACAGTAATCAATAAAACAAATATGTCTTTTTTTGCCCTTTTATGCCTCAACTCCCTGCTATCCCTCACTTCTACCACCTGAAATCAATGATATATTTTTCATTGATTTACTATAACAGGGAAAAGATCTAGCTGCCTGTTAACAAAAAGTGTGGCATATTGAAACCAGGTGAGGTGAGTGAATTGGTTAGAGACACTATCCAAAAAACCTCTTTATTTTTCTGTAAGAGTTTTAAAAGAAAAAGAATTTTGTTGTCACATTTCTATGTCTCTACTATATTTTTAATACATTTTTTTTTAATATTGCTAAATTAAGAAATAACACTTTAGGGGAAAAAATTGATCTTGCTGTTCTTATCCAGAGTCTGATTTGAGCTCACTGAAGTTAGTTAAGTTTTTCCCATTGATTCGAATGGATTGAGATCCATCAAATTTATGGAGCTTCTGGAGGTTGTTAAGAATCTCATAAATACCAAGACTATACAAAGAAAGAGGGTGTTACTTTCAAAATATCAGTCTTGATTTGCCTAAATTAAGACAGTCCTAGCCTAACACTCACTGTCTATCTAATTATCCTCAGCGTATCTAATTGTCCTCAGTCAGTGAGCTGAGAATTAAGAGGCAATGACATGATTAAGTAGCATCTTCATGAAAACATGTCATTGTTTGGCTTACAGGAAACAACTGAGGTTACGTCTGCATGCATATTTCTTATCTTAAAATTTTTAATGTAAATTAATAAAAACTCTATTAATTTAAAATTAAAAGGGAATAATTAGTGGATAAAGTGCTTGAATGCAATGGCATTGAATAAAATATTGCATTACTTAACATAAATATTGCAATGCTTAACTGGGCTGATTTATCACTTTTATCAATAAAAAGAACTGGCAAATTCATAGTCTACAATATCACAATTAATTTTCAATCATTTGTACACATTCTTAAAAAAAAAACCACCCCGAAACAAAACATCCCTGAAAATGTGTAGTGGTTTTCCAAATTCTTTTACATTCTCTCTATTGGAAGTGCACGTTCCCTTTTCCAGTAAATATTTTTATCACTTACTGTGCTGGCAATGAAGATTTGTTTGCCCTTGTAGCGTAATGATCTTGACCGTTTACTTAATGGTAAGAAGACTTCCCTTGAGAATGTAGATTTATTATTGCTTGACCACTCCTTAGTCTCTGTCCATAGTCAATACAATACAGAGATTGTGCCCAAGTATGGATCATTTACTACATTTACAATGTTTATGGATCTGTGATGTTTTTTCTCCCCATCAATGCTCTACCAAACTTAGCCCCATATCTCTGCAAAAGATTAAAAAAAAAAAAGAGGTAGAAAAATAATGTTTTGGGGTTTTTTATATGTGAAAGATAACAGAAACTGCGCATTCATTTTGAATGCCCTTCATTTTGTTTTGGACATAAAGTCAAAAGTTTGAGTTCTTTCAGTGAAGTTCTCATAATATATTGAGCAAAACTTAAAGGTTTGAGTCCTTGTCTGATATTTTAATGATGACAGTGTACTCTAATATGACTATTTTCTGTATATGTATTTTTTTTTACTGCCTTTTTTTTTTTTTTGTAGCTGATATAGCTTTGGATAAACTACTCTCTGGGCTTCTTATAATAATGACAATATTTTTGAAACAGAAATTCTGCATCAAACTGTATCATTTTATTTTAAGTCTTTGGTAACCTTCACATTATGCAAAGGCCGAACTGACATTGCCAAAACCAGCTGTAAATCACCTTTTTACAACAATGCCTGTCAAATCAAATTGCCCAAGTAGCTCTGCATATAAAACTGTGTGTGGAAAAATCAGAACACACTGATACAGTCACTAGTATTTTAATTATCCCCTTTATAAATCTGATATGAAAAAGCATTTTAATGAGCCATCTAACTGTTTCTTAGAAATGTGATATTCCTAAGGATAGACTTTGATTCACTACCTTCTGACCTGGATTCCTGATGTACACAGTGCTGAAAAGATTGGAGTTTCAAACATTATTTCAGTCTTCACTTTAGTAAGGATGCTAATTAATAAAATAGCACACTGTCAGTGCCACCATACAAAGAGGTAATCAGAGGTATAGGTTTCACATAGGAGTTACCTCTTTTTGCCATTAAATTTTGTGATAAATAGTTGGGTTCTTTTTTTTTTTCTTGCAAAATAAATATCTTATCAGTGGGACTACTTCTTTAAATTGCAAACATGAACAAAATAATAGAATTCTGTTTAAAGTAACTCTATAACACTTGTTAAATCACAAAATTAACTACATTACTAAATCTCTGTATCCGCAGCATCTCACGGTATATGTTATCAATTACACAGAATACAAACTAACGAAAAATATACTTTAGGGGGGATTTATATCCTATAACTTAAAATGTCTAAAAATCAAATACTTGAGCTAGCACCTCTCAGCTTCTTCGGTGACAAATGGAAGAAATGGGAAACAGGAGACTCTGTTCTCATAGTGGTGGACCATCTGTCTTAAAGAGGTGAATTTTACCACCTGTGATTCATATTTCTTTCCATTGTCTACAAACAATGTGAATGAAAGTAGAAAGAGAGAGTTAGGTAAGTTAGGATGAATGACAATATTGTTATCCACTTGTGATGATTTATTTTTTTTAGCAAAGTTTGGTAATTTCAGGAACAAATAAGACAACATAGGCAATGAAACATTAAAGTGATTAACTGCTTGGGATTGAAAGGATTTTTTACCATGAGATAGTCTTTACTTATATCGTGTGTCAAGTCTTCATTTATTTATTTATTTTTAGTTTTAAAGCCACTTGCTTGCTGAGTGAAAGCAAGTTGCCGTAGCAAGAGTTTCTGACTACTGTTGGAAGCTGAATAGATAAGTGCTGAGGTGATTGAATCTAGCTCCTGTCTGCCAAAAGCAGGAAGTTCTGTTTCTTGATAAAAGCTTGGAGTTAAAAGAGGGAAAGAGAAGGGGAAGAAAATAAATAATAATAATAATAATAGAAAAAGCTTTGGAAAGAGAGGAAATTAACTGCTTCTTAATGAAACAATGAAAAGCTAAGAGATACAAAGTTAACAATGGGCTATGTTTAATATGCATCTCTGTTGCCCTTGTGACTCTTGCCGTTGATTTTAAGATAGTGGGTAATACAGCACATGGAACAAATTTCATCTTTCTCAATCTGTCCTCATGCTAAAAAAATACAAACATAGCAGAGAGGTAGAAAAGAGATGAGGGGTTTGGCAAAATAATCTGCAAACCACACAAATGGCAAGCATCAGTAAACACATGCGGTACCTTACGTGATGTTGAAGTGAGATTGAGTCCAGAAAGTAGTATCTTTTTTCCTTATTATTTCCTGAGGACCTGGTCTAGTAGGAATGCTAAAAATACACCTAGCAGACAAAAGAAAGAAACCACAGATTTTTTCCATCACTTATTTTTAAAGATAAAGGGAATTACCATATTATCATGACCTTAAAAGGGCTTCACAGACCAATGAAGAGGGAGGTCATCAGTTCAGTTTTTCCTCTGCCTGAAGAGGTTCAAAACCACTTGTCTCATCACTTAATAGATTTAATGTGATTAGGACTGAGACAGATCTCTGACTCTACTGTTTGAAGTGTCTTACTGTCCCACAAGTAATAGTAATATAAAATGAGTGAGTGGGATACGGCGTCCTTTTCTATCCTAATGTTTGCACCTAGAAACAGGATAGGGCTTGGTTCCTGTCCCAATTTCATTGTCATTTGTTTAGATGAAAGATCTGTTGACAATGTAATGACTCCTCCATTAATGTAATCTGGTATTTTGAAATCTATTCAAAACTTCTAACTCTTAGATGGTGGCATGTATATCTAGCTCCAAATTATATAGGTAGTGTAATGAATCTGAAAGGGAAATAATGAATTTTGAAAAGGAAAGTAAAGCATTCTTCAAATTTTACAGTTAGCTCAGTATTTTTAGTGGTCCATATTAACCGCAGGCATATTCAGTCAAGCCTAAGATACAACTTAAGAAATGAAGCAAAGAACACCCTGAGCAAGATCCTCTCTCTAACCCTAAATCCAAGAATTATCCCAATGCTTGCAATTAATTCTTCTTGATGCGTTGTTTAATAATAAGTTATTAAAAGAGCTTAAAAAAATCTTAAAATGTTTCAGGCCTAGAAAAGGTATCACAGGTTCTCACACCAAATCAACAACTCATAACTTTGAGAATTTCCTTCTACATCTGCAGAAGTTGGTACTGACTTGTGTGAGCATAGCCTAGGGTTATGGAAATAAAAAAAGAGAATATAAGAATTGATACATTTTATTGCATTTGTAGAAGAGTATTGTGCATGGTATGTGAAAGGCACTGAAGGGCTTGTAGATGAGTAGGTCTATAGGGTAGGTAAAGTATCAAGCCAAGGATAATTCCTGGTTCTGGAGTGACTTGTAGCTGTTCTGCTCTAGAGAAGTCTGATAATGGTTAGTATGGAAGCAGTCTATACCAAATGAACTTCAAAGAAGAGATCCTTCTATAGAGGTTGCAAGGAAAATACAGATAGAGCCAAAGAATCTAAAAATAAGTGCAAACCAAAATCAAAATTAGTATTTTTTTAAGAAAAATGGATTTAATAAAGAAGTCCTGAAGTTCTGCTAAGCCTAATATTTCAAGGATTTCAGATTAATGGTACTGAGTGAATATTAAAGTGGAGGTATTTGTTTCTCACCCATTAGGTAGGGGACAAACCTAAAGAGAGTTTACAAGACTACACAGGTCTATCCTGTAAATGTAAACATTGATCTTTATTATTGAATGAGTTGAAGAACTGGACTTGTTTTTTATTTAATAGTAATACAAAGTTGTGAAAGATATACTATGTGAGATTAATCTTCAACATATTTGACTGGAAACATTCTAGAACTCTGTCACTCCATGAGGGCTTTTTTTTTCTTCCAAAAAATTCTCAAGCAGAATGCTGAGGTGTGTACTGGGGGGGGTGGGCAATTACACTATGCCACAACTTTAGTGTTCCGCAGACATGTTTTGCCAGTCATTTTGTGAAAGGTTGATGAGCTGGTTCTGGCTGGGATAGAGGTAATTCTCTTCACTGTAGCTGGTAGAGTGCTGATGGCACATGGATGCTTTAGTTGCTGTTAAGTAGCAGCTCAGTGTCGCTAAGTAGCGCCTGTAGCAGTGAGGGACCTTTCCAGCTCCCCGCGCTCTGCCGCGTGGGCAGGAGGCCGGGAGGGGCGGGGCCACAGCCAGGGCAGCTGACCCCGACTGGCCAATGGGGCGTTCGTTCCGTACCATGTGACGCCACGGCCAGTGCATTAACCGGGGCAGTGGGTGCACAGGGGGGTGATTGTGGCTTGGGGGCTGGTGGTGTTGGGTGGCTGTGTCATGTGCAGTTTGTTTTGGTTGTTCATTCCCCCTTCCCCCCGACACCCTGGGTTTCACCTCTCTTGTTATTCTCCTTTTCATTGCACTATTGTTGCTGTTGTTATTATTATTGTTTTATTTTAATTATTAAACTGTTCTTATCTCAACCCATGAGCTTTCTCACTTATACCCTTCTGATTGTCACCCCCATCCTGCCAGTAGGGGAGTGAGCAAGCGGCAGTGTGGGGCTGAGTTGCCAGCTAAACCACAACAGCTGAAAATATAAGATCTACTTTTTATCTAAACCTAAAAAAAATAAAAGACAACTGCATGTACACAGTATGAACAAGCCTTTCTGTTTTTTATAAATACCTTTTGGCTGTAAAAGGAAAATTAGAAAAGATTATCTGTCCTCCTGCTATTATGAGTGAGTGTATTCTCATTAAGGACCTTCACAGAGCATTTTCTTAACTCTATTAAAAAAAGTTTAAATTACATTTTGAGGCACACTGATCCATTATGCAAGACACTTCATCACTTGTTCAGAGGGGAATAAACTACAGTATTCTACATGAGATTTTCAGGCATAAAAAGAACCTTGCAGTGTGCATGACTGCAGGTTTTCTGCAGGTTTATGTCATATTAAGAAGTTTGTCCTCATGTAATTCACAGATTTTAAATATGTATTAATGCTTTATTATTTCTAAATAATCACTTTAAAAAAAAATTATCAGAAAGCAAAACTTATTAAGAGGGAAAGCATATGATAACAAAGATCACTTAATCTCTAAATAAGTTCCTTACTCAGGCTGCATTTCTTCCTCCAAATCTTTACAGGTCAAATCTTGTTCTAAATTAAATAGAAATTTGCTAGGTACTTTAATGAGACTATAGTTTGAATCAGTGTGAAATATTTAGTGAGGCTGAGAAACAAGCAAGATCAACATTCCTCTAGCTGAGGATTTAGATCTAATTTAGGATTTAGAAGAACCATAAAGAGAAGGAAATTTGAACCTTCCTTTCTCCTGCACTGACTTTGCTGCAGAGAACCACTGCTTGATGAGTCAGTATATATTTATTTCTCTTGAGTTGATAATCATCTTATCTGTAGTAAGTTCTGCACACCATGTTGTCTACATTCCCCTTTGTTCTAGCCAAACTCTAAGTTACCTAGATGCTTCCTTATAATCAGGAAGGTTTTCACCTGCATGCACAACCTTCATTCCTTGTTCCTGTTTCACCTAGTCCTGGGCAGGAAATTCCCAAAACAATTACTAACAAGTATTAACTCTTTAGCAAGCAAATCGTGTTCTGACATCTACCAAGCTGTCTTAAAGTTTTGGGTTTTTTCTAGCAACAAAAGGCTAAAGTACAAATGTATCACTACATTATTGCTTTATGGAAGCAAAAATGAAAAAGAAGGAAACAGAAGCCCATAACACCTTTCCCTCCTAAGAAAGAAAAAAAAAAAAGGCTCCATATAACTATCACACAAGATTCCTTTTTCCTAAGTCTCAACAGAAAGCTAAAACAATTTCCTCCCTGAGATATCAGCATAAGAATTTCTAATGGTACATTGCTTTGTTTGAATAGATAACTCATAGGATTTAAGATGACAAAAGAAAGATTTAGTATAATATTATTATTATTATGTCGTGCAAAGCTGAAATGAATGATAGCTAGGTTAATAATTACCTAATAAACAAGTAGTTTATTCTATGGAAATCTTATTTCATCAGTAGTTTTCTTTGCCTTGAATTTGGATTATGCATATGAATATATGCACCCACACAAATGATCATACGTGCACATAAACATGAGTGCATGTCGGAATACATATATGTGTAAGTCTTGTCTAAGAAAATATATATATAAAAGCTGTGTCAAACTGACAGTGATTTCACTGCCATCTCTCAAGTGTTTATAGACTATATTGCATATAAATTTTTTCTTGGTTTTTCATGAGATTGATATGAAACTAACAGACCCACAGGTGCCTTGGTCAACCAATTTCCCTATTAAAATTTTGGAGAGAACATTACCTTGTCCAGATTCCCCAGACCCTACACTGTAGTCTGAAATTTATTAAAGAATCAATGTCTGTCATCCAGACTGTTCCTGGATCCATAATTTTAAAGTTCTTTCTTGCAAGTTAGTCTGAATACAGCCTTTCAGTTTGCACTGTGGTGAAATTCAATGCCATGTTTTATAATATAAAAATAGGATCTAAACTGGGTTTAAAACATTCAACAGCTATCATTTAAAATAATTTTATTTAGTGATGGGATAGATAATAGTTTATCTCTTATGGTGGAATACTTCACCTGGCTTTGTTCCAAACACAGAAATATTCTTAATACTGTTTTGACATGCTGCCTTATGACTGATTGATGAATTGGCCATCTCTGTCAACTTTAGATCATATATCAGTGCTAGAATTTTTTTATTTCCAATGTGGTGTTGTGCTTATTAGCCTTAATATTTGCCTTAGAAGTTCCATGAATACATTTAGTTTTCTTTAGCAATTTTTTCTATTTCCCAGTTGTCAATGTATACACGTGGCTGTGAGCTTCTCCGTTTTTCCGTTGGTGATATATGTTGTTGGCGGTTCCTTGTCATTAAGTCAAAACTAGAAAAGTGTTTTGTTGCATATTTCTCTGGTCATGTTTTCCCTACAGAAATTCTGGAAAGCAAATATCTGTTCCTATCAATATTTTGATAACTCTTATCAGGCTTCCACAAAAACAGAGTATTGGAATGCATGAGTAACTTGCATGCCAAAGGAGCCTGCAGAATATTTGGACGTAGGAGCAATATTAAAAATTGTGTGTTTAAAGAGCACTGTAGCAATTAATCTTCCCTGGCCTACTAAGCTATCACTATTCTGTGTTTCCATAGTTTCTTTTCAATTTTGATGCTCTGATTATTTTTGTAGAAACAGGTAAGATAAAATCAAACATAGTTATTCTTATTTATTACATTTAAAACTGTTGTGGTTGTGGAAAATGTATGCAATCAATAGTAAACTATAAACAAAAATTAATCATGATCTCATAACCAATGATAAATTCTATTTCCAATATAGACAAATGTGTATATTTTCAAGTAACAGTCTGCACACAGTTTTAATAAGAGATTATAAGATTAGATACTTATTCCAGATAGCACCTGACTCTGGAAGAAGATCCACTGAAACAGAAGGACAAAAATATACAGAAGGATGCTACTCAGTTGTGATCACACATGTTACAATCTTGCTTTTGGTTTTGATTTGCTTAAATGAAAGCAATAAGAAAGAAATAACTTTAAAATACTCTTTTGTGAAATTTGTAAAAAATTGAAAGAACTTTTGGGGATCTAAATGTCATGTAATGTCATGAGGTTATGCTGTATACTTACACACATACATTTGTATGTATAAGGAAATGTAAAGTGAATGTGATAAGTAGACATGAATTACAGATATCAAAGTTATGTTCTAATTGAATTGAACGTCCAATATTTCTGATTAGAAAAAAGAAGCAGCAAAAAAATTTCTGGGTTCAGTCACATTAGTCCTTTGTGCATTGAACTTGATTTGAAATAAAGGGAAGCATACCATGAGAGTTTGAAAAATCACCAGAAACTCTAGCTGTTAAAAATAGCATGCACTGTTATTACTTCTGTATTTGAATGTTCATCCCGTTAACTAGAGATGGCTACCTGCAATTTGGCTAACTGGAGTATTTTAACAAGTGAAAGACTAGACGTAAATGTTATATTAGCTCAACTGCCAGAGAGCATTATATTATGCAAAAGTTAGGTTGATATTGTTCTTTCTGTTTGAAATCATAGTTGTCCCATAAGTGATGGAGAACAAAGCAGTTTAAAGTAGGTTAGCAAACAGAATGGGAAACGGACAGGACAAGTAAAGAATTTAAAATACTTCTGGAATATTACCAAATGCATTTTAGACATCGTGAAGCACATTAACAGAGGAAAAAAAACCCCACAGGAATAGCAGTGGGTATAAAACAAAGAGACAATAGATTTTAATGTATTTTCTTGCAAATGAAATCTTATGTTCTGCACAGTGATGTCTTCCATTGGGATTGATCTGGTTGCCCTAGCATAAAACATCCAGTGTCAACTGGGATTTTCTTCTGGCTTCCAGCTCAATGTGTATGTCTTGGATACCCTGGGACTTCTCAAGTAGTACTGGACACTTAGTTTGGATAGCTAAGCCCAAAATACTGAACTCAACTCCACTACAGGTTTATACCTTTTTAGATATGTTTTATGAAAGATTTTATTCAAGCAAGATTAAAAAAAAATATCAAGGACATGAACCATCCCATTATATAGAAACAATACTGATCGGGGCAGTTCAGTGACCTGCAAAAAGGCAGAAGGCAGTAGTGACCTGCAAAAAATGAATTGTATAAATCATGAAACAATCTTTAGCTGCAAAGGTCAGTCTAGGTCAGAGTAAATACAGCACTAAAAGGGCAAGACAAAGTAGTATGCTCTATGGTCCTTAAAGGTATCTGGAAATGAATTAATTCCATTCAAAAGGAATGAGCTTTTCAAGGTCAGTTGGAAGGAACTGGTTTTATTTGTTCGCTTATTGGCTAACTAGATTACAGAAGAGTATATATAGAAAGTAAAAAAATTAAAAGAAAATTTTTACTGTAGTTAGTGAAAACTAAGATACTGTATATACACCTGAGATTGAAACTTTCTGCAATGAGTGATACCACAGCTACCCAAGTGAGATATCAATACAGAAAATTTCTCATTCCCCAGTCTTTTCTCTCCCTCTATGTATACCACAGTGTGTTGTTACTCTTGGGGTCAGAAAATTTTGAGAGCTGAATGATGACAAATTAAGTCTTTAACAATGTGTTTTAAGAAAGAAGTATTCTTTTTCTCCCCCCCTTTTTATAAGGTATGTGAAATATTTTAAAAGGTTTTATTTTAAAATATTTTATTCCGTACTTACAAAAATCCAACACAGTCCACTCACTGTTGTCATTTGTTCTTTTGAGGTAAAGTTGATGAAGTGTATGGGTTGGAAGAGAATAAACACCAGGCTCAGAAGGTGGGGATCAGTGGCACAGAGTCTACTGGGAGGCCAATAAATAGTGGCCAATAAATAGTGACTAGGGGTCAATACTGGATCCAATCTTGCTTAGCAGCTTCATTAATTATATGGATGATGGGACAGAATGTACCTTCAGCAAGTTCGCTGATGACACAAAGTTGGGAAGCATGTGTGATACACCAGAGGGTTTTGCTGCCATCAAGACAGACATCAATAGGCTGGAGAAATGGGCTGGCAGGAACCTCATTAAGTTCAAAAAGTGGAAATGCAAAGTCCTGCACTTGCACAGGAATAACCCCAGGCACCCATACATGCTGGAAAGTGGAGAAGGACGTGGGGGTCCTGGTGGACAACCAAGTTGAACATGAGCCAGCAATGTGCCCTTGTGGCAAAGAAGGCTAAAGTTGTCCTGGGCTGCATTAGGAGGAGTGTTGCCAGCAGGTCGCGTGAGGTGATCCTTCCCCTCTACTCAGCACTGGTGAGGCCACACTTGGAGTACTGGGTCCAGTTCTGGGCTCCCCAGTACAAGAGAGAACATGGACGTAAGGGAGGTAGTCCAGCAAAGGGCCACAAAGATGAAGATGAATGGCCTGGAGCATCTCTCCTATGAGGAAAGGCTGGGAGAGCTGGGACTGTTCAGCCTGGAGAAGAGAAGGCCTGGGTGGATCTCATCAATGTGTACAAATACCTGAAGGGAGGGTGCAAAGAGGAGGGAGCCAGGCTCCTTTCATTGGTGCCCAGTGAGAGGACCAGAGGCAATGGGCACAACCTGAAACACAGAAGATTCCCTCTAAACATCAGGAAACACTTTTGTACTGTGAGGGTGACCGAGCACTGGAATAAGTTGCCTGGAGAGGATGTGGAGTCTCCATCCTTGGAGACACCCAAAAGCTGTCTGGAGGCAGTCCTGGGGAACCATCTCTAGGTGTCCCTGCATGATCAGGAGTGTTGGACTAGATGACCTCCAGAGATCCCTTCCAACCTCAAACATTCTGTGATTCTGTGAAAATGATGACTTTCAGCAGTATAACCTGAATTCTGAAACTCTGCTATTCTAATTATAACTTGCTTTCAGTTTATCCAATAGCAAAAGGATGCTCCATAGTAATACTTGCTTGTCACTGAAACTTGAGACCTTTTCCTCCTAAAAGTAGCGTGTTCTATGCTTTTATAAAGTATGCTTTCTTTATTCCAGCATTACTTGTGTCTAAATGACGGTCTGTGAATTTTCTAGTATGGTATTCACCAATATTTCCCACGCCTTGAGTGTTTTTTATCCAAGCCCATAATCTGAGAAAGAATGACATGTTTAGCAGAGTATGATTGCCAGATGCTTCAAAGCCTACAGGTGTTATGCTTCTAAAGCAGTTAGGTACTTCAGAAGACACCACCTTCTTCCTCAGAATAGTGGAATAGTTTGGCCGAGCTACTAAAAAGTACTTTTTTCTTGAAGTATATATTATATTCTTTACAATCTTTCCAGTGCAATTGTCAATGGTGTAGGTAAACGGAAAATAATGTTTTAAGTCAAAGCAATTAAAATACGGTTTTTATATACAAACTTAGAATGTTTGGGGTTTTTTTTGTGCCGTGTCAGTATGTATCTTTCTGAATCCACAGTTACTGCAACCATATCCGTAAAGTCCAATTGTTAACCTCAGTCATAACAGCACAGCTACCATATGGGGCCACTCCAAAAGTAAAGCCTCCTCTGTGATATTTATGCCCAGTCAGTACCAGAGGTAGTATCTGCTCAGTGTTTTTTCCCCTTATCCCTGTAGCTACCAGCCCCGGTCCTGTCACTTCTTCAGCCATTGCTCATCTTCTTGAGTCAGGGCCAGTTCTGCTCACAGTTGTAAACACAGTTAGATGAAGAACAACAACTTTTTTGGTGAACTGAACATCTGGCAGTGTTGTTGCAAGATATCTGAGCTGGCTGGTAAATCTGTATAGGATAGGGCTGTGCAGGGTCCCATAGAAATACTAGTTTAAATCCCCAAATCAGAGTAGATAATAGTTTCCTTTCTAATACTAAGATCGACAGATCATAGCATGAAAAGTAACTTGAATCAGCAAAGCTTATATTAAACAAAAAAAGAAGACAAACACAGAGTGGCATTTTTAGGCTATAAATTTATTTAGATTAATTTTTAGTAGGACTTGTTTCAGTGGGATTTTTGAAAGCAAGGAATGGCTAGAAATTATATGAGTACAGGTAAACATCCCCATCCCAAATACATGCATTGTGGCAGAGAGGGAGAAAAAGGTTCTACCATCCAGCAGTTAGATCATTTACCTAGCTAACATGGAAATCAGCTACATCTCCCTTTTCCAATGAGGCAGCGAACACTGAACAGAAAGGGAAAAGAGTTCACTGACTTAGAGACTGGGATATTTTTCTGGAGATGGAAAATGCTGGTTCTTCATTCAGATAAAACAGGCCATATCAAAACAGGGATTTTGAAAGAAAAGAATCATTTCTTGTGGTTTGGGAGGGGAATCTTGAGCTGATGCTGCAACTCCTAAATTTTACAACACTGGACCTTCAGCAAGATATATATCCTGTGGATACTTAGATGCCTCAGAATAAGCTGTTATATACAGCACAAAGACAGAAGTGCCTCAAACTACCTAGAGCAGAATATGTGGGCTGACAGTACTGTGATTTCCATCTAGCCTTCCTCACAGCCTGGGGAACCATATTTATGGGTTGAAAGTGTGCCCTGGAGATAGTGCTTATTCTGCCTTTCAGGCCAAGAAAGAGAAATGGTCCTTTCTTTGTTCTAAAAGACAACCCAGCCTCTGTGGAGGTCTCCTGTAGGGTTCTGTAGACAAAGTTATTATTTAGTCCTCTGAGTCACAAAACACATTACAACCTGCAAAGATGAAAAGGTACATTTAGCCTATCTGCATTTTCATCATATGCATTTCAATAGAATTACTCATCTTTGCATACTCTGGCATACAAACTGTAGTATGTGACTATGCTTCTACAGTCACAAATATTAATTCATTTGTCCGGAAGAATGTCTACTCTCTTCAGAGCTAGCCGTTAATAAATAATTCTCAAAGCTGCTTTATACCATGAGTCCTAGACTTTTTCCAGAATTTCATGAAAGAGAAACTCCTGAAATGGGATGGTCTTCTTGAGAATTATCCTTTGTACCTTGCACAACTAGGTTTGCAACAAGTTGATATGATACGTTCCTGAAAAGTAATTAAACTGTACATGAACTACCAAAAAGTCATACTTCCTCAGCAATTTTTGTATAGTTTTGTACAGTAACTGCCAAGTCCTATGGCAAATAAAATCCCTAAACAAAAGTAAAGTCAATGCATATGTGCCTGACCTGAAAATGAATGATGATGGATGTCAGTACATGGCTGTAACTAAATCTGAAATATGCTATGACTTGCAATATGAATTTTAATTTTCTGATATCAACTATTTAACTCGCTGACATTTTGCAAGAATGAACATTGTACTATGAGCAATCGCTTTTCAGAAATCTTGGCTGGGTTCTAGGTTCTTAGTCTAAACATTAAGTAGCATTAAGTGGTAGTATAATTTTTTAATGTACAAATTAATAACCATTAATTTGTACATTAAGTACAAATGTATTAAAGACTAGGTTCTTTGTCTAAATGTTAAGTAGCCATTGGACAGCATCGCAGCTTCAGTGAAGGCACAATTTGGCATTATTGTGGGAAAATAACTACTCAAGAATTAAAGAATTAAATATTTTGACTACTGGGGGAGGTGGAGAGTTTGGAAACTTTTAGTGAAGCAAATATCCTGTGAACAAGAAATACTTTGGTATCAAAGAAACATATAAAGTCTTTCTGTTTTCCTGTTTGGAATCCCACAGATGTTCTTCAAGTGAAGACTTTTTTTCTAGTTCCTAGTAGTGGAAGAGCTAATTACATATAGTGTACTAGAGATGCTCTGCAATATTCTCATTACCTAGTAGGGTTAAATTCTAAAGAATTAGGAGTCCTATAATTTTATTAGACTGGTCTAGTACTTTAAAACATACCTCATGGGAGTGGGCTAGAGCTTAGCCTATCGTGGTGGGAGATTTAAATTGCAGAGAGAATCATGAGTATTCTTAAAAAGCATTAAAATGCAATCAGTCTTGCTACTAACTTTGATGAAACCATTCTCAGAATTATTAAACTGAAAGACCGTGAATGAGAAGTGCCACTCAGTGTCCTGGTTTCTGAGGAAAAAGATCCTTGATATTGGTACAAAGTAAAGGAAAAAGTACACTCTGCAGTTTGCTTTCTTCATTGGTGTGCTTTGGCATTGCATACTTTTTTCTATGTGACGTGTTAAAAAAAATTGCTTTGGTTTAAGTTGCATATGTAAGAAATGCTTTCCTAATTAATTTCAACCTTAAACCCTGAATTTACTGTAAAAAAAACACTTCCAGCGACTGAATGCTTTATTACAAAACAAGAGCAAAAGGAACAATAACAATGACCACCTTGAGGGTTCTGTTTCCCAACGTTGCAAGAACCTGAGCCTGGCAGCAGCAGGAGTGGGAGGCCAGAATAAAAGATGTGCTACCAGTAATGCAAAGATAATTTTTGGCCAGTCAATCAAATGCTCTTCAGAGTTGCTGTAGTTAGCTCCCTTCGTGCTGCCATCAGTACAGCTCTCATCCTGGCCTACTATTTCACAACAGCTTTCACAAACTACACGGACCATAGGTCTGGCTTGCAGGTGTCACTGGGTGGCACCAAGAAACATCTGGCACCATCTTCTTTACCCTCCCTTTTCGGGTGTTTATATACATTGATAAGTCACACCCAAGGCTATGAACAACACGCTTTGAACATGCTAGGCATTTCTGTGTTTTCTAGGCTATGGGGATTGCTGCCATAAAAACAGTTTTAGAAGTTCATCTGGGCAAAACATTTGATCAGTTTTTAAAAATCTATGATCAAATAATTTTACAGATACAGGTGATACAATAAGCTAAAATAAAAAAAAGGTAATATTTTCATAATAAACACATTACTTTCAGATTTTTTTAGGCAAAATTACTCCAGTTATTTTTAAAGTTTTAAAAAGGAAAACTTGTTTTTCCTGAAATGAATTGTTTTTTTAACTTTACAGTTTTTAGAATTCTGAACATAGAGAGATTCAACTACTACATTCTGTCCACTCCATACCAGGCAAAAAACTACAAGACGTATTAAAATTTGAATCCTTATTCGCTTTATTAAAATCATACAATGATCCTCACATTCCTGGAAATCAGAAGAAGAAGAGAAAGTTAACTGAAGTTTGGACTATCTTATACCAGTAGGGAAACATATTGCAAATGTAGGAGATTATTTTTTAAATTACTATTATTATTATTATTGTTTTACAGAAAATGCTCTTTTACAGTTCCAGTAAAAGTATAACAACCATACTCAATGGATGTAAAAAGAGTGACAGACTGAAGCATATTACAGATATTTGAGGCTAGAGGGGAGAGACTTCATGCAAGGAACAGTGCTCAGAAGACTCATATCACAAAGGGATATAGGGAGAGGACCAAGCTGAGGCAGAAATCCAATGAAACTGTGCAGAATCACTAACATGTACCTATCCTGGATGTTTCTGTATCTAGATATATTGACTGTACTTTTTTGCATTATTGGTTAACTTTGCCTATAGCGTTTTCAGTAGACTTCCCGCCCCCCCCCCCAATTATTACTTTATCAGACTGTTTAACATTCTGGTGAGGCCTCCACCACAAGTTTCTCTTTTAATTTTCTGTTCTTACAAATGATTAGATTAAAAAAAGAACTTTAGCATTGAAACACCTAACCTTTATCTACCGTGCTGCTAGAAATTTCAGGTCAGTGATTGCAAGCCTACAAAATATGGGAAATATAAGCAGCAAATACAAGTGGGAAAGGTATGCACCCAAGAATGGGAGCTGCTGAATCAGGTCTGTAGGTGAAACGATGTAGTTATGTATACCAATTTAAAGCTAGCTGTCTGAGAATCTGCTCAAGAATAGATAATTTAAATTGTAATAGATTCATTGTAGCATATATATATGTGCAGTACCAAACAAATCGCATCTCTGGCCATCTTTTCTACAAGGCTCAGACTTATAGCCTGTCTGTATTCTGTATTGCAGCCATGTGGAAAAGACATGTTTTTAAGAAACAAGCTGTGGTTTTGCTGTGGTTTCAGACCAAATGATAGTATGGAGGCTGAGTGAATTCAGATACCTGAACACTTTCATGACAGCTCTACACAATTTTACAAATTACATGACTTTCCTGTTCTCTGTGAGAGAACGTGAAGTCCAGGAGAGACTGGTGGGTCAGCACAGGGGTTCCAGATGTGCCATACATACTCCTTTAACTTCAGGTGCTCTTCTCTCAGGCACCTCTGGAAGTCAAAGAGATGGTCCTGACCCTGTTACAGGGCTGTAGGGTCCCCACGGTTTTCTCCCTGAGCAACCCTGGACACTGTCCATGCTGGGATGGGGTAGAGAATACCCAAATCTTGACTGGCCCATTCATGTTCATTGGATGCCCAGCAAAAGACTGGCTCTGGTGTTCAGTCTTCCTGTTTCAAAGGATCTCAACAGTCACAACTTTCACACTGTTTCGAAAGTTTATATTTAAGTTACTTCTCTGCTTAGCTACTCCCTTATCTTATAGGGTCAATTAAACCTTATCCACATATGCTAAGACTGCTTTCAACTAGGCCTAACTTATGCTAACTGCTACATGTTTCCATACCAAGCCACTCAATAATGTCAAACATTAGTGTCGGTAAGAACTTGGGACATAATTCATCACAGTTAACATTAAAAACCTAAGGATTAATCATCTAGGTTGTCTTTTCCATAGTTATTTCTCTTCCCTGACCACAAAATGAACCTTGTTCATGTATAGGTAACATTTAGGTCACAGAAATCCCACTTTCAGGCATCCCTTAAGCTTAAGGGAGAACTCAGTGAGGTTTTCAGCTAGTATTCAATATCAGGTTTCTAAGGAAACAGCTGAATTTTGTTGTTGTTTGCAGTAAACCAAAAATACAGAATTAACTTTTTCCTTATAAATTCCATTGTTTTCCCTCCTATTTTAAAGAATTTTTTGTATATATAATTTGTCACCTCTTTATATATTCAGCCAATGATTGGTTTCTAAAAGTTGGTTCACATGGTCGTCCAATGCTTCCCTAAGCCACTTTGCAATACAATTAGTTCCTAAGTCAACTGTTTACATGCTGCTCTCTCCTTAAGATACTAGCCGTCTGACAGTTTAGGACAGTAGTAAAACAATCATACATAATTTGTCATTTATACACATGCACACATTTGTCATAACCTACAAAAAGGAAGAGTGTGATAGAGCACAATGAGCTTTCTAACCATGGTGACCAGCACTCACCCTGTGCCATTACTGGTAGATATTATTTCTCCTGAGTTGCTAAAGTCTTTTTCAAAGCTCTTAAGTGGGAAATATTTTAAACATTTTTCTTCTCTAGATGGAGGTATTGAAAGCTTATGCATAAGAGCTTTTGTGCTATCCCATAACCTAATTTACTGTATTCTCCCGGGCATAATTCACATTGTAGTATTCAACAAGGACCTTCTCTAATTCTGCAGTAGTGCCATATTTTTGCACATAAAAAAGTCTTAGTCATTTATTTAAACAGTTTAAGGCTGAAAATGTCTGGGCTCATGTTATATTGCAAGTGCATGATTTGATATTGAATTCTTACCCTACTTCATAAGATTTAACCTTATACCTTGTGCATATATTATGAATTTGCTGCAACAGAAGAGAAGTTAATGTCTTTATATATTTGATGTCTGTGGGTGTAAAAAGTACAACTGCACACATTACCATTTAATTTCCTCCAAATGTCTGCCAGTTAAACATCCCAGAGGATTTTGTTTAATTTGTAAGTGAAAGCTGGAAGCCATTCTACTTTCTCTGTGTCTGTCCTCCACACCAGAGTTCAATTAAACATCTCCCTTATGGTTTCCTTCACCTGCAAAAACAAAGCGAATGTACTAACAGAAAAAGGACCTGCATCTGAATTAGACAGGTGCATGTCGGTTAGGTGGATATATATGCAAGTGGGTAGCCAAGCTGTCATTCTTCACCTTTGCCTCCAGTGAAAGCAAATCTCCTCTATTTACTTTAACTCATTGAATCATCCAAAACAGCATTTTCCTGTTGATTAAAACAGCTACATCTTTCTTCTTTGAGTGTTGGAAGGTCATGGCTAATTTGTCATATGCTTCCTTAATCAACAGAAAAACATTTTCAGGATGGAAGTACAGCACTTCCACAGATTACCCTTTTGTATCCTTAGGTGTTGAGACACAAGTGAAAGTTGTTGTGATAAGCAAAAAAAAGGAAGACAAAATATATATACCGTAAAACCATAGATGTTTTAACAGTGTCAAAAATTATCATGAAAACTGAGCAAAAAAAGGTATATGTACCCTTAAATTAATTTAAGAGAGCTTTATTATATAACAGCAAATAACAATTTTGCAGGTAAGACAGCTTCTTCAGCTAAAAAATAATCTGATTTGGCCAGATTGTAAGATAATAAAAAATATATCTATATGATCTGGTATGTCATGTAGGACTGGCAATCACCGAAGCCACAAAATTATAAAGAATTGCTTACTATTCTGTTTTGATGGTACTACTATCATAATCAGCATTTTAAAGTTTGATTTCAAAAGCTCTATAGGTATGTACAAGGGCAGAAGTGTGTGTGTAAATATATAAAAAGAACAAAAGGGAGAAATTAATGTAAATCATGAGTTAAATGTCATTATTGAGGTTAAAGATAATCTTCAGAAATCTGTAGTCAATATGATGAGGGGTAGGGACACTGAAACAATGAGTGGAAAAAAAGACAATTGTATTAAGAGCATATTTTTGTACTGAAAGAGGAAAGTAAATTGATAATATTGCACCAGTACTTTTCAAAAATATAAATTAGGTGCTGTAGGCTACTGTAGTGATACTGATTCTGAACAAAGACTTGAAAGACTGAAAACAGATATAGGAAAAATAATCTTATTTCAGTTATTTATAATAATGGCTAGGGTTTCAGTAAGAAAAGGTCTTCAAAAGGATCTTGTCATATTTAGGAGAAGGTTATTATTTTACATATGCCAAACACTGGATGGGTGCTGGGTTAGAGTGGTGACATAGTCTTTCAAAAAAGTTGTCAGAGATGTGGCTTGAACAAAGACTGTTTCCTAGATTTTCAGAGATGACATGGTATCCAAAGCATATTGAGGCAAAATACCAGGAATTTAAGGCCAGTAGCAAATTTTCATTCTGCTGATCCATCACTTCTCATTTTTCAAAGGGTACTTTACAATAGGCAGTCTTGTAGTCCCCAACCTTTCCTTAGGCACAGCTGCTTTTCTTTCGGGTATCATAATCCAAATCAAATTCTTATTAGGTTTAAAAGAAGAGGAGAAGATGCCCTGTCTCTCAACTTTTGATTTGCCACCAAATAAGTGTTCCAAAAAATCTTAGCATCACTGTTTTTTGTTTGTTTGTTTGTTTGTTTGTTTGTTTGTTTGCTATATCCCCGCAGAGTCAGATAACCCAATGCTAATTAATTTGGTTTCCCTACTAGTTTTGCTTGACGTTTGTATGCCTGGTAGATATTTATCATGATATTTGCTAATCACCCTTGACTAAGGGACACTTGATCTCTTTCTTCACCTCAGGTCCAAACGATGAAAGAATCTCATGCAAAGCCCTTTGCAGCTTCTTTTGTGATCTTTTCTACAGGAACCCATTAGAACAGTTCAGAGCATGGTGTGATCAACTCTACCATTAACTGTATCTCTGACCTTGCTATAAGAACCTTTCAGTATTGTGTTCTTTCCTCATTAACAATGTCCCTGACAACTTCCTGTTTCTTATACATAAGCGTCCTTGCTAACTGAGGTATGTGGTAGCAATCATTATTGGATGCATCTCCAAAGCATGATCTGTTTGTGTCTGAGGAATGGAACAAGACTTTCATAGCAATTAGGTATGTCCTTGATAGACATATAAAGTAAGTGGCACAAATTCACCTGCTTATATCACTTACTTTAAAAAAAAACCCAAAAGCCCTCACAAACAATAAACAATCAGTTAACAATGAGTTGACTATGCACTTTTGGATTTCCCATAGGTCTTTATTTTGACCCATAATATAAACACTCAGCATAAATTCACCTTGCCTAAATTTGCCAGTTGGAAATTTCTGTGTATAGTAAAAGCTAGTAATCTAGGTACAGCAGTAATTAGTGGTGAGAGACAGGCATCCTCAGGAGACCATTTTGTTCTAGTACAGATGTGGTGAACTGCCTTTGGAGGAGCCTTCTTTTTTCATCTGAGTTGATGATAAAACATCAGGAGGTATTGCTGATAAGCTGGATGTTTGTGCTGCCGTTCAGGAGGACCTTGACAGGCTGGAGAAATGGACTGACAGGGACCTCACGAAGTTCAACAAGGGGAAAGACAAATTCTTTCACCTGGTGAAGAACAACCCCATACAACAGTGCATGGTGGGGAAAGGCCATCTGGAAAGCAGATAGGCAGAAAAAGACCTCAGGGTGTTGGTGGACACAAGCTGAACATGAGCCAAAAATGTGCCCTTGCAGCAAAGGCCAAAAAGCCTCCTGGGCTGCCTAAGGAAGAGCTTAGCCAGCAGGTCAAAGGAGGTGATCGTTCCCATTTAAACAGCACAGGTGAGGCCACATCTGGAGTGCTACGTCCTGTGTCCAGTTCTGGACTCTCTAGTAAAAGGGAGTGGACATACGGACATACCAGAGCAAGTGCACAGCAAAGGGCCATGAAGGTAGTGAAGGGATTGAAAAATCTGTCATATGAATAGAAGAAGAGAGAGATGGGACTGTTCAGGTTGGAGAAGATAAGGCCTAGAGGGATCTTCTCACTATGTATGGATCCCTGATGTGGGGGTGCTAAAGAGTCAGACTCTTAGATATGCCTACTAACTGAGCAATAGGCAATGTGCACAAAGTCAAATACAGGAAGTTTTATTTAAACATAATAAAAACGTTTTTTGCTGTGAGACTTGTTGAACACTGTAACAGATTGTCCAGTGAGGCTATGGGTTGGTATCCCTGATATTTTTCCTAAGGTGGGCTGGTATCCTTGGAAGTATTCAAAACCTAACTGGATAAGGTACTGAGCAACCTGTTTTCGCTGACCCTACTTTTAGCAGCGGGGCAACATTCCCAGAGGCCCCTTCCTGAATGATTCTGTGATTCTGTGAAACCTCTGCAAGCAGTCAGAATTAAAGACTTCTTAGTATCTAACATGCAACGAGATAATTTTTTCCCTTAAAGGCTAAGTTGTTAAATTTACTTTACAAAAGTTTATTAGTAAGTAAAACAAATTATATTATTAATATATTATTTATGTAAAACATATATTATTTACACAAAGCCATATAAAATATGTATATAAACTTCTCTATGTTTACAGAATTATATAAATTTTATGTATTAAATAAATTAAATACTCATCCCATTTTTTCCTATTTCTTAGGAGAACCTTGTAATGTTTCATTACAGCTGGTCTTTGAGTGAAAGCTTGTGTCTGGACCAAGAGTTTTGCAGCAGTTGTAACCAAAACTGGCAGGATTTCTTGCTACTTCTCCAAAGTTGTTATGAGTGAAAAATTCCCTGAACTTTCTTGGCTCTTATTTGAATAGGAGTGAGATTTGAGTGAGAGTTTATATGCCTACAGTAAGTAACCCTATTCAGCTTTCAGAAAGCCACGTGAGCTAGGCTTTTGTGTCATTGGTATGTGTACAACTTGTCAAGGCATATTTAATCTTGTCTTTACTTTTGACAAAGCAGAATACGTGATAAGATCTCAACAGCATGAATCATAGCATAATGAAAAGTTTTCTACCTTACTCAGTTTGGGCAAAATATGAAAATGGAAAATCTTCACACTTTTAATGTACACTTTTAGAAAAATTATTCTGTAAGGTTTTTAGAAAATTGTTTTTCATGGATAACTTTTACATAGTATATAGTATTCTTTATTTGTCAAGATTCAAATCAGTAATTACAGGTGTCAACCAATGTTTATACCTATTTGGAAACATTTTATTGCTGTCAATGAGAAACAACAGACTTAATCTTTCAAGTTCCAATTCAGTATTTTTCATATGACTATATATAGAAAACTGTAGTGATAAATTCATGCCTATGTTAATCTCCATGGAAAAAAATAGGCCTTTTATGGCTCACTGGTTCATTAAAAGCACAGTTAATCATAAACCAACAATAGCGACGTAGATGTATTTAGAAAGGACGGGGCAGGCTTGTTAGACGATATGTAGTATATAGAGTTCAGTTATTCAACTTACTTATCTACTTAGAGAAGTAATTTATACTGACAGTGTAGAATTTCTGTTTGTCTAAAAGTCCCGTACAAACTTACCAAACACTAAAAATCAGTCTAGGACATCCTTCAGAAATAACTTTAATTTTACTATGGTAGTTCTAAATGTATAGTCTCATAAACATTAATATACTAATTGCCTTTGCTTGCAGTACACCTGTAGTATATACGAAGTTCCATCTTGATGCACACTGCCTTTACAAAGACTTCTTAACTATACAACAACATACAGGGTATATGTTGCAGAAGTGGCAAGGGGAAAATCAAACGTTCCTGTTTACATAGATCCTGTAGCCCCTCAGTATTCTCAACTTATGCAAAGGATTTTCTAGCTCAGTGTCTCACATAAATACTGATAAGTCCTCCACTGGAGTGTTGGAACAATATTATGACTATAAATTACGTCTCAAAAACAATACTCGGAGTTCATTAACATACAATCTAAGAATGAAGTGGGCTTTTTGGTCTACAAATAAAGAGAAGGTGAAGGAGAAATACAAGAATTTTCAGGCCTATGAAAAGATTATTGTAAAGAAGAAGGAAAATATTTGTTCTTGATTGCCATGATGGATAGTATAAGAAATAATAAAGTGATTCCTATGAGGAAGGTTCATATTACACGTTAGGAAAAACTTAATGGTAAAGATAACAAAGTTCTCAAAAAAGACCAGTTGAAACAACCGCATCTCTTTATGACTAAAGGACCAGCAGTGATAAATTCCATGTATATCATACTGTAGTGTCATTATTCCCAGCACATAGATCTTCATGTGAGACTGTGGATTTTTATAAATTGGAATAATATTAAAAAGCCTCCTTTCATATATATTGGCATTTTATATGAAAAATATCATGCATATTAGAAGAGAATTATGTTTTTCAGAGGAAAATGCCTAAAAATAAAAGTTTCTGGATCTTATGTGGAATTTATTTTAGAATTATTTAATAATGTCTTATTAATTTATATTAAAAATAGAACCTACATTCTTGAACTATACAGTCTGCAAAAGATAGATGTAAACAATGTAAACATAATGAATTGTCATATGCAACAGATATATTTACTGGCTTGTTATCAATCATGGTGATCACCTTACACTAGCCTCCACATTTTCAGTATCTCCTTGCATTCCTTCCTTTGTCTGGATAAATAGGTTCTCTTTTCCTTTACAGTAATTCCTTTCAGGGTGAGGAAGGAAGAGCAGAAATTACCTGCTGACTGGTACCACTGATACCTCACTGAGAATGGTTATTTATTTAATTTAGAGGACATGATGTCTGACATAAATACAGAACTACAGCCCCTATAATGCAGAAAAGCTAGTATATCTCCCATAAGTTACTACTGGTTCTCACCTCTGGGCACGAGAAAAGAAGAAATGAGAAGTGTATAGGGACTTAAAAGGTATGTTGTAACTCTAGGCAATTAAATGAAGATTAATATTTTATATAAACATAATGTGAATTTGTATGTTGTTTAAGAGGAAGTTAGCTGGAGTTGAGGAAGCATCATATATTTGTGACACTAGATTTTGGTTTCCATTCTGCCTTTGAATTTATATATTTGGAATTTTTTATCATGTTGAAGACAGTGATATTTTATTTTACAAACAAAATGTTCCTATTTCTAACTTACTCATTGCAAATTTAAGTAGATAGAAAAGAACTAGTCAAAAACTGAGTTTTGCTTACTGTCTTATTTATCAGTTATAATTCTCCAGTAAAATTTTCTCAACCCAGAAACTGACTGTTCTGCCCTGAAAATCTTTTCAGCCAAAGAAATTAAATATGGTCTGGTCTAATGCCCTCTGAATTCAATATTCACTAAAGTGATCACCCATTTAATAACCATTTGATATAGTTGAAAATTTTTCTACGTAGTATTGTTGAAAACAAAATAGTTGCTACCAACACAGATCCTGGGTGGGGTTAATATGAACTATTTATCATAGAACTAAGTTAAATATCAAGATTATGGAATACCTACAGAATCTGAAACTGAGGGATTTTAATCCCATTTAACTACACTTTTATATGATGGAATTTGATTCCTGTTTTGGCATTTTATATCAATTTTACTTTACTTTTTAAGGAAGTATAAGGATCAAATCAGATATTTTGCTGCTAGTTATTGTGAGGCTTCTGGTAAGGTCTTAAAAAATCAGTGGAGGTGAAAATGCCTTTGCAAATTCCAAGACTAGGCATCACCTCTCCACTGCTTAAAACCATGGCATTCTTTGAAGTTATTAGAAAGCACTTAAAATTGTACATCCTTTTCTGTATTTTCCTAATTTGATGTCCCAGCATAACTAACTGCAGGATCAACATAAGAGACAAATTTAATAAGAATTACAAAATTCAGTTCTTTTCTTGGGTTCGTGTAGGAGAAGAAAGACTGAGGTATTTCTTGAGCTTGATTTGCCCTACAGATTTACTGGTGCTCCTTGCACATCACCTTAGTCTTCCTTTGAAAGGAAACCAAGATGTGTAGGAGAAAGCTGTGTAGTCCAGTGTCTTCTGAAGCATTGCCTTTGGGAACAAAAATCCCAGGAGCACCATGGAGCAGAGAATCTACTTGACCTGTAAGTCAGACTCTCTTCCTTAAGTATTGTGAATACCTAAAAAAAAATAGAAAAATAAATTTCTGCTTTGACTGACAACCAAGTTGAACATGAGCCAGCAATGTGCCCTTGTGGCAAAGAAGGCTAAAGTTGTCCTGGGCTGCATTAGGAGGAGTGTTGCCAGCAGGTCGCGTGAGGTGATCCTTCCCCTCTACTCAGCACTGGTGAGGCCACACTTGGAGTACTGGGTCCAGTTCTGGGCTCCCCAGTACAAGAGAGAACATGGACGTAAGGGAGGTAGTCCAGCAAAGGGCCACAAAGATGAAGATGAATGGCCTGGAGCATCTCTTCTATGAGGAAAGGCTGAGAGAGCTGGGACTGTTCAGCCTGGAGAAGAGAAGGCCTGGGTGGATCTCATCAATGTGTACAAATACCTGAAGGGAGGGTGCAAAGAGGAGGGAGCCAGGCTCCTTTCATTGGTGCCCAGTGAGAGGACCAGAGGCAATGGGCACAACCTGAAACACAGAAGATTCCCTCTAAACATCAGGAAACACTTTTGTACTGTGAGGGTGACCAAGCACTGGAATAGGTTGCCTGGAGAGGATGTGGAGTCTCCATCCTTGGAGACACCCAAAAGCTGTCTGGAGGCAGTCCTGGGGAACCATCTCTAGGTGTCCCTGCATGATCAGGAGTGTTGGACTAGATGACCTCCAGAGATCCCTTCCAACCTCAAACATTCTGTGATTCTGTGAAAATGATGACTTTCAGCAGTATAACCTGAATTCTGAAACTCTGCTATTCTAATTATAACTTGCTTTCAGTTTATCCAATAGCAAAAGGATGCTCCATAGTAATACTTGCTTGTCACTGAAACTTGAGACCTTTTCCTCCTAAAAGTAGCGTGTTCTACGCTTTTATAAAGTATGCTTTCTTTATTCCAACATTACTTGTGTCTAAATGACGGTCTGTGAATTTTATAGTATGGTATTCACCAATATTTCCCACGCCTTGAGTGTTTTTTATCCAAGCCCATAATCTGAGAAAGAATGACATGTTTAGCAGAGTATGATTGCCAGATGCTTCAAAGCCTACAGGTGTTATGCTTCTAAAGCAGTTAGGTACTTCAGAAGACACCACCTTCTTCCTCAGAATAGTGGAATAGTTTGGCCGAGCTACTAAAAAGTACTTTTTTCTTGAAGTATATATTATATTCTTTACAATCTTTCCAGTGCAATTGTCAATGGTGTAGGTAAACGGAAAATAATGTTTTAAGTCAAAGCAATTAAAATATGGTTTTTATATACAAACTTAGAATGTTTGGGGCTTTTTTTGTGCCGTGTCAGTATGTATCTTTCTGAATCCGCAGTTACTGCAACCATATCCGTAAAGTCCAATTGTTAACCTCAGTCATAACAGCACAGCTACCATATGGGGCCACTCCAGAAGTAAAGCCTATTCTGTGATATTTATGCCCAGTCAGTACCAGAGGTAGTATCTGCTCAGTGTTTTTTCCCCTTATCCCTGTAGCTACCAGCCCCGGTCCTGCCACTTCTTCAGCCGTTGCTCATCTTCTTGAGTCAGGGCCAGTTCTGCTCGCAGTTGTAAAAACAATTAGATCAAGAAGATATTCCTCAGTGATATTTTTCTCTCTTCATTTTCATATAAACCCAACTTACTGATTTCAATAATCAATCTATCCATAATTACTCTACAATCACTTTTCTGTGTGACAACAGCTAATATAGATCTCAGCGTGACTTAGCAGCAGGGCTTTTTTAATGAATATTACATTGCATTTTTCAACACTTTCATTAGCTGTGTAGTTCCCCTGTTCATTCACCATCTTCAACCCCTTGTGAAGCTCTTCATCTTCCGTGGTTTTGGCTTGACTAGTTTATGAAAAGTTGAAGAAATATGTGACTACTAAATATTTTAACACTAAATATTTTGCCTTTTCTTAGTTTAATAGTTTTACACTCAGTCAAATAATACTTTAAAAATCTTATAATCTTCCTACATTAATCAATTTTCAACAATTTCTTTCAAACGATGCTAGTATTCCTTATGGTTTTCCATCAAAATCTGCAGTATTTCTAAACTCTAAAGGAGACATATGCAGCTAGTTATATACTAAATCTGAAAAAAAGAAAAAAGATGTTGCTCCTCTGACTACTTGGTAACAAATATTTTTATAATATACAAACACATTATTAATTGTTAAAAAAATGTACTTGCATATAATAAAACAATTTTTAAGCACTAATAATACTGCTAAATAACAATAAATGCCCTTCTGTCTCTACATGTTTAGCCAAATAACAGTTTCATGTTTTAACCATAATTCAAAAGAAAAAATTTGCTTGAAGAAAGATTGTTCTTTTTCTTTTCTTCATGAGTAAACATTGAACTTTAAAAAGCCCAGACAACCCTGTATCTCAAAGGGGGAAAACTCAGTTTTTCTTCCAAATACAAAGTTAGAATCAGCTGAATCTTGAATGCCTAGGTAACACACTTGTTCTACCTTTGAATATTAAGAAATAATCACTGCTAGCTTGTTTGGGGTTTTATTTTGTCTGGATTTCCATTTTTTTCCATCCAGAGTTGAATAATAATTCAAAATTGCTAATGAGATCTGCCAATATCTAATTAAATGCAGCAGAGTTAAATGTTTTATTCCCACTTATTTTAATTTCTCTTCTGAGTACACAGGAAATTTATCTGCAACCATGACACTAAACTGAGTGATTCTATGAATTAGTGCCTGTTTTGTTTTTATGTTTTAGATGTAATTATTATATGAACACGGTATGAGAAGAAGATATAAGCTTATGAGGTAATCAGCACACAGTTAAAGTAAACTAGGTAATCCCTAAGCATCGCTTTCTTTTGTGAGGTGGTATATTGTCACAAATTTTTAAAAGATAAAGATTTTCTGTCATTCTTCCTCTGGGCAGCAAGAAAACATACAGCCATTAGAGAAAAAATTGCTAATGAAAAAATGTGTTCAGCCCAATGCACTTGTTACAACTGTGATGTTCTGGTAAATTTTCACAAAATACAAACCACCACCTGAAGTTGTCACCTCCATTGCATGCTTGGGTTTGGGATGGTGTGGGTTTTGTGGTGTGCTCTGTGGTCAACTGCAAGTTTTCTACAGTTGCCTTTTTTATTACACTGAATCCATTTAGTGATCCCACAAACCTGTACCAGGGTTCTGACTGATTGGTTATGCATAGATCTGAGGGGAGAAACGCATTCTTTGTGTAAAAGAAGTGTTAATGAATACGCTACAAGTACTAATGTAACCATTTACAGCGAACCTTTTCCTGTTCCCACCTTCCTTCACCAAGTCAATTAATGAACTGATGAGATGAGATGTCTGAGCAAGATACAAGGGTGGCTGTTTCTCCTTAGAACAAGCCATGCTGATTTTACCTGAAAAACACCAATACTCATCTGCTAGACAGAGGGTTGCTAGACAATAAATGCTATAAATAATTCATAGAGAATGAAATGATACAACTTTTAAGGAATCATCAGCATCAAAGTCTTTAACATCAAGTGCAGAGTTAAGGCTTTATATGAAAAGGTGAGGGTTTAATACTTGAATTACTTGTTTGGAATTCAGGAAACATGGGTTATCAAAGTTAAAATTCATATTGGCAAAGGCCTGAAGACACTAAATGTAACTTAGCTACAATTTAGTCACCTAAATCCAGGCATTTTCTTCTCAAATCTGTGCCTAAATGTAGTTCTTTTTCTATCTATTCCAAAACTACATAGATTTCTCTGTGGCTGATTTCTGTGTCACAGAATGTCTTTGGTGATTTCCAACCTCTACAGTAAACTGCAGGTCTAACGCATGACTAAGTAGAAGTCATGGAATGCAGTACACTGATGCTTAAGGCTCTATGGATCTGGCACCTAGGCCAGGATGATTGATTTTTCATTTGTACTTACTGACATGAGTACTTCACCATTATTGTCCTATTCTAGGAGATGTTTAGCTCATTATGGAATCTCACTGGCCCTATATTTAGGATTTCTGAAATGTGGATAGTAGCTTTTTTTCCTATACTTTTCCTTTGGTATATACATATATTTTATGCTTTTTGAGGCAGCCGTTTTACAGAGGATGTATTTCATTTTTATGTCTGTAACATAATAGAGTTCCAGTTTTGATATTTGAGGTCTACCTTTGAAAAAAAATTTGAATTTAAAAACTGGCTTACTTTGTTTCATATCTTTGTACCTTTGGTATTTATTACAATGACTGTGTGTGCTAAGTGGCTGGTTGAAGTTTCTGCATTATACTTGTAGTTGAGTTTGTGATTAAAGGAAGCTGGAAATAGCATTAAACTTACCACAAAGACAGTAAGTTAGCATTCTTAAGAATCCTGTTATACTCTGTGAGATGCTATAGAAAAAACCTTTCTAATACCACTGCTTTTAAGGGGCACGGATGCAATTAAAACATCACTAAGCACTGAACACCATGCACTACACAGGTGAAAATAAAAGCCTTCGTTTCACATTGTGTCCTACAAAGCTGGTCTCTGCCACATTCTGTAATGCTTCGTGGATAGCTGGGCCACTTTCTGCACTGGGGTATGTTTTTCTTCTCAGTGAACTTTTATCAGTTTTAATATCACTCATAGGAGTTCAGAGTATGCTTTAGAAAGAGCCTCCTTATTGTCTGTGGTTTTAATAAGAAACGTTTTATTTATTTTTTCTGAGTGGAAAAATAAACAGAAGCAGATCATTATGTAATTGCAAGGAGGTACTTCAGGGTGTGTTTTATGTTGCTGTTAATCAATAACTGAAGGTTGAAGGTTACTGACCTTGTGTTTCATCTGGCAATCAAGAATTGTAATAATGACCTTTTAGACTATGCCTTGTTATGCTTCTTGTCTTGAGTTCCAAGTCAAACTTTTTTCATCATAATCTAATAGAAACTGATTTCCTTTTAAAGTGGGTTCTGTTTTTTTTTTATTAGATTGGACTTTAAACACAAAGAGACACAGCACTCAGTTTATGCACAAGTCTGAAATGTGTTTTACTTATTTTACATTTTCTTTCATGGTACCACAGTCTTAAGGGGAAAAAAATAGGCTTCTGCTATAAATAGTACTGCTGAGGCCTCTACAAAAAGCATACCGTGCAGAAGAGGTCTATGCAGAAAAATGAAATATCCTGAGCTCAAAACATGTATCGTTAGAAGACATGGTATGATTCATTGACAATTCTGTGAGGTAGATTTATGGGCGTATCTATCTTTAAGTTTACAGGGACTACTACAATTCATAAAGAAAAAACCCACACCAAAAATCATGAAGAAGCAATTTTGAGAGCAAAAGAGGGACCTTGCACATTGTATATATATCCTCTTAAAAAAACAGACTCTTTGTTCTCTCTGGTCATGAAGAAAGGAGTTATACTTCCTTCTCCGGCCTAGTCTACCTTCAGGAATTGATAATTGTGATTTCAGGTCTGTTTGTAGCAACACGCCTTGAGATCATTTGCAAAAGCCACCCCTCAAATCCTTGGGATTTGGTATGTATGCAGTGTGAATATAAATGGTTAAAAGCACCACTCATGACTGAATTTTGCTGTAGTCTGGAGTGCATACGTTCTATTAGTATGGAGATATAAATGCAACCAAAACCTGTATCCTGGATTGTTTTGAATTCTTCAAGTGATCTTTTTTTCCTATAGATTCTTCTCCATTTTTTCTGTTTGATCTACCAGTTTTTTGTAATTGCAGAAATGTATACTTACGGCAGGAGACACACACTTGTACTGATGGAAGATTTTCACTAAAATCTAAGTGGCTAAAAAGCACAAGCCCCACTGACTTTCAGTAGGACTTAAACTCCCATAGTCTGCTTTTGAAAACTCCATGTAATACCTGTTTTTTGTAAGTTTGTAAAAATTATTAATTTTAGAGTTAAATAGCAAAACCAGTTAGTGGCTCTTAGCATCTTGATGTAGAACACCAGAGGTAAATGTTCTTTAGTCCCAAAGAAGCTATGATCTGGCCTTTTATTGAATGCATCAGTTCTTCCCCCCCCCCCAAGTCAAAAGTGACATAGTCTTTTTGAAGACTCTAGTTCTATACTCAGAACTAAATATCTTTAAGTATGGCCTCTGACTATTTTCCTTCTTAACACAGATGTGAAGCCCATGGCAATTACAAGTACCAACGTGTGGTAATCTAACCTGAACTTTAAACCAGTAGGAAGCCTGAAAGCTTCAACTGCAGTGAAGTTAGAAAATAATTAGCAAGAAGGGAAGAGTAAGAATTCAGAAGCTTTACTGTGACATTTCTCTTTGGCCCCCAGCAAACCAATTGCTGCTCTATAATGTCATCCTGCTTTTAGCTTCTTTGTGATTAAGGAATTTTACACTTTTCGTATGTAAAGGCTGATACTGTAGAACAGGTTTGAGGGCTGTGGGTTATAGGAGGTCAGTTCAAATTATGCTATAAGTAACTATCTTTCATCCTGAAAAGTCACATCCTCAATACCCAGGTACTTCCCTAGGTTTTCCTTTTTTCCTACTTGCTGAAAAGAAAGTTCACAGAATCCCAGAATCACAGAATACCAGGTTGGAAGGGACCTCAGGGATCACCTAATCCAACCTTTCTAGGAAGAGCAGAGTCTAAACAAGATGGCCCAGCACCCTGTCCAGACGACTCTTGAAGGTGTCCAATATGTCCGAGTCAACCACTTCCCTGGGGAGATTATTCCAATGGTTGACTGTCCTCAATGTGAAAAATTTTCCTCTGGTGTCCAATCAGAATCTCCCAAAGAGCAACTTGTGTCCATTCCCCCTTGTCCTCTCCATGGGACTCAGTGTAAAAATGGACTCCCCATCTTCTTTGTAACTACCCTTTAAGTACTGGTACATGGTGATGAGATCCCCTCTGAGCCTCCGTTTCTCAAGGCTGCACAAACCCTGTTCTCCCAGCCTATCCTCATATGGCAGGCTTCCCAGACCTTTGATCATCTTGGTGGCCCTTCTCTGGACCCCTTCCAGCCTGTCCACATCCTTTTTGTATAGTGGGACCAGAACTGTACACAGTACTCCAGGTGTGGCCTGACAAGCGCTGAGTGGAGTGGGATGATGACTTCTTTATCTCTGCTGGTGATGCCCTTTTTGATGCAACCCAGCATCCTGTTGGCCTTCTTGGCAGCAGCAGCACACTGTTCGCTCATGTTGAGCTTCCTGTCCACCAGGACCCCCAGGTCCCTTTCCACAGAGGTGTTCTCCAGCCAGGTGGATCCCAGTCTGTGCTGCCCTCCCAGATTATGTCTTCCCAGGTGCATGATCTTACACTTGTCCTTGTTGAACTTCATAAGGTTCTTGCATAAATTGTAATCTTGGTCTGAAGTTTGTCACTACAAAAATAAAACTTCCTTAAAAATATTATTAATGTCTAGTAATCAAATAAGTAATATATACTCCTATTATTTTAGCCTAATTTTCCTATTGTTAAGTGTAGATGTGTGACCACACCTGTAAATGCCAATTACATCACTTTAGTTCCCCTTATGTAGATTCACTAAAGTCAGGAGAATCTACCTATTACATTGGCAGGGTTTAACTAAGAGTGTTGTAAGTAAATGTCTCAGTTAAGTTCTGTAATCTACTTTCATATTTCACAATCAAGTTACAGTGTTTTCTAAATAAAGCTTAGCTGATATTAATATCTCCAAATAAATTAGCAGAAGGACTGCGTTTCACCAATGACACTGTTATAACATTTTAACTGACATGTCCATTCGCACTGAATTGTGTGTACTATTTTGTTCATTATGTATATGTCTCTGGTAGGAATCATTCTTGTATACTAATGTAGACTGAAATAGGTTTCAACTTAAATAATTCAGCATCACTCTCTTCTAATCTCATTTTCAGTGTTCCAGAAGCCATAATGCAAAATATGTGGTTCGGTGTTTTTATAAGCTTTTACACTTATACTCTGTGGTCATAAAAGCTCAATTAAAAGATGAGAGGTTAATGGAAATAATCTGTTGTGAGATGTTTGATTTAATTTCTTTTGACAAATTTCTAAAATTTCTGTGTCCCATATGTATTACACAAAGACTGATAGTCAGAACAGATGTATTACTTCTTTATTTGCAAGTAAATCTCTCCTGTATGTACTCCTTCAAAGTGTTACAGGTCTTTCATATATGAACTCTATTCCACTCCCTGTTGATAGCCAAATTTAGAAAAATTGCATCTTTTTGGCAGTAACAGAAACTTCAGTACTATTGCTTACATGGTATTTGCTCAGTCTTTGACTATACAACTATAATTATTGTTTCTGTATGAAAATATAGGCTAGGAAGGTGTCATGTGGATTGCTGAGTCCTGATGCTCACAGTCCACAACCATGCAACAGATGCCTGGGCTAGAAGGATCTCACAGAACATCCATTCCACTCTCCACAGGACCCCAATACCATATTTGGAAGGGAATGTTTTCTCCCCTAAAACTCTGAGGACAGTAGCACTATTAAATGATTAAAACAAAAAAATCTATTCCCTAACATCTATAAGTGGACTAGGTTTCTTATGATTGACTGTAAGGTGCTGTCATTTCAGGAAACGTTCTTAGAACTTCTGATACTTGTCTTCTTTACCATTAACTAAATAATATAGATCATACAGCTTTATGTTATGCTGGAAGTGTTAGTGCAAACTTACACTCCAACAGTATGAATAGGTGGCTTTAACAGCATGGGGCATGCCTTGCAGCTCTCCACAGTCTGGGGAAAATCTGTAGCCGAGGCATCCTAATTAGAGAAAGTTTTGTTTAGTTTTTATCCACATGTGTTTAAACATAAAAAAGCAATGTGTGCACAAATATAGGGATGAACAGAGTGACTGACATTTCTCTTTAAAGTGTTGTTTGGGTTTTTATCTTCATTATCGGTAAGGAATTTAATAAAAGTTTAGTAGATATTTCTAGTTTCCAGTGTTTCTAAGTATGTGAATGCATGAATTACTTGCAAAGTTTTTTATGATCTAAAATACTCAATATGTTTAGTACTGTGCTTTTGCAGTTTAGGCAACAGCTGGGAAATTCTGCCATTTATTCTGTTTTTCTTCACCTGACAGAATTATCAGAAGTTATAACATAGAATTTGTTGCTAAATAAAATACTAACATACTGAATGCTCTGAAATGAGACTTCATAAAACAGAAATCTTGTCATTTGTTTATATTATGTACTATTTTATTATTACCTTCTTCAAACAGAACTGAAGAACTTCACAAAAATTGCCCATATTTTTAACCAAGCCTATCTGAAAATGCCTGAAATCGAAACACAATCTGTATAAGGTCATTCTCTCTTTTATTTTCTGCCTCCAAGCGTCCAGTCAGTTACCTTACTCAGTACAATTGTGTGCTTTCTGGAGAAAAACTGATTCACTTTTAGTTATACAAAATAGTTCATCATTTGGTGCACAGTTCATGCTGACATTTTACATTTCAATTTCACTGACATTATTTCTTTCATGGATTATTGGGGGTAATGTGGTTTAGCCCCAGTCAGCAACCAAGAGCCACCCAGCTTCTCACCCTCTCCCCCATGGTGGGACGGGGGAGAGAATCAGAAGAGCAAAATAGAAAACTCATGGGTTGAGATAAAAACAGTTTAATAGATAAAGCAAAAGCTGCGCGCGCAGCAAAGCAAAAGAAGGAATTCATTCACTCCTTCCCATGGGCAGGCAGGTGTTCAGCCATCTCCAGGAAAGCAGGGCTCCATTAAGTGTAACGGTTTCTTGGGAAGACAAACTCCATCACTCCAAATGTTGCTCCTTCTTCCCCCAGTTTGCATACTGAGTGTGACAACATATGGTATGGAATATCCCATTGGTCAGTTGGGGTCAGCTGTCTTGGCTGTGCCCCCTCCGCTCTCACCTTCTTGTGTCCCTAGCAGAGCATGGGAAGCTGGAAAAGTCCTTGACTAATCTAAGCACTACTTAGTGACCTTAACACCTACTTAACAACAACTAAAACATCAGATCAGTGTATTATCAACATTCTGATACTAAATCCAAAACACACTATACCAGCTACAGTGAAGAAAATTAAATATATCCCAGCCAAAACCATGACAGGGGGGTACAAGTTTGTAATTTGTACCAAATAACATTAAGTATTAAATACGCAAATACAACAGACTATTAAAAGAAAGTGCAATTTTTGTTTCAAACTTGTTCTGACAAAATAGGAAAAATAAACAGTAGTCAGTTTTGTGAATATTTATGAGTTAGACCAACTTATGATTTTGAAAAAAGGAATAAAAATTGTTTGATAATTTCAAAATTAAAGGTTATAATTTCTCAGTTTGAAATTACTTTTATTTCACAGTTTTAGTTAATTTTATTAATTCTAACTAAACACACGGACAACTCAAAATCTTGTGGACAATTTCATTTTGTCCACACAATAGATTTCAAAGATCTCTGCGTAATTCTTCTGATCTGTTTTTTTTTATTTATTTAGCAGTTTTTAAAACATTTCCATTTTACTTCCAAATCACCTAAACGCCTCAAATAAAATATTACTCAGCTCCATTATACCTACTTCCATATAAAATTTGTTTCACAAGTAAACATATTATTCAAAGAAGTTACTATCTGAGAAACTGATTCATTGGAGTGGTTGGCATAGCAGAACACGCACTGACTTCACAGAATCACAGAACGGCAGGGGTTGTAAGGGACCTCTGGAGATCATCTCGTCCCAACCCCCCTGCTTCAGCAGGGACACCCAGAGCAGGGGGCACAGGAACGCGTCCAGGAGGGTTTTGAATGTCTCCAGGGACGGAGACTCCACAGCCTCCCTGGGCAACCTCTGCCACTGCTCTGGCACCCTCACAGGAAAGGAGTTTTTTCTCATGTTTAGCCGGAACATTCTGTGTTCCAGCTTGTGCCCATTGCCCCTTCTCCTGTCACTGGGCACCACTGAAAAGAGTTCGGTCCCATCGTCCTGACATCCTCCCTTTAGATATTTATAAGCATTGATAAGCTCCCCCCTCAGTCTTCTCTTCTCCAGGCTGAACAAACCCAAATCTCTCAGCCTTTCCTCATAAGGGAGGTGCTCCAGTCCCCTGGTCATCTTGGTAGCTCTCCACTGGACTTCCTCAAGCAGTTACACGTTCTTCTTAAACTGCAGGGCCCAGAACTAGACGCAGGACTCCAGATGTGGCTTCACTTGTGCATAGTAGAGGGGGAGGATAACCCCTCTCAACCTGCTGGGCACACTCCTTTTCATGCACCCCAGGATACCATTGGCCTTCTACGCCACAAGGGCACAGTGCTGGCTCATGGTCAGCTTGCTGTCCACCAGCACTCCCAGGTCCTTCTCAGCAGAGGTGCTGCTTTCCAGTAGTTCAGCCCCTAGCCTGTACTGGTGCATGGGGTTGTTTCTCCCCAGGTGTAAGACCCTACACTTTCTTTTGCTGAATGTCATTATGTTCCCTTCGGCTCAGCTCTGCAGACTGTCAAGGTCTCCTTGGATGACAACATCCTTCTGGTGTATTGGCCACTCCTCCCAGCTTGGTATCACCACCAAACTTGCTGAGGTTACACTCTAACCCATCGTCCAGGTCATTGATGAATATGTTGAACAGGACTGGACCCAGCACAGACCCCTGGGGATCACCACTAGTGACAGGCCTCCATCCAGACTCTGCTCCATGAATCACGACCCTCTGAGTTCTGTTGTTGAGCCAGTTCTCTGTCCACCTCACTGTACACACACCAACCCACACTTCCTTAGCTTGCCTATGAGGATGCTATGGGAGACAGAGTCAGTGACAGTGTTCAGATGAGAGCTATTTGTGAACTCTGAAGGCAAGGCCTGGTGACAGACATGTCACTCTACAAGAAAGTATACTTGGAAGGATGCAACATTGTTTTTGGTGTTGGTATGTTGGATGAAAAAATCTTTGAGAGAACTTCTTGAAAAAATCAATTTGAGAAGGTATTTGAGAACTTTTAGTTATATTTTACAATTCCTCTGAGAAATGGATGATAAATAATAATTCTAGAAAGCAGAGTAGGCTGAAATATATAGGCTCTGTAATCATAGTCTTCAGTGCAATCATGGACGTTTGCAAATTTGAGATTAGAGCTGGTCCAGTTTAAGCATAAAAAATGCAATAAATTGGTTTTGAAAGTGTCAAGCCAAATCATATCTGCCAATGATTAAACACCATTTACTTTGCAAACAACAAATGACAGTATCATTTGAAACTCCATAAAAAGGAAAACCAACTAACAATATATTCGGAAAAGCTAGCCATATTAGAAGAGAAAAAGAATGTGACAGAGAAGGAAAGATAAAGCTGCATGGGAAGATACCTATTTTGCTGATAAGCCATCACACCTCAGGGTCTTTTTGGGTTCAGACTTAGCTGAAGTTCTGCATATGGGCTTACCCATCAATCTTTCCTGTACATTTTCAGGTTAAGTGGCTGAAGGTTAGAGAATATTTATTACAAGTTAAATCACTTTCTGCTTTACTTTTTGATGTGGGCCTCAAGACATTCACCCTGCATCTAATGCAGTTTTCTTCCCTGGGTCCAGTCTGGAGTGGTTATTTAATTTCCACATTGCAGGCACAGAAAAACACTTCACTCACTATTGTCATGTCAGGAAGGAAGAATGGAGATCCAGAAAGGATCAAGACACTGGTTTCTATATGGTGAAATCTCATGTTTTCCCAGGGTTCATGACATGGGGGTTTTTCTGGAAGCTCAGCCCTAATGGCCACTCTTCAAGGGACAAAGTATTCCAATTCCAAAAGTTCCAAAAGCATTCCAAATACAATTCCAATTCCAAAAGTTGAGGGCTACAGAAAAAAGTCTCTAGAAAATTTCCATTTGATATAGCTATATTGACCTTTATCAGACCTTTGACTGTAAAATCATTGACAAGCCCCTACCAAGGCCTAGAAACATCTGGGATATAAGTGAAGTATTACATGAGACACAGGGACAAGACAGACACATGGATACTATCACCTCATTTCAGCAGTCAAGCTGATGTATCATGTACCTGATACAGATAGACAGACTGTGCCTTCTTTCCCTTCCATCCCCTTATTTATTTTTTTCCCAGCCAAACTGGCGGATCCTATAAAACAATGACAGATTAACTAGTGTCTTAATTTTAAGCTACGCTAGCTTTTTAGAATGGTTTATTGTGAATCAATTTGCATTTTGATACTATGTGCTGTACTGTCTTTTACTTCTCTGGAAACTTGTGTGGCTCATCTTTTTCCCTGCAGTTGTACTTCTTTGCATGGATGGGCAGCCTTTTTGGAAGGCATGAGCCCTCAGGGACTCACAGCTACATAGGTGCATAGATAGAAGAAGTAAGAAGCCACAGAGAAGTGCTGGCCACTTGTCCTGAGGGTTTTTTGATTCGGCATGTTGCCATTTGACCAACATCTGTCACATCAGACTAGTCTGAAATCCACCTCCAGTCTGACTGGGTCAGCATCTGGGTGGAGTGAGGAGGCCAAAATACTATTGGTCTTTTCCTCTTGTGAGGTTTTGAGGGTTTGGGGGGAGGGCCCAGCTTACATTGCACATGGGAGGGGATTCAAGTGACTTCACATCACCTACCTGTATGCATGCATGTGTGTGCATTGATTAGAAAAAAAATAAAAGCTTTTTTGTTTGGGAGATGTCAGGGCCTGTTCTATTAACCGGGTTTTGTTGCCTGGTTGGTTTTTTTTTTTGTGTGTGTGTGGATGGGAAAAGCAGAGTGGACTTCCTGTTCTAGGGAAACAGAGCAGACCATAAAGTTTCGGGGTCATTGATGCTAGCTACAGTGCTGCCTCCAGACTATCTATGTACACACATGTGTTTCATGGTGTCATTCATTTGTCTTCCTTCGTGACTGCTAGAAAACCAACAGCAGTTGTCCCAGGCTTTATGAAGCTGAACTAGATATTTTGGTTCTGTGTATATGGTATGGCTCTCCAGACCTCTCTCAGAAATAAAGCAAGGTGCAATAAGACACAGTAATCCTCATGGGTTTAGGGATGCAGGCATGATAAACGTCCCTAAAAGTCCTTCAGCATTTAGTCAGATGCCCAAAGGTATAAATCCATCTTCAGCTTCATAGGAGTTCAGTCTTGGCTGAAAACTACCGGTATCCAGACATGGGTATATGGCCTAAAACCATACCAGCAAGAAGGTACTGTTCACAGTGCACACTGGCACGCTGGTATCATAGAGGCTGAAGATTTTTGAGGAAAATGGAAACTGATATGTCTCTGCTGGAAGACCTGAGAGCTTAAGGAAAGCAGATACCTTGAATCTGGCAGTAGATTTTGTCCATGAGTGCCCTACTGCCCACTTTGAGTTGAGGAGTTCAGCTTGGGTGAAGGCCTGCCTGATGCTCTGGATATGAATGATGCAAACCATGTAAGTCTAAGGACATGAAAACCAGCATTTTTAGACCTTGATTACCACCAGCCCAAGTTGAATTTGGTCACCTCAGAAGGCTGTCCTTGCCCATTAAGAATCTGAGTTTGACAGGTTGCAACAGTGGGAACCATTTTCTCAGTAGGCAGGGGTTCTTGTAAAGTGGATGTTAATGCCGAAGAGTGTGTATTGGTTCCTAAAAAGGACCTTGAATGTTGCAATTCCTGATTTAAATCCTTGCAATTGCTACTATTCTTCTCAGAACAGTAGCACAGAATAAGATCCTACATGTAGGTTCAGATGTCCTTTGTGCCAAATCTCCTGTCAAGAATAAAGGGACTTCCTGACGGGGATGCTAGCATTTGGCTGTGCAAAAGGGACTCTCTGCTGTCTCTTGCAGAAGGTTTAGGATGTAGCCATCATGGGTTGAGCAGATGGATGTGTGGTAGGACAGTAGAGGTGGGAGGCTAGACATCAAGCTTTAGCATGTTTTGGGAAGATAATGACGTGTGAAAATGGGATGAACGATGTGGAGTTCTAGATGGAGCTGAGATGTGATTTTGAAAGGAAAAGAGAAGGCTAAGTGTTTCAGAAGGAAAAAATAGAGCTTTATGTGCTTTCTTGGTTGTGACCTCACATTGTCTAATATTGGCCCTGATTGCCATGGTCATTTTTCCATTTATATGGTCCAGAGCAGTTTTTCTGCAGGAGGCTATGATTATATATCAGCAGGAGAGTGTATAACATTTATTTTTCTGTAGACCACAGAAGGAAGAAAAAAAACCTAATCAGATTTTCCTCTGTAGACTCATATCATTTTATCCAAATGGGATGTATTTTTGTCAAGAACATGCTGTTTATTTTGGGGAGCAGAGTCTTAAAAACCTGGTGGTGACAGAGAGAAAAAACTGTATCAATAACAGAAAGTTACTTGCTTCAAGCATAAATAATTTTAAGATCATTATTTGTGCTTTGCAAATAATTGTAGCTCTGTTGTGTTTCTTTGAAATGATTACATGGAGGTTTTCTTTTTTTTTTTTAATCAGATCTATAGTTTCATTTTACTTCATATTGAGAGGATGCAATCAAACACATAAATACACAGTCTGAGTTTCATGTTAATGTTGATCCAGCAAATTGAAGCATTTTACTGTGTTGTTCAGTTGTGTTTCGTGGTTAAACTGTAAAGCCCTATTTGAAATGATAATCACTTCAAAGCTTTCTTCAGGATTTATATCTTTGCCAGTAATCTTGACTTGAAGAATTGATGTTCAGTGGTTAAAACAAGCATTCTGAGCTCTAAGATTATTTAAAGCTATTTATATATCTCTATTCATTTAATTTTATGCACAGTGAACTGATAAGAAAGGTGTGCAGAGAACATCAGAAAAAAATACTTTTTGCAAGAATAAGAGAAGCTGAGAGGGGCAGGTATGACTTTAATTTACTGAATAACAATCTTGGGAGAAAATCTGTTCCTCTGCAGCTCTGGTAATGTGAATGGGAGTTATTTATGTGTATTAGGAGGCCTGTTTTCCCCAAAGAGATCATACACTTTGTATCAATTTCTGCTTAAATAGGCAGCTTAGAATAGTTCTTTCTCCTTATTCAGATATGGGAAGGCAGAGAGGAGAATTAATTTCAGATGGCTTTAAGCAAATGTTAGAAAGGTTAACATTCACAGACTTTCAAATATCTTTTGGGCAGCTGACATTTTCAAATACTAAGCTTTTTCCTTTAGCTGAATTACAGTGCTGGGCAGAAAGCAATGGATGTGTGAAATGAAATATGCCATTCAAATACAGAGAAGAAGGGAAAAACTGCTTGTAACTATTACAGAGAATAAAAGGTAAAATTGAAAGCCTCTGCTACAAGCTGAGTGTTCTGTTTGAGGCATTTCATTTGGACTTGATATATTTTATGTATGAGAAATGCTTGGAAACTTTTTTTCCCACCGAAATATCTCCAAGAGTAATTTATTTTCAGATGAGGAAATTGCCTATTCAAATGAGAGAAAGATGTGGTTTAAACTTCTAAAAAACCACATTGCAAGCTGAACCTGAACAGAAGGCAGTATTACTAACTGGACTAACATGTCTGAGTACCACTTTGGATTCAAGACAGAGTCATTCTGTTAGTTTTTTTTTTGCTTTTCTGTTAGTTTTTTTGCTCTAAAACTGATATGTCTGTAGCATGCACCCCTTTAGTATGGAAACTGGGTACATATTGCCAATGTGCATATGCATATATGTGTATAAAAGATACATATGATTATTGCTGGAGTTAAAAAAAATATATATATTTCTGACGATAGTACAGATACATGCCAATCATTAACTTAAATATGTGATAAAGAGTTTCCCAGCAGCACTGCATCAAAATATTTTGAAGTAATTAATTTGTACCATTTGTACCATAAGTCATATGTATCTTCGCAACAGAAAATAGGTTTTGCCTACAGAAACATGAATGTACAAATGTTGATACCTCCAGAAACATGGATTTGCTAATAAGTCATTAACATTTTTGCAACCTCCTAAGAAACTGGAGCCTGTGCAGTGACACTATATCTACCAATGCTCCTAATAAATTCTAGACCTTGTAGCCTTTTTCAGCCACATTTAAAAAATAGATGCTACTCAGCAATGAGACATTGCAATGATTTTGGCTAACTTTATTAATGTAAGAAACAGGAAGGGAAGGAGCTAATAGTACTGAAGCCAGAGGAACTACTGCTAGAGGAAATTGAGAATATTGTAGGGAGGATTTTGTGATGAAAGTCTGATAAATTCTGACAAGCAGGGGATGTGGATGTAGTGAGAACCTGACATTACTGTTCTTGGATGGATACTGCCAGAGGAGAACGGAAGAACTGCAGTGAGGTTGTTGTAAGGATAGGGTGGAGGTGAGATCTTGTTTTATCTCAATGAAAATAGGCAGAGGGGACATGTGGGAAGTTGGACATAAGTCCATGGCAAAGCAGGTTTAACCATAGTTTTATTGTTGGTGGGATAATTCAGAAGTCTTTAATTCTAAGATAACGATAACAACAGCAGTGATATCAATTGCAGTAAAAATTCCATCATCAAGGTATTGCCTTCCATAAATAAAATAAAGATGAGTTTCTTTCATTAATTTGGCTGTAATATACATGCCAGATCTGAGAACCATGGGCAGTTCATAAGGAACATAAGACAAATTTGACTCGGCGTTTTATTTCAGGAATGGTTAGTCCTTGTTTTAAACATCACTGCATGAAAACATACATGTATCCCTTGCAGCAAGAACTCTTATCAAGTATCTTCTCAGCCATAACTGCAAGGTTATGAAAGTGTCCTTTCCATGTGTTGACTCAACCTGTTCCTTAAATTATTTTCTGAACAGTAAAAGCAGTTCCAAGAGGAGAATGAGGAGCACTGTACACATAGGATGTGGTATCACAGTCACAAGCTAAGAGTGGGTGGGTGCTTTGGTTACTTACCTGAAAGAATGGTTGTGATTCCTGGTGATGGAATCCCCTGTGGTTACTTAAACTCTGGAAAAAAAGATGGGATTTCACACTCCTCCATTTTTTCTCTGCACATTTCCTCTATGAGCTGTTCCATCTGCCGATGGACCTCTTTATGCTTAGTGTCTGAGATACCAAATTATTATTGTGAGCTCTATACAGAGTCCAGTTACCCAGCTCGGTATTGATTCTGCTGGAGGCGTAGAGACCTTTGTTTGATTTGGCCCTGTATATCTTTTCCAGAACTCCATTTCTAGTAAAAAGAGAAGAACTCTGTGACAAGAATATTTTTTTCCTTAAATTCAAAAATGCTTCCAATTACTTTTTATAGGAACCTGTTTAGACGGTTAAGCTTATGAGACCAGAGACAACTTCTTTCCTTCCTTGTTATATGTATGAAAATGAAAGATAATTCATGGTGCCTAGATCTGTAAGTGCAATGCAATTAATGGTTGTCCAGACTTAATTTTCATTAGTTTATACATCCCTTCTTTTTATGGCTGATCATGATACAATGTGTGTTGACTTCTTTGAGATTAAAAAATCCAGCTTTTGCCTATGATTTGACAGTATGTCAGCTAGTATTTACTCTTCACACTTTCTTCTAAACAGTGCTAACTGAAAGGACAAGATTTGATAAATACATTTGTTTAAAAAACCATATGTCTCATATAAACGCTGACAAATATTGTCTGTATAAAACCTGAGATATACTTTAAAAGCCATGTCTTCTAAGTTATTTAAGTACATAGCTCATGCCCATAGATTTAAACATACACTTAAATATGTTTTTTGAATTATACTCTAAATATAACTGAACATATGTCTAGTCCTTGGGAGCAGGAGTATTAAAGAGTGACAGGACGCTAGAATTAGAAATTGAGTGCTAACTTTCTGAACAGCATAGCTCAGTGAAAACAACGTACATGTAACAACAAAGCAGGGTTGTGTGACAAAAGTCTCTGTGGGTGTTGTTGGGGATTGAAAAGGAGAAGTCCTTCTTCAGAATATTTTTTATCTATGACAAAGGCAGACTTTTTAACAACCTACTGCAGCTGAAATACTTAATGATAAATATCCAAGATTATAATGACAGTTACTATTGGTTAATCTTCAGTTAAAAATAACCAAGTTAATTTTTCAACATTAAAAAATTTTCTCATTCTGTACTGGAATAAAAAGAAATATTTTCATGGGATTTGTTTTTAGTAACATGACATCAAATGTTTGAGTCGCAACCAGTTCTCCTAATTATTAGAGCACTCAGCTGAAGGTGGGATGTTCATCTTCTCAGAGAAGTCTTGAACCTCAGTCCACGTTCTACCTAAACACGGTACTTATCAGCTCATTGACTGTCATAATTTTCATTTTTAAGTCCACAGTGAAACCTGAACAAATTAATTGTTGTAAATTATACATTTGTATTCCACTTTCAAAAATTTATTTTGATACAAAAATGAACAAGAGGAGTTGCCAGTCAGGTGTCTACAATTGTCACTTTCTTTGTTGGCTCTGTTGCCTATTAGGGCTATAATTTCAGTTCTGGTCTCAGTTGTTGGTGGTGAAGTAGGGTATGGTGTGGAGGTTTATTTTTTCAATTTGGGAAATCAGATCTATGTTGCATGGTAGAGACATGAGGCAATCAAACTGTTTCTGTTAAAACAGTACTGCTGTATAATGAAACCGAACTATTTAAATTCTTCATTTTGCTTGACATTCTTGGTCTTCAAAATATGTTTAGTGGGTCTTTTAATCTTTTAATAAAAAATACAATTTTCTGCTAAAATCTATATTGAAGGAAAAATTGGAATTTAGGAAACAGGAGCAGAATCAGACACGAAGTAACAAAGAAAGATTAGATAATCTAAAATGGAAACTTTGATGTTGTTAGAGATCTTTGCAGACACTGTTGACCCAAGACCTTATATATTTTTTGTGATATCTTCAGAGATCCTTGAATGTATATGTGTATGTGTGAGATATGCACATTAATTTCATGTTTTTAGATTATTATGTTGTAAAGTTATTCTTTTTATAGCTGAAATAAAGATTTGCGTAAAATTTGTATGGGTGTAAGTAAGTGCAGGAAGGATCCTATAACAGAATGCTACTGGAAATATCTTCAAAACAAAAGCATTGCCATTGGATGCATTTCCTACCTGCTCTCAAAACAGCTCAAGTAAAGAACTTCTATCCTGTCTCTGTAACACCTTTGAGTCCCAAATTTCATCTGATGAAAAACAGCAATACTACTCTTTAAGAAATAGATGTGCTGTTAGTTTTGTGTATTGTTATATCTAGCCATTGACATGAAGCCAGAAATTCCTCTTTATGAAAGAAAGTCTGGAGCAAGGTGGCCATAGCTATCTGTTTAAAGGTCTGGTGAAAAATATCACTGTTATCCAGCCCTGCTACCTAGGTTCACTTATGCAGATGGGTACATGCAGTGAGGGCCTGAAGCAGACATATGACCACTGAAAGCCAACTGTCAACTTGTGTTTGTTTTCATATGGTATTTACTGATAGTTTATATAGTCTATTATAAAGACAGCTAATTTCATGTGCAACATATTAATGTTGTTACAAAACCTTAATAAACATACATATCTGTTACAGTGAATGATGTTTGTGACTATAACCTTTCCTTCTAAAGCACCTGAGAAAAATTATCTTTGAAATTTTTAGGAAGAGTGATATCAGCTACAGATATGCAAACATTGATATGAAAAAGAGAAATAATTAAAGTATAGTAAAGGGGAGGGAAAGGATGAATAGGAAGGAAGGAAGGGAGGGAGGGAGGGAAGAAGGAAGGAAGGAAGGGAGGGAGGGGAGAAGGAAGGAAGGAAGGGAGGGAGGGAGGGAAGAAGGAAGGAAGGAAGGAAGGGAGGGAAGAAGGAAGAAAGGGAGGGAGGGAAGAAGGAAAGAAGGAAGGGAGGGAGGGAGGGAAGAAGGAATGAAGGAAGGGAGGGAGGGAGGGAAGAAGGAATGAAGGGAGGGAGGGAGGGAAGAAGGAAGGAAGGAAGGGAGGGAGGGAGGGAAGAAGGAAGGAAGGAAGGAAGGAAGGAAGGAAGGAAGGAAGGAAGGAAGGAAGGAAGGAAGGAAGGAAGGAAGGAAGGAAGGAAGGGAGGGAGGGAGGGAAGAAGGGAGGAAGGGAGGGAGGGAGGGAGGGAGGGAGGGAGGGAGGGAAGAAGGAAGGAAGGGAGGGAGGGAAGAAGGGAGGGAGGAAGGAAGGAAGGAAGGAAGGAAGGAAGGAAGGAAGGAAGGAAGGAAGGAAGGAAGGAAGGAAGGAAGGAAGGAAGGAAGGAAGGAAGGAAGGAAGGAAGGAAGGAAGGAAGGAAGGAAGGAAGGAAGGAAGGAAGGAAGGAAAGATGGGGAGCTGCATGTGGGATAAAAATAAAACTAGAAAAACACAGATAATAGGAAAAGATGAGAAGAACAGAAGATACCAAATGCTTAGAAATATGTGCCATCAGTCTGAGCTGTTTGGGACAACTGGAGGTCTCTGACTGTTGCTTTGAGAGAGGAGTACAAAAGAAATAGAGAGGAATGTGAGAAATGAATGGAGTATGTATATACCATTTTGCAGGTTGAGAACAAGAGGAATCGGTAAGGACAAAACAAGTTTATGGACTCAGATTTTTTCATGTGTAAGTTAATGCAGATTTAGTAACTTCTGGGGACTTACAGTGGGGTCCCCAGTACAGTACAAGCAGTACTTGTAATGTTAATGAAGATGGAGAAGAAGGCAAGGAGCAGTACCTTTCTAAGAAGTTATCTAGTAGATAAGGGTGCATTATTTTAGCAGTCATTTTGTCCCAGTAGCTAAGGTTCGTTATGAGTTTTGTGATAGTCTTACATATGGTTTGTAAAATTCAAGGGTATGAAAGTGCTTGGTGATGGAGGAAGTCTAAGTTTGGAGGGGAGTGTCTGAGTCCTGAGGGCAAGAGGCTGTCAATTTTTCTTCCAGTTTGACATTTTTTTATTTTCTTGAAATTTTCCTTTCCCTCTTTCTTTTTGCAGGTCTTTTTGTTTGCTTGGATTTCCTGAACTACAGTGACCTTACTTAATGCCTCAGAGCATCCTCTATGTTTAGTGGTACTTGTACTTTGTCAGACCTGTTCTAGTCATCTGTAGTAATTGAAAACGTTGTGTAAGGAGACATAGTGTTTGACTTTGCTGTACTTGTTTCTAAAACTCTTTCTGAGATCAGTGAGAACTGATGCACACAGAATGCAGCCTTGGAATGAAAAGGACTCCCACTCTGCACTTGCTCTAAAGCTGTTTTGCTGTTCCCATAATTATGCTAAGACTATGAAAACTGGGTACATGTTCTCTCATGCTGGCAAGAATGCACTGTCACTGCATATATTAGATCAGTTAGTGATTGTAAAGCATATTCTGCAGTTTTAGGACCAGGCACTGGTTTTTGCACTTTCTGTTCCACATAGATCTGTCTTGTGCAGCCTTTCACAAGGCTTTTTCCTGTTCAGTATCCACTATAATGCGCTTACAGCTTAGCAGGATCCTATCACTTTTCAAGTCTTTCCCCTGTATTTTACTGTTACCTTTGCCAACGGCCTTGCAAAAATGCTGAAATTTTATGAGACTGGGGGAACAAGAGTTCTCTCTGGAGTAGGTTTTTATTTCTTGAAATATATATGATATCAAATTAATAAAGACTTGCCTGACAAGAATCTCAAGATGAGGCTGCTAAGGAATTGACATACAGTGAATACAGTCTCTTATTTAATTTTGAGTTATGGTACATTATTAAAACATACTTAACTCAATGGACTAAACATCTGATACAGGTTTTCTTCCTGTCACATTTTATTTAATATGCTTTTTATAATTGTATATTTCAGTTGAGTTATTATAGCATGTTTACACTGTCTGTTCTTGCTTCTTGCCATTTCTATTTCTGTTTAGAGTACTGCATTTGTATATATTATCTGCAACATTTTGGGAAGACTAGAACAGATTGGACACTAAGAACCAAACATGACCTTTAAGTTTTATTTTTGTGAAAAAGACTGCAATGCACAAACCCAGAAAATATTATTTTAGAAACAGCAAGGACTTCAAATTTATTTCCTTTAAGAATATCCATGATCATTTTATTCCATTAAAATTTGTACTTTCACACTTCTGCTTGCCGTTAAAAATTGTTCTGATGTTTGCCAGGTGGGATCTGAATGGCATTAGTCACTGGGCTATAACATTAGGATGCCTGGAGTGTCTTGACTTCCCAAAAACTTTTAACTGCCACGAAGTATTTATGCCTCAAATGCCCTGTTTATGTGTGTGTGAAAAAAATTTATCTGTGAGACAAAAAAAGAACAAAAGACGTTAATCACCTGAGTGGGAGTGTTACGTTTTTTACTTTAGAACAGAAATTGTTGATTAAGTGGCTATACTACCTGCCATTTATGTCAATAAATAATATTCAAAGGAATTTATATTTTGGCCTAACTGTTGGTTAGGGATAGGCTAGACATCCTACTAAATCTGTTCTTGATATAATATTGTAACTTCATTTTATGTGCTCTGATGCTCCATGTATTTTTTTTGTTATTACAGAAAAACATTGCTATATCTTCTAATGTATTGTTGACCAAATGTGTTTGGAAAGTTTATTTCAACTCTCATCAAAGAAAATATCTTTGCTCCTGGCCTAGGGTTATAAGGAAATATCTCTTATGGTCATGTTTTTTGTATGATTGTATGACTGATAAGCACAAAAGTGCTTAACATTTCAGAATCCTGTAAGCACAGATGATAATTTTTGTCATTTAGTTTAGAGTTAAAAGTTGGGAGTTGACAGGTTTCTTTGCTTCGGTATATGTAATTTCTAGCGCTTTCTTAGGTTACTAACCTAGATGGTATCATGTTTTTAATTTTAGTAGTGAGCTTGGCCACATGTTGACTCCAGGCTTCTACATTTAGAGATTATATACGATGTTAATTCACTCATTTTCCTTTAGGTATTTGAGGACTGCTCAGATTTGGTTTTTCCTCCTTGACTGGTCTCCAGTGGGTGGCATCCATGCCTAACAAAGACCTGTGAGCCTTTTCTAGTCGGAGTGGTTTTATATTTCATTCAAGAGAAAGTGGTATTCCAGTACTAAGACAGATTACTGATTTTAAAAATTAAAATATTTTACTTGAATTACAACTTCTCAACATATTTTTTATTTCTCTGCCCACTAGACTCCAACAGTTTTTGAACAAATGAATTTTTTTGAAGAAAGCCTTGCAATCCTTCTGGACTTATAAGAGATCTGCCCATTCTCAAAAAATAATCTTGCTCTCACTTCACAATTTCTAGATGTTATGCAGCTATTAGACTGGATTTAATGAAAAAGAAAAACAATCAAAAGGGGTAAACACTTGTAAATTCTAATTTAAAATTAGAGTTATGGAAGGAATAAAATGCAGTAGTTCACTAGGCTGGCTAGAGTTTCTGATTATTTCTACACATTCAATTTGTTCCATAAGAACCTTTTATCAATAATATAGACACAGTTCTAACTCATGACCATCATAGGCATGTTATTAGTGCATAGTGCAGACATGTCCTCTGAACACTCCCATTTCCTTCACTTAGCATCTGTGCTGTTAGGTTGCTGTTTCCCCAGCTGATTAGTTGAATATGTCCAAATACAGCTAAACTTTACTTTCACAGAATCACAGAATCACAGAATGGAGGGGTTGGAAGGGACCTCTGGAGATCATCTTGTCCAACCTCCCTGCTTCAGCAGGGACACCCAGAGCAGGGTGCAGAAGACTGCATCCAGGTGGGTTTTGAATGTTCCCAGGGACGGAGACTCCACAGCTTTTCTGGGCAGCCTGTGCCCCTGCTCTGGCACCCCCACAGAAAAGATTTTCCTCATATTCAGGTGGAACTTCCCGTGCTCCAACTTTTGCCCATTGTCCCTTGTCCTGTCTTTGGGCACCACTGAAAAGAGTCTAGTCCCATCATCTTGACACCCACCCTTCAGATATTTATAAACATTGATTATCTCCCCCCAGTTTTCTCTTCTCCAGGCTAAATAAACCCAGGTCTCTCAGCCTTTCCTCATCCCTGATCATCTTGGTAGCTCTCCAGTGGACTTCCTCAAGCAGTTCCCTGTCCTTCTTAAACTGGGGGGCCCAGAACTAGACACAGTACTCCAGATGTGGCCTCATCAGCAGAGTAGAGGGGGAGGATAACCTCTCTCAACCTGCTGGCCGCACTCCTTTTCATGCAGCCCAGAATATTGTTGGCCGCCTTGGCCACAAGGGCACATTGCTGGCTCAGGGCCAGCTTGCTGCCCACCAGCACTCCCAGGTCCTTCTCAACGGAGGTGCTGCTTTCCAGTAGTTCAGCCCCCAGCCTGTACTGGTGCATGGGGTTGTTTCTCCCCAGCTGCAGGACCTTGCATTTGCTCTTGCAGTTTCTTTACTTTCTGCTTTCTGAAATGGCTGTTAGTCATTGATTTCCAAAGATGTATACAGAATGTTGGACTACAGTCCCTCTATCAAATTTGTCTGGAATTCGATAATTGCTTTTAAAAGTATTAGGGGTGTACTGGCAAACAGGCAGTGAAGCAACAGAGTCTTCTTTTTTTCTCCCAGGAAAACAAATTTGTATCTCTCCCGTCTTTGGGGAAAAGGTGAAAAATGCAAATACAGTTGTCAAAAAAAAACACTTACAAACTTTTATTTTCAGTATTCTGGGTTGGACTAGTCTGGTTCAGGCATGACTCTCAGTAACAATATCCTGATTATATTCTGAAATTCTGGGAAATGAGAGGAACATATGTCACCACTGTTTAATAATTTTTTTATAAAAGCTAATGGTTTGGACACCCTAGAAACTTCCCAGCCTATTTTAGCTCTGAAATGGTATTACATTATTGTTATGATCCCACTGCCTCCATGGAGAAGGTCACCTTAGTTGTAGGGTAGAATCCTTAGATAATAGAGGTATCAGTGATTAACAACTGCCTTTGTGGAGGTCCTAAATCTAAATCTCTGAAACTCAGTAACCTCAGAAAAATAACTGGCTGGAGGTGCTGACTTCTGGCTGTGGGATTATGTACCTTCCTATAGATGATTACAGCTATCAGTGACAAGGATATAGGAAGAAGTTAAATGGAGGGAGAGGGTACCATTTTGAAAGAGTCATAGGAAAAAACTGGTGGCATGGGGTTAAACACCTACTTTGGGACTGTAAAGTGGAGACATCGTTAGGGTCCTAGTGCAGGAATTGGAGTGTGTAGGGTATGAAGATTATGGCTTCCTCCTGTATGGGAGAAGGAACAAATCTGGGACCCATATGCTCCATACCTGCCAGTACCAAGAGCTGTGAGCACCAACGTTACCTAGAAAGACTGTAGTATTTACTGTGGGTTTATAATTTAGAGGGAAGCTTGGAAACGTGCATTTAATCTAAGAAGCTTTGTTTTTATAACTTTTCTGGTTACTTCATGGTTTGGCATCAGAAGTTTTTGACATGCTGAAATTTAATCCTTGCAGTTTGCAGTTTTGCTAACAAAGCAGAATAAGCCAAATGATTGTAAAAACTGCTGGTTACTTTATAAAAGCTGTTCTAAAATCGACTATTTCAACTGTTATTCATAGAATAAGAGGAAGTTCTCAAACATTGTTTTAATAGTAGACCTACCTATTTCTTGTTCTGAATCAAGACTAATGCAACAAAGATGTCACAGGGAGTAAGATTCGGAATGAAACATGAAGAAAAGGTTTCAGAGAGTATTACTATACTCCTATATGCATATTCCTATACACAGTGTGCTGTGAAGCTACCTTGTAAATTATGAGCACTTAGGAGATAAATTACTGTTAAATAATGAAAATTCATCCTCAAGTGCATGCAATGTTTTGAGTGTAATTAGGAATAGTGGCGGCACTGGTCAGAGACAAGCTAAAATAAGGATGTAAAAAGGAAAAAAAACATGAGAACCAGATATTGTATTATAAATGTAATGCAGTAGCTAGCATAAAAGGCATAGTAACTCTGTCTAATGCCCTTATGTGACAGTGATTCCATTTCAAAATCAGTCAAATGGGAAAATGTAAAGTGAATATGATAATGCAGAGATTGATTACATTGTTCAGAGAAAAAAAAATGTAAACAGGAGACCCTCACTGAATAATCTGCAGACTTCTTCTCCTCCCTTTCCTCCAATTGGGATGGATTTTGGTTTCCATTTTGTATTTTTAGTTTATTTTTATCATTTTATTCAAGAGAAGCAGTAAGAACCCTTCTTTCATTTAGAAGCGCAGAAGCTGTGATCCTGCTGGGGAAAGGTTCCCGAGCTCAGCTCCTGCTCACTTGGAGCAGTGTCTGATTGATTGCACTTCAAAGCATCTGTATAATGGTGTTCATGTTCTGGTACTACAGCAGACTAAATCAATTAAAATTAACAGGAGTTCTATCTGTTGCACAAGGCAGTTTTCTGCATAAACTGAATTAACAGACGAGTTCTGCTCTTCCATGACTTTGAAGATACTGGCAGTAAAATAATAATAATAATTTTAAAAAATCTATGTTGTTTGGTACAGAAAAAGTTATGGAACTGGTTAATGGATAATTTTATATTTTTTTAAGATGTTAGATTTACCAGTTTTCTAAATGTTGAGCAACACATAATTATATTAAGCTTTTTATTGAGCTATACTTTACTGCCTTGAAGAACCCCAAGGAATACATGTACAACCAGAGACATATTGTCAGAAGTTCAGTCTTTTCATCGTAGGGATTATTTGAAGTTTAAAATAGGAAAATAAAATCCTGATGTATCATTGCTTGGCAGATCCCTGAAGAAAATCCACATATCATGAAGATTAAATTTGTAATCTGCCAATGAAATATGGAAACTATCCTGTCCTGAAATTGAATGTGTGTGCAGTTTCAAGCAGGATATCTGGAAGAAGTAGTTAGGTTGCTGAAGGAAATATATGTTCAATGTAATTTCTGAATATACTTTGTTAGAGTACTGGCATGTAAAGGCTATAAGCACAAATGTAATCCACTGAAACCAAGCCTGAGTGTATTGTTATTGTGCACAAACAACAGCAGTGTCACCCGTGTTAAGTCAGAGTCTTACGACTGAAAACAGAATAAAATTAAGGCTATAGCTGCATTTGTATGCCGGAGCTGGCAGAGGCAGGACAGATGTTTGTCACCAGATGATTCCAAATAAATTTCTTTCCTGTGAAAAGGTTTTCCTTCATCTGTAGCATGATCTCAACAACATATATCAGCCCTTTTCATCCCCAAGGATAGAGGCAGAACAGCTGTTATTAATGCCTAAGTCCGGAAACTCAGAGGTGCTCCCATGCTACATAGTCTTGATATAGCCTAAACGTCTGTGGACTGTATTGAGGAGATAAGATAACATAAATAAAACACTTTTGCATGCTTTAGCTGCTTACCTGATACAGTATAGGTCAAAATTCTCTAAGGAATTAAAAGAATAGAGTTACAGGGTTCAACTGCTGAGATAGCACATCATGCCGCTTCTTAAAGATGAGTATATATGACACATAGAAGTGCTTTAATCTTTGCATATAAACAGGCGTCTGAAACACCTAGTTGGAATGCCTGTGCAACTTTCTTAAGTAGCTGTCATTCAATAACCATAACTTTGTCAGTAGTTTCTACCACTGTTTATTCTTGTTAGTTGTTGCTCTGGTAGTTTCAATAGAAGGACATGCCTCAGAGCATACTCCTATACTTCACACTTCAATTTCACAGAGATTACTTCTCCATTCTTTGATATCAGAAGTGTGTGCCTTTCATCAATAGTGTAGAGATGAGTGGCAGTCCCTCAGCTTTCCTTGATCCCCCTGAGAAGCTCCTCAGCAATCTTTTCAAAATGGTACTGCCAGACGTCCTGGTCCCTGGAGCCATCCAGAGCTCCTCCTCAGCAAATGGCCAAACAGGGAATCTGACAAGATGGCTCAGACTCTGCAGTTCAGCCTGCCATGTGTCAGTTCTGCCTTGTCTGGTCGCTTGTATCACAAGACGGTGTGCGTGTGTCTCCATTCCCTACACCGAACTCCAGCTGCTCCACCACCGGGGGCATCCCCTTCATGGAAATTCTTCTGCACGATTTGAGACAGAGCTACTGATATTTCCAAACCTCTCAGGTGTAGTAAAAAGCCTCCATGCTTGATATGGATTTCCCAAGGTGGTTCCTGGTTCTTCTCTGATTAATTTCCTTCTGTTGCTTTCTTTACCTCCACCTCCTGCTTGCTACTTGGTTCTCTTTTTGGGAAGAAGTAACAGGATCTAGGGGAATATTGCCATATTTGTACCTTTTGCATTCATCCCTGGCCTCAGTTTGTTACCTACTCCACTGCTTTCAGGGTAGGTAGAAGGGTCAACAAAAAAAAATTATTCTTCCCAGCTGCTTCTCCCCCTTTTTCTTAGATTAAAAAAGGAAAAAAATCCCCAAACCCACAACAGTTAGCTCAGCATGCAACTCACACCTGATCAAGATAATATTTGTGGTTTATTATGGAACTCAGTTTTAATACTAATGGATCTACTGCAAAACTTTTTGCACCTTCTCTCAGGTCATTTAAAATTGTACATAGCACTGTATTTTTAAATAAATGAAAACTTTCCTAACTCTAATGACAGCAGTGGGCGTAAAGACACTTTGCCCTTTTTTCTTTCACTACATGGGTGAGAGGTTTTAGCTTTAAAGGCTGTTGCAATTCCATTATGGCAAATGCCAGCAAGGGCTTTTAATAAAGCAACTTTGCAAATGAGTTTGTTCATGAACTTTCCAGGAGGGGACTTCTGTGGGTGCAGGATGCTTTTTCGTGTTAGATCACTGGCTGCATTATTATAATGTGTTTACCTTGATGCCAGCAAGACACTCAGTTACATCTGGCTTTAGAAAAAACAGTCTCTTTAATGTTTTGGATGGATAAAGGGCCCAAACCCATCTAACTAGCTGCTCTTTGTCCCAGGCTTGTAGCTAAATCAATGACAAATGAGGTTTTAGGCTATTAAAAGTCCTCTACGTGCTCTTTCTGTCTCTCCTCCTTGCCAACTTAGGTTTTCATTGATTTTATCTAATTGTCATTATTACTTTTGCATAAGAAAGTACCCTTTTCAGAAAAAGAACAGAGTAAATCCTCAAATTGCCCAAAGCTGAGAGAGAAAAAAATGAAGATTTCGATTACAATGACTAATATTAATTGTATGTTAGTAGTCCCTAGATTTTTACTTGGTAATTTCTAACTGCACAACAAAGGCAATAATTTAAAATCTACAGGTGTGACTAAGACACATAATGCATTAGGTTGAAAGGAGCACCACAAAATTTATAATTAAAGTAACAAAAATTAAAACACTCTGAATGCTTCACCTGCTCACTGACCCAATGATCAGAAGTTATCATTACAGATAAATTTGAAGATTTTAAAGAATGCTTGCGTACCTAGTGGTGGAGGGAAAATGCTGAAGTGTTGTGTTTTCTCCAAGTTACAGTTCTTTATTACGTTTTTCCTGTATTAATCCTATAAATTGTTGTGCAGCAGTATGTGGTGAAAACAGAAAAAGAGGAAAAAAATGAAATCTATGTTTAAATATATGAAGTTTTAATGTTCACATTTTTTGATTAATTTACTGGTTTAGAGCATTACTGTGTTTGATGGGAGTTAATTTTGGTCAGGAAATTTTCATGTGGCACTTTGTGATCATCCAAAAACTGATACCAGATTAAGTTTTCTTGGATACTGAAATGAAGAATTTGAGTCAGTTTTAATTTTTTGTTATATCACAATCATTTGGACTTTTCAAAGTTTGCATATCCCGTCTAGGAAACCATTAATTAGGGTTTTGCTTGCATTCCTGTACTTGACCGCACTAAGTGAGACTCTGTACAAAGCAAATGTTCATGATACCTAGGAGGAACCTGTTACAGCATAACTGCTAACACAAATCCAGAAACACTCTTCTTTGCTTGTAGTCTAAAAGTCATTAATTATTGCAAGCTAAATGTTAAATCTATTTATGAAGCTAATTTACAGGGTTCTCTTTACTGAAAACCACTACAGGTCCTGCGAACAAAACAGTCCAGCCTTTTACCCAGACCCAGTAGCACAGCTGGCAACAGAGAATATTTCTGTCTCTTTGTACCCACCTAGCAGTGAAGTAAATCAGATAAACTGCTCATGAATCAATTCTTTCAAACTGTAATAATTTAAAGCTTGGCATGACTCTAGAAAGTAACATTCTGAAATGTCAGTAGAGGCTATTTCGTATATTTAATCAGAAAATAAGAAAGAAATTCAGAATAGATTATATTCTGTAGCATGGTTCTGCCAGCTATTTATTTCAGTGCTTAAATAATGTCATTTTCAAATCTCCTTTATTTTATTTTCATATCTTTTTAGGTCCTTTACTGTTTTTGAATCTCGGAGAAAAACTATAAGATGACTATTTTTTAATAGCTTAACTATTTTTCTTGATCTTACTATATTGTGAAATCTAAAGAATCTACTAGCTCACTTTTAGTAGGATATTTACCTTACATGCTATAAATTAATGGACTATTATAATAAAGCAGTGTGCATCCATGGCCTTATTAATAACTTTCTAAATTATCTTTCCATTTTCTTAGAGAGAAAAATATTATTAAATGGTGGTATTTCTTCCATACCTTGCATTTAAAAAATTTTTAGTCCCCTATTTCTTCAGTGGCTGTAAATCTGTGCAGTTAAAATAAACTCAGGGGATAATAGCAATTGCAGTTATTGAGAATCAGGTTCAAAATGTTTAGGCTATTCATTGCTCTAACTGATATTTCAGTGCTCTAACATGTTCAACACCCTTATTTAATCCTGAAAGCATTTGAAATAACTCATTGACTTTGATGGAAATATTCAAAAAGCAAAGCCTGTAGATAGGTGTTTTGCTATAGTAGGGTGTGTATTCAGCCTATTTAAAATCAAGCCCTTTTAAAGAAACTACCAAGTGGCTGTTTTCTTCTGGACTTGTTCCCTTTTCTGCCTAAAAGAGCTTAGACTTTTGCCTTTCAGTTGTGTTGTAACTACAGCAAGATATAACAGAGGAAAATTTCTTTAAGTTAAGGACTCAGGCTGTAAGTATAAATTCTGTGCTAAATTTTGCATGAGCTACTAGCTACTGCACTTGTACCTAAATGCTGTATGGCCCAAGTTATGGCAAGAATTAAAGCTCACAGCACAAATGAATTTTAATAGAAACATATTATGTCAGACAGCCATTTCACTGTGTGGTTTCTGTCAAAATTAAATGGGGTCATATGTCTCTTTCATAAAAAGCTATTATGCACAAAAAACTTTTAGTTTTAGGTGACTATTTATTTTCTCAGTGTAAATGGGTTCCTGGTACCGCACAGAAATGTGGTTGTCTTTCTATGACTGAGGGTCCCATTATGCATCATTAAAGGCAATGGAAACTTTGTTGTGGAATCCAACATACCACTCATTTGGATTGTTTTGGAAAAAGGCAGGTGTTTGGTTTAACTTTTTTTTTTCTTTTCATTAGTAATATTACTTGTCCTATTGATAACCACTACTCTAATGTTAATGACAAGAGGTTTTTTAGGGAAAATATTTTCATTCATAAATGCCATACATGTTTTAGCAAAAGCATAACCATATTTCCATATAACCATGTGTGTCAGATACTGCCACCCAGCAGTAGACCTGTTTGAAAGGTCTACTTGAACTTAAAGCAGTACTTTACCATCAGTGGTAGCAGCCTGTTCTGTCTGCATTTTTAATATTGTTATCAATACCAGAGGTTATCGTCTACCTTTAAAAGATCTTTGGTCAGCCACTACAGGTTTTGTTTTTATACTGAAAAGTTTTTTGTCCTATTACTTGCTCTATGTGATATGTGTGTGCGAAGATAGCGACCAACAGCAAACAGAAGGATGCCAAAATCGGGATTTGAATATTTCTGTACATATTGCTAGCTTTCAATCTGGTTGAATCACATTTGCGTTGTACTGAAGAAGAGTAAAGCTTAGGTTATCTGCTAGTGGATCAGCTTTAACATGATTGTCCTTGCAGCCAAAGGCCTGAATCATCCAGAAGAAGGAGCCTACAGAAAGGAGTGTGTGAACCTTCATCAGTCCCGATGCATGGGAAGTCAGGAATTGTTAATTCCTATTTATTGTACCATGACAATTTTTTCTAGACAGGAGAATGAATTATTGTAGGGATTCTTTTTTTTTTTTTGTACTATGTTAAATCGTGACATGTATGTGTGAAAATAAATTATTATTTTTTAGTATGACTAACCAGAAATTTGTTAGAATAATACCGCTGAATCTGACCCGGTTTAAAAATTGCAAGCAACTTAACCTTTAGCCTGTTACTTCTTTGGGCCTTTAATTCAGACTTTTTGTGTAATATATGTGTCCAAAAAGATAAATGAATAATGCTTTCTTAAAAACATTTCTGCTAATTGATGCAGTTGTGACTGCTGTACAGTAATAAGACTTATTGCTTTTTTGTTACACTTCAGCTTAAAAACTGGAGATGGACAAATTAATATGAGGAAAAATGTGAAGGATTCAAATAATGGAATTCCTAAGATCTGATCGTTTCTTTCCGTTTTCTCAAGAGATAACGTGTCCAGTGTAAATTATTCCTAGAATTCACAAATGTTATGGTTATGCATCTCAAGGCATATTGCTGAAAGACAACTGCCTCTGGCCTAATCTGTCTTCTACCCTCTCCATCAGTTTTGGTTCTTAATGCAAATGCTTAAAAGCTCTTTAAAATAAAAATGTTCTTACTGAGTCACTTCTATGCAAATATTTGCCTTGTACTTATGTCCCCATGTGTGTATAATTCAAATGTCTGAAGCTCAGTAAGGTGCTTGTACACAGTGATATCTATGTCATCAGATGCTGTATGCATCTGGAGAAACATGGTATAGCAAGCCTGTTTATATCCCCAGGCTGGGAACCAGAATGTGATGTTGCTCAGAAATAGGTTAGTTACACTAACAACTTTAAAATATTAAAATATATGGAAATATAGCATCGTCTTTCTTCTAGTCCTAAATCAGAGCAGTTCCTCTGCCTTTCAAAATTTCTCTCTTTTTTTTCTTCACCACAAACTAATATAATACTGATTAATCTTATGTATAGGATTTGCTGTTCTGTTTTTCCCCCCCAGATGGCTATTCCTTCAGTGCCAAATGATTAAGAACACCTGACATATCCTTTCCAATTAGACCAGTGGTCCATTGAGTCCAGTAGTCTATCTCTTATAGTAGGAACAGGAGATGCTATTTAGGGAGAATGTGATCCTGGCCATCATCTGTGCTCCGTTCCTGTTATACTCTGCCAGCATCCACAATAACAGTATTTGAGCTGTTAGGAGATACATTCCTGATTGTCCTTTTTGATATGGGCATGTTGTCCATTTCAGGTCACCCATGAATTTGTTGAGTTCCTCTATGAAACTTATATTGTTCACTTTCACAATCTCCTATTGCAAAAAGTTCTACAAATTAACTTCCTGCTCTATGCAAAGTACTTTTGCTTAAATTATCTATTATTAGTTCCTTCAACTGCTTCTTGTACAACTTTAATTTTGCATAAATTGGTGAATAACATCTTTTTATTCAGCATATCCACAAGCCTTATGCTTCTCAGCCCCATCTCTGTCTGTCACCTTAACGCTTCTCAATCACATCTCTGCTCCCCTGCACTGCTTGCAAATTGTACAATGCTAGCTTATTCAAGATGTCTCTTGATGGAACAGTCACTCCATCCTTTTTATCCTTTCTTTGGCCTTATCTGTACCTTCCTCTGCCTCTCTTTTTTTTTTTTTCCTAGAGATATGGAGACTAGAACTGCACACATGTAAGATGCCAGAGTGCCCAAATTTAATAAGGCACAAAATGGCACCTTGGTCTCAAAAACCTTTCTGATGGTACTTGAAATATGATCAGAATTTTGCTGACTTTTTTTGAGATAGTATATTTTTGACAATTGTCAAAATTAATCTCAAGATCTCCTTCTTGAATTGTAACTTCAAGTTCCTAGCATTGTGTAGGCACGATTTAGATGATTTTTCTCTAGTGACATTACTTTCTTTTAGCAACATTGAATCATATCTGCCACTCGCTCAGTCTTGCAAAGTCTTTCTGGAACGCCTTGCCATTGACTCTGCATTTGAATGCCAAAAAGAGCTTACTGTTGTCTACAGAACTGAAGATTAAGTAGCTGGTCCATTATTTGTTTTTCTAAGAATTCAATGAACAAAGAAAAAGAAAACAAAAAATCGCCATTTTTCAGCAGTGATACCTGCAGTCTTATGCTTTGATGAAGCAATATGCTTCTGAAATACATAAAAGCTGAATGCTGTTTAGTTTTAGATGCTGGCAGATCTCAGATACATGTTCCTAGCTTTATATTTCAGGCATGAGTATACAATCCCAATGAATTTTCATTGCACTTAGAGTTTTAATTTGGAAAGGACCATTTTTTTTTCACAACAAATGGAGTAGTTAGGATTATGATTACATTTTCTTCAGAAATTCTTTCTAAGGAATTTTTCCTTAGGCACTTCGTATTATGCCTTCTAGATATGATTAAAGATATGGCAATTCTGATAGCATAAGTAAATCCCAACACGGTGTACAATCATCGCAGGTCAGTTTTGTTAAAGAATGGGTAGCAGCTGTATTCTCCACACAAACCATTCATGATATGTAGAAACTGAGAAGTCCAAAGATATTCTTTCTTATTAAAAAAAAGTATACCACAATATGTCATGTATACACCAAGAGTGCACTGCCTAATGAATATCAAACCCTCTCAATGACTGGTCTTGAACTCAGCTGTCTACTGCACTGTATTGATTTATTACGACGGTTGTCTCTGAGGACTGTTAAACATAACAAATATATGTGTAAATGCCATTTGCATGAATGTATTGTTTACATATGTATAAAACAGTCTTTCTCCAATACATAGTCCAAGATTACTTCACTCTAGGGAGTGCTTTGTTCAGGTAGTTCTGCTATTCACCTAAGTCTGGCTCCTTGGGTCTCTGTGGACCTTCGGGAGGGCCTCAACTGACTTTGCATCATCAGGCGCAACCACATAGTCACATGCCAGAACAAGGAAGTTGCCACGTATTTGCTCTTTAATGCATAAAACCCCCAAATCTGATGGGCTAGCACAGCTCCCTCATGTTATTCTGGACACTGAAGTGAAAACACTTCCATGAAAGTATTGTTACGTCATAGGGTCAGAGCTTGCTTAAAGCGATATAAAGCTCAGAGGCTTCTTTGTCCTCTTTTATCTAGCAGCGCCAAGGTCATAGACATATCTCTTTTTCAGACAATTTTTCAATCAGTTCCCTTTCAATGGGAGATTCCTTCTCTTTTTGCCTTTCCATGTGTCCTGTGGAAAGACACACCTCAGAGTCAACTTGAGTGAAGAAGTGCTTTTTGGTCACAGTGAAGTAGGGTAGGAAGGAAAAGCGCTGCAGTGCTAGCAAGGCAAGTTATCTCATGCGAGTTGCCCACATTATAAGACACTGTCTGTGCCACATGGTTCCCTGAACCAGGTCAGTTCAGAATGGGGCAAGAAAGTAATTCTGTCTGCTTTGACAAACAGCCTGTGCCGACTACTCATGCTTCTGGCCTTATACAATCCCTTTAACTGGGGATTCCTAAAGTGTGGCTAAACCAGGAAATAGTAAAATAGCAGTGACGGAGGTTACGTTAAAAATTTGTATCTGCACTAAACCATAATATTAATCGCTATGTCAGTTTGCCCAGGTGTTTATTCAGAATGTGTCTGAGTGATTAGATAGATGTTTCAGTTGTCAACATATGAATACTTGTGCGTTCACTTTGAAATGTGCATACATGTACATCATGAGAGTTTTTGGTTGCTTACAGTGGCTTTTTTTTCTGTCCCCCCTACCTGCCTGAGCACTAGCAGACAAGTAGAAAAAACCCTTAATATCTTGGAAAGCAATTCAGAATATGAAGAACTCTGGAAGAGTAACCATAGATCCTGCTCTTATATTTTAAGTGTTTGCCTCTTTCCCTCTGCACTCAGGAGACAAATTGCCATTGGAACATATGTTTCTCCTCTAAATGTTTTTTTCAGCAGTAACATCACCAGTGGTCCATACTTTTTCCTTAAATGAAGCAGATGGTTTAAAGGTCCTGGCATTAGCTGCACTGATTAAAATTAATAAGTAAATACATTCTACTCTGCTGATTTCTTTGCCTTCATGTCTATAGGCAATAATGGCTGAATTAGGAAGTATTTCACTGAGAACAATATGGATCATGAATTCCAAACTGAGTTGTGCTGTGGCTTACTTAGAGATCAAACAATGAATTTGAAAGTAAAAAAGCTTATTTGAAAGTGAAAAAGAAAATATCAGCTTTCACTGGTATTTCCTCATGTTTTGCATAAACAAGTTTCACATAATTCAATTTTCAACTCTTCTCCAAGGAGGCTGTAGCACATTTTTAATATAATATATGTCATACCCTGGAATGTCTCTCTGTGATTCCTCTCCTATTTATTGATTTTTATTTCTGACAATTACTTCTAGGCTGAGTTCTGCATACTAAATCATTTGTTTGCTTTTACAGAGGATAGATTTAAATCAATTATGCTCTTCTACTTAAAACTTTCACTGTGTCAGAGTACTCCTATTTCACTTTTGGAGTTAGATTCACAAGCCACTGCAATCAGATAAAGTCTTTTGGTTGATTTCAGCAAGCTTTTTATAAAGACTTTTGCTTTTAAATTTTTAGAGGTAGATCCTCAGTGAGACTAAGTATTGCAATAAAAAGTGTAAAAATTTACAGTTGTAGACTTTGCTACTCAACTTTACCAAATTCCCTTTTGTGTGAATTTGAGGTTAGAAACTATGGGCAGTCTCATCCTGGGTATCAACAGCTATGTGATAATTACCGGCTACTGTAGTCATCTGTCAATATTCTTTTTGTAATATGGGATTCGTGTTGATACATGAAATATCACCCTGCTAGATTGAACCTAAGCACTCACATGAGATCAACTACAGTGTTTAAATGTTACAATGCTCTTTGGAAGTTATGGCCCTTGCCGACTGATAGTATCTGGAGGATAATGAAGGCGAAGGACTATCTGAGAAAGTGACATTCGGGGGGAAGAGGGGATGATTATGGCTGAGAACTCAGCAATGGCCACAGCTCATTAAGTAGTGTGGACATCCTTGTGTGGAGTTTACAGAACACAAGGAAATTACACAAGTAAAACCTCACAAGACACTGACTTGGGAGAAAATTCCTAAACCCAGAAGTGAAATAAATATCAAGACAACACCTATTTCCCAGTCTTCCACATAATTTTGTTAAATCACAGAAGTTATTAACAGTTTACTAGTTTCAGCAAAATACATTTCATAGATTCCATGGCAGTCTTTGAAAGTGTTCTGCTTATTATCTGTGCCAGCATTAAAGTGAGTCCTCAGCGTGCAAACTATTTGATGTACCATTGATACAGCCAAAATTCAGCTTTGTCAATACGTAGTGAGTTTTCTTTTATATTTAAAATAACAACTAGTATAATTGCTTGGTATCAGTGATCATACACTAACTTTTCATAGAATTCTATACATGCTATCACTGTCTCTACTTTCTACTTTCATCTCATACAAAAATGTGATCATTCACTTTCATGCCCTGCTTTCAAAGCAGAGAAAATAAAGTGGCTCTGAATTTGGCTCTAGTCTTTAATGGCTTCCCGTGATTTGATGAAAGAGTAAAATTAGTCCTGTACTTACTGCTTTTGTTTAATCTCTGAGCATGCTGATTGTTTTGCAGAAAAACTTTGAAGTGAGTGTGGGTCAGTTTCAGGAAAAATGAGGTTATACTATAGTGTTCAAATGTGAAGTTAAAGGTTTTTGGTAAAATATAAGAATTGTTTGATGCTAATGTATTTCATTTGGTTTTTTGGGGTTTATGAACCATGAAACTGCCTGGCAGGAATGCAGCCAGCTGTTTTGTCTTCTGTTTCGTTTGCCAAGGGTTTATTCTGTTGTTATATCAGACTCCTGGAATAAACACAGTATCCCAAAGAAGTATTTGCAAGGGTGAAGCCAAGGTTCTCTGTATGTTTTTTTCTAACAGCATGTCACACTGGTATGTTTGCCTCACGTTGGAGGAAGAACAATCTGAGTAGCATGATAGTAATTTGCCCCAGAGATATTACCAAAGCAAACTGAAGGCATTTTAAAGCTAGATAACTACCTAGAAATAACTGAATAAAATGAAAATATATGTTCTTTTAGGCTTTGGGCTGCATTTACCCTTGAAGTACTACTACAACTGTTTGAAAAATTATTCCACTGATATGTTTGGCTGCTATTTAGATTTTTTTTCTTGACATTTTCTTCAGTTTTGTTTTGAATGATGAGGATTAACAAATCAGAGCTAATACGCTAGACCCATTCCTGTTAATCCATTCATGTCCGGGGAACATTTTGTCGTCCTTACTGATGAAAGGTGGCTCTAATGTCACTCTGCAACTTTGGGGATGTAAGTAATGGTCCTTTATCTTTTTTGCTTGAAAGTAAATGTACATAATTTCTGTGTCTTTCCTTCAGTTGTCCACATCTTCTGCAGACTCTGAAGGTATTAGTGTGCATTTATTACTGCTTCTAAAGCACTCTTTAGCAATCATTTAATGAAGCAGCCAAACAAACTGCTGTGTAATCTGTTAATATCAGCGTTTACAATGTAATTAAGATAAAGTGTTTGAAAATGAATGTCTTATAGTTTTACGTTTAATTAGTTTCTGCTGATTACCACAAAACACTTAAAACTGTAATAGCTAAACAGAATAATTAAAATCATTAAATGAGGCCTCAGTGTCTAAACTGCAAAGGTGAAATTATGTTCTCCTAGATCATCTATTGCTTTGAGGTCTCTTGACAGAAAATATGTCTGCTGTAATATCTGGCCTTCATTTTGATATTCCTGACTTACGCTACTTGCAAGTTGCGAATCAGAGAAAAATGATCCGGTAAAATTAAATTAGATAGCGGCTAAATTAAATAATAGATGTAGTAATAGTGTGAAAGCATATGGGTTTTATTATGTCAAAGTAAATTGTATCTCAAAATCTGGTGGGCTACTGCAAGCTACATTCTTTGCCATGTTTCTGATTACTCTGTTGGAGCTGAGTATTTGAAAGTGCCCCAAATGAACAATCTTTCTGTGTATTTCACCATGTGTATCCTCAATATCTTCTGTGACTACAAATTGGAGAGTAAAGGCTTTTTGTTTAGAAACAGTAAAAGATGGCAAAACAAATATTAATTCCTTCCAAATTGTACCTGATTTTGGAAGACAGGAAAGATTTTGATAACTGCATTATCATATCATTCTCCTCCCTCTCTTGCTTTCCTCCTCCTCCAGTCAGTACTACAAAACCACCCTCTTACCAACATGGACGGCTTCTGCAAAAAATCTACAAATATCTATTTTGTGGCTGCTCGTGTTGTTATTACAAATGGGTGTACACTTGGTGATATTCTAAGGCTTTTAAAAGTGTGGCTGCATTAGTGTTTAAATGTTTATGAAGAGTCCACTTGGTTGTCACTACTGAAAGTGCAGAGGAGTCTCAGAACATACAAACTTGTTTCCTCTTAGATGAAATTTAACTGGACGATGCACTCCTGGAGCAAATCTAATGCAGTGCAGCCACAATAGGAAATCCAATCCAAAGGACTACACTGGAGTTTTTCTCAAAACTAGAAAATTAAATGTATGAAGAGTGAGGAGTAGATCATCAACACCAACTGCTCTGCTCTTTAGGTCTATTTCTGTTGATCCACAGAACTTGCAATGTAGATGCAGCCTTAGAGCAACAACTATAATCAAGGCTGGGGACCTCAGGCTCAAATACAGGATCGAACTGCTATATGCCAACTGTACCACTTATTGTATGTGGTGATTATCAGCACGCACATTCTTAATCCTTGACAAGAGTGAGATAATGTGTTTGTATAGCCTTTAGTGATACAAAGCTAACCTAATTCAAGTAATATGGTATCAGCTAAAATCATTCACATAGACACTTACCACAGATTTGCTGATACTTAGGGTGGGATTCATCACAATTCAGCATACTGCAATTGTTGTGAGATGGAGGCCTTGATTACAGCAGCAGTTACCATTTAAGAGAAACAGATGCAATCTCTTCATTTGCTGCAGCTCATGGTCTTGCTAGTGCTATAATGTTTGTAATGGGTATACAAATCTAAAACATTCATGGATTATCACTTTGCTGATCTGAATATGGTAATTCCTCACAGTTTTTTCTTTTTTTCCCTTCTCTATGATTGTGTCTATGATAATAAGGACAAACTTCAAGCAGCGCTTTTTTTTTCATTATTTATGTTCTTATTTGTCAGGAAATGAGCTGACATTAATTCTACCTAAGGAAAACGGGCCTTAATATTTTCTATTTTTACTGTATCGATGCACTTGAACTGAAAGAAACTCATGGGTGTATTAAAGAGGTCTTGTGTTAATTTTGAAAGCTGAGGAGGTAGATTGTAGTTTTCAAATCTAAAAAAAAAAAGTTCAGGAAGAGTTCTGAAGATATAAAGTTAACCAGAAAGTCACTTTGGCTGTAGGTACTCTAACAAAATTAACATGCTTGAGCTTGTTCCCTAGTGCTGAGGCCAACTGCCATGGAAAACTTCATATCAAAGAGATACTCTTGCTCTCCCCTAAACAGGGAAACTACACCCAAACTGACAACTGGAGTTTGGTTTCTGGGTGTCCTAACTTCTGAATGAACCTCAGGGTTCATTCAGCCTCTTACCTAAGAGGATACTTGGTGATTGCCATGAACCAAAACCATAGCAATTACAGTATACAGACAATTGCATTCTAATGCCCAAGATTGTCTCCTGCGCTGCTAAAGATGCATGCTATGGATGAGTACTAGCATAGGTGTAACCTGACTGTTCCATTGCTTGCTTCTACTGGATACAGGAGAGTCAGGCCACCAGGAATGTGGGGTGTACCATGCAGTACATCTCTGCATCTTAGAAGCAGCTGAGATTAAAGTCCTGGTTCACATAAGTATCTTTCCGAGCTTGTGACAATTTATAAAGTATTGTCAATATCTATCAGAATTCATTGTGTGGTGATAATGTGCTTTGATTTTTTTTTTAAGTTACTGTGGCCATTTTTACATATTTATTATATATTTATTATTTATTATATTCTTCCAATAAAAGAGGCATTTGTAAATAAAAAATATGAAAGATGTTATGTTGTAATAACATGAATAAATGTCCAGAAGAAAAAAAAAAATCATAGCATTTTGTCAGGTCTGCTCTGTGAAATATATTTTCTTCATATATCCCTAAGTTTGAAAACATGCCATGCCATTTGTACATTTATATGCATCTAGAGTCTTTATTTTTTTCAATACCTTATTATGAGTAAGGGAAAGTACTATTTTTTAGGCCTTCTATTGTTTTATAAAAACCAATTCCTAAATCACATGTTAATGTAACCATATTATAATGTTGATTTTATTTCCTATTTATTTGTTCAGGAAACATAGTCTCGTTATTTATGTAAGTGGTGGATGAAGTAGAGGTATGATTAAGAAGTATGTTGGTTTGATGGCTGATAAAAATATTAGGCTTCTTCCATTACAGACTTTATATGGAGGAATCATTCTTTCTATATCAGGATCCAAAGTGATTAATCCTTCATGTTTGCATAATCAAAGGACACACCACAGCAGAAAAAATGCCAAATGATTGTATATTAAATTAATTTAGATACCCATTATTATAGATTATTGCCTGAACTAAACTGTGGACACTAACTAGAAAACTTGTGCTGAACAACACGGCTTCACATCTCAATATATTCTTTTATAATTAACTAGACAGCAAATAAAAATGAAAAGCCTCTTGAGCCCTTGGTAATTATTTCGTTCTTCATTTTCTTGAATTAGAAATTGAATATGTATTTCAGTCATGGGTAGCAAAGTGAATAAGTACACTTGACTATGTGATCTCTAAACCTCTATATTTTATCCAACCAGGGCTTTGTTTGATCACACCAGTAACTATTATTTAAAGACTTTTTAAATTGTACATATGCCAGTAAGTATAAAAGAACTAAATATGTACATTTATAACTGCATTTTATTTTTTCTACTGTTAACTTATTATTTAACCATCAAACATGAAATAAACTTAGAGAACTACTTACAGTTAATTGATAGTCAAAGCTTTTAGGAACTGATGTAAGCACACCAGAAGTTTAGGAAACATTTACCTTAAGCTACATCTGTTAAATCCCTGTGTAGGAGGGAAGCGAAAGAATCTGTAGTAAATGTTAGGAGCCCAACTGTGAGGCAAATTGTCCAATTTGTAGATAGAAGAATAAATATATAGCCACTGTGCACATAAGTAGAATGTGGAGTAGACTTTCTTGTAACTTATTACATCTTCAAAATGGTCATAATGCATTTTGATGGTTCTGTAGATTGCTTGGACTGTTTAGGAATCATGTAGCAGAACCTGTGAGTGCATCCTCTCACATACATTTTCCAGAGACCGGTGACCACGTGGGGAGAAGGCTGCATTCCTAGAGCAACAAAGGGAAAGCAGTCTGTCCTGAAAACAGAGACTTAAGTACACCTTACTTTGCAACATCTGCCATAAATATTCCGCCTAAAGGATGCCCTTCTGCTGCAATTAATACAAAGAAAAGTGAGAAGTAAAGGTTACAGAATGCTTCTTCCAAATGCTGATAGGGCTGAAATCATGAAGCTCCAAGCAGGGAAGTAGGGGATCCATTGTAACAGTCAGGAAGGGCAAAAACTAGACTTTTCGAAGCAAGTAAAAGATCTTTAGCTTTTGTTCCAACAACGTGCTAATTCTGGAACTCTGCCCATATTTCCCCAAGGAATGTGAAGAGCTATGTATGGATTAGACCTGTCCCCTTCATTTGAACCCTATCAACCCCTACTTGCTCAAATTCATTCATGGGGGAAGAGGAGGAGAAGTAGATAATCAAGTCCTACTACACAAATAAATTTATGAATTTTTTTTCTTTTATACAAACTGCAAACTCTTGGCCTTTTAATGAAGTCACACTCTCACAGAAAATTTGTACAAAGAAAGCTAGGTTTAGAGAACTAACATTTTTTTTTAGGTAAGGAGAAATATGCTGGGCTGCACAGGCTAAGAATATTTTGCAGAGAAAAGAGGGTTGAAACAAGTAACCCGTTAAACACCTAACTTTCACACCTATAACTTGGCCCACAGACCCAGAAACACAGTTATGACATTATTTCAAGAATAAGCAACTTTTTTATTTATTTCTGGAAAGTATAGCTAGACTAATATTTCAAGATGTTTTGTGAACCTTTGAAATATTTGGATGAATATGTGCCAAATACCTATAGGTATATTTGTTTTGATAAGACTTTCTAGAAAACTTAGTGGAAAGAATATTAGGGACAACAGAAAATTATCTTTTACATGCATACCTTCCTTTCCTTTCCATTTTATTATGTTGAGTCACACAGTTGATCTGGTCCATGTGCCAAAGAGTATCTCAAGCTATCCTACTAAGGAAAATGAGTTTGGATGTTTACTTATTTTAAAGCCTTGATTCATTAGCAATACTGTAAACTAACTTACTTGGCACTAAGGAAGAAATCTTCTGAATTTAATATCATTATCCATATGCCAACTATCTGATCTCATGATTAGCTGAGTTATAAGCAGAAATTTTACTTTAAAGTTTATGGTGAAATGACTTGTGAAGTTGGTCCAAATCTGTGCATAGATGATAACTGACAACAGTTCTATGTATCTTTGGGCAATAATATATCTTTGCTAGAAATAAGTGCTAAAACTCTTATTTGGAATACTCCTGTTGAAAAGTCTTAGGTCACGGTTTAATTTCAAGGTGATTATATAGAGGGTTTTTTTTTTCCCCCATCATTAATGACTCATTTTTAGTGAAGAATAGATTATCTGGATGTTATAAAGTAGGGAATATAGACAAAAATTAGGAAATTCTCATTAATAAACTATGTAATATATGATTTTTTCCAGTTAAAAAGAGGTATGAAATGTTTATGTGAAATAAATAATACTGAAATTTAGGCTGAAACACAAACATGTCCTTGGGACCCATGTAGTAAATATAATCTACTCTGCCAATATCTGCATTTTAATTAGTAAGGTCTTCTCAAAATGATATACTGAACAAACTATTAATTTGAAGTCTTAATTAGCCAGATAGTAACCTTAATTTATGTTGACTTAGTGATCTGTAGCAAATAGTGTATAGTCTAGATTTTTCTTGGGAAGTTGGAAGAAAATGGTGAGAGTATGTTCTAAAGGAGAAGAGAAGCTTTTAGAACTCTAGCATTAATCTATGTTATATGTTTCACTGTTCTTTATACAAAGACGGGATAACAATTCCTCTCACACTAAGTGATAACACAAGAGTGAAGGTTTATATCAAAACCGGTTTAAAACAATAGCAGTATGTTGAAGCATATGGTGGGCTTGCCAACATATAGCTATTGATATCTGATAGACTTGCTAACAGTTTGTATGAACTCTTCAGAAATATAGTTTTGTATATGCATTTCATCTCAAAGTTCCGACCTCAAGCCCTCGCTTATTTGTTTATATTAGCTGGGGAAAAATACTTTTGAATTTGAAAGTCAACATCATGTCTGGAAAGTAATTGCTCTGTGGAATGGAGTCTGACAAAATCTCTAGAGGTCAAGCCAAGGGAAGGTAATGTGCTTCACAAAGCATGTTGACTTTGTACTGTCATCCTGTATTCACTGATGTACACAAGACTCTAACAGAATTGTAGAACTTGTACAGCCTGCTGATCAGATGTGAATCTGCTGTGATGACAGCTGTTCTTCAGTGTTCTGTTCATCTTCCCTAAGGGGCAGACCTCCCCTCACCCTGAAAAAAATTAAACAGGAGGTGAGAATCTAAAAATATTGTTTCCCTATTCACTTTCTTTTTGCCTCAGAAGCACCTAGACCTCATTGACACTTCAAAGATTCTCACGTTTCCAAGACAAAGTTTTGTGCATTTCTGAAGTTGCCCTACCTTGAAGAAATTTGCGGCTACCACAAAGCTTTGCTAGTGCAGATACAGAAATAAGACATCCTCTGCATAACTGTCCTAGAAAGCTCATTTTAGCAAGCATTCTCAAAGACTGCTGAACATACATGGACTGAGAGTGAGGTGTCCTAAAAAAATGTGAATGCAATAGCCTTATGTTAGGGGTTGTCAAATCTGCTGCAGCATCATGTCCTGAGCTCCAGCCAGTACCAAGGCTAAGCATGTATTTCCAATATCCCACCTGCATATACACACAACAGGGATACATGAAGCATATCAACACATAGAAAACACAGCACTTAAACACAAACAACACCAATTGCCTGATCCTGTTCACTTCTCTGACTGGTCAGGATGAAAGCCTATTGGAGGAAAATAAATACATATGCATGAGCGTGTGTACGTACAATGTCCCTCCAATAACTGGCCTTTGGACAGCTAACCTGCCCACTAGCTGTCCCTGGATCTTTGGTCTCCTTTGTTGCTGACACTTGGGCATGCTACCCCACTCCCAGGCTCACAACCTCACTCCTGCTGCTGGTACAGATGCCTGTTGCCCACTCATACCCATACACACTAAAGATCCCTTCATTAACTACCCTTAGACACTCATCATCTACCCAGCAGCCTTGGATCCGCTGGTCCCTAGTGGCCTCACACACCAACATGATGCAAATGGCCTCCTGGTCCCTCACAGACCCTCTGATCTCTCCAGTATCCAGCCCAGACTTATGTCAGCTTCAATGAATGGCTCCCAGGCCTCTTATCTGACTCTTGAGCTAGTCCAGTCCAGCAATCACACACTGACATGTGGACCCACACAATATGAATGCACGCTAGCATCACGGACACATGGGCCTGTGTGACTAATGGTCCCCACATCAGCAGCTGGCACTCAGACCATCACACATGCACATACATGTAGACTAGAGTCTCTCCCCCAAACAGCAGTTAGAGGTGAAGTTTAATGAGAAGACACGGCGTCCCATATGTGTGTTTCATCCCCTAGGAAGTAGTCCCTTCAGTCTGCGAAGTGATCCATGGAGATCCTTCCCTACTAAGTCAAGGGGACAGCCCATGAGGCTGATGCTTTTATGAGGGGGCTGGGGCAGGGGCTCACCTCTAACAGGATCATCTGGGTTCCCCTCCAGCCACTGTGTCTGTGTGCTCCTTTGTATTGGTGGAGATGAGTATTTAATCACATATTATAAACAGTATAGTCTTTTAACATAAATCTGAGAGAAGAAGCTGTTGCTATTTCCATTCTTTCCCCTAAAATAATAGTTTGATGATTAAAATACTACCCTGCCAGGTCAGAGGTCCTAGTTCAGTTTCTCCCAGTGAGAGTGCCTTTAAGTCAAAGCTACAGGATCTTTGAGGAAGAACTTCATTTATCCTTCAGTGAGTATAACTTTTAGATCTTTAACTATGAGGTCACAGATCTGTGATCTCTCTTCAGAATTTTGGGTCTATAAAATATATTAAGAATATTAAGAATTCCTTCTTCACTGATGCATTTTTATAAGAAAATCTTGAGAACACAGCTTCCTTTTTCTTAATGAAACTAGACTAGAGCATAAGAGTTAGGACAATTGAAGAAAGTGGGGTATGAATCACTATGGACAGGAAAAGACTTCAGTCTGAATCTCGCATGTTCTGCATGAAAACCCTAACAATTAAGGTATTATATGAAAGAAAATAAGCTATAACTGTTCTTCTATTGACAGAATTTTAAGGAAGAGTGAGACGTGTAAATTCTTGATTTCTGAGCCGTATCCTCTTCCCTAACACTAGACTTGTACTAATAGTCTTTGCTTCCTGGGGAAATTACAGGGGTTATTTTTCTCCCAAGCTGGAGCACAACTACTGGTAGTGCCCAGTTACTGCACTATAGTGTACCAGTTCACATTTGAACTGCTTTGTTTTCCTTGTAATTTATAGCATAGTATATATATATCCCCAAACCTGGATGTAAAAGAAAACTACAGTAACAGGAAAAATCAAATTTTGCTATATCCAATAGATGGGAGATCTGTCAGTGAGTACTAGTTTATAAACACAATGTATAAGTCTATACTATGTGTATCCAAGTAGTATATTATTGAAATGACCATATGCAAAACTCCTGACTTGAACACCTTCTAGGATTATAATTTATTGAACATTCAATGTTTAAAGTATATAAAGAGAAATGGTAACACAGAACTCTAGAAACTAAAACTCAGACTTAACATTTTGACTCATATTTTATCAAAGGTGTGCTGTAATTTTCTGCATTAATACTTGATCTCCTAATGATTCTTATTTCTACATAAATTTACATTACAGAACCATGAGGAAATGAATACATTGCAATAATGGAATCCCTGTCAGGTTAAGTGCAATATATAAACTTTGCTAGCATTTGAAACAAAATTCAAACTCCATCTGTCACATATTATCCCCAGAACAGCTAGGACATGCTCATATGTAAGTGGATTATGATAAATTGAAAAACACCAAAGTGCCCTACAAAAAGTCTTATGATATTAATTCTAGGTTTTAACAATGATTTCTTAATTTTGTATTAAAGTCTTTAATGCTAGAAATTCATACTTCCAATAAAATGAAAAATGTATAACAGCATTGAACAGGAGTTTCTAGTATTTTCCCCAATTAGATGTTCTATGTGAGAGAAAATATACAATAAACATGGCTCATGTCAAAGGAATTGAAGATTTTTTATGTTTCATAAAAGCTTTAGAATGCTGACTCACCTATTCCTGATGTTTAGTTGTTGGCATGCTTTGTGCAAAATATTTCTGACACGAGGAGAATAATTCAATGCTTACTGTTGCTGTGCAAAAGAAATTCATAAAATTCACAATAAAAATCTATATTGTAAGGAAAATGAATAAAATAAATTATTTTCTAATTTACTGTCAGTTAGACTTTTAAAGTATTTTTTTCTCTGTCTTTGAGACAGTAGGAAGACTGCCATCAAATGGCTGACATGTACTTTCTTTCCTTCCTTTCTGACTGATCCTTTCACCAGACTTGCAAGGAAGGTATTATCACACCCCCTTGAAATGACTTAGTATTCTATCACGTCATGGTTACAGTTTTTTCAGTTAAATGCTAAGGTTTCTCATTTTCTTTTTTTCTTTTTTAAATGGTCACCCCCCTCCCTTCATTTTCCACAGGAGAGTTATTTTTTCCCAGAATGAGCTTTCAGTGCAAGAATTCAGGGGGAAAAAAAAAAAACCAACCCTCTTCAGAATATGTAGTGCTGCCTAACACCCTTGCAAAATCAGTAATAAGTAAGTCCATGCATTCTTACATAGTTTATTTTAGGATGAAGTCAGTCTTCTGAAGATGGTTGTTCTTTCCAGTGACTATAAAAGGTCCAATGACTCTAAAAGGTGACTAGAACCACTCAACTAGCCTGCAGATGTCTAAATTGATTAGGAAAATGCTACAGTGAACAAAAATGAAACCTAATTCAGGCACAGATGCTTTTTCCTTACAAAAATTGAGAGCAGAGCAGGGAATCTGACTTTTGACTTCAATAAACATCTTTCAGTTAGCTTTAGGCTGAGATGAATTACTCACTGGACTTGCCTGTCTTTCTGCAGAGACAGATGCCCGAGTTTATATTGCAAAAGCTACATGAAGTGACTTCCACCCTAACAGCTGCAAAGATACATAAGTAGTTGTTGTGACTTGTGTAACTCCTCAGTCTTCACCTTATTTGTTAGTTTAAGCCTACCCTAGGACATCTTTGAAAAGCTCAGGTAATTGAATCAATTTTCTATATGGTATATTTTTTAAGTGTTGCCTATTTTCTAGTTGGTTTTGGGTTGTTTTTTAATAACAAAGCTTTTATTATATGTGATTTAAATGAGGATTTAAGTTCTAAAGAATAGGAACATCTGCACTAGATTCACATGTCAATGAATGATGTTGCTGAATTGATCCTGTTTTTCCTGCACTGTTCTTGCAGATCTGAAAGTTTCTATTGATATGTCCCACACAGGTGACCAGTGAAGATGGGTGGTTATGAACAAACAGCACAATAGCAATATTTAATAACTGCGATCACATGGGCTAATGCAATACAATGTACTGCTGAAAAAGTACTCTGATTTCCAAAGCAATCAAAGCTGTTTGTAATCTATGAACTATTCATTTCACTTTAAAAAGGAAATGGCCCTTTTAAGTCTTTAGATAACCTAAACAATAAAATAGTTGTGATAATGGAACTCCTGAGTTTGCATGTGCATATAAAAGGATTCAGAAAAGGCAGGCTAGTATACCTGGAATTTTTGTGTGTGCTAGATATAGGAGTGCTTGTGGCCTTATAAATATTTATGCAGGTTTCAAAGCCATCTGTCAACAATTAAAGTATATGTCACGTTTAATAACATAGTCTGCATAGATTAGGATTACTATAATTAGACTACTGCGCACATATTACAGCTGCAAAATGGATGAGCCAGGCTTTCTCAGGAATTTCAAAAAAAGGCTTCTTCTATTTGATAATATTCTGCATGGTATTTGATTGCATCTGAATAAGTAATAATGCAGAGAAATAGCATAGGCAGCTATTTGAACTTGAAGCTAGCTTTTCTGAGAAAAGTTATCATCTTATCACACGTACAAAGACCCAATGGGATCTAAAGAATAGTTCTATCAAACCTTTGTGAGAAGACTCTGATTGTAAATGGTCCACTTCTTTATGCACCAAGAAAGTTGTTCTCAACTCATATGTGTTCCCTCCTCCACCACTTCAAAGATACATTAATTCTCCTGGAGATTTTGAAAAACAAGTATGATGCATTTTGATAAGACTAGGCAATAGCAACCATTTTAAGAATAGTTTGGAGGCAAAGAGGATTTTAAAATACAGCCTTCATACAGGGTAAGTCTCAATTTATGCAAAGCAGCCTTACTGCACAATGAATATAACTAAAGGAGTATAGTTATATAGAAGTCATGATAATAAATGACAACTAAAGAACAGGGGCAAGCAGTAAGCTGTGTGGCAGAAAGGCCTCATTTTAATGACCTTGAGAGTTCACTTACCTTCTGAGAAGTGCCAGCACACAGTCTCAGCAGCTGGAAAACTTTCAGTGTAAGGCTGAAGTGGGGCATAATTGACATGCTAGAGTTTGTACTAGATTTCTGTCTGAAGATGTTGTGGTTTAGCTGGCAGCTCAGCCTCACACAGTCACTCGCTCACTCCCCCACTAGCGGGATGGGGGAGAGAATCAGAAGGGTAACACTTGTGGGTTGGGATAAGAATAATTAAAATTAAAAAAAACAACAACAACAACAAAAATGCAATGGAACAGAGAACAATGAGAGGTGCAAAACCTGAGAGGGGGGAAGGAATGCGGAATGAACCACCAAAACAAACCACACATGACACAGCCACCCACCACTCACTGACCCAACACCACCAGTCCCTGAGCTGCAACAACCCTCATGTGCCAACTGCCCCCATTAATGCACTGGCCCATGGCGTCACATGGTACGGAACGAACACCCCATTGGCCAGTCGGGGTCAGCTGCCCTGGCTGTGGCCCCGCCCCTTCCGGCCTCCTGCCCATGTGGCAGAGCGCGGGGAGCTGGAAAGGTCCCTCACTGCTACAGCGAAGAGAATTAACCCCTTCTCAGCCAAAACCAGCACAGAAGGCTATATGCTGGAAATTAAAAGAGGATATATAGAACCTTAAGAAAACCTTGGTAAATAATGCAGAAGCCTCTGGATGTATGTTTTTGCTGTGGTTTGTTGCATGGCAAACTCTTATAAAATTGGGCCAGACAAAGTCACGGATAGGGACTGGTGGTATGCGTTTGTAATTGATACTTGATCTTACTAACCTAAGGACATTCCTGCTTTTTAATTATTTTAAGGTCCTGCCAGATTTCTTTTGTACTGGGGGGAACTATTTTTGTGTAGAGAATCCCTCCCCATGAAAAATGTGCTATAGACAACATTGTTATGCTCCATTGTGAGATAAATGAATACTGAAGGGTTTTGTTTCATAGTAATTGAGTTCTGTATTAAATTTTATAGGTGTGTACTCCCACATCATCTTCTAGATCAATTTAAAATGTTCTGATCTAAGGAAAAAGTACATGTACAGCCACTGAAGAGGGAAATGCATTTTTAATATTTACATTTTGTTAAGTACGAGGGACCATTTTTAACGTATATTATCTACAGAACAATGGCTAAAGCAAAAGTAAAGGCTTCCTTCTACTTTCTTCTTTTATTTAACTTGGTTTCAAATGTTTCTGGCAGTGCATCAATTTTAGAAATATATACTAAGAAATATTTTTTTTTCTTGCTGAAAGATTTCTACTAGTTGTTTAGAAACATAAAATTCTGTCATAATGGAATGCAATGACATAGTTTGTTGTTGATAATTTAGTGATAACTGTACATAAGAGTCTCTAGGTTCTCTGAGTGTGTAAACCATCTGCGGTAACACCTTTTGTTATCTCTATATGCCTCAGTTTTAGTGGAGATAGATGAAGTCTACATAAAGTATTATTCTGTAATCCTTTTTCTAGAAGTACAGCCTGTAAGGATCAGTGCTTCACATGCAGATAGATTAGAAAAAAATCTGTATTCCTGATTACGTGGAGGCCTTTTGTGGACCTACTGCCCGACAGCAGTTATTAGATGGTAGACATACGTGTCTGGGAGGCATACGCTGTCATTTGTGCAAGATTTCTGAAATGCTGAGAACCCCACAAACATGTCTCCTGGCCCAGCTGGCTGTTGGTCTGAGCTGCTCACTTCCACTCCTCTGCTGTGGTGTGCATGCATATCAAGTCTGCCTTTCATATGCCACTTGCTGTTGTAACTTATTTCCAGTATGCGTTACCTGGAACTAAAACCAAGATGTTCTTTTCTCCACAAGGAATTAAAAGATTTACTATGTCCTATTTGTCAATAATTTGTTGACTATTCCCTGTTATGTGCTAGGCACCAATGATAATGGTTCCTATAATCTCTCACTGATGTACTGATAAACCATGGGTGAATTATTTCACAATGTCATCATCAGTTGTCAGAGAAGAGGATTTATAACCATTCGTTACCTTCATGACTTATTGAAATAACTGAAATATGTCACGCAGAATACCTGTCAGAATAACTCAGCTGCATAGAGCCTGCAAATTAGTATGATATTAGATTGGCATGGTATGTGAACAGAAACAGACTTATTTACATCTTTCTGACTCTCTAATTTCCTGCTTCAATATTATTTTAGTTGTCTTCTTTTCAGAAGAAATAATTGGATAGATACAAAGTGGACACGACTGCCTTGTGAGATCTTATATTGGAGACAGGGCAATGGAATCCTTCCCTTTAGTGTGTCTTAGGAGGAGCTAGCACTCCTCATATCTGCATCCTTCATATTATCTTTTGTTAATGGTCATGGTCCTAACAAGTTTGTCCAAATTCTAACATCAAATTTTCACGAGTGATTTTTTTGTTGTTGTTGTTACTGGACAATCAGCTTCCATTTAATTTAAACATATTGTTTCCCTTGCTTCTTGATTTCCTATTTCTTCAAGAATATCTGGATAAGTGGTATCTCTGAAAATGCCATAAACTGTAGAAAGAACTTCAACTTTGGAAAGTGGCAAAAATTAATTCTGTTACTGCTTCCTTAATATATCTGTACTCTTTTCCAGTCTATATTTTTCTTTTCTAAGCTCTAAGCAGCTTCATCGCTGCTTTCACACATAGCACCTCAGCTTAATTTTGATCTGTCACAGGAACTTATTCAGTTAGAAAATGGTGTATGTAAGGCTCAATTCTCATGTCAAAATAGATAACAAAGGATTTCTTTCTCAGTCAGTACACAAGAATTAAAAAGGATTTTTAAATGTTAGTCAGTAACCTAAATTAAGGTGCAAAGACCTCAAGCTGACCAAAATTCAAGTCAGTTCTTCCTCTGAGGGGAACTGAATAATTCTATTGCCCTGAATTTATTTGTACCTTTTTTCATACAATCCAAGAAGAGTACAGATAAAACAGAAGCTTGGGTTTGTTTGTTTTTTTTACATTAAGGAAACATTGTGCTATGTGCTACAGTGATGAAAGTCTCATTGAAAGCTTAGTCAGCCCACAAGGTTTTCATGGAGTTTTTAAAGCCAGGAGCAAAAGAATTACATCTTAGCAGCAGGTTTGGAGGTCTTTGACTCCCCAGGTCAAATGACAAGAACTGATTTCTAACTGAATCAGCTGTGGCTAGATTTTGGCATAATTTTTGCAGAAAATCTGCATTCCTTATAAGATGCCTTAATTGCTGGGCACCCCTTCTTAACAGTGTTAAATTTCAGAATTCATGTGGCCATATATTTACTCATATTAGAACTGGTCTTTCTCAGCAATAGAGAAAAATAGGTGATTCTAGGATGCAGTCTACATCATCCTGTAGAGAAGCCTAAAGCATGTTGGTGGAGGGGCCTTAAAGATTCCTGGTTTTTTTTCTGCTGACCAGAAGATATCAGGCTGAGTAGCTCAGATGTAAATACCTATAATTCATTGACATGAATCTTATCTAACTATCAGTAAGGTCTTCCTTTTAATTCCTAAATTTGTGTTTGAATGATACAGCAGAAACTGTTAGAAGCATGGTTATTAACATTCAAACATCCCCTTAAATGCAATATTAGCCCTGATGTCAACTTAGTGTTCATGGATTTTATATAGCAGCTATTGCTTTTCCTTACTCACTCCAGAGTCTACTCACATAAGCGTGTCACTCAAGACCTCCAGAAAATTTAATTCTTAAGTTGTAATTGTTATTTTTATCACAAATACTCTGATCTTTATTCTTCCTTGTAGTACATTTATATAGAGGTAGAACATACAAAGAAATAAGAAAATTGCCATTTTATAGCTATAGCATCTAGATAACGGTTGGGATCCCATTCTGCTTTTGTCCACTTGGCCTAGTTGTGCTAGAAGCTGTGCTGTTACCAAAGAAACAAACTAAAAATGTAATGCTTGGCTAAAAGAATGAAGAACTTGCTTGGAAATAATTTTTTTTAATTGTTTCTGTTCTATAAATCTCATCTTAGACACTTGCCATTGCTCATTTGAATAGCTCCCTGCTTTCTATTGGCTCTGTTCACTAAGGTTATGGCTCAGTTGCCTCTACACATGTGCCTGGATCCATTCCTGCTCAGTGCCCCTTGGCCTCCAGCTGCTGCTCCAGAAGGTCTTCTGCAAATTCTCTATCACATCCCTCTGCCCATGTAGTGCCCCATCTCAAATGGCACTAGACAACCATGTCTAGAAAATCGAATCAGGCTTCTAACAAGCAAATTACTACTGAGGACCTTAGACACCTTACTTAGAGAAAAACACCTACATTTTTTGACATCTACATTGAGAAGTATGAATCCGGAACCAAAAGCCACTCAAAATCCTGTGTAACCTTCTTCAGATGAGGTTTATCTGATCACAGTATGTCATGTTATTTAAATCAATCCTTTTATTTATTCTTGTTAGACCTCAGTTGATTTAACCACTTGATAGCAGGCTTTCTAGCGCTTCACATAGTCTGTTCTGAAAGACAGAATTTCAGCTTCTGAATAAAAATGTTACTTCAGTCTACTATTATGACAGAAGAAAAAGGTTCAATATATGTCGTATCTATTAGTATCCACCCTTGCCCAGGGAGAAAGTCTAAAAACACATGTGAGGATAACGTAAAGGATAAAATTATTTCCAAATTATCTAAAAAATTATTTGTAATGTCTATTGGAGGGTATTATGCCAAATACCTTCAAAGGAATACAATGAAACAGATGAACTGGAAAGAACAGTGAAATAAAAACCCCAAGTAGATCCATAACTCTGAAGAACATAGAAAGCTCCTCCTATAGCTTTAGAAATATTTAAATGAAATTTTGCTGGTCATGTTTTTTTTTCTGAAATTTATGTTTCTTTTTCATTAATATTATCATCTATTTCTGCTTGTAGCTATGCTGTCTTCATGGATGGGTGAAACAGGCAAAGAACATTAATATTTAGAAACTAATCATATATAATATGACTTTGTTCTGTTATTTCAACTACCTAGACAGAAAGAAGAGTATAACTATTATTCTGGGGTTTAATTTTGCTCTCATTTGTTATCTTAGAAATGCCTGACTTGTTTACTTAATTTTCTGAGGATGATTTAAATCTACGGTGAGATATTAGCAAGACACGCATTTTTTAAGGACCAAAAAACTCTTTTTTTAAACAGATCAAGCTGATAATGTGTGTAACTCTGCTAGCAGGTGTTGCACCAACAGACAAAAGCCCATCTTTTGCTCCTGTATTCAGCTGGAACCAGTAATACCTGGAAAGAAAAGTAATCACTGATGACAGAACTCATGTGAGAACATGAGTTGAGGGGTTTTAGCTGTAAAATGCACTTCCAGACATAAAGCAAAAATTTTACAGCAGAGAAGACTTTGTCTTTAATAATGTAACAAATTAGGGAAAGGATATTTGTTGAGGGACAATTACATTTAGGAGCTGTATCTATATTGCTAAATAAAAGGAGGATCAAGGATGAGAGGACACACTGCTTCATTTCCCCAGTGCTTCCGATAAGCCTCTAGCCTCTTTAATAAGAGATTTAACTTAAGGAGAAGTGGTTGGAATAACCCAAAACAGATGTAAATTACAAAGATTGAGAAATACCGATATTCCATATTATTGCTGTAGCTCATTCCCCACTCCTCTTTTATTCAGCACTGTAGACATCCCATAAAGTTGTATCTGTTGTATTAAACAAAATTGGTCAGGGACTGCAACTGTCCTGCCTCCCAGAGCAGAACAGCCATATCCAGGCTTCTTGTTGGAACAGTCCCTAGACTATGCTAAGGCTCAAACTGGGGTCAAGCATTTTTGCAGGGAGTGCTAGTTGGGTCAGTTCAAATCTCTGATGGCCGTAAGCATGATAATGATGGAAAAAAAGATGTACAGTGCATGCTAGTGCTTGGGCTCATAACCTGGCTTTGTTGAACTATACCTTCAGGGAAAAATACTAGCTATTTCTCCTAATTCAGTAATCTTTCTGAGAAAATTTTGCTTACTAAGTAGTTTTGAATGCTACATAAATAACTAGTGAGAAAAAATGCCTGGATTTTGAAGTAGTAGTATAATAATAAGCTGAGGTAATTCCTATTTCTGCTATTCAAGCAGCAATTGTTTTGATCCTGAGGTAGTAAAAGTTTATCAAGAAAGCACAAAGTGTAAGTTTGAGCTGTGTGGTGCAGTGCTGGCTCACAGCCACTTTACTGATTCTTGCTTGTGTTCAGTGAGCAGAATTAATCTTTATTTCTCTCTGTGTTCAGATGAGTTGGCTTACACTGGAGAGAAATGTTGTGTTACTTCCATCAGAATTTCAGGCTGCTGTTTTGTTAGTGATTTTATGGAGTAGAATGAGTCTGCAGTCTTGAAACGTAGTTTTAGCCCTGGACCTTGGGCAAAAAGCAGTCAGTTTGACACAGCAGTATGCACATTTCTTGTACTTTCTGTATCATCTCAGTGATGTAGAAGCTATAGATGATTAGAAATCTCAGTCTGTCTTTGAAAATTTCACTGGAAAACTAAAAAATTAAAAAGGGGCTGATGTACTTCACACAAAACTACAGCTTTATTTAAAAAAAAAAAAACCAACCCAGAGGGCACTGCCACGAGGGCCTGAGAGAGTTGTAACTCTAGTTATCTAAATATAAGTCTCCAATATAAGCTGGACTTCTAATTTAGAATACAGATTTTTGTTAAGGATCTTTTGCATTATTGGAAATGAAACCCTGCGGGAGATTCTGGCCTATGGAAGCGTAAGTAGCCTTTAATACAAACGCTGAAGAGAAATATTGTACTTTTAAGTATTCAGGTATGTAATGCTAAGCAGAGGAATAAACTTTAGCATAGTTTTTCTCATTTGAAAGAGTTCAAAATAGTCATACTTCTAGAAAGAATTCTTCTAGGTTTGATTCACTGCTGAGCTCCTTTGGGATTCCTTCCACAAGGACTTATAATACATACACAAATGAAACAGAGAAAATATTATGACTGAACTTAGTTCACATTGACTGCAACAGAGTATCATAAAGATATTTTTATTGAAAAAGAATAAAATAAAATTCATAGAAAATCAGTGTTTCCCCTGAAGATATATGGGTGTGATAAGTAAATAGGATACTAGATTTTTGTTGAAAGAGAACCAATATCACATCAGCTTCAATAGTGTAAACATAAGTTCCCTTGCCTTTCATTGTTCATCACTCATGAGAGATGAAATCATTTGTAACTTCCTGTAAGCAAAGGAAAGTAAAATAGAATCCAGTCTTCTCATTTAAACCAGATTTATTTACATGAATTCATAGATTTTTGAGAGCCAGAAGGGCCCATTTTGGTTAGTCTAACCTCCTGCATACCCTGTCCTTGAACCTCTGAGTTAATATGTGCTTTAAGACCAAAAAATATTTGATCCAGAACATATACTAATAAATTTAAGAACCTGAGAAGAACTGTTAATAAATTATTTTGATATAGAAAAACTATAATGGATTTTTTAAAAATGTATGGTATTGACAATATGTATTTATTTGATTCACTCTGAATGTGTAAATAAAAGTTTTCGATTCATTTGCTATTTTCATATGCTTTGGCCTGCTACACAAATCTGTCAAATCTGTGTTTGCCATGTAGGTGCTTACAAGGCTGGTTAAATAAATTCTTGAAGTGAGGCTTTTCTTTTTTCTGCACTAAAGGACGAGCTCTTTGGTTAAAAAACCAAAGTATTTTTTGTTCCTTTTTAACCACTTTAATAGAATTCACCTCTGTGCCATTCTTTCTGAACAGAGGAAACCAGAACTGGATTTAGGAGTAATATAACATCCCTAATCTGACTTAGCATTCCTATTTCTGTCCCCAAAGATATCCCATTAAAATCTTTAGCTAGAAGGGTAGTCTTGATAATTCATAGTCTGCTGGCTCTCCAGGACACCCACAATTATTTCACAGAACAGAATATTTTATCTTCTAACATGCATGTAATACAACATTTAGACTTGCAAATTTACATTTGTCTGTATTTTATTATAGTATGTGTTTAAAAATTAATTCTATTCCCTGGCTTACCAGATGAGGTATCTTCTTTGGCAATTTGTCAGTTCTCTTTGTTATTTAGTAGTTGTCCAGTTCCTGTAGCACTAGAAGTTTTATCATTACAATTTCATGTTTTATACTGCTTTTCAGATCATTGAAAAAAATCTTAAATAATCTGGAATAATTACCAGACCCTATAGGACTGTATAACAGCCCTACGTTCTTAGTGATAATTTTCCTAATAATGCTTACACTCAGATTTGTCAGGAAGTTTCAAATATCCTTATAGGTGCCTCTGTAGCTGCTGTAAGCAGTTCTGTTTTCTTATTGAAATGTTATATATACCAAGTCATATCTTTACAGGACGCTGTAAGTACTTTATTACAGCAACGTAACTTCTGTCACCCAAACCTGTATTTTCATTCTAAAAGATGAAATTCCCAAAAAAAATTAATAATGGTACTTTTTGGTATTATACTCTTTTTCAGAATTTGTTTGAGACAAAGAAAACACTCCACTAAGCCATTGGTGAAAATCACAAGGGGCTTTTAGGCAATTGGTCTGTGAGAGATCTAAGCTAGAGGCTCAACTTCCCAAAGCTGTGCATGCAAGGTGTGAAGTTGGAGACTCACAAGGGCCTTTCAGTTGGCTTAAGCCCACGTCAATCACCTGCTCACATGTACCACAGTAGTTGTAAGAAAACACTGACTTTCTACAAAAATATAATACCACCATCAGAGGGCATGTTTTTAGATTCAAATTCTTAGTTCAACAAACTTTCACCAAAATTAAGGGAAAGATATAGCAAATCTGGGCTAGAATATTGGCATGCCTCCTGCAGTCTCACAACACTGGTGACCTAACCCTTGCCATAACTCAGTAAACTAACATGGTTGTCAATTATATTTGCTGCTATTTTAATTGAAATACAATGATGCATGATTAAACCCACTGTATTATTTTTAAAGAGAGAAATTTAATAGAAAGCAAACCCATTTTGGACACCTGAAAGAAAAAGAGATTATTCTAGCCTGTGACACAAAGGGAAGAACATTTGTTGTGCTAGCCTTTTGGGGCACATGGTATACAACTAGTAAATCTCCTTATTCAGCTGAAAGACCCAGTAAGCATATACAACAAAATTCTCCAGTTATAACCCATGTCTCTTTTCCTCTTAAATAGTAACTTTATAAAAATTAGAGAACAACAGAATAGTATTTTAAAATACCTTTTATCTTTATTTCTAATGTGAATCAAGGTAGCTTTGAAGAAGTACACGTATTGTATAAATTTAATAAATAATTTATGTTAGATCTAAGCTATGCTTAGCAAAGAACCAGCACTGAGATCTGTGAACTTATATAGAACTAACATTTCTTTTTGTACAGTTAAGGAGACTGAAGAGAATAACAAAACTCAAATTACAAACGAGCTTGTTCATTTCTTTACTCTTTCAAGTACAATGAGAAGTTTGGAAAAAGTTGCAGAACAGTTTTTCAATATTGAACCTACTTTAATTGCTATTTAAAACAATTTAGTGGGATCATCTGGGTTTTCAGATTTCTAGTCATAAGTCAATAATGCACGATAAGTAGAAACGAAAAAAAGAGGAATGAGAACATAACTACTTTGAGCTGAAATTTAGTGAAGCAGCAAAATATAAAGACCTTATTAAGGTAATACATTTTTAAGACTGAGACAGAGATACAGAATGTAGAGGGGAATGCATGTTCTCAGGCCGAAAAAAAAGTATATATAAATGGCTCTGTACTATGGAGACTTTGGCAGCAACTCTTGTCTGAAAATCTGTTTTGCTGGAGGTTCCTTCCCACATTTATGCCACAGATCTCAGGGGTAAAGAGCACCCTATCATACAGCTGGCTTTGGAGCTGTGTCATGATTTGAACTGGGACAAAAAAAAAAAAGAAAAAGGTCCTGTTTACCTGGATGTAGTTAGTTAAACTGGCTGTGGGGTTTTTGCCGCATATGCTGTGTTGGCAGTAGTATGGCATGGATTACACAATGAGCAGGGAGCAGGGCAGCTATACAAAGGAACTTTTTTTTTGTCTTAGCTAGGTAGTTTGTCTTTCAGGTAGCAAATAACTGATATGTTATACTGTATATATACCATATACCACATAAAACATATAATAAAACTTTTGAATCAAAAGTGCTGCATAATTTGGTTCTGTCGATTCACTGGCGAATGGCACTCTCCCATTTTTATAGTGTGTTGCATGGGGCTTTTATAAAATTACTGAGATTTATCTGAGTGATGTCTTTGTAGTAGTGATTAAAATATTTTTACTGGGCATTGTACAGCACTTAACAAATCAAGTAGGTTGGAATGTGACTCCATACTCTGCAAAGAAACTGAGTATATTGTCCAAGAATCAAACCCAGTATCTTGCCTAAACAAGAAAGCAACCACATTTTTGAAGTTATAAAACAATTGAGTCTGTTTCAGACTAATTAGTAGCTACTTTCAGGAGAGAAAACACCTGATTATTAAATTAAAGAACCTAAACCAGTGAAGTTTTGGCCAGTGCAAAGAAATCTTGCTAGACTGAAGCAACTGCAATGCACGTTCCTGTACAAGCTGATATTTTGGACTAGATAAAGTTATAAGAATTCTAAACATTTGTCAGAACCTGTTTCTTTAGATATTACAAAGTTTATACGTATCTGACATGTAAACGGAACTGAACCTGGCTGGGGCAGAGGCCACATTGTATATGTATGTATGACACTCCTACCACTTAATATTTAAAAACCTGAATGACAGCATTTGTACATTTGAAAAATGAAAGAGATGAACATTATTCTGGTGACTGCTCAGCTCTGCTCAACAGACAGAGAAATGAGTTAAACTTTGAGATCTCTACCCATTGTCTTGTAGACCATGCTGGCATCTCTGGCCATATTTATAGTGATAAATAAAAAGGAGCCAGAGAACAAGCTTGTGTACTGGACCCAAATCACTTACACTGTTTAGGCCAGTATCAGTTATCCCTTTGCTTTGTTTTAGATCACCATATTAGTTCTCCCAAAACAATGCCAAGATGTGATTTGGGAAAAAGTTCTCTCTAGGCTAGCACCAGCTTGAACTGTACTAGCTTGGCCTGCTGCTCCCTGGCCAGGCATTTGATATTGTCCCAACACATATTTTCCTTCAGCTTCTACCAGATGCCCATGTGACAAACCTAGAGCACAGAACATGTATGTTTGTATTCACCAATACAGAGCTGCAGCACAGCTCTTACATTATTTCAGATATTTCAAACTGAAAAATCCACAAATAATAATTGTATCTTAAGGCCACGTGGACACCACATGGGTCTTGAAAAGATCCAGGACCATTAGCTGTGTAGCATGGATGCTGTCTATCTGCTCTAAAGGGGATTAGCCTGAAGGAGTGAGGGTGTATCTGTATCCATTCTACTTGGTCTCTGGGCCAGGAATTTGTGCCTGATTTTTTATTTTTATCTAGCAATAACAACACAGAGGGTTTTTTTTTTAATTAAAAATGAAGTGTACACCTCCAGACACCACTCTCTTAAATCTGGCTGTAAGCCAGGAAAAAAAAAATCAGAATTCTCATTCTGTGGGTCCTGGAATTTTCTTTTAAAATCAGATAATTACTAGAGATATATGAAATTTTGGGTATTCACTGAAGTTTTCCATCTGTACTGCTAATTTTAATAGTCTATCTTGTCTTCAGCTGTTGCAGGGCAAATCATTTCCTAAATATGACAAATGGGATCTCCGGCAAACAGGCAGTGGTGGAGGTGTAGATGAACAAATCAGTGGAGATTGTGATGATGAAGATGGTTGTGGAGGATCAGGAAGTGGAGAAGTCAGAAGAGTCCTGAAAACTACAGACTGTAAGTCCATGGTTCTTTTTCCTTCATGCATTTAAATAGTGAATTGTCATATTTTCCACAAAGAAATACCACTGAATTATCTTGGAAAAGGTGTGGAAAAGTTGTCTGTATAATGTTTACAAGATTTACAGGAATAGGACTGCAATTATCAGATTTCTATGAGCATAGTACGAATACAAGTATCACTTTCATCGTAACACATGCTACTACATATTTGGTATAATGCAGACTGACCTCAAAACAGTATTTTAGTCAAATAAAGGGTGTTACAATGACATATCCCTTTGAGTGGCTACTTAAACATAAAAGGCTTGGCAGTTAAGCAGAGAAATTGTTCTATTTTTTCATGGAACTATGAGAAAAAATATTAGGTTTAGTTGTGGTAGCTGAATTTCATGGAGCACTGCTGGAACCAATGTACTGTAGCCTACTCAACATCAATGCCATTATTACTTCTTACGCTTCTTTCTGCTTTTCTTACTCTTTCGGGTTTTGTGTTTTGTTTCTTTTCTGAGCCACATTTATAATAATCGTCTGCAAAAAAATTGTTTGTTTGTGCACTTCAGTGGCATGGAACTGCAAGCGTAAGCAACTGGGTTGAAGCACAAGTAAGTCTACTTCTCTGAACCGGGGAGTTATTCTACATCTCTTACTCTTCAGTGTAGAAATATAGGCAGAGGTGACAGGAATAGATGCCTGGTATCACCAAAATTGCATTTCTGCATTTTGCTTTTTTTATTTTTTTTTTTCCATTTTGACTTTTTTCCATTTTTCTTCATTTTGTATTGCAAAATTCAATAATATTGCAAAATTCAGTAATTCAGATAAGAAGTCAAGGCTGGTGTCAATACTTGAATTTATCTGTATTTACTGAATTTGAGCGTACTCCAAGTTTCCAAGCTTGGGTGAGAGCCCCAAGTCCTTCTTCACTTGACAGCAAAAAGGCAACTTAGAAATGTGGCCACAGATAATCTGTAATGTATGCTTGCCCAATACTGATTGGAACAACTGGAGAAATGAGACTGAGCATCTTGGGGCATGCCTTAACAGGTCAGTTCGGATTCAGACTAAGATGCTGTTGCACTGATATCTAGTCTATATACTTTCAAGTCCTACTATAGCTCCTCTAGATGAGATTTTAAGAGATCTGCAAAAATATTCGGAGGCTTACTTCCTGAAAGTTCCTTTGAAGATTTAACTTTGAAAAAAGAAGTTAGAGATCAAATATTTAAAACCAGATGAACTTTGGAACACTGGATAAATTATATCTATTTGATAATGACACTCTATGGTATGGAAAGACTGTAAAATAGTTTTAGAATATAACTAGGGCTATTAAGCAAGTATTAAATGATAAAAGAATTGTGAGAATAGTACATTTTCTTTCACCCTCTTCTACTGCATTAGAATTTTCTTCATATTGATATATTTAGTGTAATCTTTTCAAAATGTCAAAAATATAATTAGCTTTCATATTCTCAATATACTACATGCATTATAAATCTCTAGAATTATAAACTATGTATTAGGCATGCTGAAGTTTGCACATAATGCTGTTTCATTTGAACCTTTTCTAAGATATTACTTAATAAAATATGAATCCATACTGTTCAATATTATGACTTATGCATGTATCTTGAGTTACTAGTACCTTTAATGAGCTGTTGTGATTTTATGGATTTATGCTGGCATGCATTTAATATTTGGAATGCACCTTAAAAGGTGTCTTGAATGTGTACCAGAAAGAGTCCTAGAACACACTACTTTCTTCTGGTATATATCACACATCCTTACTGACAAGGACTTTCTGTTCAATAGAGCTGTTAAAATGTTCCAATTAGTAAGAATTTTGTTACAACATGGATCAGGAAAATATTTTTCTTCAGAAACCACTTAAGTGTATATTTAAGAGAAATGAAACAGCTTGAACGATCCTTCTTTTGCATCATTGTGATATGAAAGTAGGACTTGTTAAAAGTGAAATTGAAAAAAGTAAAATAAGGTAGTTTTGTTTACTTAAATAATCTTATCAAGATACCTAAGATCTTAGGTGAGGAACTAGAATTAAAAAATTAAAAGATAAATTTTCTTAGCTTCAGGTAACTGGTATCAATTTCAAGCTAAGACAGATCACAAACTCCTTGTTTTTTAACTGAAAAGCTAGAACTACACTGGTGTTATTGCTTACTGATCTTTGAAAAACATGCCTGAACTTCAGCTAAATCTAGAGGAAGACTACAGTACATTTGATCCTTGATGTTAGCTTGTTAGTTCTAGTGCATCCCAGTTTTGTTTTAGTTACATACAAATAGCCAATAAAGTCTGAGTACACTTCAGGATTTAGGTATGGTTTGTATTTTATCATATATGTGATGGAAGACCAACCAAACGTGATTTGTTGTAGAAACTTATATTCATAGTCCTAAGTAAACTGACATAAAAAGAAAAAAACCCATACTTGTGGGTGAACAAGTCCGAAAAGTTAGATTTGCTCAAATCCAACCCTTCATAAGCTGCTGATCTGCAAACACTTGTAATCTTACTCAGTAGTCAAGCTCAAGAATTGCTGTACATCTGTACAATTTTACTTTGTTTCTTCTGGTATATAACAGATCGTTGTTCAGTTTTTCCACTGTTACATGCTGCTTTTAGGCATTACAGAACATTAGCTTATCAGTGTAACATTTTTTAAGTGAAAAACAGACCTCAGCTGCAATAGAACTGGACAGAGTTGGCCAATGCCCACATAGCAACTTAGGAATCACAGCAGAAGGAAATTTACACACATTAGAAATATCAGTGGTCCAGTATTTAATTGTTTCTAACTTTCAGTTTGTGAAAAACAGTAAGAAAACCACAAAGACAGGAGACAGAAATAAGGTGAGGCAAAGAAAACAAAGTGTGGGTCATACTCCTCTTACTCTATGGCACAGAGACTTAGTCTTCCATCTATATTGGTAAACGGGTGACAGTAGACAAGCAAAAGACACAAATGACACCATAATTAAACTGGAACACCAAATAGTTTGAATGTATGAATATGAAGTAAACTTTTAGTGTTGCAGTTTAAACACATATTCTTGTTACAGTCTTTTTATCTAAAAAGACCTTTTAAGTAAAAAGTAAAGTAAAAAAGTTAACTAAAAAACTTTCAAGATTTAATAAACTCCAGAAACAAGATATTTATTTTCTTGTTGTAGAGAAGCATTATTATAGGACTTTATAAATCATTTATGATTTTGAATTTAAAAAAAAATAATTATGACTTGTACAACAGGTAAGTTATTTCATAAGTATTTCTTGTTAATGTACCACATTAAAATAGGTGAAAGAAGATAATTTATGTGGTTTAGTAACATACACGTTTTAACTGTATTCATTATGCACGAGTAATTCACTTTACCTTATACTCTTTCGATACATGGAGACATACATCTAGAATTATTTTCTCCTCACCAAAGAAACTTTTTACAGTCTTTTTCATCTCAGAAACTTTACTTTCTGTCATAAATATCCAGGAAAGAAAGGGGGATTACTAACTATTTTGTGTTATAATAGAGTCTGGAGGTCGTAGCCAAAGCCTGGGCTCCTTTTTGTGAGTTGTTCCAGACACGTTCACCAAGGAAATGATCTTGTCTGGAACAAATTCATAATCTAAATAAGCTGATAAAGTATGGTACAAAAGTAGCCCTTTTAGGTACATTGTTTTGTATAAAAGTAAGAAGCGTGAAGAAATATCCACCTTTTCTGAGGTAATGTCATTTCTTTCCGAACATGTGTATGATTCTCAGACCTGGAAGGAACAGAGGGGAAGGGAGAAGATAAGTTCCTGCCAACATAAACCTCTAGCAATTTTATGTGAATGCATAGCCTCTGAAGTTAAATATGACTTATTTCTACACTCAGTGTTACAGATGTAAGAATTGTTTTCACTTATTTTTGGAGACTGACAAATCTGTTGTGACAGGCTTTAGGCTTTGGAAGGCCAATGAGGAGATTCGGTATTTATGACTCAGAAGTGATAGCCCTAGCATTACACTAGTACTTAAATTATGTTGTATTTTGAAAAATTCTGGTTTTCATATCAGACAGTTAATCCTTACATTACATTTAATGTTTCAAAACCCTACAATTGTGCTGACTGCTTCGCTCTTCATAAGTGCTTTTAAAATATAGCAAATCGGTGCAGTTATTTGAAGGAATGATACTAGAAAAGGTAGTGTACTTTAAATGTATAAAATAAACAGTAGTATAAAGTCTTGACACTTCATTTGCTAGTTTTATTCTACTCTAACCCAGGAGCTCCCACAGGACTATTTCATGCGTCACAATGAATTACCTCCTCAAAAAAGCCTGCAGAATGCAAGAGGTAATAACAACAAATACTTATCACCTATATATTGATTTGAATCTGTTTTCAAATAGCTCTGTGAGGAAGGGCTAATCCTGATATCACTTCTCTGAGGTACTCAATACCATCTATCCAAATTCCCGTAAGACTTTTAACAAGACCACTAATTTTCTGAAAAGTGCTCTACAACTGCTTTGTCTTTCTTTTCTCATTTTAACATGCAACACAGGTGTTTCTGTACTACAGCCAGAGATATACTAGTTCAGGACTCATATAGGTAGAAATATCAAGGGTGTCATTGCATTTAAGGTATATACAGGCAAACCTTGTCTATCACTTTTTTTTTAATCTCACCTGACATTCATCCTGTCTGAGGAAAAAAGCCTCCAAAATATTTTATTTATTTTAAGAATCCATCTGCCATTAGGCACATAGGACTTAAATGAATCATCATAAGGCTAGACTGAGATAGATTCGCTGAAGGAGTTGAACATGAAGAAGGAGGATTCATGGTCTGAAGTAGAAGTGTTATACAACCACACAGACTGTCAAATGCTAAATGAAGAGCCGCTGGATTACTTTTCAATACATTAAAAAAAATATACCATTTAATCATAAAACAGTCTTAATCTCTCTTTTAACTCATTAGAAGCATAGGAAGCAAGCTCAAAACTATGTGTATACAAATAAAATGGATTAAACATTCTAATGAACAATAATTTCTTTAATGACCTGATATTTCTCCAAAGTATTTTTAGGGGTTTTTATTTGAAAATCTCAGTCTGGGTATGCCGATTTACATTAAAATATTTAAACGCTTCTAACATATCTATTTAACAATAAGCTTGTTATTGACCAGTGTCTTTGAGTACCTTTATCCCAGTGCAGTGTAAGGCCACCATCTGTCTCAGAAAGTAAATCATATTAAAGTGATAGAAGTATGGTCCAAAACTAGAGTCTCTTGCACAGTTCACAGTCCCTTTCCTTAAACACTTATTGTCTAATTAAGCAAAGAAGACAAAGGCTAATATGTACACAACTCTGAAAGTTGTATTTTCAGTCTTCTAAATTGTCAATGGGGCATCAAATAGCACAGTTAATCTGTTCCTGTGTGCTCTGGGCAACCTTTTGTACTATTTCTATGCCATTCACCACTGTCAGCTCCAAAGGGAAAGCACTGGGTTCCAAAACATCATGTAAGTTATGTGAAGAACTTCTCGTTAGATTTCTGCTATCTTTTAGTGCCTCAGGATTCAAAGACCTAAGAAGACTGGGGTATTGGGCCAGATAGTGAGAGCAATAAAATCACTGTTATGAAGTTTGCCATCTGTTATATTGTTTTAAACTCTCATCTGCATTCTGTATTACCTCAGTAAAGGAAGAGATCCCTTATGTCTGAGTAGGATTTCAGGTTTTATTTTGTTTACACACAACAGCATTCTTCCTAATCCTCCATTGTTAATGTAATATATTCTTATTCAGGTGTCTTTGGAAGGACTACATGACTTCACTATTTATATGTTCACTCAGTTCAGAACATCTCAATTCTATTAAAAATGAGTTAAAAAGTTCTTGCTGTGAACCCCAAGCTTCATCTAAGTATTGCACTGACTTTTAACACTTGCTTTTATGCTCAGATTTTATATTGTGTTTTGTGGAATTGATTAACCATTTCCTGTTTAGCTAGAAGAACTGACATTTAATGATGATGCTTGATGTATTTTAATAGAATTGAACGCATACCTTTTTAACCCTATAAAATTTTCCAGAAATAGACTGAGTTTATTCCTCGTCTCATAATTCTGCCTGTAGTTGGTGGCTTTCTGGTCCTGTGTGAAAGCTTCTGTGCTTTTTGGCCTAAAATTAGATGAAACCTGCAAATGGGTTATTACTTCTTCAATCAGTATGCAGCTTGTTGGTTCAAGCAGCTCAAAATTGTCTACATATCTGGAAGACAAACCGGAAGAATTTGGGTTATTTTCCCCTCTCTATGCAAGGAAACATCTTGAAGTTTACCCCTGCTGGGGAGAAGGAAAAGTTAGAAAGTAGGGAATGAATCCACAGAGATGAGTGAGCTTTCCTTCCTGCCCTATTAATTGGAGGCCCAGTATTCTCCAGGCTGATAAATCACCCTTTTATTACTCCAGTACCACATAAACTGACTATCTCCTTCAGGATGCCAACTTTATTCCTATGTATAGCCAATTAGTTTAAAGGTAGTTCAGGTGATACACAGACTGCATCACACCCTGACCATACAACACCATATTCTGCATGTCTCTGATTGTTCCAGAAAGGAGCTCCTGAAGAGCTGTAACCTTCACAGGAGAACCCAGATTAGAAAAGGGTGTACCACAATCTAGCCTCTGTGTTCACGATGAGGAGGCATAAAGCAGTAGGCAGGAGTATTTTTCTGAAAGTTGTTAAAAAATGAGAAGTAATAACTAGGAATTTGTTCAACAGGCAAGTAGTGGTATAAACTCACACTTTTGTAAGAGTGGCACTAGCTACTTTCCTTCTACTACTGTGGAAATAAGAAAGCATTTAGTCAGTCTCTATCCAGCTAAATAGCTATAACATCTATTATATTATTCCTTTCCCTCAGGAAATATAAAAGAATGAATAAGAAAGCAATATACTTTGACACTTTGCTGGAAAACTTGTTTCTTTACTGGTAACCGTGTGTGTGAATATTTATAAATTGATTCAAATAAATAATACATGCAGTAAAAGGCTCCAATTTTCTGGTAACTTCAGAGTTAGTTATATTATCATAAGGTAATTCCCATTGAAATATAACCTCATGTTATTAATGCAGGTCATTTGTAATAATTAATATTGCTCTGATGTACTGAGTTTTAGACCAGTGAATATGCTCATTAAATGCTTTTTGATAACTTAAAATCTTTGAGGAGTAATTGTGGTTTTTGTTTGTGTTTGTGGTAGACTGGCATAACAATCTTCCTGTTGAGTGTAACATGTTAATACCAGGAAATGCATGGTTGAAAAGTACAAAATTTTATATTAGCTGACTTCATTTCTGCCTCTGTGTGAATTTCCTCAGCAAATTTTATGTAACCTTTTCCCTTATTTGTTTTTGAATTAATGATCCAACCTGACAGTACAGCTTTAATCCATTACTCAGGTTAAATTCATCACTCAAGAAGTACAAATGTTGACTCCTGACAAAAGATTGTGTTCAAGAGGGAAAGCTGATACTATTTAAAGAGGAAACAACTAAAAACTGGAATGTCATGGTTTGTTTTTTCCAGTGCACGATACGAATATGCAAGTCACACCTTTTTGCAAAATAAGATACAAGGAAGTTGTCTTGTAATTTTTCTCAGTTTTTACATGGCATTTCAAATGGAATAATTTTTTTTCCTCTCTCACTGCTTCTTACCATTAAACATCCAGCAACTTTACCTGTGCAAACTTCATAGGCTGATGAAGATCTATCCACAGGAATCCACAAGTGAATTTGTGTGTGTGTGTGTGTGTGTGTGTGTAAATCATTGGAACTTGTGTATCACTGTGGCTTTGCCTATGCTTCAATAATTTACATCATTATGTATTTCTGTGCCAACACTTGATCATGAATATAGAAAAATCTTTGAACTTAATATCTGCTGTTAATATGTGTCTTCTTGCTGAAAGAAAATACTGATTTATTGAAATGTAAAATTTCCATGGGAATGTACTGATTACAATAAATCTTCCTTTTCAACAGATTTTCAGTTCCACAAAAGACAAGGGAAAGAGAAAATGGTTCAGACTGTGACAGTCTTCCTGTGAGAAGGAAGGGTGGGATACCCCTACCCTCGAGTTAATATTAGCTTATGAGAACATTATCGATGTGTTATGTGATATCATCAAAGTTTTGTGATTTACTAATCCAATCCCCTCAGATGAGTCAGTGGAAAACTGGTTAAGGTTAGTTAGTTAGCAGATTACACCCAAGTACATTGACTCCTATCTTTACCTATTATAAGTTTGTATATCTCTCTGGTCTAAAACTATTTTAGTTATTTGGATAGAACAGGAAAAACTAGAGGGGGATAGTAACCAGGCTATATCTCTAGAGCTGTGGTTGAAGACATTTGGCTAGCATACGGGGGAAAACCAGAACAACCACGTCATTCGTGTCTAACCTGAATTTATGTCTTTGCTGTCCTAAAACAACTTTAAGAAGGCTTAAATTTCATGCCATTAACAGATATAAACTTTGAAAATTTCATCAAAGGAAAAGAAGATGTGTCCAACTCCTATAAAAAGGAGTGCACCTTTATGCATTTTTTTCATACAAAACAAGAAAATTCTTTATCTAACTAGATTAAGTAATGTAGCATTTATTTTTTGCACGTGCATCTGAGTTATGCAAAACCAAGTAAAAATATACTGCTTGTTTGTGCAAATTCTGGCTAATTGGAAAATAACAAGGCTAATATATTTTAAATTAACTGACTGAAGTCAGTGTGCATCATTTCACTGACCTCACAGGAGCTTGTATTTTCCAGAGAGACTGTATAATGACTTTAGTAGGAGTTACAAAGTTCTGATTATGTTTTACCAGGAATTACCTTATAATAATACCACTAATTCTGAAGTTACTAGAGAATTGGATGCTTTACTGCACGTATTATTTCACCGAACCAATGTCTAATATTATATTTGTATTTCTAAATATTCATTGATTATATTTCAGTGAATCAATATTTCTTATTAATGTGTTGTTTGAAATGTGTTTTATAATAAAAATGTATTAGGGATCTGAAAAGAAGATATTTTCTTTCATAACTTTTGAGATGATCACTGTATCCAAACCACCTTTACTGTTTTATCAAGTTCTTCCATGAATGCAGTGGCTGAAGATTTATATTGTTTCCTTTATACAAAGGAAAAATGAGCATGAGCTTTCCCACAAAAATATGTTCTTTTAAAGCAATTTTGTTTAAATCAATCCCTTTGTTTAAATCTAATCCTCAAAACACTGAGTTTTGCTTCAGGTATCATCTAAAAGTCAAGATATTTTTGAAAAACAGACCTTCTGAAAAGTCACTTTATTCTTTAGTTGTCCTCATGTGTAATTTTATTATCTCTAAGAGATCTTTGATTAACTCACGATTTTGAATTTTACCTTAAAATTCTTCCACAAGTGAATTGACCTTTACATTCTCTTTCATATTTTGGAGAGTCTGGGATTTAAGACAAAATTAGCAAAAATCTGAATATTTACTTGGAGAATTTGGCCTGCTCTGTAATTTTACTCCATATTTTAATATAATTTTATGTGGGGGCAAACAAAAAAAAAGAGCAGCATCCCATGGTTCTCATACTGTCTGTGACAGTTTTTATTATCCACTTTTGATGACTCTTATTCTTTCACTGTATTTCTACTCTACTGACATAAAGACTCAAAGAAGATGTTGGTTTTTTTTTAAAACAAGAGGGGTTTTTTGGTAGAAGTTGACTCTTCTCATTACTTTACAGGAAAGACAATAAAAAGCTAACCTCTATGCAGTTTGAAAGGATCATCATATTCTAGTAACAATTCCTTAAATTGATCAGGTTAACTACCTTAATGTTACAATAAAAACCCTACATTTTCACCACCCAAAATCAAAACTCGAATGTTGGAAAACAGCTATACACTCATGTTCATTTCTTTATTTTCCTCAGAATGCAATCTTACTTTAACAACAATAGATACAGAGACAGGATTTTTTCTTCAAGTTATCCATTTATAATGTAAACACCTATGCTTGAACTAATAAATTTAGATTACTTTTATAGTCACTGGCAAAAAAGAAACATGTATCATTGGAAATGAATAAACATGTGAGGGCACATTTCATTAGTCGTGTACTAAGCACCTCTGTTAAGATAAGAGGAATTGTGTCCTACAATCCTTATTTTCCTCAAATGATTGTAAAAGGACTCAGCTTCAGTAGTGCAATACCTGAAGGTCCCAGGATTTGGCTGGGATAGAGTTAATTTTTTTTAAATATTAATTAGTATGGGGCTATGTTTTGGAACTATGCTGGAAACAAGGTTGATAATACAGGGACGTTCTCAGTTTTGTTAAGCAGTGCTTACACAGAGCCAGGGCCTTTTCTGCCTCTCACCCCACCCCACCAGTGAGCAGGCTCGGAGTGCACAAGAAGGCCGGAGGGGACACAGCTGGGACAGCTGACCCCAACTGACCAAAGGGATATTCCATAGCTTGCAACATCATGCTCAGCCTATAAAGTAAGGGGGAGAAGAAAGAAGAGGGGGGCATTAGAAGCGATGGCATGTGTCCTCCCAAGTGACGGCTATGCGTGATGGAGCCCTGCTTTCCTGGAGATGCTGAACACCTGCCTGCCCATGGGAAGGAGTGAATGAATTCCTTGTTTTGCTTTGCTTGTGTGCGCGGCTTTTGTTTTATTTATTAAACTGTCTTTATTTCAACTCATGAGTTTTCTCACTTTTACTCTTCCAGTTCTCTCTCCCATCCCACCGAGGGGGAGTGAGTGACTCAGTTGCCGACTGGGGTTAAACCATGACACTCAAGTACAGATATCTAAAGTTAGTTAGACAAGTGTTTCCTTTAGTTAGGTTCTTTTGCTTTTGCTGTGGTATTGACTTTATTTTTCTTATTTTTAGGTAAGGTATAAATACTTTTCAATGTAGTTTACTGTTTTATTGTCAAGATCTCTAATGTTTTGTAACAAGATAAAATAGAGGGGCTACTTGCAAATACAGCTAATACGGCCTGTAAAATGGAATTCACGTTCTCTGAAAAGCCTCGTTTGCTAGGAGCCTTTTTTCTGTCATCTATGATGGAGAAAATAGTTACTGGTGCAAAAGGAGGTGGGAATGGCTGTGAATCCCATGGTGTGTTTGGTTATCAAACTGTCTTGGCGTCTGTTTTACCTGTTTCACTTTTCAGATTTGGAACACAGAAAAATAAATGTTAAAACTACAACAAACCAGAACTTTCATGACCATTATATTAAAAAGGAATAATTTCTCTCAATTTAAAAGGAACTGTAAAATACTTTTTTAATCTGCTTATGAAAGAATCAGCTTCTTTTTCAAAATTGTGAATCACAGCAGACCTTTATATTTCAATCTATTTTTTAAACAGATTGTAACAGTGATAAATGTTATTCTGTGTACTCAAAGGTTTGCAGTCAAAGGTAGTTCCTCTGCCTGTCATGTGTCTCTAGTCTTTATTATATTCTTTAAAAAAATCAAAGTATGTCATCTCCTGAGAGTTCCCTTTGCAACCTGTGCAGAGACTTATATTCAATTACTTTCATATTCGCATCTTGCACTATTAATGATTATAACTCCAATGCCTTGAATAATCTGCTTCTTGGTAATTCATGTTCAGACCATTTTTTAACTTTTAAATTAAAGAGAATCAATTACTTTGATTGTTACATAAACTTAGCACTATGTTTTTTTCCTAGAAATAATCTCTATGGGAGATGTGACTATGCAAGGTCTAGTTCTTAAAATCTGCAAAATGTGTGTGAATATTTAAAAAAAAATCATCAAAATTTTCCCAAAGAAGGGTGAATCCATTTTAAAATACTCAGTTATGACCTGTGTTCTGTGAAGCAATGTGTCTGTGAGACAACAACTGTTTCCTTTTTCTTCTGTTCTTCTAAAGGGAAGTGGTTAGACATATGTATAATTCCAGTCTGGCCTGTGAATATGAAGCCTCTTTTCTGAAATTAATCTGCTAATAGGCACAAGTACTGTTTTTTACTTTCTAGGAAAAGATAAAGCAAGGGAAAAGTATTCTTTGTGTTCTGATCCTCTTGGAAGGATTCCCCTCTAGATCAGACACCTAATAGTGGGAGTGGGACTCAACTGCCTAGATATGCTGTCATTTTAGTAGATCATTTCAGGAGTCTGTTTCAGTACGTGCTCACTAGTTTCTTTTGACTGTGTGAACTGTGTTTCTAGTGACTATAGCAGGAGCTAGCTCGCATTAAACCTTGTACTCTAGATACTTACATTTAGGTAAGTGAATCTGGAGATAAATTCCACTCTTTGTGTTTTCAAAGGTTGGCTAACTAGAACAACTCTTTGTCAGATGTTGACCAGTAGCAGTGAGATTAGACATGCTAAACATGAGTAATTTTTCTAACTTGGAACCCCATTAAGCAGATTCTGCTCAGGGCCAGTAGATGTGCTTAAGGAAGGGAAAATCTGCTGCTGCTTTGTGATTTACCCAGTTGCAGAAACAGAGGGTTATGCCACAGCTCAATAGACACAGACTTCATCAAAGGCATCCTTTGTGGTGCCATATAGTCACTAGCATTTTTTATGTCAATTCCATTAGGTCTCTGAAACATAGATCTTTTCTCCCGTTTAGCTTCCTTTCTCAAGTATATGTTGCATGTAGTCATCCCCAGGTAACTGCTTTTACAGCACAAAGATAAATTAAGGGCCCCCTGAGTAGCTGGTACACTTCTCCTTCAGACATATGATTTGGGCTTGTTATGAATGTTGTGGGCATGAAGAAATCATATGGAAATATGTGCCAAGTTTCCAGGAAGGGAATGGACCTCTCATTCTTATTTTATTATCAATAATGTCCTAAGCATTATAGGCATGAGTCAAACAATGTCATTTTAATTCAGAACCAAGAGGTCTCCGAGACCCAACCTGGAAGAACAAAAATGTAGCCTTGAAAAAGGTGGTAGACTAGAATAAAATGCCTAAGAATAAGAAACTTGTCCCAAAGAAAGGGAATTTTGGGTGGAGAAGTCTAATGTCCTTGTTCACTACCTTTATTGTGTCTGTTCTATCTTTTTTTTTTTTTTTTTTCTGGTGGTTATGGGCTTAAATAGAAATGCTGCCATGTGTAAGACTCCGGCTCCAAGGCCAAAGGGTGAATCCTGTGACCAGCTTTAGGATGTGAGAAACAGTTCAGGACACTTGCACAGGGACAGTGAAATAGAAAGCATAACACTCTTAAGACAGCCTTATGGATTGCAACAGTGACATTTGAAAAACATATCAGTTTTTAGACAGAGTGGAGACAGCTGGCTGTTAAAAAATACTATTTCTAAAACACCAGGAAGAGAAATCAGAATATGACATTTGTTCTTAAAGGAATAAGCTATGTATGAGCTAAATAGCTGCAAAATAATCCCTTAGTACATATTGTGTGGATACCTTACATAAAGAAATTCAGTCATTAGCAAAGAAAGAATGAACTAGTAATTAAGATGAAGGTCTCCTAACCAAATTGTTCAGCAAAAGCTAGTTATAGACAAAAATATTGATCACACATTGTGACTTGGAGAAGTACTTGAGATTTACAAAAACATTTATTGTTTGTTAAATGTTGGCTAGTTAAAAGTGCACATGAGGGATTTTATATTCAATAATTAAACATGTGTGCTCATGTGTTTAAATGAGGATAATAAGGAACTTGAATAGGTTTCCAGTTTATGATGTGCTAGTCTCTGATACTTCCAAGACTTAGACACACCTTAAATATAGGCAAACTAAGAGCACTGACTATTGGTTGGAAATTGATTGAACCGAGAATGTTGCCTCTGCTGCCCACCTTGCCTGTCCACTGGAGCTGTATCTCCTCTAGCCAGCAGAGTTGAACTACACCATAACTGTTTAGAGACCAACAATTTAAGGTAAACTGAATATTTCTTCTGTATTTGAATATAAGTGTGGCGTGTTGATTTGGCTGGTTGCCAGATACCCACCCAGCTGCTCTCTCACTCACTCTCCTCAACAAATGATAAAAAAATATGATAAGATGAAAAATTTTGTGTGTCAAGATAAAAACAGGGAGATAGATCACTTCCTAATTACCAACACAAGAAAAAAAGTACTCAGGGAAAAGTAATTTCTTGCCAATTAAAATGAAGTAGGATGGTAAGAAACAAATACAAAACTAAAAGCACCTTCCTCCAATCAGCACTCAACCTCACTGCTTCATTTCCAGCATCTTTGCTTCATTCCCAGCATCTTTACCTCCTCATGCCACCAAGTGGTACAAGGGCAACAGGGAATGGGAGTTGCAGTCAGTTCATAACAGCTCCTTTCTGCTCAGCCTTCCTGCTCACATTTTCTTCCCTGCTCCAACATGGATCCTCTCCATGTGCTGCAGGCCTTCACGATAAGATTGCTGCAGCATGGGCTCCTCTCTACAGGCTGCAGGTTCCTTCAGGGCACATCCACCTACTCCAGCATGAGGTCCACCACAGGCTGCAGTGGGCTATCAGCACCAGTACAGTACCCTGCATGGGCCGCAGGGGAGTTTCTGCTCTGGTGCCTGGAGCATCTCTGCTCCCTCCTTCTTCTCTCACTCTGGCATTTACAGGGTTGTTTCCCTTTTTTCTTTCCCCACACACACCTTACATTGCCAGGCAGCATTTTGCCTTTTCTTAAGTGCATTTTTTCCTGAAGCACCGTCTTGACTGACAGGGCTCAGCTGTGCCCTACAGTGGGTCTGTTGGAGGTGGCTGGAACCAGCTGTGTCCAGCATGAGGCAGCCCCGGCCACTCCTCATGAGGGATGCCCCTGCAGCCCCCAGCTGCCAGCGCTTGGCCATATAAACCCAGTGCAAGAGCACACTAGGCACTGGTGTGTCAGGTACCACAGGGGACTCCTCTGTCGTTATCAAGGGGGAATCACTTTTGGAAGCCAAGTGGACAGGTTGAGGAATTAATCAGCTCAGTTTAATCACTTGTTTAATCCTGCCCTATTCATGAGTAAGCCTTCTGGACAGCCCTGTGAGCTCAACTGTGAGTCTATTGCTGTACTCACACTATGGAAAGGGCAAAATTTGAAAGGTTTAGCCTGTCAGATGTCAAAAACTGTTAGTTCTTTTACATCTCTCTCTGCAGTAAGTTAACAAGTGTATTGCTCCAAGAGTTCTTATTTTAATTTAATCAGATTTTTAAAAGTAAAAATCAGAGAGAATATTTTGCTTGTAGATCTGCTTATGTACAGTCAGGACTTCAGCTGCTCCAATTCCTATGCCAAGTAGTTTTGACAGATTCAGGACTAGTTCTTTTGAGGCAGTCACCGACTGCCAAAAATCCTAGTAGCTTCGAATTGTGAAAAAATGGTCCAATGATTGATGGATTTGTTAACAACTTCCACAGAAAAGGGAAAATATCAATAGATGTTGGAAATAAATGGTAACTTCTCATGACCCGTGCTGAGCGACAATGGCCCAGGGCTGAGCTGCCAGTGATTGTGCTTTAAGGCTCTCGTCAGTGGACTGAGGAAGTTGTTGCTTCTGCTTCTCAAGATTTACTTCTTTGAATGTGCTGAGCAAGATGTGTGATGTATAACACCATAGCAAATACCACAGAAAGGAAAATATAATATGTAATTAAAGAGATTGCGATAAAACCTGTGAACCCAGTAACATTTTTAGGAAATTATGAAGTAGTTTTCTAGCAAAATATAAAATATAATATTAAGTTCCTTAACAACTCTTATTATTACCAGAGCCATAAACTTTAAATTATTTTATTGTGCAGCAATTCTATGAAATGTAAGTCACAGAATGTAAAATAGAGAGTTTAGAGAGATGGATTCAGAAAGAGAATAGTCAGGGTTTTGTTTTCTTTTCTAGTCAGTCCTATCACCTTTTTTCCTCCTTTTTTGTTTCTCCTCCTTCTAATTACCTACCATTTGTCATCTTATGTCAACTGATACAATTATAAGTCATTATTTAGGATACTAATAGCCCTAGAAGCAGTTGCCTCACACATAAACTCTCATGCCCAAATGGCCACTTACCAACGAACTAGATTTTAATTTCTCATCATTCATTACTGTTCCAACTAGTCTGAACAGAACAATTGAAGAACAGCAGGTGATTTTTATTTCAGTTCTTTAAGCTGGTTTCTTAACTTACGCTTTTAACAGCAGTGTACTTTCACAGTGAGAAGGCAATTAATTCTTCTGTATGCCAGAAGATGCCACTGCAGCACTCGCTGACAAACAGCAAAGACTGATGGCAGGGGAGAAGGCTATGAATATTATCAGGTATAGCATCTGATTGATTGTTCCTGAGCGGGTATTACTGCGAGTATCCTAAAAAAAAAAAGGTCTTAATTTGAAAAGAGAATGAGATTCTGCAGTATTTTTGATTTTTACAAAGAAGAAGAAAAAGCTTCTAGATACTGGGAATTAAATGAAATAGTTATTTTATGGCATAATTTAATTAACTGATATCCTAACACAGTATTTGCCAGCTTGGATATCTATGCACTACAAGGCTGTAACGAACATCAGTACGAGCACAGGTTCTTTCTCCAAAGGGTTTTTCTAGAAAGGATTTCCCCACTGTTTAACATACTATATAAATCACTTAAAAGAATAGTCTCCTTAGGTTACTATTTCATTTTGCTCTACATCCAGTTAATCGCAGAGAGGTTTGATATCATCTATCTACTGCAGTGTCATGGTTCTTTTTTCTTCTTTCTTTTTCTTTAAGAAAATGCTGGCAGTGAGCAGTCCATCACCAGCTTTAGAAACTAGGCTTTTCCCCAGGCAATAAAGAAACAGGGCAGCCAAAAAATACTTCCCCAAAAGATCTATCTAACAAGATATTTTATTTTATTTTATTTTATTTTATTTTATTTTATTTTATTTTATTTTATTTTATTTTATTTTATTTTATTTTAAACAGTTTGAACATTTTACCTCTTGACAGCTATGCTACTTGCTGGTGACAGAGGAGAAAAGGGAGGAAGGTTACTGTGGAGCGCTACTGATGGTCAGAAAAGCTCAAATTGATAATCTATAAAGAAATACAATAGGAGGAAGCACTTTAAAAGCACTTCCTTGAACAAGCTCTCTATTAATTTAAAGTTTGTCCTCAGAGATGGGGTGGTGCCTACATCAGGGAGCAAGCATGTGTGCACGTATGCTTTCTAGTAGGACACTGCAATGTACTGTCTAATGTGAATGTCACCAAACAGACGACCAGAATGCATTATTGAAATTTAAGTTGTGCAGGGTTTTCTGCTATGAAATGTGGAAAACAATTATTAACCACAAGCAATGTACAATGTAAATTCTATGCCATGTATTAGTAGTGAAAAAAAAATTCAGTTATTACATACAGATGTCATGTCTTGAGGTCAAGTAGGTTTATCAGCTGATGTTTAGAGTTTATGATACTTCTGCCTGAGTAGAAGGAGGCCCAACTTAACTCTGTGTGGGGTTGGGGGAAAAAGGAATGTTTTTTAAGTCAGTCATAGGATCGTAAAGTATCCTGAGTTGGAAGGGACCCATGAGGATGCCCAACTCCTGACTCCACACAGGGCATCCTAGAACTTAATCCATACCTCTAAGAGCATTGTCCAAATGCTTCTTAAACACTGACAGTCCTGAGACCATGACCACTTCCCTGGGGAGCTTGTTCCAGTGCTTGAACACCCTCTCAGTGAAGAGCTTTTTCATAATATCCAATTTGAACTTCCCCAGTGCAGTTTTAAGCTAGTCCCTTGCATCCTGTTGCTGGACACCAGAAAGCAGAGATCAGCACCTCCCTCTCTGCTCCCTATCATGAGGAAGTTGTAGATAGCACCAAGGTCACCCCTCAGTGTCCTTTTCTCTAAGCTAAACAAATCTAGTATCCTCATGCCCTCTAGTCCTTTCACTGTCTTTGTTGCCCTCCTACAGACATATTCTAATATTTTTATATCCTTCATATATTCTGGAGCCCAAAACTGCACACAGTACTTTAGGTGAGGCTGCAGCAATGCTTAGTACAGTGGGACAATCACTTCTTTAGCTACACTGCGTTTAAGTCACCTCAGGATACGATTGACCTTTTTGGCTGCCAGGGCACATTGTGGACTCATATTGAGCTTACCATCAACTAAAATTGCCAGATCCCTGTCTTCAGGGCTGCACTCCAGCCTCTTCTCACTGAATCTATATGTCCATCCAGGAATACACCATCCCAGGTGCAGAATTTGGCATTTCTCCTTTTTAAATTTCATGCAGTTGTTGATTGTTGAGCACTCCAATCTATCAACATCTCTCTGTAAGGCCTCTCTGCCCTTGAGGGAATCAATGGCTCCTCCTAATTTAGCATCATCAGCAAACTTACTTAGCGTGCACTCAATTCTTGTGCCCAGGTCATTGATAAAAACGTTGAAGAGACCTGGCCCTAAAATTGAGCCCTGGGGAATACCACTAGTGACTGGCTGACAGCCAGGCGTTACCCCATTTACTGCAACTCTTTGAGCCCGACCCTTCAGCCACTTGTTCACCCATCATATTGTGTGCATGTCTAGCTGTATGCTGGACATTGTATCCAGAAGGATACTGTGAGAGGCAGTACCAAAATCTTTGCTAAAATAAAAAAAAAATCCCCAAAACAAAACTCTATGTCCACTGCCTTCACTTCATCCACTAGTCAAAAGTGATGATAAGTGTTTCCACATCCACCACATCTATTCAGCTTGTTAGGTGTGCTTAGTAGCTCTATTGTTAGAACTACCTTTCAACTCTTTAGTTGCAATAACAGAATTTGTCATCAGAATTCAGAAATTACCATGTAGAATAAAAGCCTGGTCTCTGTGTCACATAGAGCACTGCCAGGTGCTAGGGAAACTGGGGATGTCTTTTACATCACTGAAATTTATGCCTTCTTAGCTATCGTCATGAAACACTAGCCAATCACTCTGTCCTTTCTTTCAAAGTAGTGAAAGAGTATGTAAGGAGGAACCAGAAAGTATACTTAATCCAGTGACAGAATATTGAACAGCTGATTACCATGAGGCACAACTGCAATTCACGTATTATCTGCCTATTAAAATTTTGATTAAATATTCTTATATCAAATGTTTTTGCTGGAACAGTCAAATGACTTGAATACACTTATGAAATTCGTCTAATAAAAGCAAATGCTATTACATGATGGCAGTCCTGCGGACTGAACCTTAGCCTTCTTACTAGACTGACCATAAAAATGTTATACAGTGATTATACATTGAGACTTTTACTTTGCTTACTGTCATGGTAACTTTTTTTCATTGCTTCTCCATAACATCTCATCTTTGCATCTTTTGGTTTTGTGACTACAAAGCACATATCCTAAAGCTAAGGCTATAGAATACACTTACATTCTTAAGTTATATTTATATAATTAAACGTTTTTTAGTGCACAAAACTTCTTTGCATTTTGGCAAAGAAGGTAAAGTAAATAAATCTTGTAGCCCATCTGTTTCAAATGTAGGGTCTTCTTACCAGTAACTACGATGACTTTATCTGGAAAATAAGATTTATTAAAAATATATCTACCTTATATACAGCTAAAAATTTCTGAATAAAGGTATATTTGGAAATAAAATAGGACCTCCAAAATTAATCTTAATACTAGCAAACACCTAACACAATTTCTATCATAGCCCATGGGTTTTATGTTTATGGGTGTTCAGTGATCCATATATTATTTAGAAGCACCAAATATTAGGTACCTATGAGTCAGAGTGGCATGTGGCTGAGTCATTTAGCATGCAATAGAGAATTTTCTGATGACTCATAGGTAGGGCAAGCGATATGGCCACAGGATATTATGTCACTGTGCACATAATTTTTGCAATGATAAACTGCTTATTTCTACTTTTACTGCATTTGTATCATCTTTATGCTTACCTATTAAAAAGTATAATGGATCCAAAATCACCTGTAATGAAGCGTTTAGTCACAGCTGTGCCCATTTCTCAGTCTTTTCTCATTTTGGAAAACAGAACTAGTAAATATTGTGAGAAAATGTTGAGAGTAATTAAAACTGAACACTTTTATGGACCACTTCTGAATATTCCTTTTTATGAAATTATCTACATTTTGCTAATATTTTATTAAATGACAACAGAAATTGCAAAAAGAAAGAGAGCGTGAATGTGCTTTTAGTTCGTTTTGCAGTTCGAGTAGCAGTGTTTCCTCTCACATAGTCTGATTCTGAAAAATTTTACAGGTCACTGGGAAAAAAAAAGAAGTAAAAACTGAGATTGAAAGTAGAACATCTGAAGACGCAAGTGGTGAGGTTAAGGTGGCTAAAACTAAGAAAATAAAAAAAAGTTGCCTTATTTTATCAAGCCTTTTTTGTTTCTTATTCCAATGTATACCTATTACCTTGTGAAAGGTAATACAGATGTAGGAAATAAGAAACAGATTATCATTGCAATCTCTTTAACTTCCAGGTGTTCAGTTTTTAAACAAATGATTACATCAATCTAATCACCATTTCCAAAGGCAAAGACTAAGAAAAATGAGTAGTTTTTTCTGCACATTCTTTTTTTTCATCCTTTTAATTCACAAAAGCCACATAGTGAGACATTCTACAACTGAACCAGTAGTCTATGTACAGGACACCTACTGAAGAATTAGCATATTATACTCTCTGAAGAAGGATGTTTCAACACATCAGTATAATAATTCTACAAAGAGGCATATAGCATATTTTATTAAGGTTGTGTGTGGTCAGCATCTCATGGCATTATGGAGGAAACTATACAGTATTTTCAGACTGTGTTACTTCTGATTTTTTTTTTACTATTGGTTACAAAAGTTTCTGTTTTCACGAAGAATGTTTTTTTCCTTGGAATTTTTCTTTTCATTGCAAGGTATCCCATTAGCATGTATTTAGATCGTATCTAGTCTTTGTAATCCAGGAATTAACTAAAGCAAATTTAAAAATTGTAAATATCAATGAAGTGATTGAATAGTATATTTAGTATGCTAGCAGATTTGGCAATTAGTAAGGTCATGTGATCTTCAGTATTGAGAATGGCTATTCTCATATTAAAATATGAAAAAAAAATTTCTCCAGTTATCTATTCTTGCTTATAATGTGGATCTTTTATTTTTCTCTTACCATGGAAAACTGGAAAATTTGTCTTGCAATCTTTGACATGTCAATTTTCCTTATATTATCTGTGCTTCATTTCTTACTGTCACCTACGTATTTAGTGAGTCTTCAGTCTTCAGTGAGTCTTTGTGTTAGTTTATTTTCACAAGGAAGATAAACTGATACTGAAATCATCAGATTTATTTGATTAATGGAAGTACTTCTCTCGTTGTTTTTCTGATTATAGTAAGAAGTTAAGTAGCAGATTTGTTTGTTTGTTTTGTTCATAATTCAGAATGTCCAGCTTAGAAGTACTCTATCCTTTGGCTTTTTTTTCTGGAGTGTATTAGCAGTGTTTTTTTCACCATATCCTTTGTTTTCTACCATGCTCTTTGACTGTTTTTAGCACAGAACATTTCAGTTTCACTCATCTATCTGAAGCAATCTACTAGCTCTCCTTTCCTTTTTTTTTGAACAAGGAGTCCCTCATGCTGCTTTAACAAGGTTTCACTGAATACCCATTACAAAAATTAACAGCTCAAAAATCGAATTTCTAATAGGTTTGAATTTCCTCCTGAGTATTTTAATGCATTTTGTTTCTTTTTATTCCCCTTTTATTGTTTTAAGCTGTAAAATTTTCCAAATTTTTCCACAAATATAAGCAATGCTAAAAATGTATTAAAGGACATTTTCCTGTAATCCCATGATTTATAGAGCTCTGCCTTTAACAGGGCAACAAATACCCACAAACTGTGATAAATTGAGACAGCTGACACAACTTTAGCTACCCTAATATTTTAAACAGATTTCAGACTTTGGGATCATAGAGAGATACAGTCCTTGTCATAACACTTATGATATTTATTCCCATTCCCAAGCTTTCTTCTATAATGAGTGAGACGAAGGGCAAGAAAGGATGAAGGTGATACTACATACTGTGGTATTACCGTGCATTCATATGTGGGCAACAAGCCCCATTCCTAAGCCAGAGAGACCATCTCCAGCTTCACTAAATATTGGTTTAAAAAGTTAAATTGTATTGATCATATTGATGAATTCAGTGACCATGGAACACACACATCTGCTCTCCTCCTTCTCTTAATCTGTATAAAGAAAATAACAGGTTTCCGACAGGAGTTCAAGATCCAAAGAAACAGCAAATTGATTGCTGCTCCTTTTTTTTTGTATTTTCTTGAGGCTACGAAGAGCAAAAAAGCAGTCAGAGGCCTGACTCTGTTTTTGTAAAAATGACCAGTTCCTCTTTTATTAGTGGAGTATTTGGCTGTCAGCAATACAGTATGGAGAATGAACATAGTTAGCTTGTTTGGTTTGAGTACATGTATTTGTGTAAAAAGCAACCAAATTAAATTTTTTTAGCACATTGAATATCAAATATTGATTTCTCTGCTAAATTCATTCCAGTCACCAGGTTTGGATTTTTTAATAATAAGGCTCAATAAAAATGTAAATAACTAAACTGCTAAAGAGTTAATTGAATAAACTGTATTTATTGAAATTATTTTATTCTTTACATTGAAATTTATGTCTAATTTATAGTAGTGTTTTTGTACCATATATGCAATAGCATACACTGACTAATTGCACGCATCCTTCTTTTGCTTTATATAGCTTAGTTAAACACACAAAAATAATAGGTATAATGCCTTATAACAAAAATAAGAAAATTATTTGTATTTTAAAACGAAATAGACCCACACTGAACAGGAATGTATTTTATAAGGGAAGGCAGTTAAAGACTGAAAATAAGAACTGCTTTTCTGTACTGTAAAAAGTATCTAGATTAGTTTTGATCATCTAGGAATGCACGGTGTCTGAAGAAGCTATATAAGAGGAAATTACACTAAAACCAGATAAATATAATTCTGTTCTACTAGCTGAAAGGAGAACTTGTTATAATTTTATCTTCTACAAAGGTTTCTGTATCATGGTTATCACCACATGGTCACGAGTTACCTTAAGCAACATGACTAATAATCTGTCACATCATGTGTGTTTTCCCCTTCTCTCCTCACGGAAGAAGGATGCGTGCACTGGAATTTTTAATTCGCTACAAACCAAGGTCAAAGAATTCCGTCTTATATCTTAAGTGCCAGAACCTGTGCCTCTGATGATCTTTATCTAGCTTGGCTAAAGACTTGAATGCACAGTTTGTAATTTTGCTCCAAAAGCTGGGTTGTCATTAAAGAGAACTTTTCAATAGAAGTATGTGTTTAGTACAGTTCTCTCAGTTGAAGATAAAATAATATTTATCCCCAGTGTACATATGCAATGCTTAAAATAAAAATACTTGAAGTGTACTAAGGTATCCTATCAATCATCTCTTCATGGGACCCTAAGAAACCCAGTATACAGTTTAGCTTCCAAACAGAAGGCACCCATATGTTTTTAAACTCTCCCATAGCAGAAAGATGATTAGAGGAAAAAAATGTCATTCACATGAGACAATTAGAAATGAGAATGGGTAAAATGGATATAAGGAAATACGGATATAAGGAAATACGGATATAAGGGAATACTAAGGCCACACATTTTTTTATTTCAGTGAAATAACTGTTTCTGTCAATGAGTTTCCTACTCAAAACCAAATGCAACCAAATCCGTTAAATGAATGTGGTATGTACTTGTCCAACCTACATAATTAAAGAAATACAGTCTTGAATAATGTATTTTAGATGTGGGATGGAATACATGTTTGTATGATGGTAAAATCCTCTTGTCCATGACCAAGGCCAAAGAGTGCTAGACCAGTCTGAGAGGCAGCAGAAATCTCCTAAATATAAGCAATTGCATAGGTAAAAATGAATTCAATTTATCTTATTTTTTTATATTTCTGTATAGCTTTATCCCTACAGAAATTTTATTATTTATCCCTACCACAGAGAAAGGCTTTCAAATCAATGAAGTTATTGAAGTCCTGAATTATATCCCGAACTCTACAGTGACACTAACATATTTTTCTCAATTAATCAAACTCCAGAGGATAAAAACATATATGTTGACAACCATATCAAGAATTACGAAAATTTATTTTTAGAATGAAACAATTACTTGAGCCTGGATAATCTGAAAGGACTTATGAAAGTCATATGGATATGAAACAACTCATATTATTTGAAAAGAAACATAATTACTTTTCAAAATTGTAATCAGACATAATAGTCCTATTATACGTTATAACTTGAAAAGCATCACATACTTACCTTTCTTTTCCTTTCTTTTTTTTTAATTGAGCATAAGAATTACATCAGAAGGTAATGGGAAAGGAAATAATGATTAAATAAATTATTTCAAATTATAAAATATGTAAACAAGTACATAAATATCTATAAATAAACATAAATTTAAGCATATAAGTACTTTGTATTTAGCTATCAGGAACACAAAATCATAAATGGGAAAATCATATCTTTATTTACAGGGTTTTTCTTCTGTTTTTAGATACTGTGGATTACATTATAGAAATGTGATGTGACAAACAGTACTTTTTTTGTACAAGACATAATTTCTATGTTTCATTCTTAAATCTAAAGACAAAACTCAAAAAAATTTTTGTAGGTTTTTTGAAGAAAGGGTTATTTTTTTGTGTTTGTTTCCATTTTGCCTGGAGTATAGCATAATATGTATTAGCTACAGGTGCTAGTGCAAAAGTGAATATTATGTAATAGACTTAGAAATATATGACAAACTGAAGTCAGTGACAGAATTATATATTTTCACTTACAAAGTTTGGAGTCATGCTGATCTGAGGCTTAGTAGACTTATGGATCCTGATATAACCTGTATTTTGCAAACATTAAAAATATCCTTAATTCTGATTTTTCTGAGGTTGCTATGAACCTGTATAATTTAAATATGGATGAAATGGAGCATTTGCCATAGAGCATTTTGAAGTCTGAAAGGGGAGATCTCCACTTAATGTGCTACATTTAATATCTAAGAGTGTTCAGCTTGTAAAATTCTTTTCTTTCTTTTTATTCTTTAAAAGGGTAAATTAATAGGTTATTCTATTACTGGTACAACAACTGTCTTAAATTCTATTTTAGAGAGTTTTCTAGTTGTTGCTTAATATCTGTCAGGAATCTTTTCTAAATCCTTGTCTTTGAACAAACTGGTTACTTTTTAAAAAATTTTGACAACCTCTTGAAACACCATTAACTTGCAAAGAAGCCAAAATAACAGAAATATATTTGAAAATCTACTTTTCATGTAAAAGAAATATTTTTTAATAAAATCAAAATAATTCCATCCTAGAACAGAGCTTTCTGGCTGTTAAATGGCTTAGTATTTGCAGCTGTATGATATTAGTTTTACTGATGGCTTTTCCAGATTTTAGTTGCTGCTGTTTCTGTCAATAATGAGTGGATCGCCTAGAACTTGAAGTAAGAAAAAGATGGGTTTACTGACTAGATATTCATGTAGACTTGTCCAGACACTGTGTTCAAAGAAACCGGTGTTATATAATGTCATTGCCTTGTACCCTGAACTTTCTTCCCTTCCTTTTACTTTCTGCCCATCCCATTGGAGAAGGAAGTGAGTGAGGGGCTTGGAGGGTGTTTGGCTGTTGGCTGGGGTCAACCCACCATATATACATTGACAGATATTTATACCTATTCACTCTATTTATAAATATTACACATTTAATCTCTAAAATCCTATCCAATGACATTTCTAAACATATTTTTTATCTCCTACTTTGTCCTACAAGAAAAGTTCTGACCTGCTTTGCATGACCTCAACACATTCTTACTGCATGATTTTTTGTAACAATAATGAAGCATGAGTTATTAAAAAGTGACTTAAGATCCTACCTAGTGTTATGCTATGTCGTTGGGTACAGGGAAAAGATTAATTCCTTGCAGTTTTCATTTGGCTTACTAAGTAAATAAGACCTTGTGCTATATCACTCTTGAGTTTAACTCTGTGTAGCCAGTCACTTTAAGATACTATGCCCTTATGAATGCCTACAGTATAGAGAAAGACCTTTTCCCTGTGTTGTAAAAATAACATCCAAAGTTGCAATGAATCACACTATAAACAGTCCAAAGTATTTATGCTCAGAGATTAATTTATTTTTTTCATATACCAACCTTCTTATTAATCTTTTTTCCAAATATTTAACTGAAATATATGGTCCAAATTCTATCATTAGACAGTGTACGTATAATCAACCTTCAGTTCAAGTATGAAAGATGTACGAATATTTTTATTATTCTATTCATGTTCAAACAATGAATATAAGTGATACAAAGTGGGATTTGTCTCACTTTAAAAGTTATGTCCTAAATATAGAGTAATCTATGTTCACTTTATATTCTGCCCAGAAAATTGGATAACTCCAAATAAAGTTTTGTTGATCAAAAGTTATGTAATTAAGAAAACTGGGTTGAATTTTTCTCCATATGTAGCTATATTTCTATGATGATGAGGGAGATTCTAGATCACTCAGATAACTAAAAGTTATCTAAATATATTCAGATGCAAATCCAGCTTCAGGAATAAACCTGATTTTCAAAATATAACTTAGGCACTTTAACCAAACTTGTCTTGATTCCTAAAAGCCCAAGTTTTTGGTTTTCTTCATGGAAGTTAGGATTCTTACAGACTACATCCTCAGAGATAATTATGTGGCTAAACTTTATTTACTTTGCAGGAAAGGAGTCTAATTTATTTCTGAAAACTTTTTTTGTGAATTAACAGGTACTGTACAGCAAAATAATAGAAAGCACTGGAAATAATATATTTTAATTTCTGATGAACCAAAGGAATCTGATAAGATTTTAACCATTAAAAAGGTTGAATTCGACTGATAAATACAATATGTAAGACAGAAATGCATTTTTAGAAAAGACCTGGAAGATTTGGACTTCCAAATATATGATGAGGTTAGCAATACATATTACTACTTTTTTTCTTTTTTTTTCTTTTTTTTGTCAAAGGAGTTCATATTGATAAAACTACCTGATTTTAATGCACTGTCTATTGGGTCAGTGAAGCCAATACAGTTAATAATAACATATGCTTTTTGGTCAAAGACAATTCTTGTTTTTTAAAAATAATTACTTTAATACCCTGCATGCAGTGCATTACATTACTATGCACATGACATTTCAGTTTTCTTTTTTAAAAAAAAAAACAACTCTTTGTCTTTATTTTACTAAACTCTGGTAGTGGGCGTGCTTGCCAAGTTTTCATTACTAACATCTGAAAAGTCCTTTGAGAACTCACTGTTTATGTAAATTTTCTTAGCAACACTGGAGAGCTGAGTCTTTAGTACATTCATGAAGAAAATTCTGAGAACATAAGTAAAAATATCTTGAGACTGTTTCATGTAGTATAATTACTGCACGTCATTTTCTTCATAATCCTAGTACGATTTTTCATGATTGGTTTCTCAGTCTGAAGATGCATACGTTCTGTCTGTTCCACTAAATATGACTATTACAGGGACCTAATAAATCAAAGCCAGTCTGGTCCATTTCTTATCCTGGACAATGCCAGTCTGTGCTCAGAACTCAAAGTGTTCACATAATTGATTGAAAAAGAGATTTCTAACTTAAACAGGAAACATAGTCTTTGCTTCTTTGCAAGAATAAACTAGGCATTAATATTACAAATGCAGAAGAATGTTTTCAACCTCTGAGGGGCTCCTGCAGACTTGACCTGTCAATTACCTGCAGACTCTTTACTATCCAAAATAATTTCTCAAACAAAACATCTGTCTCTACTTAAGAGTTAGGATGCCCAATGAAGACAGTGAAAAGAAAGATGCCTTCTGTGAGTAACATGAATTAATTGAACTATGAAAGAAATAGTCTTTTAAAATGTATTTATTTTTCCATAGGATTTAATTTACTTTCATGCTTTCTTTACATTCATTTTTGTTGAATGCAAAGCTTAACCTGTACTGAAATTGTTTCTTTAGTTACATAAACATGATGAACTTCTAACATGTAAAAAAATATTTGTATTGTTTTGCAAAGCAACCATATATTATTTTTCTACTTAGAAATTTCTTTCCTGTTGAAATCTCTACCTAAAAGCAAAATCTCAGACAATAATTTCATACTATGAGATTATGAGACAAAGAACATTTATAGATATCAGCAGTTGGACTCTGTGTTTAGGAACAGAGTGATTTTCTGCATAAAAGCTTAATTTTTATTGTATTTGGAAAGATTTGCGATGGTGTCTTGTTCTGGGCGGATGCAACTTACTTTTGCATAAGCCATTGCTATGAGGATATTGTTCTAAGTCTGCCTTGGCTCCTTCCTCCAGTATTCTGTTTTAAAGTGAGGTATTGACTGAGGTGCCCTTTAACACCCGAGCACTTAATAGAACTCCTCTAGCCCCACCTCCCTAGGACTTGTTGCAGATTTTTCAATGATCCTATCAAATGAATAAAGGCAAGAAGCCCTTCTTCTCTTCTGAGCAAGTCTGTAGCATCGTTATGGGTTAGAACAACTTCAGTGACCTGTAGCCCACAGGACACTGGCTAGTTTTTGTGTGATGAACATGCAGAGTGGAGATTACGGATTTGCTCAGTCTATTGCGGAGCAAAGCACTGTTGTTTTTAAATCTAGCCAACAATTAACCTAGGTATCTTGTTTCTTTATTCAAAATATTTTCTAGTCACCTGTAAGACAAAAAGACCATAAACTTAAATATGTTATTTTTCATTTGGAATTTCAGTGTTTCTTCATGAAACTCTGTTTGGATTTGTTGATGTGATTTCACCTGTATTGCTATTCTCAAAACCTTTTCTAGCTCACCAGTTTTCTGTATATTATTTTAAGGAGAAGTCTGATAATATTTAATAAAGTTTTAAAAATCTGATCACATTTTAAGTATATTAATCTAAGGGCCTGTTCAACTGAACTGAAATGCCCATAGTCTCCAATAGTGTCCTATAGTAGATATATTTATTAATAGAAGCGTTATTGCTCTGTAGAAAAGTCGAGAAACTATATGGGGCACAAGACTTTTAGCTTGCCACCTGCTTAATGTAGTGCTTCTTTTCTGTATTCTTATATTAGGATTTGCTCTATTCTGGCGCCTCTGGCCTTTGCTGGAGCCAGCTAGGCTTTGCAATGAATTTGTAAACAACTTTGATGTGTCTGTGCCTTGCTTGCGTAATCTCGCCGCACTCGATCAGCATTGGTCTCTCTATATTTGTACTTTCCATCTTGTAGCCAAGTGCACCTGCTGCCAAGAGCTCTCACAACTGTCTTGTCATGCTGTCATCTTTCCTGCTACTTGTAGTGATTGCCTTAACTCTTCAGTGGAGAAAGCAATATTTAACAGTATAGTAGCTTGACACTTCTGGACAATGATCTGAGGCACAATACACAGCAGTTGCTATAACAGATTTTAGTTGCTATTTTCAGGGTTACTACTTAAGCCCTGAACAACAAAGTAAACTGTTTTCTTTGAATTGTTAGTATCATCTACATACTATAACACTAATAATGATAAGTAGCCAGATCACAACAAGATTCCTTTCAGCCCCAAATGCATTTGTTGTAACCAGAGAAAGATAGTCTAGGGTGAACTGGTAATCATTAATCTAGGATTTCTAAACTGTCTGGAGACCTTCAGCTGCTCTGGGAAAAAGGAAGAGTTCTTCTGCTGTAGTAGGTTTTTTACTGTAGTAGCTCTGCTGAGATGGAAAATTGGGCAATTTCCCTTATTTTGTTATTACTCAATACATAACTCTGCTGGTTTCTCATGGATATGTGCCCTGAACACAGTATGCTTGCTTAGTATCACTCCAGAGCTCAATGTTTCACAAACTGCATCTCTCCTGTCACCTATAAATTGTGTAATTCAATTTTTTTGTAATGCTATTTTTCTAAGTTTCTTTCGGTGCAGTTGTTTGTGAGTTGATTCACATACTATCAGATGCAGGTAGAGACTGCGCTGTGAAGAGACTGACCTTTGCCAATGGACAACACAAATGGTGAAAATTAAATTACCTTTTCTTTTCTCAGCCTTAGAAATTTAATGATGTTAGTAGCAAAGGAAATGACATCCACCTTAAAAATATGACATTTATCCTGCCAGTCTCCATTCAACTTTGTATTTTAAAACATTTTTTTTTTGTCTGTACCGCTAGCAGAAAGAGTGTCTTGTGGCCTGTCTTTTGGGTGATTTTTGAACAGCTAGTTTAATGCAATACTTCAAATGGAAATTTATAAAGTAGCATGATATTAAGAATTACTCCAAGCAATGTCCCTTCTTCAACACTTGAGAGATGCTTAAAATATTAGTGTATTGTGATATGGCATCTCAACAGAAATGAGACTGTCCTCCATACAGGATATAGGAATTTGAACTGCAGGCAAAAGAAGCTTGAAGCTCATCTGACGTCCTGCAGCAAACGCGGGTCTGTGGTAGCAAGTACTTAAATAAAAGCCACAAACTCACTGGGTTTTTACATTAACAAGGGGACAGAGGTGCATTGCTTTGAAAGAAACTCCCCAGTGTTACTGGCCACGACAGAGAAGTTACTATGCATTATATTCTGGCAAATTGTGTTCTTTGCCACAGAAAAGGTCCCTTAATAATTGTCAGAGAGTATGGAATGTGACCAGACCCTTTTTTCTTCACCTCCTGCCCAGTGGAAGCCTTCTAGTGCAGTAAAGACATCCAATCCTTGGAGTCAGTGAGTGTTCAAAGCTGTATCTAACTCCTTTTAAAGTAATTACTGACTTTATTTATGTTGAGTTCTCATCTGTGTTTTGGTATATGGTACAGTTATTATATGATGAAGCTTTAGCAGCTCAGTGATGATCAATACGGCAAAAAATAGTATTAATGTTGAGAGCATATTATTCCTTCTATAAAGCATTACGTCTTTATCTCTGCTTTTAATGTTATTCAGCTTTTTTTATGGGTAACTGAACAAAAGATACAATACAGATTTAGAACTGTTTTGGTCAACCTTGACAAAATACCCTTTGTATACATGGACATTTATTAATAGGCTAAAAATCACTGCAGAATATTCGCTGGCACAAAGTTGTGAACCTGTGTAGAAGACTATGGAAAACTTAAAATACTTCTGAAAAAATTTAAATACTCTCAGTCGGCCATGATGAACTTGTTTTCATTAAAAACCGGGACAACCATAATAAGGCACACTAAAGCTTAACATATTTCTTATTTTTCAAAGAGTAAAATAATTTTTAGACTACCATACTTATCTGAACTCCTTTCCTTTCAAAACTTGAAACTGAATGAACACATTTTCTTGATATTTGAATCACTGTTTTCAAGATTGCTCTTTGGCACGCCAAGCTTCAGGCTGAAGGACATGTTTACCATAGAGCTATGAACCTGTGAAACCAAGGGTTACAGTAAAACTGCTGGTGCAATGTTAACTACAGCAGTGTGAACAATTTCATTACATTTTTATTCATTATGAAAATCCTGTAAAGGAATTCCTAAGATATATGTAAATGTAGCAGACCAAGGACTGCGGGCCAAGGCTATGAATGTAATGCTCTTGCAAACTGCAACCACACCTTTGCTTAAATTATTACCTTCCTTATATTGTTTCCTGATTTTTTCTAATCATTAACCTTCTTTAATATTTTGACCATAAGTAAATTGAGATCCTATATGATGAGATTTCTTAGAAGTCTTTACATCTGCTTTCTTGGTCAAAATACCACATGTGTGTCTGTAGTTCTTGCCTTTATGGGACATAAGAAAGAAAACTTTTTATAGATGATAACTTGGCTAACTTAAGGCATGTTGTCATGGTAGGAAAGACTGCTTTAATATGCGACATGCATGTATATCATCCTGGATGACATATTATCAAAACTTGAGTGATTTTTCAATATGGACAAGGGTGAAGCTACATAACACAGAGGCAGTGGTTTGTATTCTCAATTCCTAAATATAAGAGGCTATCCTATCCCATCACTACCCATGCATAGTACTTCAGAATTAAATTAATTACTTTATTAAGATACAGAGTTAATAACCTGTTTGGATTTTACAATGTAGTACATGCTAACTATACACTGCAGTTGTTTCCAATCCTAGTTTTGTCCTAACTACTCTGACTGCTTTTCTATAACACATATTTTGCTGGTTTTCTTCTGGTTTCTGGAAGGCACGTCATTATCATAATCAGTCTGTACTGATTCAAAATAGACATTCTAAAGGCAAATAAAACTAAAATTACAAAGAAAAGAAAAATGAGAACGGTGCCAACATAATTCTGGAGGGAACTGTGTGGTCAGTCAGGTGTTTTAGTGGGAGAAGGCAAGTAAGATGAAGGGAAATGAGCCATAAAGATGCAAATCTGTTTGATACTGGCTGAGAGATTTTGGATATCTTATTAATCAGTCTTGGAAAGAAAACCAAAACTGATTTCCTGTAATTTTTCCTTGTCTCTATTCCTGAAAGCGCTGGGTCTGGGAAACCTCACTGCTGGCAGATGATTTGAGCTTGTTGTGATATATATAATCAAACACAGGTATGGTACAAAGCATTCCTCTCAGTAATACTTCATTACTGTTTCTCACTTCATATTTCAAAGTACAGACCAAGGGACACTGATGATCAGAGTAACGCAAAGACATAGGTATGTCGAAAAGGGTACATATAAGATATAGGCAACTCACATCTGCTTAATGACTCTTCTCGCTGATTTTAAAATTTACTTTTTCCCCCAACTTCTGCGTTATTTCTCCAAAGATAATTTTTGCCTTTACTCATCCTTCCCCTTGCCAGGATTTAAATTTTATTACTGAAATAATAATATGTTAAAGTACAACTTGGGCCACTTTGCACTTGTTTGTAGTTCATTAACCTATGCAAAACTATTTTAGGTATAGTTTGTTTAACTTAATTTCAAAAGAAAAAGCATAATAATAGAATACAGAAAGAATAACAGCTTTTTTTCTGGGTAAGCACATATTTCAGTGGAATAACTATCAGCTCTTTTTCTTTGTATCGCTGCCTCAGAAAGAGATTAATTAACCTTAAAAAAATTCCCTCTTTTACTGCTGTGGGAAACCTTTACTTGTGCAGTCAGGGCCACCATATTTGAGGCATAACATGGTCATGCTTATAGAGACAAGATAGACCTAGATTAAGGTAGCAATAATCCTGTGCCTATTTTGATGACTTTGTCCAAGGGAAGGAGGACAAAGCATTTGCAGTCCAAAAAAAAGACATACACCTTCTGCGTAAACAGTTAAACACATGGGAGGATTGGTGACTGGTTGATGCTACTATGATCAGTTTCTCAGCCCTGTATGGCTTTCAGAAATCCTTCCAATAGGTCTTTGATCCAGCCTATTCTTCCTTCTCATTTCCCTGAGTAGAACAGCTTGAATCAAGACATCGCCTCTGTGTCCACCCCATTTGAGCAGCTCTGTACTGGGAAACTAAACCGAAAAATGTCAGTATCATCTATTGGGCAGGTTTTGGAAAAGAGTAGGCTTCTGGGAGGAAGTGGATTTCAGGAGAGGATGAGAGAATCACATGCCTTGGAGATGCAGAAGGACATGGACTAAGTCCTGGGAGCAGGGCAGCCTGGGGAAAGAACTCCCATAGCCTGGGACCTGGCTAGTACCTCTGAAAGATCTCATAGCCACATCGTATCCTACTTGCCTCAAGCAATCCTTAATGGAAAGTAGGAAGCAAAATCAGTAGAAGCTACGTGAGATGGAAGAGCTCTTAGAAAGGAGATGCAAAAGCAGGTGTGAGAATCCGGTTTGCATTTTGAAAAAAAATTGCTTTGTACGTTTGAGACCTCAGTTTGTCTATGCAGATGAGGAAATTGCATACTCAAGATTGTGTTTATATGATAACAACTGATTTGCATGCAGTAACAGTGATTCTGAACACATACCAGGTGGCATACACTTGTGATTATAGGCAATATTTTACCTATATTACTACCTGGGTGCTGCACTAACTCTTGGGTTTTTCTGAACACTTTCTTCTTGTGCAAAAGGAAATTATTTCATACATCATGTTTTCTATCTGTATTATACAAATCTCCTTCCGTTAGATATAATTATTGTGACTTCTTGGAAAACAAATCTGCACCAAGGTGAATAAAGGAAATTGAAGTAAAAGCGAGTGATTTGAGGTTAGCTTTCCCTAGTTAGGCATCTTTGTGCTTCTTCATTATCATTTTATTTATTGAAGAAGCATCTTCCCTTAAACGTGCCAGTCTTCTCGCTCCTAACAAGCACAGATTCCACTTCTTCAGTCACACCACTGATCACAATAACGCCCTCCAGTTTACAGTGGTTCCAGAAATGCTGCCCTTCAACACTATCTCACATTTAAATGTGTTTTAGTATGTTGTTATAGATTATGCATGTTTTTATAGATTATATCAGATGTAACCAGAGACAAAAGCCATAGACTCCCAGATACTAATAGGTTAATTTAAACAGCATCAAGAAAAACCCCAAAACAAAGCAAAATAAAATCAGTAACAAAGAAGAAGTAAGAGAAGACAAGAATAAGGAATTTTTAGGTCAGCGAGGTTCATAGACTTGCTGTTTGCAGATATCTCAGGTTACAAGGTGTATTTTGTTCTGGTTTTTTAACTATAATCATGAAGAAATATGAATTAAATCAGGACCACAGACAATTTCATAGGGTATTTATAGTTTCAGAGGTCCCTACAGTGCTCTTGATACACACTTACAATGCTCTACTTGTTCTCCTAAAAAGTCTTACAGAAAGCATTTTGAATAATTTTTGAATACTGTAATATTTCAGTAAGAAATTGTGTACCGCAGAAGCAGGTAAGATAAAAGGAAATTAAAGTCACTGAACACCAAAAATATTTACAGTGGATGGGGTATCAAGTTATTTTATTTGGTATTTCTCTATCGATGTGATGTATTAAGCAAATTCACTTTGTTCAGTGTCTCAAATGTCTCATTTTCAGTGTATGATGAGGAGTTATATTTTCTTTTCCTGGAATAAATCACAGTGTAATTTTCCCGTTTCTACTTTTCCCCATCACATGGTCCATGGTTTTATTTTCTCCCTTGTCCCCCCGGCAACAACAACTTCCCCCCCCAAAAAAAAGGGAATGAAAACAAGTAATCTAAAAACCCAACCTGCCTGTAAATGGGTTTATTGTATGAGCTGATAATTTTAATATATTCCAGTAATGGAAATAATTATACTTGGATTTAAAAATAAAATTAAACAGCAATACCTTTGACAAGGATCAAGCTGAAAGTATCAAATGAATTAGACATGAGAAATATATGTATTTCTAAGTCGTCTTATCTGTCCCCATGCCAATGTGGGAATGTTTCATAAAGTATATATTAAATTATAAATCCTGTTTAATAATTTTAGTAGTGTAATTCCTACTCCTCTTTAGGGATCACAGCATAGCACAGGAAATCTCTTAGGACCTAATTCTGCCAGTCTTATCCTGAACAGTCAGTTAATCCACCATAAATCCATGGAAATCATTTTAAGAATTTGCAGTGGAAGGTGTTACTCAAAATGAAAAATCTGTCCTATACAAACAAGTTATGATTGCTGTTTTTAACTTTTGAAACAATTTGTGGCTTCTAATATATACTTTTAATTCAGAACATATTGGGGGAAGAGGAGGAAGGCAGTTTATTAACCTCAGGTATTTACAAATCTCCATAGTTTTCCCTTTGGCAAATTGTAGGTAATCAAGATTATGTAGTAATTTCTGTTATAAATCACTGGTCTTACCTGCTTATAGCTTTGCCAAACATTTTACTTCCCTGATTAAAGTTTATTTTTCCTATGTGTGGAAATCTGAAGGAAAAAGAGACATCTCAGTCATTTCCAAGACAGTGAAAAAATAAGAGAATTTTTGTTTCCTTCATTTATTCCTTAAAGATGTCTTTGAAGCATCTCCACAATCTGGAGCAGCTCATGTGTTGATCATCACCAGATTCTGTTTGTCAATACATCTAGATCAGGCTTATTTGAAACCTTAAACCCTTAAAACCTGTTGATTCCCTAACCAGTAAATTTCAATATGGTATTAGGAGTTTCCTGGTGGTGTACTGTTAATATGTATGTAGGTCGAAAGCTAATTCTCCACACAGAGCATGGTGCAACTTGAGTAGAAATACTTATATATTTTGAACTAGGGGAATACTTGTTGTTTGCTACTCATCAAGAGCTCATCTTTTTTCTTTTGAGGAGGTAGGCAAGTAGCAGTCTCACATTTTATAAATTTTCCATGATAGCAGAAAGCCATTTTTGGCAGTATAGGAATAGATCCCTAATGTAGTAGTCATTTATCATTCTTTTTAGCCACAGTACCTTTGAAATGAAGACACTAGTTCATGATCTTCTAGAGTATCCATTGATTATGTTCCTTTTTAGAACCAAATAAACCTCAATGAAGAAATTCTGCTTTCTAACACATTTTCTAGTTTTAGGACATCAGTAAATTTACATATGATGTACAGAAAGGAAGATATCCTCAGGTAATGACCTTATTTCACCAGTTAAATTGCAGAACACATTTTCGCTTCTATCTCGTAAATGCCGGACATAATGAAGAGGAGACATAAAAAAAGCAGAAGGGACAGAAAAGCAGGAGTCATTACTTTTGAATTTTTTTTTTCTTTTTCTGATGTTGTGAAGTTCTGTGGGCTTCCTGAGGGAAACAAATGTGTTAAATGTTCATTTAATTCATCTGGCATCTTGGTTTCGAAAGCCATAGAATCTACCTTCCTCTTTCAGGCCTGAGTCCTTGCTTCTAGTTTTCCTCAGTGCAGTGTCTAGTTATTTTTAAATCACTACAATGATTCCCCTCAAGAATACCTTGTGGACTGTACCTCATATTTATCTGTCTCTATGGAAATGTGTGCAGAATTACACTTTACCTATATATACATTCCTGTGTTGCACTACTCCAATGTGAGAAGTTTCCCCTGATAGCCCTGTAGAACTTACCTCTCTGTCAGTTTTAAACACATAACAGAGATTGCAAGCTCTTCTTAAATATGAAACTTGATTATAAACAATGGTTATCTTCATTTTCAGTCCTTGAATTTCTAGACTATCATACTTTAATTTTTCATTTCAGAGGCTTTCTTGTCGAAGCCTTAATATCTATTAATCTAATCCTACCTTCTTTCCTTTCACAAATAACAGCTGAAGTCATTAGTAGAAGACAGAGCAGCAGAGTTTAAAGAAAGACCAGAAGGCCAGCAAGTTAGAAGGTTAAAAATAACCATGAAAAAACAGTATAAGTGCCTGTGAAATTATTAGAATGGAGCTCAGAATCTGACCTTCTCATTCCCCAAAATTAAGAGAGCTTGGTAAGAATTTTTGGCTGCAGAATTGAAAGAGGTCAGTTTAAGGCAGCCCTGTGCCCACATTTCTGAAGAGTGATAGAGCACTGCAGTGCTGTCTTTACCTATCTGTTTTTTTCCTTCCTATGAACTATATTTTCCAATTTTGTCATTTTCAGTCATAGGGCCTTCAAACTAGGTTTTCACTAAATTAAACCAATTTAAATTAAATCACATATGTTCTTCTGAAGACCTTTGATTTAATTATACATAGTCTTCATATATATTACTTGTACCCCACCTTTTAAAGGAATAAGTGTAATTGACCATACATTGGTCATTGCATATTCTTACTTTTGCTCCCAGGGCATCCAGACTTCAGGCAGATCCTGCAGCTTTCCTCCGAATATAGGGAAGAATAAAAGTAACCCAATTGTTCCTTGATCAGATTGGGTGGATGAAGGGGTGGGTGGAAGAAAAGGAAAACAGCAGTGTTTCTGAATAACTCTTCCAGATTATTTTTTCCACAAAATATCCTGGGCCAAGATGATAACCTACTTAAGTGCTGTCATCCAGACTTAATTCAATGAAAACTTACTTCTGTAGGTATGGTTTTGTCACAATCAAATAAGACAGATAGGTTTGCAGGTAGATATAATGTCTTTAATTAGATCTGTTTTGTAAGTTATGAATTAGTTTGTATGTGGTTGATAATCTAAAAGCAAGGACTCACTTTGAGACCTACTGTGTTTCCAAAGAGTAGTTGTTTCAGACTTGTTTGGTACTATCTTACTTGGTAAGGACAGAAAGTTTCCTTCTTGATATATCCATGGTAAGACGGGGGTCCATCTTACTACTGGCAGTGGGTTTTTTTCTTTCTGTGGACTGTGAGTGCCTGTCTTGCATTCAGGTAATTGAGGGAGCAAACTGAGGTCAATATGCTGAACATGAGTCTAGTGAAGACTTTATTTCTCTTAATGGTTCACTTGTGCTGGATCAGCATTCATCCAGAAGTCATGTGATTATTGCATTTTCTGTCAGAGAACCAGCTAACTGCCCTGGAAGTGTCTATATAGCTTGCTAGTCTACCACTGAAAAAGCCCACTCATTACCATTGTTGATTTTATTTCAGATCTCACAGAGTTTCGGAGTTTTCTTAGTTTCTCTCTGCGGAGGATATATGAGAAAATCACTTTTTATTTGAAGTGAAGGGGAGAGAACAGAAAGCTTCTAACTGTTATCTGGAGAAGTTTTAAAAAAATTAATCCTTCAAGTATTAGCAATATAAGATAACTAAAACCGGAAAGGTTATATCATTAAAACTTAAATATTTTTGAATGCGTTCATGATAATGTGATCAATTAAGCTGTTCATTAATAGTGGGCTTCATTCAGCAGTAGGGTGAGCTGTCCCTGCTGCAGTAATGAAAAAAAAGAATTAAATTAAACTACTTCCATTTTTACATGTGAAGAGTGCCCAGGAGCAAACAAGTTGCAATGATGTAGTTATTAACTCCTTTCTGATCCAGCTACTTCCTTTATAATACATTGTACATAAAAAAGAAATTCAAATAATTTAATTTAGATTTGCAAAATCAAGCACCTGGAAGTTAGGAAATAATAGAGGTGAGCCTTAATTTTTGTCCTATGTGCTTGAATGAGCTTTAATGTGCTGGGATCCTGTGGAAATGCTTATAAGGTGGAAACTTGCTATGCTGTGCCACATAGCTTTTATAATGTAGATTTTTAGGGCAATTTCTTAACATTTATTCTTTCAGGAAAAAAAATAAGTAAACATTTCCTATGTGTAATTTAAGAGTCCCCTTGCCTTCCGCACCACATTACTTTTCACATATATAACATTAATATGACATCTACCATTTGAGTGTCTGAACCAAAGGACTGTTACAGCAACAGAAGAAAGACGGTCAGAAGAATGTTTCAGTCTGTCCTAGAGTTTTTCTCTGACCTAAGATTTAGAAGAGTTCCAGCTTCCCAAAATCCAGGTGCAAACTGACTGGGACCTCTGGCGTCTGGAAAGAGCATGTTGTTCCTTTTGTGCCTTGCTACCCTCCCTCTCAGTTTCTTCTTTATTAGGCATTGCTACTGCTGTTTTATTGGAAATGTAAACTGAAGCCCTAAACCATAGTGTATTTCGTGTTGCTTGGCATACAGGTAGCTTTTTCTATTAGTACAGGGACCAGGAACAAAAAAATGGCAATTTAACTGATTACATCTTAGTAGAAGCTCATAACATCATGGAGGAAAAGGCATCTCTGTAACATATCTTCATGCAAAACACACCAGACTTTCATAGTAGAGATGTGAGATGTGGGTCTAAATAGAAGGCTCATGGTTAGTTCCCCAAGCAACATTGCAATAAACTGAGGAAAATGTTACTGTCTTCTTTTTTGCTACTTTCTGGGAAGAAACAGCAAAATGAGCTCCATTGTTAGGCTGAAAAAGAGAGAGAAAAAAAGGCACAGCCTCTGTTATGATATTAAATAATAAGAAAAGAAACATCTTTTATTCTTATTCCTGCTGGTAGATATACCTGAAAACATTCCTTTGATTTCTCTGGTGTGCTTCTTAGAAGTAAAATTCTTAGTTCATATAAATGGTGAGACTTTCAGATTATTTATTGCTTGCCTTTTACCCTATTTGCCTACATTAAATGTACACTTTGAGAAGGAAAGTGTAGGAAAGCTGACAGTGCATGTCTGTATGTATTTAACATATCTTAAGATTTTTGGTGTCTCTTTCATCCTGTGAACCTCTGTCCTACCCCAGCTACCTCCTCCAGCCCCTGCATCAGTTCTGTGCTAGCAGGGGCATTTGTGCAGCTGTGCAGAGATCAAGATTGGGAAACTGACTCATCTGAAATGAAAACCATATAAATTTTTTTTTTTCCATGAAGTCACAGTAATAACTTTTCCAGGTGAACACAGGGCACTTCATCCAAGTAAGGAGATGAGAGTAAGGGCCAAGTATTTAAACTAACACTGAATGTAAACCTATGTTTTTGGAACACCTAGGTTATATAGAGAGAATTCTGAATTCCTAGCTTTGTAAAGTTAAAATGTGCCAACATCATGACAAATGCTTGTTATTAATACTAACTTGTTGTATACCTTATTGTTCTTGATATCACTTCCAGAGGCTCAGTAAAAAATGCTATTTTTAAAATTTTCAATTATTTGGCCTTTCATTAACTCCCAATATGTTGTAATGCCTAAAACTTCATTTCTGAAATTAAAAATCAGTAATTTGTCTCTTTGAACTAATATCAACATTTTGTTTAGTGTTACATATACATCTTTAAACTTCCTAAACACTCTTTTGTTAAATGTTCAGAAAATGCTAATTTATAAAATCTCTGGTTAGAAAAAGCTATTTCCCACTATATTGCAAGTTTATTACATTAGTTTTCATCACTGATTTTTAAGTTAATTCATTTTAATTGTAGAAGACTTTGCACACTAATTCCTATCTTTTCATTAACTGGCAACACTAAAATTTTCAGAGTCTGGTGTATAGTTTATTCTCTGTGATAATGGTATGATGTGAATATGCCTTTTCTGTAAGGATGTTTTACTGAATAGTCTGTTAAATTGTCTTGCTTCTGTTTAATTCATATGTATTGTGAATGTTTAAAACTGTATTACTTGTGATTTTTCATGGTACTTCTATATCAATGCAGCCAGCATAACAAATATAACTATCCTTAAGCTTTAAACATTCTCATTTCTGTACTCTAATTTTACGATTACTTAAAAATATAAAAAACCATAACTCTTCCATGATTGTTTTAAGCAACTTAGAAATTTATGTAAATGATAAGGTATTATGAGGAATGATAAGGCATATCATATCTTCTTCATTCAAGCTTGAATTATGTTGCTGTGATTAACCAAAATTATGTTGTGCAAGAAGCTAAAATAATAAAATATTACTGTGGATACTGGAAAAGAAATTGAAATTAAAAACTTAGAATGCTAAATTGTATTAATACTTCAGGGCATGGTTTGGGAGACATGATAGTGTTGGGTTGACAGTTGGACTTGATGATCCTAAAGGTCTTTTCCAACCTTAATGATTCTATTCTATATTTATCACTATTTACTTGTGAGAAACAGATTAGAATATTTATCAATCCAAACACCACTGAAGCTATGTTTTGTTTTATCAGTTGTTGCTTTCTGAATAGTTATATGCAAGTGAGATCATTGAAACGCTAGTATAGTTGTTAGAAATATCCATTTCAAATGCACATACTTTCATCTATCTTGGTACTGCATTAAGCAACTGTCTGTAACTTCCAGAATATACAGAAGTTGAGTTCAATGTTTACTATATTGCAAATAAAAATATAAAGCAACAGAGAAGGAAACAGGTGAAGGGAAGATAGTTCAGTATGCATGTTACTATAATTTTCAATATGATTGTTACTATAATACATGCATCTTTTTCTGGTTATACTATTTTTTAAAAAAATATTTAAAATGGTTATAAAAGGGCCCCAGCATTTTCTAGATTGTAGTCTTGACTTTGCAGTTGGCCGTGTATAATCAAACTTCTTTCAAAGAATGGCTTCTCATGAAATCAACTTAAGTTTTGAAATTATATATTCTTCTCTGGAGCTTCTTTGGCAGTATGAAACTGTACCTTTCAAAAATAATCTGCTCTGTGTTGATGCTGCAAACTAATAAAAGCGAATAAAAGTGTGACTAGTTCTGTTTATGAAGGTATATGGCAACTCATATTTTCTTAAGTTAACAAAACTTGCCATGAGATTCACATATAAATAAAAACTAAATTCCAGGAAAATATTATCAGCTGAGCAGAAATAAAACATGGAACAGCTTAGATTTATAAAATCTGGTAAAGTATTATCTATATTGAAAATGTGGAAATGGGAACTATATCCCTTCCTCTCTCCATGATTCGTATACATTTATATGTTCCTGAATAAATGATGAATATATATCTTCTGATAACTGCTCACATATTAATAAAACAGATATGTTGTGCAAGTTGAAATCAGAAGGATTTCTTTTCCATCACACTAAATCTTTTTGCACATTTCAGTTAAATTAGTAAGGTAGCACTTGAATAGTGGAAAATAGAAGCTAGATAAGCAAAAGCTAGAAAAGAAAAAGAGGCAGCTGAGATTAAATGCGACAAAAATCTTGGTGCATATTTCTGTCCACCTGTGATGTGATGATTTTGTTTAAAGAACAAGCAAAACTAGCATACCAGATTGTGCATATGCCAGCATTAAACGATGTCTTCACTAGTATGATTTCATATCATTTTCAGCTCCAGTTCTGCAGGCTGACTTGTTTATCAGGTGCTAATGGCTATTTTGGCACAGATTAGTGTGCTAGAGGAATGAGGTAGGCTAGTGAAATTTCAGATTACGATCTGTATTTAAAGGTTTATGTATGTGCTTTATAGTCCTTAATAAAACTGCACCACCATTAATGTCTGTTCTTGAAAAAACATGAAAATCAGTAACCATGATGCTTCCAAGAGATTTATGGAAGTACTTAACATCAACCTGGTTTATCTCAGTTTACTTGAAAAAAAGATAGCTGTGACATTTGTTGTGATTTGTGATTAAGCCACATACAGCCCAGCATAAAAAATTTTGCATTAAAATTTTTTATTTAGTAGTAGAGGTGACTTGACTTCAGCTATGGAAGTGACATCTCTATACTTTTCGTATGTTAGCAATGCCAGATGAATCTTGGGATATTCTAATAATTTGGAGCGTAGAGGATCAACAATTTATGCAATTTAAACATGAAATTGGGGTAGACCTCTGCTTTGTAATGAGATATTTTGTAGATTATGGCTATTTATATTTTACACTACTTTTCCTTAATTTGTATCTGAAAATGCTTAAGTTATTTTTTTGAGTAGGAAGACCTAAAAGGCATGTGTTGTCTTATGATTTATAAAGTTGAACAAATTGTACTTTGCCTGAATGGAACAATGAGTTAAACCTTATCTTATAGGCAGACTTCGAGGCTCCTTTTAGAGACAGTAACTTTCAGAGAATTGCAAAGCAGCAAGAAAGCGCAAAGCAGCAAGAAAGCTGACAGTTCCTGACAGTCTTCCTATGTTTTCAAGAGTTGTCTTTTCTTCTTCTCCTGTGGGACAGACATTTAATCTTGCAACTGACGTAGCTGTTGGGAAAAATCCTGGAACATCTTAAAAGAGAGAACCTCAGGTTATTCTCCCTAAACACAAATATAAGCTCTGAAGTTATATGGGTTCTGGGAGTATATCTATGTTTCTAAAAAAGGCCTGGGAAACAAGCAGTTGCTGTACTCTCCAGCACCCCATTCAGGCACAGTTTGGGCAGGGGCTGTGCTAGGCCTCCCTTGGTCAATGTGAGCAGTGGAGAGTAGAGGCAAGTCTAGCTCCTGCCTGCGATGCAACCTACCCAGATGTTCAGTGTTGTGCCTGTGGGCTTTGCACCTTCAAATGTCCCTACAGGTATTCACCTACCTCCTCAGTTTTAGGCTATGAGAAAGCTGTGCTCATAGGCTTCGGCACAGCCCTCAAATTATTTCTGTCCATTTTAACACACACACACACACACACAAAAAAAACCCAGAAAAAAAATCATGTAGAAAGTTCTAATTACATGATAAATCTGAAGGGGCCGCATAAGACAGGCAGGATCAAGTATAGTGTGGACATGGCCCAGTTAGGCCATTTATTTGGCCTGAGTTAGAAAATGGACCATGTATACCTGTGTTTCATCCAGCAGTACAACCATAACCAGAAAGGTGGGTAAGGCTTTTGCAGCACCTCACACTCAGGGTAGGCCAGCTGGGCAAGTGAGCAGTAGTGACCTGAGATGACTCGAGGTGAGAGTGAGCAGATAAACTGAATCAAGATCTTACAGAATTTAGAACTGGAAAACTATTGCTTCTTTGGGGAAAACAAACTAAATGGGGAAAACATTTAGTATGAAGGTATTGAACATTATGGCAGTATTAGGAGGAAAAAGTGGTAGTGAAAAAAAAAGAATGAAAATAAATGGATGATGGGTAGAATTTAGAAACAGTTCATCCTGCAAAATTTGGCTTTTTTAAAAAATACACATCTATTAAAAATTACTCTCATTAATCTCTTTATAACAGTTACATGTCTGTTTACAATATTTTGAAGACAAATCCAAGTTTTCATGTTTATCTAGTAGAATAGCACACTGGAGCAAGGGATTTACTCACATACTCTTAGTTTATTGATATTGCAAAACATAGTAGACCACTTAATGGAAGGAAGGATATCAAGCTTATATTTTATGCAGCATTTTCTTTCAGTGTGCATTTCATCTAAGTCAGTTTGTTCATTACTTCATACTACTTTTACCATGGATTTTGTTAAAGCAACTCAAATGCTAATTGGAGGTACTTGCTCTAACAGAAAAAGGGCAAATATTAATAACTCAGGTAGAATTCATGGGCTGCAAGAAATTAAAAAGGAATTTGTTCTTTGCTTTAAAACAGCAGTAATTTCATCTGTAATGGAAGAGGTTGAAGTAGTTCATGTTTTTTGGAGTTGGAAGTTCATTACCTATACCATTCAACATTTGTTCCTTAAATAATATCTCACGTTATAATTTGTTGTAAGTTAAGCTTCAGAGTATCTGACTACCAAAGCCAGGCATCCAGCATGTGTCTGGTGACAGAGGAACATAGATGCTTTCCTCTTCAGTATTAAAGGTCCATCAGTCCCTATCGCTCATAGGCTGTCCCCAGTTACCACATACATACAGTAAATTGTCAGGTCTGACCTCTCCAGGACCTTCATCTGAACTATCTCAGGACCTTTTATAACATGAAATTAGATGCCAACAGCTTAACTAAAATTTAATATGAAACTTGACTTCATATTATATTTAGCTACAGTGGTCTTGGAAAAGTGAGGATACAAAAGAGAATGGAGCTCTGGCTGAGCTCTGCCATGAGCCTACCTATTGCACATCTCTTGGTAATGTGATAGCTAATCTTGTCACATTAGTATATATGACACATTCCAGATATTCTGAGGATGCCCTTCATAATTATACAAGCACACTTAAAACTTTTCTTCCGAGTAAGCTACAGATCTGCAAGTGACTGTTACAGAATCTCCAGAGTAACAGGACAGAGCAAACCACATCCCTGCTCTACTATTTGGTGTATACCACCATTCCTCACTTTCACCTCATTCTGTCTGACACTTAACTCTTGTGAATCAGTTTAGACATCTACTGAAAATGAATTGGACACTACTAATACCTGCTTCTGCCATGGACTGTACAGGTAACTATCACAGAAATGTCTACAATGTAATATGGCCATAGTTGCTGACATGAAGCATTTTCAAAGTGATGACGTAAAAAAATGAGACTGCTTTTCCACCTGTTTTTAATCAGAATAGAGTGAGCCAGTTCTTTCTTCAAAGGAGCAATTTAGACATAAAATCAAAGAATAGGTTTTAACTCAAATGCTAGCTAAAGGCTGTAAGTTGCTGAAGTCAGGAACTTGAAAGTTACATGGGATACAGACAAGCAGTGACATTACCAGGTGCCTTTGTGGTTTAGTGCTTGATGAAAATGCAAAATGAGTTTGCTGATACACTGCCTTCTCTCTACCTGAAGTGCAATTTTTAAAGGAAGGACAATAAGCAATAGGTAAAGTAGGAGTCTGAGAAAAAGGCACAAGAACCTTCTGAGATTCTTGAAGATAAGAGGAGACAAATTCCAGCTCTAATGAAGTCAATGGCAATGTTCCCATTTACTTCAGTGGGAATCGTGATTTCCCCCAGAAATATGAGCTGAATATGAATAAAGGAAAAATTCTCCTCTTTGATAATACTGTATCTTATGTTTATGTACAACCTGTCTTCCACAGGGAAGGGCTTTAGAAACTTCATACAAGAAACAGAGTTCATGTTTCTCTGAAATGCAAGTGCATCAAGGATAAAAGGTTTTACTTTTCAACATAACAATCCAGCAATACATGACTGTTCACTACAGAAAACACATAGTTATTTCAGTGACAAAACTACTTAAATCATGATTTAGTGGAGCAAACCGTATTTTGAGAACAATGTCAATGTCCTTAATAAACACAAGTGATCTCCTGTGAAAGACTGCTCTTGAAATAGTCCATGATCTAATGCTATACTTTACACTGCTGTAACAACAGATTCAGAGAGAAGAGTCTATTGAATGTCAACATCTGTTCCTTTATGATGTATTTTCTACAAAAGACATGAATCAACATTTTTGCTTTATTTATAGTTTAGAGCCATTCAGTACCTGAGGTTCCTGAAGCCAGTAAGAAAATAGAGTTGTGTCACTTAAGAGAATTTTGTTTACTGGTGCTGTTTGCTTCACCCATATGTATATAGTGCATTCAGACTGGATGTGTCCACATGTGTGTATGTATCAAAAATATTTTTTTTTCTCTTTATGTGGGGATAAATATTGTCCTCTCTTTTTTTGTTGGAAGTCTTCCAACTAATGCATTGGGGGGGGTGGAAAAAACCAAATCCTTAGGCTGATGTATGTCAGCAGTTGTCCCCCTTCCTTTCCTTCCTCACTGATAAAAACAAAGATACAAACTGTAGAATATGAAGCTCATATGAATGAGCAATCAGTAACCTGGGATATGAAGTATAGTCTATGAGTTTTAAAAGACAATAAAAAAATAGTCGAAAAAGCATGATTGGCAGGATGTCTACTGCATCCTAAAAATTATTTTAAACTGTGACTACATAAATAATGAAATGTCTGTGGTAGTGACTTTACCAAATATTTAATGGATGATAATATAACTGAATACATGTCTGGAAGTCAGCAATACTATGTGATTCCTAATGAATCAACACATTGGTGCTGACCATTGTGTGCAATACATAACCACTTCTTTATTAAAATTAGAAGTCACCCAAAGTTGCTTAGATACAGTATATTTTGGGTAAGAAGAAACTGGTTTTGAAATACACTTAGAAAAACACTCAGCAGCATAGATCTTAGTACCTTTACAGAACTATAAATCAGATGACCAACTTCAAGCAGGGCTTTGGAAAGTACTGAAATTATGCCAAGGAGGATACATGTTTGGTTTCAAGATCTTCTTAGGGAATATCTGATTGCACAGCTAACTCTAACCAAAGTAAAACAGGAAGCTTTGTCTAAAGAAGACCCAATACCTGAGAAAACTGATTGTACTTTAATTCTCTAAGCTACTGCCTGCAATATAGAATATCTATATTTTAAATAAACTGGACTATTTTGTAATCTATAGACATAAATAAGCAATTTAGGGAATGATTCATCTGATCTATTTAACAACTTAAGAGAAAGACAAATATCTAAAATTCCTACATATTGTGTGATATGGGGCAAATTACTTGTACTCTTAGTTTTTCTCCTGCAAAATATACTGTACATCGCTACTTGACATGAGTATTTTCGTAAAACATGTTAAGTATTACTACTGTACTATTAAATTCTCTAGCAAAGTATGGATTTGTTATTAGAATGTGTTGTTAAAATACAACTGTTTACCATTATCTTGGATTTATATTTGTTTTCTGTTCACCCTACTTCGTATGGTCTTTTGGACCATCTTTTGTAGAAAACATTTAGCTTACAAAACTATTCAGCTATGCCTCCACTCAGCTATAATGCCAGTGTTCATAACCTGAATAAGAGAGATCAATTTATGATTAATATAGTCAGATCAGCCCCTATTTCTCATACCATTGATCTGTTCATTACAAAGTATGTTCTTCGTATGTGCAGCTCCACAAAATATCCTAATTTAATTTAAAGCTAATAGGTGACTTATCTTTCAGATTTTATAACTTACTATTATTACTAATTGGTACTTTTGGATAAAGAAAATGTTTTCTCAAACTAGTTACTGCTCAAAAAGTTATTTGTGATTATGCTTATATATATAGGCATATAAATATTTATTATGTATTCTGAAATTTTGAATGTAACTGTCGAGGAAAGTTACAAGGGAGTAAATGGCTTGTCATATTCAAGGTTAGCTAATTAATTAAAAAGGAACTGTTATGGTTGATCTTCTTTGATTGTGGCTGTACTGTACGCAGTGTTGCAGAAAAACTCCTGAAGATGCAGGCTATAAAAGTTAAGATGTTATTGAACATCCGCATTCTTCCTCTCAGTGTACTGTTAAAACTCAAAGAACTGGTAAAGATAGAATGGCAGCCAACCACTGAGCATTATGGTATTGCCTACCCTTTTGCAATTTCAGATAAAAACAATATTAGCTTCAGCTTCAGAGAAAGTCATGCCTAGTTCCTCAATGCTCTGTGCTTCTGTATCATAGCTGCAGCCATGATTAAAGATTTCTGTTTTGAAAATGTATGGCAGCTGAATGGTTCTGTTCTGTAAATTTTGTCTGTCACTAAGCTATTTAAAAACTTCGTTGCAGATGGCCCAATTTTTGTGTCAACACCAAAATAAAATGAAATTTTAATTGATTTCTGAATAAGTATTAATAAAATTGGTATAAGGAACATTTCTGACAAAGACCTTTTAAGAAAATAGTACCACTGAGGTTATAAATTTATATATTCCTTATTTAAATATAATTTACTGAAAATATAATTATATAAATGTTAAATATTTATTCAAACTAAATGCTATTTCAGAATTGAAGATATAATTTTGTTTTAATCTTTGTTTTTACAAAGATTAATTATTACTGCATTCCTTTTCTTCAGTGGAAGAGTTTGTTTAATGTTTAAAATTATATAGAAATTAAGCCACTGAAACTATTCTAAGAAAGTTTTTATGCATGACTTTTGTCTTTGAAGAATAAACTTATTTTTTTAAAGAAAATAGATGCAACTGATATGTTTTAAAAGGTTGTTAATTCAAAATATGTTTTCACTGTATTTAAATGCTTGAAAGTGAATCTAATTTTCTGAAGGAGGAAATAGCAAAAATGATAGAAAAAATTTGTGTTCTCTTCAATAAAGCCAGAGGATTTGTGTCATATGCAGCCACTTAGCTGGATTTTTTTTTTTAAACTGTATTTGACAGGATGTTGTGTATACCAAATGTATGTTTATAAAGATTATACCAGAATGACTTTTAAATATTAATTAGCTGTTTGAACATGTTGTATATCAAAGCACATCTGGTCTGTGGCACAACATGAAAAGAAATGGCACATCAGCTTTTAAGATAGGTTGAAAGGGTCACATAGATCAGCTTGTTCCTATCTCCACTCAGGGAGTTTCATCAGCATCTCACTTTTTATGACATAATTTGCATTTTAGGAGACATTATAAAGTATGCTGAGATGCCAAAATTTTCTCAACGAAGAGTTGCTATGTGAGTGGTGGAATAGAGCTTCAGGACTGAAATATTCTTCCTGTCCCCAGCGGGTTCAAGCTTGCATCCTTCTGAGAGTCTGACAGTTCTCAAGCTACCGACTACACAGGCATATGGTGTCTTTCTGCTAAAGTCACACCGTTGCACAGCCAGAGGTGTTAGGCAGAGGGGGTAAAACTGAAAACAAGAAACAGAAGTCCTGATAGTTCAGCTGGATAAAGTAAGTGTTCCCATGTGAGAAGGAAAGGCTAGGGTTTTGTTTCTGTTCCTAGGATGACTTCTTTGTCTTGATCATCCAAAAGGTCCCGAATGCAGCACACAAAAGCAGATGCGGACACCTGTGCTGTAGATCAGATGAACCACATACTCATTGTCTGAGAGGTTAGATGAAGGTGAACTCTTGGACTCGACTCTACTGAATTTTACATAAACCCATTTCCAATTTAAGTTCATGATATTTAGGTCCCTTAAGAGCCAAACAAATTCCCATAATTCTTTTCACTTCCTTAGGTCTTGAGTAAGTTTCAGGACAGGTAAAACTTGTACTCTTAAGTGAATTCAGATTTTCACGTAGAGTGGAATTGCTGTTTTGCAGTGATTTTTCAACTCTGGAAATCCTCATCAAATATGGAACTAGAAATTGCATGAAATGTAGGTAAAAGCATATCTGAAATAGGATTGCTACTATGTAAATACTTTCGAGAAAAGTGGTGGATGGTCATGCATTTTTGAGGTAAAATCCTCCAAGATGATATGACACTAGCAGATATATTTCAGATGTATTTCTTTATTATCTAAGAATCAAAATTAGGTGCCAAGATACTAGATAAAATCTGCCTTTAAATAAATGTTTCTTTTTTGATTGAGATTATTTAATATGCGGTGCTAAAGAATTAATATGAATTAATGCAAATTATTTTGAACATTCATGAAGGTTATACCAATTTCTTTGTGGTAATATCTGGAAATAGAGATAGGAAGAGTGTTAGTGGCAAAGACGAAAATGAAGGAACAATAATTTCCCTTACAAGATTCCGCAATAATAACACATACCAGAAGAGCTTCAGAATCTGATAGCTAATTTGCTACTACATTAATACCCGGTCCAACATTAGAAAATAGAGTTTTTGAATTGTTCTGTATTTTATCTGATTATAGTAAATTTTATGTATAATGTTAAATTTTCTACCAAAACTTTATTAATTCAGAGTTGTGTTATCCCTTAAGCGTATTCTTCTGTTTCTTGAGTGCATTAAAGTTCTGCTAGAGTAAGCGCTGATGGGCAACTTCTGTAAATTGTTCTGTCTGTAAAATATGAACAATGATACCTGTGAATAACAGCCTGAGGTTTGCACTGGTTCCTATGCATCCTCCTTCCACAAATCTGTGAAAACATTTCATATATGCTTGGAAACAAATGGCTACCTACCTGAAGAAATAATTCATGAAACTTTTGAAAATACTGTTCTTAATACATTTCCTTTATTACAACTCCCTTCCTCTTTTCTATAGTATTCCAATTTTCTTTTGAATCAATTCTAAGAATGATTAGCCAGAATTCATGTTTTCTGAAAGTAAGATCAGTTATCTGTCAAGTAATTAATTAAGTTGTGCCACAAGTAAAACGCCAGACTGTAGACATCCACAATGAGGCAACTAAATGTAGGGCCTTGATTCAGTTGTCCCAAGATAATCAGGTAGTGCCCACACATAGTGTCTGTGTGTGGGCAGCTGAACTGGGTTCTGGGGATCCACTGACCATACCAGTTATTCCTAACTCAACTAGAGACTGTTATGACATGGTTCAGTTGCTGTAATTACAGTATTTAATGCATTTTGAAATTCAGTTGAGATTCTTGGAGTATCTCGTTTCGCTGGTCCAGAAGTACACAGATCTCTTGTAAGACTTCTTCAATATATGCTAATGCCAGTGGAGGTTTTGGATGCTCCTGGCTTCTCAGATGACACTCTGCTTTTGCCTGCATATAAGTTAAAGTTTATAAACTTTTATCAAAATCAGTGGAGGTCAAGGGCTTAGTCCACTCTCCAGCTTGCAATGGGCTTTGCCACTAAAGCCAGTGTTATAGCCTAAATGTTGAAGCCTATTCCTGCTTGTCATCTTTTCTAAAACAATTCAGTCTGTGCAGTGAACAAGCAGTAAATCTGATGAATTATCCTTGGGGCAGCAACCTCCCTACAGGCACTCTTTTTTATTTCCTGAGAGGTTTCTCTAGCCTTCCACCATCATTTGCCTGAACCTTTAGCTGACATTAGAGGTAAAGAGGAGCACCCGGCCGTTGGGAGCAGGGTGTTGACCTCTTGACCCCTGAGCAGTTCATATGGTCTGTATGTCACTCATATGAAAGGCTATAAAAGAAGCCCCTCCCCTCAATGGGTATGCGAACGGCCTCACATAAGATGAACATTACTAATTTACATTTTCCTTCTTTGGGCCTACCTTTCTGCAAAGACTACAGTTTTTTCTTTAAGTGTCCAACCTCATCATTTTCTGTTTCTGAAAAGTACTGCACTGAGCAGTGAAAAAAAGTAGTTCCGTGTCTCTAAAAGATTTTGACAAAGGCAACATGTTTTAGGGGGGGTGTAATATAATCATACAAGTGCTTCTTCTGATAAGCATTAAAAAGATGTTTGGAACAATACCAATTTCTTAGTTCAGGTGAAATCTCTGAGAACTGGTAATGGCAATTGAACTAGTTATTCAGTAGCTCAGTAGTTTTAGTAACTGTATATATCTTGTGCCACATATGCTTACAAACAGAAAAAGAAATATTCAGATTAAGAAATCACAATTATGGAAGTATAAGTCCTATTTGAGGAAGGTTATTTAAGATTATTAGAAAACTGAACACACTGCAGTACAGCTGAGTATAAAAGCTACTTATAATTTTGATACTATAGGGAGCTGCCTTAATTCAATAGTCACTGTTCTCAATGACAGTAAATCATTCCTTGTACTTTTTTGAAAACAGATGTAGACACACAGTTATTTTACTCTTTTTGGGGTTGGGTTTGTTGGTTTTTTTAGTGAATAAGCTCCCTATTTTGAAGAGTAAGTTATTCTTAGGGCACTTTTTAAATGGCTGCAAATTGCATTTACAGTATGACACTCAGATGATTCATATGATATTTTCTGCTTATATTAACTGAATGTTTTTAAATGGGTGTTCCTGGTGAGAAAAGTGAAAGAAAAATGCATTTACATTACCAGGTAGAACTTCAGAGCTCATTTCACTGCTGAGAAACTGAAGAACACTATGAGGTTTTTTAAGTTATTAGTATTTTTTTCTTTTCCCACAAGGTATAATATTTTGAGGGTGGGTAATAACATTAAAAGAATTTTGACTCATAATATGGTGAATGTTCCAAAAACAGGCTAGGTACTTCTTGAAAAAAAATATTCAATTGTTCAAATTATTTGCCAGTTATCTTGGGGTTAATGATTTGCTGTTTGGTTTTTTACCCCTCAGATGCTTGGTTCGAAGAATTATGGCTGGAATGTATATTTTTGCTTCTAACTTTTTTCTTCTACTCAAGCAACTAACTTGCAATATATCACAGTTGTCATTATAATGAGAGAAAACATCATGATGCAGCAGAACTTAGTCAATTCAATTATATAGAAGATGCAGTGAAATTATTTTTGATAGAAATGCACCTGCTGAGGCTGCCTGCTAGGCTAGTCCACAATTAAATACTGTGTAAAAAGTTATTAAAAAGTTCATTTAGACAATTTATTCCTCAAGTGTGGCAGGGGAATAATTCCCTGAGGAAAGGGTCAAAACTCTGGAGAGATGTTTATTTCAGAAGTAAAAGCAGATTATGCCACCTTATCCTAGTAAAGGTAAAGTGAAGACACACACTATCTTTAAAAAAATTTCAAAGGTCTAAAGGTTTTCGTAGATGGCTGGTATTAAGCCACCAGTGATCTATATAGCATTGGTCCACAGGTCTAAAACCAACACAAAAACGATGAGGATTCCTTAAAGAAAAAAAAAACCAACAGTTCAAATATCAGTCTCTCTCAAATTAGTGCTCCACTGACATTGGATTTCATCGGTAGAAATAACACAATAACAAAAGGCAAAAGAAGCTTACGATAGAAAATGCCCCAGAAAAATGAGTGAAGGCATACTCTGCCTTCTGTGAAGAGCCATACTGCTTGCATTTTGGAGACAACCTCTCCATCCCAGTACTACCAGGAAGAGTAATATATTTCACTGTGTGAATGACCCTCTGATTCATATCTCACTGTTCCTGGTTGGTTGTGTCACATCCAGCAACTGAGGCAAGAGCTTATTGCACTAACATGAAGCAAAAGCTTTCTACAAAAATATTCATACTCAGTATTAGTATTAGAATAGTATTCATACACTGAATTTGGCACTCACACGGTGCCCATTCACTTTAATAATCAATTTAATAAATCAATTCTGGAGCTTAGATCTTCCTGACTGCTCAAGTCATTAATTGTGATTTTTTTTTACAGCTTATTTTGCTTACAGGTTATGATAGCTGCATGACATTTTTCTCATAAATGAAGTGATTGCTATAGTAATATGACAATTTTGTGCAGTTCATGTTTTGAGTTTAAGAATTGCTGGATTGTTTTAACTATTAGTTTGTAAAGCTGCCCTTTTATATTGTTACATCTGTGACGATTTTGTTCCAGTAGCGGTTTTCAGCAGTGTGAAAAAGATACACAAACCTTTTTCTATAGTACAGTATTGTCAGCTGCATGATTTAAGCGAGTTTGAAAATTATCACTGTAAAAAATTACTTGTACCATTGGGAATTATTTTAAGTTTTCAAGAGCATTTGTCCATGAAGGATATACAGGAAAAGAGTGATATCTTCTTAGTGTTGAGGAATGACAATTCACTTCTTAAAGCTGGACAGCAGATGGCCAACATATCATTGGTATTATTCCTCTATAAAAGCATCTATAAAAATCTAGTAAAAATATATATACACAGGGTTCTTCAGTAAATTCCCAAAAATCATTATACGTGCAACCAAAGAAGGTTCTCATAGAAGACTTTATAAATGACCTCTTTTTTATCAAGTATATTGAACAAATGAATTAAAATATATGCCTATAAGTTAACACATTTTAGGTATACATTTAGAAAGCATTTTCTGTATGTTGTTTATGTAAGAATAATTTCAATGTGATAATCAAAAGAAGGCACCTGAAACTTGTATTAGTATGTTGTCTGCAGAAACCATACACTCCTGTGGTATGTAGACAAGTCAAGAAATTAAAAAACAATATTTTGGGATTTATTTATTTAGAGAATCTGACTTTGAGTATGTTAGTGGAAGATGGAGTCTGAGTTCATAAACTCTGTTCTGAATGGCTTCCCAGAAGAATTTTGTTTCCATTTCAAATCAAACATGGCAAGTATTTGAACTCCATCTTCTATTAATTTTTTTTCCCAGCTGTTGGCACAAAGTGATGCTAGTCTTGCAAAAACTAATGAACTTTTGAGACATTTGTCTTTGTGGGCTGCAGTTATATAAAAAAGTATCACAATTTTTGGCATCTTAGGATGTGTCTCTGACACATGATAGGTTTCAGTTACTAGCTGAGATTTGCAGTTAATTCCTAGCTGCAAAATATCGTGGTCGCCCATTGTCATATATACATTTTATCAAATATTTTCATTTGTAATTGAAAATGAGAAATATCCATTCTCTGCTTAGCTTAAAATTATTTAGCCTTGTTTTGTAGAAATATAAAGGTGTACATAATAGCAAAGAAGATTCAGTAATGCTACTGGTAGGCAGAAAAACCCTATTTCCATATAGAAAAAACATTGGCATTTCTATTTGTGTTTCATAGAGTCATGGAATCACAGAATCATAGAATCATTTAAGTTGGAAAAGATCATTGAGGTCATTATGACTAACCATTAACCTAACACTGCCAAGTCCACCACTAAGCACCTTATCTACACAATACCTCCAGGTATAGTGACTCAAGCACTTCCCTGGGCAGTCTGTTCCAATGTTGATAATCCTTTCAGTGAAGAAGTATTTCCTAATATCCAGGCTAAACCTCCCCTGGAGCAACCTGAGGCCATTTCCTATCTCGTCCTATCTCATCCTGTAGTATATATATGGAAGATATTTGAATAATTATTTGTGCATAAACAGAGTTCAAAATTATTCCTTTGAAATAAAGAAGAAGTCTCAAACTGGCCAGTAAAAACAATTACATAAATACTGTTAATGATTAAATCATAGTTTGTTTAATAACATGAATAAATCAGATTTCATGGCTTTTTATAGCACCATATATGCCCTTGTATTCATGAATAATTAATGTAAGCAACAGCAACAACTATGACAAAAACAAGAAACAAAGACAAATAAACCCACACTATATGTTGGTTAAATCCTGAAAAGGTTAAGAACATCAAATTTTCAAATATCATGACCTGACTTTAATGACCCAGTAATAGGCTGACATTTGCAGTACCAGTTTTATGTAATAACACATCACATGCAAAGATCAGCAAGTGTAATGTAACTGCTTATCTCAAAGGAGGAAAATAAGTAATAATGGTACAAGAGAGGTTAATAACAGGTACAGGTCCAGCCTGGCTTTTATCAGTCTCTTTAGAAAATGAACTGGGAATTGCTGTCAACTTGATTGGAAAACGGAGAGGAGAAATAGATACATATGGGAGACATCAGTCAAAGTGGAGAAGACTGGTCTGTGTGAAGGTTGTTTGCAAGGTTACCTGCTCTGACGCAATGGAAAGCTGGAATTTGCATCTCAAAGCTTTGTTCCTTTTTCAACATAGTGTCACATAAATTGTCCGCCCTGGGGTTTTAATTTCACAGATGTCTAAGCTCATTTAGAAATTAAAGTGCAATAATCTGTGATCCACACTGTATCTCATCATTCTGATTTTTCTCGGCAAATGCTACATGGTGATTGTTTTGTTTACACATCAAAATTGAACAAAAAGTTAGGGGATTTTTTTTTTGTTTAGTACATCTGTGCATTTATGTAAAGGTTAGAACATTGTCTATTTTTTTCTCTGAAGTTTCTGTTTTATTTTGGTGTGGGAACTTCTGATTTTTTTTAATATTCTTATAATCTGTGGTCTTTTATAAACCCTAATCAGTATAGCTGGATGACAGATGCTTTGTAAAGATTTTAATTATCTCCCTTTTTTTTGTTAACAGACATTATCCTCTAAGGTACTGGATCTCAGTGAAAAAAAAATCCATTTTACTGCTCAGGAGGCTTTTCAGCATTTTAATTGCAGTGTGAATCCTAGTAAAATAGTGTATTATTGACTTACTAAAGGAAATTATTTGATTAATTTTAGTTCTACATTGTGTTTTTAGATTTACATAAAAATATAAACTTGTTTATTCAAGATCATGACTGGCAGACTGAAGATAGAAACAAGCAAGCAATTCATCAGCAAAACTTGAGCCAAGGTTAGCATGTAAGAGTGTGGTTGCAAACTCTCCACATTAGGGACATAATTAAAATATTTAAAAAAAAAAATAAAAAAAGAAGACATTTATAGTCTTTATTCATCGGTGCCCCATCTCCAAAAAGTCCAAGGAAATAAATATCCTATGGAAATTTCCTTTGAAAGTCTCTTGATTTTGTCTTTGTGGATTATGTGCAACAGTTCGGGAGCTCCAGAAACTGTCCTGCCAAACAGGAGACTTGCTACTTTAAAGACTCTGTTCAGTTTGAACAACCCTCTCTCTTGCAGCTGTATCAATATTTTATGGAGCAGACACGACCTCTCCAGTAATCTGTTCTGCCATTCAAACTTCATAACCTGAAATTACATCCCCAAAACATAAGACAGATTGTGGAACTCCATTACAGTGCTCAAATGGCACACATCAGTTCCTGAAGGGCATCTGTTATGGGTTCCTGTATCGTACAGTTGCACAAACAGACCTGGTAAACGTAACACTCCAGGTCACCCTCTAACATTTTCCTAGACACCAAAGGCCCTTTATACATTTTTATATATAAATATATAAATATATAAAAATAGTAGAAATCCAAAAATTCAACCATTATCTATAAGCATCATAATTAGCCCCATTAAACTGTGTCTTTTTGAATTAATTTGCTTTTTTTTCTCCTGTCTATTGCTGTTGACAATTGCATTACAATACAATTCTGATTCAAAGCAATAGTGAGGAGCATTGTATTTGCTGCTGATTACAGTTAAATTAAAAAGGTATGGAAGGGGTGAAAAAGAAAAAGGGATGTTCTGACTGAAATTTCTGTAGCTTTGTTATTGCTAGTAAATTGTCTAGTCCACTTTCGCATATCTGCAAATATAGTTTGCTTAATAAAACCTTTCCTTAAGACAGAACAAAGCATAGTAATTACACACCTTACAGTACGATTATCATTAAATATACCTTATCAGAGGCAAACTGTCCCCAAACCAGTTTATTCAGACACCCCATGATTTCCCTAGTATAAAGACCTGGAACTTCTGCAGTTACGGTCGCTACAGCATAGCTGCAGGTAGGGTACGAGAGTAACAATAGAAGTGTTGCTAAACCTTTTGTGGTTGGTATTTTTCAAAGCAGTATCTACCTACCACTGAGAGTGGTATTCGTCTTGTTTAACTGCAGTCATCTGTATCTGATCTAATTACTCTCTAATATCTTTGGTAAGGAAAGAAATAGGCATTCCTAGGGCACATCTCATTCTGATATAGACATCTAGAGCTGAACTCAGCTGCCTAAATTCAAGGGCTTAAATTCATTTGAGATGCTCTAAGGCATCCAGAACTTGGGGATCAGCAGATGTTTGAAACTGCTTTCCTGATGTTTGAAAAAAAACCCAGATATTATAGGTTCTGCAACAGATTTTTGCAGAAAGCTATGTGGGATATCCTAGACCAGCCCAGATGTCACTAGACGTGTTTAGGCAATTTAATTGAGTCCCTGGAACTGAGGTGAATAATTTCCTAGGTGAGCCTATTTCTCTCCATTTTATGTGGAATGAGCCTTTGGATTTAGCTTGGATATATGTTTGATCTGATGAATCCTCCTTGGAAGCTGCAAAATGGCACTTCCTTAACATTGTTGGACTGTTAACCTGGAGTATCAGCTCTCCAGTTATAGGAACTCTATTTCTCAGAGTTACCTTTGTGTTTGTCCGTGCCAGTTGAGCTGGACTGTAAGAGTTCCAGTGGCTGGACTACAGTGTGAACCTGATGAGAACCAAGTACTAGAAAACTTCTGTAGTTATAAAGTGGTGATGTGGCTGTTCAGCAGGATAGTGACAGGGCAGGGCTAGAAATTAGTAGTTTTATTCAAAGTAAAAAATAACACATGAGGCAATAATTATTAAACACTTTGAGAACCTCAGTTTTTTCTTGACAGTACTGAGAGCTGTAAGACTCCTCAGAGCACAATATTGTGTTGAAAAGGCTTTTAATAAACACTGCAGCAATGGTTCCTGCAAGATGCAGTGCTCTGAACTGCTACTGGCATTAGTGAAAGAAGAGGGTCTTTAGATGCTCTGAGAAATGAGCTTAATTTACCACGGGATCCTCCTACAAACTGAAGTATCATTCTTCTGTTTTCTTCCTAAAGATTTATTGCATTTGAAGACAGGAAGTTCTTTAGGCATTAATGAAATATTGAGTAGTATTTTTGTGTGCTTTGGGTTTTTCATTTATACTGAATATAATAGTGAAATCTACTTTAAACTGAGTAGTGTAAAATTAGAAAGATGGGATACAGGTATAGCATAGCAGAGTACTGAGATTTCTTCCATATTCATTGATTTCCTCAAAAACCGAACAAAGATACAGCACAACATGTTGGAATGTATGTATTTAAACATTTTATTCAGTAAATGAATAAGAAGAAATTGCTGTGACAGAAATGTACATGCTATGGCACAGAGGTTAAAAAATGCCTTCACTTCATATAACTGATGGTTGAAAGAAGAATTCAGTACGCTGCTCATGGAGCAGTATAATGTTTGTTCTTCATAAATCTGAAGTTACTGAAATAAACGTTAAAAAATTCTTTTGAAAACAGAAAGACACACACACACAAAAAAAATATAAATATATATGTGCTATATATGTGTGCTTCAAGACTAGATTACTATGATATAATTTGTCCATGTCTGCAATATATAAAACTTTCTTTTTAAAGGGAAGCATTCCCCTGGATCACTGTATGTGTATGTACACTGTATACACATTGTGCTGTATATACAGTGTATGTATCCATGCCAGCTCTTGTCCCCACACACAAGATCCCAAAAGCATGAAAAGACTTACCCAGTTTTTTAAAAGGTGTTCTTCATTAGTCAGTACCACAAGCATCAAAAGTGTTAATCATAATTATCTCAATTGCTTGTGCTTTACTGCTTCCCAGTCTCCAGATTTAAATTAACAAAAAGCACAAAAACTTTCTCCAGGTACGTTATGCAAGTTGGCAATATTGCCTTCTTTTCTTTTCACACACTGTAATAGAGGTTTCTGCAAAAATAAGTGATGCCTATCAGCACTTCAAAGCCATCTACTGCATGGTAGGCTTAAGTTCAGCTTAATCAATGTTTGATGTAATGAAAATATTTTGACAGAAGTTGATAAGCTTAGAAATAAGTCTCTGATGCTTCATTATGTATTCACAGAAAGGTGAAATTTGTGGTGATTATCCACACCTCTGAAATGTGTCTCATTGGATTAACAGCTATAATTAGCATTCATGTTTATGAAAGTCAGCTTAATAATATTACTTTTCCTACCACAGATAATATTCTTATTGTTAACAATATTCTAGTCCATGAGCAAAAAGAAAGAAAATACTTTTATTGTGCAAAATAACACTGCATTCTAATTTATCACTGGTTTTAAAAACCAGGCTTTTCTATCAGTCTGAAAGCCCTTGCTGATCTAAATGATGTATGTAAACACACATATTTTCCCCAACACCACCCCTAAAATGTTAGGGAAACAATTTCAAAGACCTACTTCCTATGCCAAAGAGACACTAGAAGTAGGGACCATGACAGTAAATTTCCATAAACAAATCTGGAAGTGTGTACTTCACATTATTTTAACTAATGAAAGAAACTCTACACATGATAAACTTCATGTAATGACTACTGAAGAGCATAGGTCAAATGTCTATGTAACACATTCAAGAAACATGCAGTGACATAATGTTAGATCACTGTGGTGTGGATTCACTGTTATTGAATCATGTGTCTAGTAAAGATACTTTGAAGGTATGGATCTGTAATTTTGGTGGTTTATATATGCAAATGCTAACTTAGTTTTTGCTTGGTTTGCTTTAGGTTTAAAGCCTGTATGTTTCTTGTTTAACTGAAAAGGTTTAATAAATTTCCCAACAGACATAGAGTGTTGTCTTACAACCACTACATTGAGATGGACTAGCAGCTCCTTTTTGTGTTGCAGTGTTAGCTTGTTATTTCTATGTTATTACACTAAATGAAAACAAAACTCAGGCCAGGGTGCTGTCACTTGACTGTCCATGATACTGAATGACTAGCATGAGGAGGCAAAATTTTGGCCTGAAACAATACTCTGGGCTTGCTTTGCGTGTTAGCATAAATGCAGGTTAACTCTGAACAGGCAACTTGCATGTAAGTATTTTTGGGAGAAGGGAGGAGGATTTCGCTGTGCGTAGGTGAGCTGTGCCGTGCCTGCTGTAATCAGAATGAGTTTCTGTCTATTTACCCCTTAATGTGTAAGAAGGGAATCAATAAGAGCCACTGGGGGCAGTCAAAGGCTACCTTATATTCCACTCACCACGCATTGGTTTTGTAATGTGAGTTCGAATCCGCCACCTATATTGGAAGATTGTACCAGAAATTTCTGCTTTGCTAGAAGTGTTTGATTCCCAGCTAATTGTCAGTTACTAACCAGCTGTCCTTCTAAGAAAACTGTTTTTAGCTTAAGTAGATTTTTGCCTTTAGTTGCTTTTTACCTACTAGATGAGTTTATGGAAAATAATGATATATAAGTCTGTAGTTCACCTAACTAAGGAGGTCAAACTCTTTTTATTTCTTTACGTAAAATAAGTTCTTTAATTCCCTCCTCAGCCAAGTACCTTCTCTGTACTAAGCTCAAGCAGAAGTAATAATTTTTATATTTCAAAATGTGGTTTTACAGAAGCCCTGTAGAGCTATACTAAAAATACTTCATGTGATGCATCTAGAATAATACTTTCTATTCTCCACCACCAGCTTAACTTGATGGTTCATAGTCATCTTGCAATTAGCTAATACATGATATTTCTTTAATGATTCTTTTCAGTCCCTAAGTATTTCAATCAGTCCATACTATTGAGGATTTTCATGCAGTTACTGTTATTCAGTCACCAGAAACATCCGGTTATTCCTGTTGGATATTCCAATGCTTCTCCTTACTGATGAGAATGTCATCAGCAGATCTCATGAGTACAGTCCTGGTCTTTGTGCCAAGGTCATTTAATCAAATGTTTAATGTCTTTAATCCTAAGAATGATTGCTGAGAAACTTAACCAAATATTTCCCTATGGGCAAAGCTTTGCATACATATGGTACCCAGTTGTCTTCTTGATGTGTTATCTACTTATTTAGACAGATCAGATGAAAAGAAGAAGAAAACTGGTATGTACTCATGTTTCCAATAAGCCACTGATAATGGCTTTTTAATCGACTCCAGCTATAGAATGAAAATTTAAAGCTATAGTAAAGATGTACTTTAAAGAATATATTTCAGCCTCACAACCTCAATGTGTTACAGAGAGAAGGTGAACACACAGAGAAATGCTGGGGGCCACGTGTACACATTTCAACCTCTGTTGTTCAAGTGTGACAGAGAACCAGATCAGATACACAGCGCTTAATTGCTATCACAAATGTGTTGTTTTTATTAAGTTTACAAAGGGTTAGTATTAGTTACACTCATTCCCATATGAAAAGAATTTATCTTCTTTTTCCAGAGTTCCAATCAAACAGGTTTGTATTCAGATCTACACACTGGCAATGCTGCTTAAACTTTCAAACTTTTGATTGGACACTGTATCAAAGTGTTTAATAAAATCAGGTGATTTATACCTATTATGGTACTTGTAGATTAATCTCTCTTTTGAGGCACTGTCACAAAAATTCTATTAGAACAGTTTTTTTCTAGTCCCCCTATAGTCTTTCCTCTTCTAGTGGATCTCATTCCTAATACAACTTTATAATATTGTACCAACAATTAACAGCTGTTTGTTTAATTATTTGAAATATTTCAGTTTGGCCCTTTTTTGTCAGCTATATAAAGGCCAGAGGATTTATCACTTCCCACAGGAGTCTTTGCAGGATTTTGGTGTAAGTGCCATTTGGCTTGGTGGGCTTCCTCCTATTTATCTTTTATAATATGTCCTGTATTGTTCTGTTAGCAAGTCAGATATCACTCCGTTGCACTGTGGTTTTGCCTGAAAATTTATTAATCTCTGTTTAATGTACTAGTCACCATATAAGGATATATCTCTAATACATAAGCTGTTTAAAAGCCAGCACCAAAAAAGAAGTCTTGAAAAAGTAAAGTTTAAACAGCAGTTATGAAATAGCATATTTGGGACAGTGTTTATCATTTTAGCTCAAACTCTAAAAATGCCCATGCTCTGTGAACAGAAAAGATTTACGGAGCGCTTAATCATAATGAATTGGGAAATACTTCTCTCTCCCTTCTCTCTGAACCCCCTGGAACACCAATGTGCACCAAGGTGCATTTAGATGGTGCATTAAAGTTACCAAATGGAAAAGCTCAGCTCTCGTGATCTCTGTGAACGGCTTTTGTTACTCGTCTCATTAGAAGCAGACAACTCCAAGAGGGCTGAGTTGTGAAAACACTGGTATTTCAAGACCAGGCACAGAGGATTAGTTTCAGATTATAGTTTTAGGAAGAGTTAAAGTGGAATCTGAATGTCAGTGCCTGATTCCTGCTATCATTTGTTTAATTTTAATGCCTTCATAATATGTGACTGTAGCCTAAGAGGTAGCTTTCAGTTTTGTATTTTCTGTCATTCAGAACCCATTAATATGATACACGGGATAATTAGATGACCGTGTCGTATAACAGTTTTTATTTGCACTACATGTGTGCATTCAGTTAAAATAACTGAGCTGCTGGAAATATATTAGGTATATATTCACATTCAACTCAGAGCACTCAAAATATGATAAAGCAATCCTTGTGTAAATCTGTATGGCATTTTTCATTTTCAGAGTCCAAACTGTCCTGTTTTCTGCATTTCTGGGGTAACTTTCTTAGCACATAAATTTCTATATTTTTGTCTTTGTGAATGCTTCCATGATGGTTTTGTTTTCTTTCAAATGTTATTTATCTCATATACCCTTGTAAATACCCAGTAACTTACTGTCATGGCAAATTATATTAGCTGCCCTTTATTATCAGTTATTTCTAAATGCGTGTTTAGTAGTGATGACTATATGATTTCCCATCCCCCCAGTACTGCTTTGGGAATTTTAGAAATCATATTCCTGTCAGGCATTGTTGGCTATTGAAGACACTTGACCTGCTTGATTTCAAATGATCATTGAACTTGTAAATTAGTGAACTCCTAAACCAGTACATGATAACAATATTTATAGGTTTTTTCATTTTATATACAGCTTATTCATTACAGTCTATGAAGACTTTTTTCCTATTAAAATGTACAATGACATTTACAGAAAGTTTGAATTGACTGTCTTTTTTAATTTGTTTTATTTATTTTATTGTTGCTTTCTGGTACAGAACAAGTTATGGTGGGACTGACTTTTTGTCAGCTTAATAAATATTAATCTATTGGATGCAGCCAAACATCACCCTACATGATTCATCTTTAAAGGTAAAGTTGTTTTGCAGGAAGGTCACAATTTATTTATTATACATATATTCTTTCATCTCTGGAGAGGAATCATTATGTAAACATTGAGCACATTCATGAATTGATAAAAAAATGTTGTGGGTTCTCTGCTTACAAGTTTAAACTATGAGGCAATTTTTTTTTTCATTTTCTCTAGTGATTGATACTATTTAATATTTTTTCAACGTGGAATAGTTTAATTCCATTAAATGAGCCTATGGAGACATCTAATGATGTGCTTATTTAATATATTCTTTAACAATTATGCTTAATATCTGTAGATTTCCCCCAATGTAAAAGTGGTCTGAAATCTAACTTGGATCAACATTATTCAGTTGTCAATATAATAATACTTTCAAGACTGATGCAGTTACAAGTTCTCAACATTTTGGAACAGTTTCAGAAATGAAATCTTTATTAGGCCTTCAAACTGAATGCAAGCCAAATGTATTCCAGGTTCCAAAAGGCAACATTCATCCCCCTTTGCACTCTCTCTAGATCTGAGAAAGTTTAAGTGATAGAAGAAGAAGGACTATGACAGAAGGGGTTTGCAATATGTTTTGTAATTTAATTTTTCAAGTGCTTTCGTTAATCCATATCAGAATTAATCAAAACCAAATTAATCCAGAGAGACAGAAACAAACTGAATTGGAATATAACAGCAGTGTTGCCTTTGGCCAGCAGCCTTTAAATAAAATTTCTTGCAAGCTTCTATTAAAAATGACCATTATGGTTTAAATTTCTTGTTCTGAATTAATTGTAGACTATCAGTATTCCAGGATAAATGCAAACATCTGTAAAATGATTTGAGAAGGATGAACAATCTGATTTGTCCTTGCTGAGATGAGTTGAGCTATTTGCATTCCCTTACTAGTTTTGGGAAAAGAATTGTAAGTTGTCTTAATGTCTTTCCACAGAAAACACAGCAATATTCCTTTCTATTTACTGCACACTGAATGCAGTAATCTCACTTCTCTAGTTTCAAATCCAGCTCAGTTTTCAAGTGCAGCTCAGTTTATTGTAAAATGCTTGCTAATGGGCAACTGATATTGCCTAGTAGACAGGAAGCTTATTGAAAAGTGTGTTGCAAGAGAAAACAGAGTTTTCAAATAAAACTTGTTTTCTTGCTCTAGAATTTTGTAAGATAAATAAAAACATTTTTTCATAACTTTCAGAACATTTAAGAATACTTTGGTTTAGAAGTTTTAGGAATATTTTTTAACTTCTACTATAAAGTTGTTAGTATTTAAGACTTTTTAAGAAAAAGTAGTGCTCCTTAAAGTCCCATTTTATAACGCAACAGGGCCTTCCCACAGTTTAGAGATGCGTTATAACCACTACAGGAACTTTCTGGGAATAGCCATCAGTAATTGCCTTAGAAATGGTCATTTACACTATATCTGGGCTTCACATCTCTTTCTTTTAATGGTATGTGCCTGCTCTGGACCAAAGCTGAATAGATAGATTGCTTTCACCCACACGTGCAAACTAGAAGGGTGCAGCAGCTGCAGAGTAGCCTGTGCCTCTGGAAGTTGTTAAAATAATATTAACACTATCCAGCACAGAACAGTGAGCTGCCGAAACTAGCATATTAGAAATAGTGAGGAGGGTGACAGAAGTGTTTGCAGTTCCTCTTCAGGGACCTGAGTCAGCAAATCATATATAACCCTTATTCCTTGCCTTAGTGTAAGCATTTTAACCCTTTCGGAGGAGGAGAGCAATATTTTGTTTTAAAACAGACTCTCAAAAGAGTAGGTGAGGCAAACAGTGCTGGAAGCACCCTTGTTTGCACAGCAGGCGCTGGAGACATGAGAGACCAAAGGTCCAAGAGCCGCCTCTTCCAGCTCTCAGGAGAACGTGCTAGCCTCACTCTTTTGCTCTCCCTATTCTGCCTTCATTAATTTTAACTAGACTTTGCTCCCAGGTCTAGGAAACTCATCATTTTCCAACTAGAAGTAAGTTTGCCAGGTATTCCCAGCTAGATCATTATTATAATGCTTCTTATACTGACCACTGTCTGTTTATCTTTCTGTAAGAAACAGGACTGAACAATTTACAACAGAACATACATTGCAAAAGTTTCATAAAACCTTGATTTTCATGTCATACTTAGAGCTTACTGAATGCCAAGAGACATAATTTAATAACTTCTTAATATTTTTAGTTTTTTTTTTTCTTAGTTACTGCAGTAAAAATAAATGGTCCAAAGCAATTTAGTTAGGCAGACATCTTCCTGTAATCAATGGTCACTGAACTTCATAGTTCATCAGCACATGAAAAAAATGGTTGAAAAAGATTTGGTTATAATGTCTTATTTTGACCAGCTTAAACTTAGTTTCTGACTTTCTCTGTGTGCAGTTAGACTGCAGAAGTAAGAGAGGGAGAAGACATGCAATTAATCCCTCATTTACCAATGAAATATTGGTATTGATTCAATTTCCCCAATATTTCACCAATCTACTTTTCAATACTGCGCACAAGGTAGCCATTTGTTGTGATACTGCATTGCAAATTCATGTGTTATTTTTCATTCATATATATTGTATCTTAGCATATATGGTTTTACCATAACTTCAGTTTTTTTCCTTCAATACTTATTCTAACTTTGAAAAACTTAAATGTTTAATTTCTTCTGCTTTTATTCTCTCCTCATACTGAGAGGGCTTTTTTAACCAATATTTTAACTTGTTAAGCTTTATTATAGCTTTCTTTCCACATCAGAACTCTTAATATAGCAGGCCATGACTTTCATAATAGGTTTACTTCTACTTGCAGATAAATGTACCTTGCCAAAAAGAGCAAAAATTAATCTTGTAACGAAGTTCCAGAAACTCAACCAAAATCCTCAGATTTTGGACATTGTTGAAGTTCATGAAATTGGGCTTCATACTGAACAGTTGTGGAAGAACAAAGGAGAAGAACGTTTCTCATTTGTTAGCTTGGACACAGAAAATATGAAACACAAAGGTAAAAAATGCGTGTATTTTATGTTCCAAATAATGAAATAGCACATTAAATGTGGGGAAAAGAATGGAAAATGTCTTACATCACAATTTCTTTTACATGAGATGCAGTTACCCTGTGAGTTAAGACCAAATACACAGTAAATAAATCAAAGACCTTATTTCCTTAGTTAACAATGCAGGATAGCCATTAATGGTACTCTTAAATTGTCATTGTAAATAAATGAGTGTCTCTTCTCATTTATCAATCTTTCCACATCTTTATAGATGTCATAACAATTATCAGTGTCCTGCATATAACTCATAAAGATTCTCCTTATTTTCCTACTTTTTAAAAACCCAGGAACACATATAAATCTACAATGCTTGTTTGGCATTAAAATAACAACTTTCTCATGTTTGGAACATATCTAGTTACAAAAAGAGATATTAGGGATTAGCCTTTCTACAATGAACAACCATGTGTTAAAAAGTAAACCTAGCTGCCTCTTAATGTTCTGCTGCCGGGCCCAGAGAGCTACACCTGCTTCATTTTACTTAACCTGCCAGTTTCTCTCATATCAATTTGAGTTACAGTTCTTCTCTAGTAGATGAAAACACACAGATTTCATTCCAATCTAATTAGCTGTATTCTGCTCCACAGCAGAAAAACAGTCCTCCAAGACAAGGCTGCACAGAGTGAATGAACTTGATTACACCTAGATTAGAGTCAGAATCATTCAGACTTTTCCTTGCTGGGACTCAAAGCAATGCCTTCCAGGTATGAGGCAAGGCTGATATGTCATGTTATTATTTTCTGTCTCCAAGCTGCTGACAGGAAAAAAGCTTTTGAAGACCTTATTTTCTAATACAGTGAACAACTTAGCATATTCTTTTTCTATAGAAAAGGAAATACACTTGATATACGGAAAACAAAAATGCTTAAATTGGCTTAAATATGAACACTAACTAATATGGCACACTTCGGTTGCCCTAAATCTCTGTGGATATGCTTCCTGGAGTACAGGTAAATTTTGTAAATATGTTTTTCCTATCTAATTTTATTTCTTTAGTATTTCTTCCATATTACCTTTATATTGTATTGCTTGTACTAGTTTAGTTATTGAAAAGAACAGTGGAAATGTACTCTTTACTTGAATAGATATATTTTTCCCCTCATAAGTATTTTATTAGGATTGTAATGAGTTCCAGCCTGAGTGCTGTAAGAAACTTTTTCATATATATTGACCCTTGACACATAAAATCCACATTGTCTTGAATCTCCCTTTAATCAGAGGATAGGCCTCCTCATGCAGTCATTCACCAAATAATTGTATGTGATCAGCAGCCAGATTAGCCTGAAGCCAGCGCATTAGACAGATGCTTTTAAATGTTTGGCCCACATCAAATAACTAGTTGCTCTAGAGACTGCCACTTACACATGCACACACACACGTGCAAGCCTCAAACCAGCCAAAATTGATTTTAATTGATTTTTGGCGTTGTTCAACCTGGAGAGGAGAAGGCTCCTGGAGCACCTGATTGCAACATTTCAATATATAAAGGGGGCTTATAAGAAAGGTGGTAAAAGACTTTTTCCCGGTGTCTGTACTGACAGGACAAGTGGTAACAGTTTTAAACCGAGAGAGGATACACTTAAATTAGATATTAGGAAGAAATTCTGTACTGTGAGGGTGGTGAGACACTGGAACATGTTGCCCAGAGAAGAAGTGGATGCCCCATCCCTGGAAGTGTTCAAGGTCAGGTTGGATGGGGCTTTGAGCAACCTGATCTAGTGAAAGATGTCCCTGGCTGTGGCTGGGACATGGTGGTTGGACTAGATGGTCTTTGAAGGTCCCTTCTGCCCCAAACCATTTCTATGGTTTCTATGATTTTACAATTCTATGACCTCATATAAGGGAACACATTAAGTCAGGATATGTGGTCTTAAAAACCACCTGAAAGTCATAATAGTTTAGCTCACAAAGGGCTCCATGCCTTCCTTGCTATCTTGCTATCAGTACCCAAGCTGTTTTATTGTTAGCTGAGTTAACACTAAGACACAGCTATCCCCTCTACTATTGCAGTGTAGCTCATACACTCACAATAAATCTGTGGCAATACATGGTGATTTCTGGTGACCATTTTCTATTTTGTTTTTATTAGTATAACACCATATGAGCAACTGTGCACTAAATGACACTGAAATCCCTTCTAGTAGATTACTACTGACTGGAGATGGAGAGCAAATATGGTTTGTGGGTGTTTGTTTTATCACCACATAGCTTACAGTCCACACCCAACTAAATTATAATTACATATAAGTAATATGACTTGAAATATTTAATCACGAAGGGCTGAAATCAGTGAAATATGCCTGCTTAAAATATTTGTAGTTACAATAAGGATCTTCTGAAATAAGTAAGCATATTTCTTAGTTTCACCATTTTTAAAAACAGAGAAAGACAGAAGGATTATGTAAAGAAAAAAAATCTGGAAAATAGCTATTAAAGTACTCAAGTGCCTATTTTTCTTTTACAGTAATAAATTGCTCAAAGCTCACTATAATTTCCTACTGAATCCTTTAGTGCAACAGGTATTTCTTGAAACCACATTTTATGTTAGTTCCACTGTACTCTTTCAAATCAGTATTTTCCCCATAATGCCATTTCCTGTGCCTTTTCATTTCCTGTGTACTTTCATTAATATTGTGTTGAGTTTGATAGTGGTTTAGGGTACTAATTTTTATTATTACACTTGTCTATAAAACATTTTAAAATTAAGTAGTACTCTTTATATTTAACTTCAATATTTAGTAGGAAGTGAAACGATGAAGCATAATTTACTGACCAGGTATTCTGCTCAGCTTAATTCACAGAACTGGAACAGAAGCCTGCAACCCAGTGAAAGGACAGTGTCTCTTATTTCAAAAGAACAGCATTTATTGAGTTACATTTATTTACTGGGAAACCCATGTGACATTTTAAAACTCCGTGACTATGTATTTGAACTACATAAGACTACCATATATCTGATAAGTATTATTAATTGCAATACAGCTATAGCATTTGTACTTTCTGCCCATTTTGCAAAATTGTAACTTGATCTAGTGTTATTCAGATTATCTTCCTACAACTTTAGGATGGTAAGCAAGTCAAGGTTAATGTGCAGCAGGGAGGTACTGCTCTGTCTTTCCACATTAGCTTCCTCCCACACAATGATGCACATTTTAAACAGGAAAATGAAACTGTTATTTCAGAGAAACTGGATCTAAGAAATGTGAGCTAACTCCACAATAATATATATAAACATATGCAATATTAGGGAGTTTTTAATCATAGAATCATAGAATCTTTAAGGTTGGAAAAGACCTCTAGGATCACCAAGTCCAACCATCAATCCAACACCCCCATGTCTCCTAAACCATGCCCTGAAGTGCCATGTCTTTGTGTTTTTTGAACACCTCCAGGGATGGCGACTCCACCCCCTCTCTGGGCAGCCTCTTCCAATGCTTGACCACGCTTTTGGTAAAGAAATTTTTCCTAATATCCAATCTAAACCTCCCCTGATGCAGCTTGAGGCCATTTCCTCTCATTGCGTTGCTAGTAACTTGGGAGAAGAGACCAACAACCCACCTCGCTACAACCTCCTTTCAGGTAGTTGTAGAGAGCGATAAGGTCTCCCCTCAGCCTCCTCTTCTCCAGGCTATACTACCCCAGTTCGCTCAGCTGCTCCTCACAAGACTTGTTCTCCAGACCCTTCCCCAGCTTCGTTGCCCTTCTCTGGACACTCTTCAGCACCTCAATGTCCCTCATGTAGTGAGGGGCCCAAAACTGAACACAGTGTTCGAGGTGTGGCCTCACCAGTGCCAAGTACAGGGGCATGATCACCTCCCTGCTCCTGCTGGCCACATTATTCCTGATACAAGCCAGGATGCTATTGGCCTTCTTGGCCACCTGGGCACACTGCTGGCTCATATTCAGCCAGCTGTCAACCAACACCCCCAGGTCCTTCTCTGCCGGGCAGCTTTCCAGCCACTGTGGTGCACTCTTGTTTTTATTTTGGAGAAGTAAATATCATTTTCGTACTACTTTTTAGTAATATTTAACATTTTGCATAGCTGTAGAAATTGTTTATTAGACATAAAAATTGATAATGCAGGTAGAAGTCATAGCCTGATTGTCAAAATTACTATAAATCAACAGATCTACAACTTATTATACGTATGCTACATGGAACAACTGAGTTACTTAAAAAATAGTAAGAGATAGTAATCTCTAATGGCTTAAAATATGAGTTACTGCTTGAAAACCAGAATTGCTTCCTGATGTTTGGAAAACTTCCTGTTTTATTAAAAGAAACTGAAATATTGCATTTTTAACCAGCTTTAATAAAGAATTGTGGCAGAGCATACCTCTGCATTTGCAACTTTAGCAGAAAAACTAGGCAGTGCTGCTACACCTTTGCTAAAAACAAACAGCACTTTCCACAGGGTCAACATATTTAAAGACAGATTATATTTTGGAAGTTCCGCTCCATATTGTGAAAAAAATGTATCTGGCATTTGTAGTATTCTATTTGTGTCTTTTGCTGTCCCTTTTTGTTATCTCTCTTCTTCATTTTAAGGCAGGAAATTTAAATTTCAGACTCTGATGGAATGGGTAAGATTCATGAGAAGTACGGTTGCTTTAAAAGACATTTTCTTTTCCTATACCATCTTTTTGTTTCTTTATCTTTTTAGATTAACATTTTAGACTCATCCTAACTAATAAAAAGCCTCCAAAACTAAGGAGGCAGTATTAAGAGATGAACCCCTGATCATCTTCATTGCTGAATTCTTAGATTTATGGTGTTATTTTGGGCATCTTCGTTGGCTCTCTGTAGATAAGCCTAGCTGCAGGGGCTTATTCGAGCAGTTTGGACACAAGCCAGCCCATGTCCCTCTGTCTAAGGGCCACAGACATTTATAGACATAGCTATAATCACAGAATCACAGAATGGCAGGTGTTGGAAAGGGCCTCTGGAGATCATCTTGTCCAACCCCACTGCTTCAGCAGGCACACTTAGAGCAGGGGACACAGGACCGGCTCCAGGCATGTTTTGAACGTCTCCAGGGAAGGAGACTCCACAACCTCCCTGGGCAGCCTGTGCCACTGCTCTGGCACCCTCACAGGAAAGGAGTGTTTTTCTCATATTCAGGTGGAACTTCCTGTGTTCCAACTTGTGCCCATTGCCCCTTGTCCTGTCATTGGGCACCACTGAAGAGTCCAGTCCCATCGTCCTGACACCCACCCTTGAGATATTTATAAGTATTGATGAAATCCCCCCTCAGTCTTCTCTTCTCCAGGCTGAACAAACCCAAATCTCTCAGCCTTTCCTCATAAGGGAGATGCTCCAGTCCCCTGATCGTCTTGGTAGCTCTCAGCTGGACTTGCTCAAGCAGTTCCAAGTCCTTCTTAAACTGGAGGGCTCAAAACTGGACACAGCACTCCAAATGTGGTCTCACTAGGGCAGAGTAGAGGGGGAGGATAACCTCCCTTGACCTGCTGGCCACACTCCTTTTGATGCAGCACAGGATACCTTTGGCTTTCTTGGCCACAAGGGCACAGTGCTGGCTCAGGGTCAGCTTGCTGCCCACCAGCACTCCCAAGGTCCTTCTCAGCAGAGCTGCTTTCCAGTAGGTCAGCCCCCAACCTGTACTGGTGCATGGGGTTGTTCCTCCCCAGGTGCGGGACCTTACATTTGCTCTTGTTTAATTTCTTCATGTTCTCCTTGGAACAGGCTCTCCAGCCTGTCCAGGTCTCACTGGATGGCAGCACAACCTTCCAGCATATCAGCCACTCCTCCCAGTTCTCTATCATCAGCAAACTTGCTGAGGTTACACTCTATCCCATTGTCCAGGTCATTGATGAATATGTTGAACAGGACTGGACCCAGCAGAGACCCCTGGGGAACACCACTAGTGACAGGCCTCCATCCAGACTCTGCCCGTTGATCAGGACCCTCTGAGCTCTGTTGTTGAGCCAGTTCTCAATCCACCTCACTGTCCTCTCATCCAACCCGTACTTCCTTAGCTTTCCTATGAGGATGCTATGGGAGACAGTGTTGAATGCCTTACTGAAGTCAAGATAGGCAACATTCACTGCTCTCCCTTCATTGACCCAGCCAATCATGACATCATAGAAGGCTATCAGGTTGGTCAAGCATGATCTCCCCTTGGTGATTCCATGCTGACTCTTTCTGATAACCTTCTTGTCCTCTACATGCCTGGAGATGACCTCCAGGATGAACTGCTCCATCACCTTTCCAGGGACGGAGGTCCCTTTCTTCCCTCAAGTCCTCGGGCACCTCTCCTGTCCTCCACAGCCTTTCAAAGGTGATGGAGAGTGGCTCAGCAAGAACACCCACCAGCTCCCTCAGCACTTGCAGGTGCATCCCATCAAGGCCCATGGATTTGCAAGGACCCCGTTTGCCTAGGTGATCTCTGACCCAATCCTTTTCAACTGATGGTAAGACTTCCTTTGTCGCAATTTGACCTCTGTTCTCTGGGGGCTGAGATGCCTGATGGCCAGCCTTAGCAGTAAAGGCTGAGGCAAAGAAGACATTCAGTAACTCCACCCTCTCTTCATCCTGCGTCGCCAGGGCCCCTTCCCCGTTCAGCAGCGGGCCCACTGTATCCCCAGTCTTCCTTCTACTGCTGATTTATTTAAACAAGCCCTTCTTGTTATCTTTGTCGTGCCTTGCCAGATTTAATTCCAAGTGGGCCTTGGCCTTCCTCATCGCGTCTTTCCATACCCTGACAACATTCCAGTGTTCCTCCAAAGTGGCCAGTCCCTTTTTCCACATACTGTGAACTTCCCTCTTCCATTTGAGTTTCTCTAGAAGCTCTTTGCTCATCCATGCGGGTCTCCTGGCTCCTCTGCCTGACTTCTTCCTCCTGGGGATGCACCGATCCTGAGCTTGGAGGAAGTGGTCCTTGAATACTGTCCAGCTCCCTTGGACCCCCCTGCCTTCCAGAGCCCTAGCCCATGGGATTTCTCTAACAGGTCTTTGAAGAGGCCAAAGTTGGCCCTCTTGAAGTCCAAGGTTGTAACCAGACTCGTAGCCCTGCTTCTACCTTGCAGTAGCCTAAACTCGACCATCTCATGGTCACTGCAGCCGAGGCAACCCCCAACTCTCACATCCTCAACCAGCCCTCCCTTGCTTGTTAGGATGAATAATAATTATTAGGATTATAATACACCGTGCCTCTCTTTTCTGGTTATTTACTATTCTTCTTTATATGGTTAATTCTTACAACTTTCAGGATTTTTTTTCACTAGTCTACAGTATGCAACCCTTTTTACTTTTTCACTTTGTTTTTTTCTGTTCGGTCCTATATATTTTTTCTTAGAAACTTACTTTGTGGGAGAATTAATCTAGTGAAGTACCATTAAGTGGTGCTCTCTCTTTCTCTGCTCCTACACATGCTTTGCTGTAGAAATAATCATTTTGTGTGTTATGCTTCTGGCATCTCATAAATGACTCTCTCATGGGAGAAAACACAATATTTGCCTTTTTCAGCTTTATAGTAACAGAGGGCTCCCAAGAGTCAGTTCTGCACTTCTGTGTTTAGCTAGATGCTCTTACACAAGAACGTTTGTATTTACATATATATTTAATAACAGGGAGATGTCCCAGGTCTTTGACTTTAGCTTCTTCCTTTTAGAAACCTTATGGTCTTCCAGAAGTCTGAATGGAATAGTATTTGATTTCCACTACTGCTAAAATTCTACACAAAACTGATACTCACACACTAAAAATAAATATTCAATAAAAAACAAGATATAAGTGAAGTAATAGTTGTCTTTATTAACGAGATGGAAAAGTTTATTTGTGACCTGCTATATAGGTTTGTTAGCCAAATGGTCATTGACAAAGCAGTCAAAACTTTTTCTTCTCAAAACTGTAAACTGTTTAGATACTAAAAAATTAATTGGGACTCACTTCTGGGGATCCTTCTGTGGTTTGTTTCCCACGTTGTATGGGTTTGGGACCTGTGGGCAGTGTTGTTTATTTCACTAATTCTCTTAGCTTGGTTTTATTTAAATTGAATTTGTCTTTGAACACTGCCCTGTGGTATATGATTTGAGTAACAATCCAGTCTGAACAGGTGGGAAGAGAGGTCTGCAGCTTCAGAGTGTGAGAGTATGTGCAATATAAGGATATCTGGTTTGTGAGGTTAGCTTGTGAATGGCTTCTCAGTATAAAAAACCAGGGCAGTAGGCATGAGAATTAGCAAGTTAAGCAGCCAGATACACTGACTCTAAGAACCAGGGTATAACAGAGACACTAGCAAAGACCAGAGCTCTCAGATCACTGCCTGATGGGCCTTTGCAGGACTCACCCAAAGCCTTGAGGAGGTTCAACCACAACTTTATAACTGGTAAAAAGGGAGAAGCATGAACACAATGGGTCTCATACAAAAAGGCAAACTTATCCTGTGATATTTGGAAGGCCTTGTTGGATTGAACAAAAGTTATTACGGGATGCTTAGGGGAAGGTAAGGTGAAGGAGAGGTCAAGGTAGACTGAGGACAACAGATGTGGAAGGAGAGGGGATAAAGGTGACCAGGTGCATGGAAACAAGCTGCTGATTGATACTCTTTTTCTGGCCAAGCCCTGACTTAAGAAAGTCTGTGTTCTTATTAAACTATATTCCTAACTTTTTTCCTGTGCATCATGCTACCAAACTTCAAGCCAGAGTAGCTGTTAAGTAGGCTAAGAGGTCTGGGCTGTTATCATGGTTTTAGCAAATGAGAAGTGAAGCACACAGTATGCCTCTTGAGTCAGGTATCATTATACCTCAAAAATATTTATGATAATTACCTGTTGGAAGGAAGAGTCTCAAAGTAATTTCTAAAGTTGGGCAGTGATCAAAACGATTTTTCTATGTATGCCTTAATTCTCAACTATATTGAAGCCCTATTTACCCCATTTGAATATCTCTAAGAGAATCAGACCTGTCATGTCTAGACTGTCTCACAAGAATATAAATTCCTTTTCTGCTCCTTCTGATTCCCTTCCTTTCATAATATTGAAGTCCAAGTAAGATGCTGGCATCTGTCTCTGGTTGTGAAAATTTTAAAATTAACTTGCAACCTTGCATTAAGTTCAACATATTGAATGTAACCGGAGAAACGGAGTGGCATTACAGCCCTCATAGGACAGAGATGGATGCACATGGGATAGAAGAGAGTGGTATTTCTGAAGTGGTGGCTCACTTGGATTTAGCCTCTGAACTTGCAACTGCAAGTTTGTGAAACTCACTGCTATAGTCAGACAGCTACGCTGCCTGTTACCAGTCCTGATTCTACACTTTTTCATATTTCATAAGGCAGCTTTATGGCCCTGAGTCTGCCAAAATGTTGTTCAGCTGCTTTCTGGATAGGTAGTTTTTCACGAGCGGAGACCTGAGTTTTGGCTCTCCTTAGCCTAAATCAGGACTGAATCAGCAACCCCTGATAAAGGTTAGGGTGGAATGGGTGGGAGCTGCCTCTCTATTTCCTATTGAAGTCAAACTTCTTTGCATCCAGGAAGTTCAGATTCACAGAACCCTGGGGAAATTTTCATGAAGTAACATGTTTCTGCAGCTGTTAATTAGGACTTTTAGCTGTGCTGGACAAGATCTAATGTTTTCACCACTATTCCTTTGTGCATTTTATATAATTTTAATGTTAAAGAAAAGATCAGCCTGTAAACCCCTAAAATAATTCAGACTCGTGAATTTATGACCATGATACCTCTTTGACACTTTTGGATAATGTTAATGAAAAATAAAAAGATAAAAACATAGTGCAAAGACAGAACAATTTAGACATTGCAGTGATCAGCTCTGTCTGGATGAATGATGATAACACATCTCATTAACATCCAGTACGCTTCAGCATAATACTAGGCTAAAGAATGCAGTACATCTTAGGCTGAACTCCAGAGGGATAAATACATGTAATACATTACCAAGCACAGCAAGAGAAAGTTGCCAAGGTAAAAATAGTAATTGCTTTCTATGCAAAGAGACAGGCAATGAGTCTTTTTCTAAGCTTTACAATTAGAGACAATTTGTAAAATCACACTTCTTACTTTACTTGTACAGCTTGTCCTACCTGCCAAAATAAAACACCTAAGGAAACATGTAAACTATTTCATGCAAAAAGCATTGCCCCGAAGAATTCTCTTTGCTATTTCATTCCTTTTTTTATTGTGGTAACCTCAGGGTCTTTTGACTTATGCATCAATGAATATTTCAAATCTTTAAGGTTAAAAAGAGCCCATCACCTTCACATTTTGGTTTTTAGAATGGTAATTTTGAGTGGAATTGAAAGGGGTTTTTTTTGATACTGTGAAACTGTAGAGGTAAAATGAACTTCTTTTTTATTTTTTTAAATTTGTGCTCTTTAACTGTTGAGGTACCTGATGAAAATCACAGATTGGCTGTAGCCACAAAGATGATGGAGAGCTTTGCAGCAATCTTCTGTTTATAATCCTAAGCATGGTAAGAAGAAGAAGAGAGGAAGACTGCCAGTCTATTTGCCATCTCCCTTTCTCAACTTCGGTCCTGCAGCAGTTCCCCTAGTTCTTTAGTCTCCCTTTGTTATATGCACCACCAATAGAAGCAATCCTGAAAACTCTCCTGAAGTCTAGGCAGTCATCATGCAGCTTCCATGGCCCATTGCATTTAACAGCTAATATCTTGTAGTACCCATTTTCTTGGTTGACAGTGCTTAATGCATTTAGTGTTCCACTTATAAGTGTCCTGCTAAGCTCTTTTACACAGGTAATGAAATTGCTCAAGTCCTACATTATGACTAAGCATGAAACTAAGTATGACTCAGTCTTTGGGAGGGCACAGCTCACTACTCCCATTTTCTTTCTGGAACTGGAAACAGGGCCTCTGCCAGTCCCTGAGGAATCCCTGAAGAACCCCTCCCAGCTGGGCTTCCTTACTACCAGCATGAAGCACATCACCACTGCCAGACTCAGTCCAAAGGCTTTTTTCAAGTCTTTTAGGGGTTTTGGGATTGAGTTTTTTTGGTGACAGAAATTTACCAAACCATAACATCAGTCAGCCATTTTGGGCACTACTTTTCAGTAAAACAAAAAATGTTGGCACACATGTATTACTGTTCAGTGGCTGTGGAAGGAGAAGTAGTATACTTTGTAACCTGATCTACTCAACCTCTTCAAAAACTACGTTTTTCTCAGGTCTCCAGGGCTATCCAAAAGACTGGGAAAAGGATCATTGAGATGAAAAAACAATGCACAGGTGAATGTGGGTGAACCTTTTCCACTGGAGTTTCAAAATAAGATGCTACTAGTCATTGCTTAAGGGAGTAGAACAACAACAAGACAAAAAGCAGGTTCAGAAAGTGATTTTTTATGTATTATTCTTTTGCAAATTTGTTGGAGTTAGTTCTGGGATTTTCTGTTGAGATTTAGCAAAAGCTTTCGCTGTGTAATAGATTCCCCCTTATTGCACACAGAGGAAAACTTGCAAAGTCATGTACTGTCTTTCAGTGCAATGAACAAGCTTGTGACAATGATGAGGATTTAATAGAGTGCTAAGATCATGCATCTCTTACCATATAATAAGATGCATTTCTCCTCTGATTTTTGTGAATAACAACAGGAACGCCTAGGGGGTTGAACACATATCAAGTATTTGCTACAGTTACTTGTTCCTAGAAAGTAATCTTCTTATGAATGAAAAGTATATTATGTGCAATTTAGTTACCAAGAATAGTGAAATACATTTTTTTTTTAAATAAAAGGAACTATATAGTCCTTTTTTTGGAGGCAGGAAACCTAACTTCATAAACAGGGAAGTACTGTAATACAAGAACTTCAGTATGATCTTTTATTTATTTATTTATTTATTTATTTATTTGGTGGGAGTTCTCTGACAAAATACTTAAAGGGATTAAATAATGGAAGGCAAAATGCTCAAAAACAATGTTCAGTGTAGTTTTAGTTCTAAACTGAAAGTAAAGCAAAATTTATGGTAACACTAGACTGCAAGTACAAAGGGAAAGGGAACTTATCTTTCTATAACAAAACTGGAAAATTAACAGCATATTTCTACAAAATAGTTATTGAGTATATTGACCGATGACATTCAGGTCAAATGGTAAATTTGAATATATACCTAAATACCAGACACCCAGGAAGTATATAAAAATAATCATAAAATATTCAAGTAAACCATTTAGTTACAAGCCATGGAGTTATTTTTAGATATATTTGTATATCTGTGCGTGTATGTACATATATGTATATATGTGTACTATAAAAACTTAAGAATGCTGGTCATATAATAATGCTGTTAAATATGACTAATGGAAGAGGTTTACAACAACATGAATTTGTGGAATTTTCGTAGTTAAGGTCTTCAGATTCTTAAATTAATATAGACATAAAATACTGTTTCACTGATACCTGTGAAGAAGGCCACCAGTGCTACCACCATGCAACTATGTAGAGTATGTACAATTACATGTAGAAGTCTTGCTTAACAAAGTTACGCATTTTAAATTTGGCAGTCTGTAATTCATTATTATTTCAGCTTTAATCCATCTTGTATAGAGTACCTTATCATACAGAAACAGCATATGTCATAAATGAGATAAGTTTCTCAGTGGGAAAACACCAGGGATCTTCATGTAATGTTTATTTTAAGGAGACTGAAATAAATGGTTCTTTTGTGTAAATTAGATCACTATATTTTCACAGATGGGTTCAAGTGTACAGTCAAGTAGTAGGTACAGTTAAGAATATCATATACAAAAATAAGCAGATGCATGATAATCTCATCATCTGTTTCCAAGAGAAAAATATAATTATTTACAGAATAATTAAAATTGGATTAGAAGATATTTTGGATTATTGTGGTTTAGGAGAAGTAGAATCCTTGGGTGATCCAAGAGGCCAGTAATGGGGGAACATGCTGCCACTGCCTGTAGGACTCTCCGTGAAATACAGTCCAGGTCAGCAGTTTTTAGGAATGTAAATTTATGTAAAAGGAAAGAGAGTTTTAACCTCCATTTCTTGAACTGTAATATAAGATGATTCTTTAGGAGCTCTTATAAAATGAGTGAATTGTCTGCCATTTTATTCACAGATGATTGAGAGTCATGACCTGCATAACCTTTCCTCTGAACCAGGCAGCAACCGCTCTTCTGACCTTTGTGGAATACTACTTTGCTACAAAGCAAGTAGTGTGGCCTGGTATGAGGAGATTTGAAGAGAAAAATATTTGTTTTGGAGGACCAACACTATACATATTCAAGGGGGCTTAATGCAGTCTAGCTCCAGTCTCGTCCTGTGGACTGAATGACAATTAGTTGGAGTGCATTAGGTGTACTCCTGGAGTGACTCTTCCAGTCTAATTTCACCTAACTGAACTAAAGCCAAGTAAAAGAGGATGACTAGAAAATTCCCTTCAAAAGTGTATTCTGGGTGTGTTTTTTTTAAAAAAAAAAGCTAATGGTGATCTATCCTTCAGGTCTTTACAGTATCTCGTCACCTCTCATCTCACAGTGAAAGAGTGAGAAGGAAAAATTGCAGTTGAAGGATATGCTAGAAGTCAGATTTTTTCTGCTAACCCTCAGCTGGAAGGAGTAGGAAGACTATCTGACTTCTGATAAAATCTAATTGTAAAAATGGACAGACCTGAATGAGAAGACTTCCAAATGCACCTCTGGTGGTCCTCTGTTCAACCCCCCTGCTCAAGCAGGGCTGCCTAGATCCTGTTCCGCAGGACTGTCTTCAGACAGCTTTTGGGTATACCTATCATACCCAAGGATCCCCATAACCTTCTGGAAACCTATGCCAGCATCAGTTGCCCTCACAGTAGAAAAGTGTTTCCTGATGTTCAGAGTACACGTCCTGTGCTTCATTTTGTGCCCATTTCCTTTTGTCATGTCACTGGTAACCATTGAAAAGAGCTTGGCTCTGGCTTCTTTGCACTTTTCCTTATGTATATGTACATATTGATGAGATTTCCCCCTGAGCCTTTTATTCTCTGGGCTGAACAGTCCCAGATATCTCAGCCTTTCCTCACAGGAAAAATGATCCAGGTCCTTCATCATCTTTGTGGCCCTTTGCTGCAGTCCAGGATACTGTCAGTCGTCTTTGCCACAAGGACAAATTGGTGGCTCATGTTCAACATGGTGTCCATCAGAACCCCTGGGTCCTTTTTTGCAATGCCACTTGGTCAGCCCCAAGCACTTATTGGTACATGTGGTTGTTCTTCCTCAGGTGCAGGATTTTTTACTTCCCTTTGTTGAACTTCAGGAGATGTTCCATGGCCCATTGCTGCAGCCTGTTGAAGTCCCTCTGGATGGAAACACAGCCCGCTGGTGTATCAGTTACTCCTTCCAATTTTGAATCAACAGCAAACTTACCCCACTTTTTAATGAAGATGTTGAAGGGGATTGGACCCTGTATTGAGTCCTTGGGTACACAGCCGGTTACCAGCCTCCATCTAGATTTTGTACCATGATCACCGCCCTTTAGAAGCATCTGTCAGTCACTTTTCAGTCCACCTCACTGCCTGCTCATCCAGCCCATACTTCATCAGCTTGTCTATGAGAATCTTATGGGAACAGTATCAAAAGCCTTACTAAAGCCAAGGCAGATATCTACTGCTTTCCCCTCATCTACAAAGCCAGTCGTTTCATCATAGAAGGTTATCAGATTGGTCAAGCATGATTTTCCCTTTGTGAATCCATGCTGACTACTCCTGATGACTTTCTTGTCCTCCTATGCCTGGAAATGGTTTACAGGATTAGTTGTTCTACCACCTTCCAGGGACTGAGGTAGCGTTTACCAGTCTATAATTCTTACTGACTTCATTGCTCTGTCTGAAATAGGAAAGTAGTGAGTTTATTGAACTTAAGTTGATTTGTTTACCATTGCACTGATGAAGAACCCAGTAACCAACTTTGGAGACTTTATATATTCAGTAACTGAAGTACAGACATCCAGGCACTTATATAGCTGCCAGATTTTTGTTGAGGTGCACTTCTCAGGAGTAGTAGCAAGTATTTCATAGGCAATGTTGAATAAGTTAATTGCCTTGATTCATATGCTTAGTGAACAGAGTTCCATTATAAATGTGCCAAGGTGAATTGACTTAGATATTGAGTTAGCACTAAATATTACTTTCTGAGCAGGTTTTTAATGGGGGCTAAATTTGGAATTAAAATGGCATTCTGTGTTTTGGTTTAGTACCCACTGTAGAGTGATATATGGGAAAAAAAAAAGCATTACTGGTATGTCAGCCCTCTTTCCCATTTTACTTACTCTTATAGATAACTCTAAGTCTTTAAAAGTAGGTCTCCAAATTTTCCAGCATTATACTTTTTGAGTACACTATTTAGTTAGATAAAGTAAAGATCACCAGAATTGTAAAATAGAACTTTTCTCTAAACTGGATAATATAAAACTAGGTAGGAGAAAACGCTTCATGTCATACAGCTCACCAATGCCTAATAACATACAGGATATATTCTGAGTTTATTGAGTTAGGCATAAAACCTGTAAGTCATTGCAACAGAGGGAATACCTTTATTCATCTTGTTTGAATCTGATCAGCAGAATATCTGCCAGATATTGAAAGAATTGTTTTTAAAATAGCAGATATAAAACACTGTCTGATCCTTAAGGTGCTGTAAAAAGAGTTCTGAACGCATCTGTAAATGTTCTGGACACATAATACAAAGGCGATTACTTTTTTCTACAGCATAATAAAAAAAAGAAAAGAAATAGATGAAATGAGGAAGAAACAGGTGAGGTAATAAAATGAAGACACACAAAATTATTTTCTTATCTCTGGGGAAATCACTGGAACCCCAAAGAATAGCAATATTATTTTGTAACAGTGCATTTTGATTCCATGTTTATTTTATATATGCATTTTCAAAACCAGAATCTACTTCAAAGTGCTTTCCTTTGTTAATCTGTGATTTTTAACACTTTTAAAAATATGTTGGTAAACAAGGAAAGGCTTACCAAGGACATGTTATATTAACTGAAATTTATATATTTGCTGCAGCTTATTACTATTAAAAATAATTTTTCTAAACCAAGTAAATAACAACTTTTAAAAAATAAAAACATCAGTGAGGGAAAAAGGGAATGAAATAAATAGAATAGAGTGTGTAAAATACCTAACTTTTTTGTATTTTTAGCATTTTCTTGGTAATGTAGCAAATATGTTTGTCAGGCAAGCATTCTTTTTTTGTACAGTGAAGGGTTCTGATATAAATCCATCAGAATATGAAATTAAATATAAGAATGTATTGACTTTTTAAAACTGTTGTCTATCCAGCTTTATAAAATTAAATCTTTGCTTATACATATCCAGAAAAAAAAAATATTAAAAAGAAGAAGTACACTTGGAGTTCAGTGGGTCAAAGTAATGAGAGGAAAATTGTCTTATAGTATTTTCCTGTTTTTAAAGTCTCTTTGAATATACTACTCAATAATAAAAAATGAAATAGTGCATGCACAGCTTTTTATTCTGCAGACTAAATCTTCCCCATTTCTGTTGCTAGTGTGTTTCTCATATTCATTATTACTTTCTGTTAATAAGCTTCCATCATGCTGTCTGATTTTTTTCTCTTAAAAATTTGTATTATGCTTTTGTTGAACAAATTAATTATCAGTCATATGACAACAGCATGAAGTTTTGCAGAAAGAATAAAAAAGCTCCATATGCAGAAATTATGTTTGGTACTTAGAAATTATAAATCAGAATTGGAAAGTTCCTAAATTTGCAAGCTGATGATTTTATGAATATTTATCAGAAATTTTTTTGAACATTATGTAATTTTTCTTCTATATCTTAAGTTTATAGACAGGACATTTTACTAAATTTATTTCTATATAATTTCACTCTAGTAATACTATGAATTTGACTTCCTATTTCCTAGTAGATGATTGACAGATAATAGATTCTGACTAGCTCTGCTAATTATTTTTTTTCACTCTTTCATGTAAAGCAATTTCAGCTTGCTTAATGCTTCCAGATCGATCGTACTGTTATTAAGGTCAGAGATGAGACTGCCCTGAAAGATTATATCAGAACCTTTTGAACATGGGGAGGATAAAGACTCTGATTTAAACTTTGTAACTCAGGCATATTTTTACTCAAGTGTGAATTTATGGATATAATATATACAGAAATGAGTTTCATGTCACATTGCCTCCTATAAATTCAAGTGCTTACAGCACAGCATTAGAACTGCAAAACAGTTTGTTCCAGAACATCAGAAGTAGTTCTGTGAAAAAAAAATCCTATAAGAAAGAAGCCTTTCTGCAAACTCACTATCCAAGTCTAGGAAAATACTAATAAAAAATGCTAAAATATCTGTGAGCTAAAGGCTATGTTCTGCTCTCTGTCTACAGAGGTGAGGACACAGCTGATACTGATACTGTGATACAGCTAATGAAATTAACAGTTGGCCAGCTTTGCAAAAGCTATTTGGTTTGGTGTTTTGGTTGGGTTTTTTTAAACACTCAAATAAAATGCATACAGTGGTACTCAAAAGCACATTGAAACACCTGTCATGTATGAAGAGGGAAGCTGAATGTTAAATATTCTTTGTTATGGATTTAATACATCTCACTTTAGTAATGTCAAGGACAGCCAGCCATTTCTCAGCTACTTGTGTAGCCTTAATGTATAAACAATTAGAAGAATGGACAAATCTCGGGACTGGATTAATTGGTCTCTGAATTCTCTCTCTCTTGTTATCGGGGAGCTTAGCACCAAAAGTTTACACAAACAGAGGTGAGTTCATTAGCTCTGTAATCAGGAACTTTGTTAAAGTACCTAATAAATGACAGGTACTTAACACACTGAAAATTAAAGTAGTTACGGGAATGATTTCCCTGTAGCCTGTATTACCAGCACTATTAGTGCTTGTTGCATTTGTGTTGTCTAAACAAACATCTAGGAGTAAATACTGCTTTGTTCTCAGGGAACACTTAAAGTACCCCCAGCCAGTATGTCCAGAAGTTCCCTATCAGAAGTATCTCAGCAACAGTCCATTCGAAACAGGCCAGGAGATTTACCTTATTTCCTGTCCTCAACACAACAAGATGCTATGCAAGAAGTTAGAAAGGTGTCATAGTAGGCAGGATCCGTAACTCAGGCGGGACCAGATGTTACTGGGGGTTGTTGACTTACTACTCTTGAAGTTCGTGGTGTTACAACTACAGAGAATAAATACTATTTTTTACAATTGGTTAATTACAGAAATATACAAACATTATTATAAAAAAAAGTGCCGCACCACACAATTGTACAAAGCTAAAACAATTTGGGCAGTAGTCATCTCTAGTTGTTCTCCAAGCAGACCAAGAATACCCCACACAAAGCCCAGGAAGTCTTGAGAGCTGCTAGCAATATGACCACATTTTGAGGCTATAAGGCTGCAGAGTGTGACTTTATCAGAAGGCTGGGTTACATTTTGTATGTGGCTTCTGTGTCTGAAGTCAGAGCAATAGAAAAAGTCATATTACATTTTTCCCAAAGTTTAATCGCTTGGAACTAATCTTTAAAACTATGCTACAGTTTTTAACTTTTTGAAGTGCAAAACCTACAAAAAACTGGTTAAAATATCTTCCCTGTTACGTATCTCCTATAAGATTTTGCATATAAATCTTAATGAATAGATTTTATTTTTGTAAACTCTTCTTTTTGGCTTATCTATGAAGGAGTGAAGGAGAATATATTTATTTATTTCAGTAAAATGATGGTCTAATAGGAAGCTCCTTTCTCTTCCCACCTCCCCCTCCTTGAAATACCACTCAGAAATCCTTTGCCAATTGATGCTTTACTAACATTTTTATCAATATGTCTGCCTCTTCAGCCCAGGAGCCATGGAAGGTAGCTAATTGGTGATGCAGCTCTGAAGATCACGTCAAATTCTCTGCCATAGGAAAAGCAGCACTTTTTGTTTCGCTACTGCTGTGAGATTTGCCTTCTCAAACTAAACCGCAAAAGGATTTTTTTTCCATTTGTTTGCTTATTTCTGATTGCAGATAGAAGTATCTTAATGTTATTGTCCTTGTTTTCTATTTTTTGATATGAGAAAAAGCTTGTTTCTCTGGTAGCCCTGCTGTGTGATAAGCTGGGCACTTTTCTGACACTAAAGCTCCATGGATACACATTAATCCATAGATCTTAATTTACAGGCATTTCCTTAGAAGTGCTGTTGATGTTTATATGTTATCGACACAGCATAGCAGCTTTAGTTATAACCAATTAATGTTCTAAGTGCTCAAGTGCTGCATATATTAATTTCAGTTATTTCCTTTTCTTAGATCTCAAATTTTCCTTTAACAATGTTTTTCACACAGAAGCCCTAAGTAGACTAATATTTAATTACTGCACAGTATTCAACACAAACTTCACTTATTAAAATTAAATTTGGAGATATCTGCTGACCTGATATATTGCCATGAAAAATAGATTATGTGTTTGCATAAAACAATGAATTAATTATAATGAAATATTAACATATATCAAAATCCAGTAAAAATCTTACTGTTCCTTAATTTCAGATATTTCAGCAGAATTCAAATGATGTTTCTGAGATTTCCTTAAAATCAACTCTGAAAACGAAAACTGAAAAACAACCTACACAATTTTATCTGGTTTTGTACAGAGATAATCAGATTATCAGATGATCTGAATACTTCGTTGTCACTGAGTTAGAAAAAGGTGAAGAAATGGGTTCAGTCACTTCTCTGGTGCTTACCAATAACTCTGTCTCAGCTGCAATTCAGTTCTCAGCCAGAAACATTGGGCCAAACCTGGATATCTTTTACTGTGCAGGCAATGCAGGGGCTTCAGTGAGCTGGGTAAAATCAATAGAAATTGACCTTCACATGAAAATGCTTTTCCCAGATTCCTGTGTGCAGAGTGGTTCAGACCAGGGAAAGTAGTATAAAAATTTAATTTTCATTAATATTATGAATGCTGTCCCTTTTTACATGGCCATGTAGCTTAGCTTCTAGACAGATGCCACACTATATAAGTTTCAACTGGTTTTATTTTTATCTAGCTATGTTTCTCTTGATTGGAGTGGTTCTCCATAGCCCACATACAAATATTGACTTCATGCTTTCTCATCTTGTCTAGGTATTTTCCTAAGCAGGATGATTAAATATATAGCATTTAGTCTAATTTGTTGTTCTTTATATTTTGTTATACTTCCTGGAATTATAAATAGATAATCTTTCATTAAGTAGAATGATTTTCCATCAATAAAGAACCCTGCTTATATAAAAGTGTACAATTTTGAGATTTCTTTTTGTATTACACTCAGCTGACTATTTGAATAAATTAGATTAGCTAATGTGAGTTAAAAAAAGAATCTGTCTTGGTTATGTTAACTTATTGGGCAGATGGTCTTTTGGGTTTTTTTTGAAACTGCTCAGAAGAATAAAAAGAAAGTTTAAATTTCTTAGAGATTGGGTGGTGATGAGAGGTGTTTTAATGACAGTCTTTGTATTCAGGAATCTAGTACAGAAGGTATTCACTTGGACAACCTTTTTATATTCAGCGCTCAGTTTAAGATAATACTGAACTGGGACTTGAATACTGAGTGTGTGTGCGTGTGTGTATAAAATTAAGTACTTAAATATGAGTCATACAATGAAAAGCCTTACGTGCCTACACCTACACCTATGACTATGCCTACACCTATACCTATGCCTATGCCTACACCTATACCTATACCTATACCTAATTTACCCTAGAATATTATGACTGGTTAATTTTTCACTGTTCTATTTAAAAATTGTAATAAAGGGGAATTGGTTTAATGTTGTTTAAGTAACTGAAAGGTGACATCGGTGTAGGTATTAAGTGTTGCAGATTCCCTGGAATACTGCACCACTAATAATGTTTACTTTTCCTCAAAGCCAAAGGAGAAAAGCACAGATTGTTACTGACTTGGGGAAGAAGAAAATTAATCCATGCCAAGAACATTTTACCATTGATATTTGTTAGATGTCAGCTGTGCATTCTGGAAGATGAAGCAATCTTCTAGGTGTTAAGGCCACAGCAGTATGATTGTATATACCCATATTTCAAAATTACTTGGAGACCAAAATTGGTTTTAGTATGTTCACATCATGAAACACCACCTCAGAAATGAGCCACCTTAAGTGTTATTGGCTTTGTCTACAGAGCAAACCTGGATGGCTAGTTTACAACAGATGGTTAAATTTAGACATAAATCCCATCTTGTGCTGCTTAGGTATTTCCGGATGTTCCTCCTTGAGTTAGCTGGTACTCTTACTCTCAGATGTCAATGGGTAGAATTCCTTTCAGTGTCTGTTTCTATTTCTTTCACAGTCTCATAGGCTTGCTCTGTAGTCACAGGGAAGAAATAGACTGTTTCAGAGGGTGATTCCTCCCAACTCTTTTAGATGTTTATCTTCAGATGGGCTGAATGACCATCTGGAGGTACTTCTCTGCTTTTCTATAAAAGAGAAAAAACAAATTATAGGTTTAAAGTAGGTTATTAATTCTTCAGCAGCTAAATATATTTGTGATTAATTTCAATCAAGGTGAAATAAGCCTGGATAATGGTCAATATCTAAAACCTATATGCAACCTTGTTGTTACCTGTAGATGGAAAGATTATGTGGGTGACCACATGACAAGTGGGAGTCAAAATGGACTCACAGACTGTATTTTGCAAAAAAAGGTGAATGGTAAAAAAATTAATGCCTATCAACAAATGTTTTCGTTAGAGTTCTGGTGATGATTAAAACGTATGTCTTTTGCCAATTTCATCAGGTGAAAAGATGCAGTTGGCATCTTTCTGTTAAGATCTGACTATAAAATCCTTGCTAAGAAGCAGAAACTTTTATTTTCAAAAATATTATATTTAACTGCAAATTATATTGTATCACAGATACTTAATACTGTCTGATTCCTTTTGATTTCCAATTTCTCAACTTGCCACAACAGTTTTATACCACTCTTAAAAATTTACAGGCACCAGTTATTTCCTGAGACATATCAAAAAATAGCAAAAGCTATAGTTTCATGACCCAGGCCTCTTTATTGCTCCATTTATATACCTTTGAGTATTTATTTTGTGCAGATTGCTTCTGGGACAACTTGTCCTGTAAATTGCATGTTTATTTTTTATCATGTACTTTTAACTGGAAATAAGAATTTTATACCTTAACAGTTCTCTATGTAGCAGTGATAATATTGAAATATGTAAATACACCTTTAAAATGAACAATTAAACCTAGTTATGTTGTTATATTAAATTTATATTTATCATATTTAAAAGTGACATTTGGGAAAAAAACTCAAGTTCACTGACCCGGCTACTTTTGCTAACTGATCATTAATCACATTTGCTGTAGACACACATCTGAGAGTTTTGTCACAAAACTAAGCTGTGAGATAGATTGTGAGCTACAACCACACGGCTACCTTCACCAGGAAATTGGGATGCAAAACCATGACATTTATAAATAAAGTATAAATAATTATTTAATTTAAATAATTCCTGGATGTTGGGGGGGTGCTTACTAAGGAAGCAAACACGAAAGGCACATGGAAGAGATGGAAATGGAAGCTACACTCTGAAAGCACTAATTGTGTGAATTATATCGGTAGCCATATACTACAGACAGAGTTAGAATTAGTGTTGTTCAGCTGGAAACATCTGTTTTTCCTACTGAGTCTCTAAAGAACCTAAGGCAAATGGTAACACATTGACTGACTTTTTAGACAGATAAGGTTAGCTAAGATAAGCCCCACCAAAGATCAGTAACATACAAGGTTTACTGGAGATGAAAGAAACCAATAAATGTGTTCATATTTTACTCAGTTATATAAATAATTACTTTCCTTTCCCCCTCTGCCTCTTCACTTCACTATTCTTGCTCAGTTTTCAAATCTCCTAGAACGTCTCAGACTAAATCTGGATTAATGGCTCTGCAAAGTGTGTGCTGGTTTTTTCCCCCTCATCCACTCTTGAAGTGGAGCAGCATAGATTTGCTCAACAAGTTCTTGTCTCTCATCTTTAACCAGACAAAAGAGCAAGATAACTTGGAGTAGTGTCATGAAAATCCCATGTTCAGAGTAAAAGAAAAGCACCATGAGACAAGGATATAAAGGTTGCTAGATAAATTGGTTGATTCCTTATCATTTTTCATTCTTATTATGGTCTTTATAACAGGTCTTTTTAACAAAGCTTCCTTTTGAATATAGTACTCATGGTAGTATAGTCACAAGGGCAATAAAGGTTGTGGTTTTCTCTTTTCTTATTGCAATCATTTTTTGTCAGGAGAACAGATTACTTTAGTACCATTTGTCAATCTAGCCATAATCTTAGCTCTGGGATAAAATTCAGAGTTCTTAAAGTACAGAAAAAGGCACAGAAGGATCTGAAGTTTTCCAATAATGGTATGTTTCTCTCCTGAGAATCTAACTCCTTTTCTTCCCAGTTATGTCAATCCTGTTTGCAATGGGAGGAATTATGTAATTCAGACCACCATAGCCACACTCTGACAATGACCTGAAATTAAAAGAACTGATTTCTCTTTTAAAATGTAGTATTGATCATTATTCTTTCATTGTAATCATCAGAAACTGATGATGTGTCTGGCAGGTGCAGCTTTCTTCTCTTTCTCTCTTCCCCAGCTCACTTGGCTAATTTACTTATTCTTTTTAATCTTATAATTTTACCTCTGCTTATATGTATGTCTTAAATTAATCAGAAGAGATCACTGCTAAGACACCTTAACATTAATTTCTCTCTCTACTCTTCCCGTTTTTTAAAAATTTCTCTGGTGAATGCACCAGTAAAAGGCGTATTTTATGTAGACTGCATTTGATATGGATTGGAAAAGCATTAGCGATACATCTTGCCTTCTAACAGAGTACACACTACCAGATTTTTTTCTGAAAAGGTCTACAGTTCACTTGCCTGTATCAAAAATCAGTAAAATTTCTTACTTGGTAAAAGCTGGGGAGGAGGGGAAGGAGGGGGAAGATTATGTGGTTAGGATTTAACTCCAGATTTTGGAGATCAAGATTTGTCTGAGCTTCTGTGTACTGGATCTGGCTGGGATGGAGTTAATTTTCTTCATAGCAGCCCATATGGTGCTGTGTTTTGTATTTGTGACTAAACCTGTGTTTGTAACGCATTGATGTTTTAGTGAACAGTGCCTGCAGAGCTCCAAGGCTGTTTCTCACTCTGCCCCCCCAGCGAGCAGGCTGGGGGTGGGCAAGAAGTTGGGAGGGGACACAACTGGGACAGCTGACCCCAACTGTCCAAAGGGATATCTCATACCGTATGACATGATGCTTGGCAATAAAAGCTGGGGGTAGTCGTTCCAAAGTAGTAGTTACTCAGAGATTGGCTTAGCATTAGTCTGTTGGTAGGAGGTGCTGAGTGACTCCCTTTGTATCTCCTAGGGTTTTTTTTTTTTTCTTTCACTTATTAAACTGTCTTTATCTCATCCCATGAATTTTCCTCTCTTTTGCTCATCTGATTCTCCTTCCCATTCTGCTGGGGACAGAGGGCTAAGGAAGCTGCTGGCTGGGGCCAACTCACCCCATGCTGCTGTATTCAATGAAGATTAACAGTGTAGGGTGAGATTTAGTTACCTAAATGTTCCATCTGAGATGCATTAAGGTATCCTGCCTAGACCCTGCTGGGTCTCCAGAAGGGTATAGGCATGCCATACCTCTGCCGTCATATCTATCACACTCTGTTCTCCTTACCCAATCCCCCTCTTCCTAGGGTTTTGTGTTTTTTTTTTTTTGTAAGGCCCAAGAAAATATTACCAGATAGGCATAGCACAGTTTGGAGAGCTACTCCTCCATTCCTAAAATAGGTCATCTGAATCTGGAGTCTTTGGAATCCATTGAGCCAATGAGCCTAGGTTTTGTGGTTCAGTGCCACATAATAGACATGAAAAAGAAGCTGTGGTGATGGCCAAGCATGTCAAATCACACCAGATGCTATATTTAAGAAACAGAATAGATCCTCAGATATCCTTTGACTGTGATAGATGCATGGAGAGTTTGCATATAGTCAACCTCCAGGCACTTAGATGTTGACAGCACAGAACGGATTCTAACCTTGTACATAATCACTGTTCATCTGGGCCAAAGAATAGGCTTTGTATTGTTTTTTATTATTTAATACTAGTTTTAAGGAAGTAACACCTGGAATTACCTGTAATATTTGAAATCTACTTTGTTAAGGCCTCTACAAGGAGAAACTTACATCACTCTCTTTCTTCATTGCTCACTGATATATGACAATATAATATATACAGCATAATAAATTGGAGAAAAAAATGCAGAGAATGACATGATAACCACTCATATTTTATGAACATAAGCTATGTCTGTTTTCTGGGTCACAGAGTAGTGACAGTAGTCTAATCTAGAATATTAAAATCTAAATAGATTTTACTGCTAAGATTCAAAATGGAAGAATATCCAAAGCATCTGCCCTTAGTTTAATAGTGCATTGAAAGCTGTTACTTTAATGCAGCTGAACAAAACAAAACCTCTTTAAAAAGGCAGATGAGAAGCATTGACATTGGTAATAGGTGAAGGGGTTATAACAGGAAACTAAAATTTGCTGGACTGCTTCATGACCTTTTCCTAGAGAAAGTCCACACTAAATGTATAGGCAGGAGAATGTAATAACAGGAAATTTTATCAGGGGTGAGGAAGTAAGCAGAGGAAATAAACTCAGTTATTAAATTATCATAATAACACAGCTGAATAAAGAACTGCATAGAAGAGTGGCCATCGCAGAATTAACTCATATCTTCAAGAACAAATAAACCAAGTAGGGGAGAGACAGTAGGGGCCTAAATATTTTTGTCACATAGTAGTCCAGTCTGTACATGGGTATGGTGATATCAACATCCAGACACCCCTTTAGCCCTTTGAGTTCTAAAAGCATCCAGACCTAATTAAGACATGTGTATGTGAATTATTGAATAATGCACTAGAGAAGACAACAGGAAAAATGAAATGAATTTGTTGAAAAGGGCACAAAATTTTGACCCAGGTTGCCCAGAAATTAAGAAGAGGCTTTTACTGGTGAGGTGAATCAGAGGAAATGTTAAAGCTCAGGTGAAAAGTGAAAAAGTATGATAGATTAGATAACAGAAACTGAAGCAAGCAATAAACACATGAGTGTGTGTTGAATGTACAGGGAAACAATGAAATTGCACAATGATTTTTTTTTTTAAAGAAAAGCAGAAACTAAGTTAATAATTGCATATACACAAGAGTGGACTGGGCAAGAAAATTACCGTGTAGCTCGGTTGTGGAAACAGAGACAAGAGCATGGAAGACAGCGATCATGTCTCTTTTATTACCTAATTGACAAAATGGATGGGCTCCCAGACATGCCTCCCTTTGGCATATGGGGTCTGTTCACAGACTCGGCTTTGATGTACTGGGTTGTGGGTAAAATCCTGCATTCTTGGTCTGTTTAGACAGGAGAAATCAACAGGAATTAACTCCTGATCTGGACATTGTAGAGAAAAATGGGACTATGTGACTCACTTTCAAGATGAAGATACATGCAAAAAGCAAGATGGTACTAAAACAACTTCTGCTTGTTTAGAATGCTTTATTTTGCTAGATTTAAAAAAATATGTCAGCTTTTTTTTTTTTTCCTGAAATACTCTATTTGGGTAACAAGTAGTACTTTAGAGTCTGTAGTTCCATATTCACTATGCATAACTTTTTGACCTTTGAAAATGTAGCCAATAATATATCACAAAACCTCTTGCAATAATTCAAACATTTTTATGCCACTAGTTTCTTCCATGTGTCCCTGTGTGCACTGATAAATGTTAAAGTGTCTTGTTATAAGGATAGCACTCAGATTTCATTCTCTGAAGTGTGTGAACAGAGAGATGCTGCATTATAGTGCTACTACTGACATTTCAATTCAGAGCTAAGGCCACCAACATTTACAGCTACTGCTGTTCTATTAAATATTTGTCAGCGAAAGAGACTGAGGATTTCTTCTTTCATATTTCTTGTACATGCTGAGCTATACCAAAGACGAAATGTCAGGTAAAAATCAGTGCATACCCTTTTTCTGATAGCAAAACTCTTAGCTTGCATACAGAAACTGTGGCCTTTCAAGAATATGCTATCGCAATGTGTACTGTGATCCTTTAATTGAAAAGCAGTGTAGGTAGATAATTGTGCAGATAAGAGACACATCCACGGTGTGTGCCAATTATGCATGAAAAAAAATGGAGACTTTATGGGATGAGGGGGAGAAAATCAGTCTGATATAATCATAGTAGAGACAAACTTTCTCCATAACTCCCGCATGGAATTAGAACTTTTAAGTGACACAGTGGGGACTGGTTTATTGCTAATGCTGTTGAATAGGCCCTGCAGGGCTTGTTCACTTTTAGTTTCTTGGTAAGTACTTTGAGCATAAATAGAGCTTAAATGAACTGGCATGATAGACTCTCATTTCTGTAACACCTGTAAAATTTCCACTGTAGTCACCCCTGCTCTGCCTCATCCTCTTGCTTAATAGTACTGTGCATGACAGTATAAACTTCAGAGACAGGATTTATTTGTTTATTTTAAAATCTGGGGGAAGAGGAGAAAGGGAGTTTCAGAAAACTTCAGGTTACTTAAAAGTAGTAACCATAATCTGCTCACCGTACAGATAGCCTTCTAGTGAATATATCTGCTTTCACCAGCATACAGCATTTCAACTAATCCCAAGTGTTATTATCAAGGCAGTCAGCCACAAAAATCAAGTACCAATACAGTTAAGTGTGCCTGTGGCATTGATGATTTGTGCCACTACTGATGCTGAAGGGGTTGGACATAAGTTATTATTTGTATTATTTTCATTTTTAACAAATTTTATTGTTTACATTTTTTTTTAAATAGCTTTTCTTCTCTCCATCACCAGTTCAGGGAAAGAAGTATGTTTTTTTCTCCTCTGTCTTAGGGGAAGACAACTGAGGTTTAATGTCTGCTCTGATAAGGAAGGCTTGAGTGAGAAGGAAGCTGAGTATCTCACAGGGGAGACTGGTGAAGAATCTGTGTGTAAAGTTTTGGAGGAAATGGAATTCTGAAAAGACCAAAAGAATTGTAATCTTTCTCTTTGGCACAGCTTGAAGTGGGTGGTTCTCTGAGTAGATGGGAAAAGAAAGTTTTTTCTCCTAACCTTATGCTGTAATTTCTAGGAGGAAGTTGGAGAATTTTCAGATGCCAAGAGCAATAAACTTTGGAATTCTTTGAATTTTCCTTTATCATTAACCATAGTGAACCTCAGATATGGGCTTCATATACCTTTGGGAAAATTCCTACCCTGTGTTTCAAATTTCTTTAGAGTGCTATTACATAGTACAACGTAGTATGTTTTTCTTCAGATGATTCTATTTTGTTAAAGCAAAAAGGGGGCCATAGACAGCTGGAGCATCCTTTAAGGTTAATGCTCATTCAGCACCAGAGAATATTAAAAAATTGTTAAAGTTATTAGTATGGTAACTTCATAATTTGTAATTATATGCTATACATGTAATTATATGATATACAGTGCATGATGTAAGTTGCTGACATAAACACAGCCTCTGTAGCTCAGAACTAAGGTAAAGGTTGAGTGACTGCAAATAATGAGGAATATTTTGAATCACACACCTATCACTTATAGAAATGTTATTTTCCATGTTAAAAGACTTTTAGAAATAAATTAGAATATATTTGTATGGATCCAAGACACTTAAAATCTAGTATTGTATTATATATAATATATAATAATATTTGTACTACATTGTAATAGAAGGGACTACTATTTATGCCTATCAACAATTTATCTCTCCTTTCTTCAGAGAAAAAGAAAAAAATAGGCATTCAAGAGTAAAATTCTGTCAGTTACATAGTCTTAGTTTCATCTCAGCTAACCTCAGTACTTAATTGAAGTGCAGAGATGGGAACCTATTTGCCCCCCAATCAATGAAGAATTTATATACCTCTAGACTATAAGGGGCCTGACACATCTGGAAGTGCTGTTTCTTCCTACTGAAAATAGCAGGAGTGTTCAGAAACTTAGTTTTAAACTCACAATCCATTTAAACTTGCATAAACCAATAGTTGTATCAAAAGAAAATAGACGGGCTTCCCCTAGTCTTCCTGGTTGCTCACTCCCGTCCCATGGTCCACCATGTTGCACCCACATCGGCACACCAAAGAACATCCAGCAGCACTGGATCCCAGCCAGGGCTTGCCACTGCAAGGCGAAGGGCGCTGTGACTTTGCATTTTCAGTTAATACTCTGACTATACTGGATTTCAGTACTCTGCATTAAAAATACCAAACTTTGTAATATGGACTAATCCACTAAGCCACAGCAGAACCTGCTGGGGGAAAAAAGAAACCAAACCAAAACAAACCAAAACAAACTACCAAAATTTAGATATGCTCTTTGTGTATGCACACTATATTATTGGTAAATCACCTGTGAAAATCCTCACTGAATCACACCACTAAACAAATTTTATGCAACTGCAATTTCTCAAGCAACAGCAGGCTTCTTGACTTTTATCTGGACATGCTGCTTTGTCTTTATAACAACATACAAGATCTTACCACCTATCTGTAAGAAGAGCATCTACTCCCACATTTATTTATGCTAGCCACTCAGTTTTTTATGTATAATGGAAAGCAACGAAGAAAAATATTTGGAAAGAGCTAACAGATATACCAAATTCACTAAACTTAGTAAAGTTTAATGAAGGCAAAAACTTACTTTCTGTCCTGTGTTTTGCATGATTCCTTATGAAGCACAGTGGGAAGAACTAAAGAATAGTGGTCAAAATAAAAAAATTGTCTTTTGTTTTCAATATTCAGTCTGTGTAAAAATTCAATAGTAAGTTAAGGTGTTATTATTTATTTAAAGTACTAACATACGTTTCTTACAGTTTATTCAAATGAATTTTTCTGACTTTGTGCTTCCACTATATAATATTTGTTGATACATACACACACAGAGCTTCTTGGATGAGCTCTTAAATGAATAGATGACAAAAAAGCATTAAATAGACATGCAATCTTTAGGTTCACAACAACCTTAAAACTCAATGCAGGCTGAAAACGTTATACTCCTGATACATAAAGAAATATATGTTCTTCTTTATATGCACGCATAATTCCCAAAAATTTTGTGCATGAAGATACCATGGCCTGTATGCACATCTGTGATTCAAGATTTCAATAGGTTTGCTACTGTTATTTCAGGCACTGTCACGCACATGCAAGTACACACACCCACCCCTATCTAAGACCAAAATTGACAGAACCAATCACATTTGCTTTTTTACTTAAAAATGTAAATTGCAATGTATATTGTCTTATATAACAGCATTTTATTCTGGTTTAGCATATTTTACTTTCATTTTATGAACTTATAAACTATAACCATTACACAAATCTGTGATTAAAGCATATTTTCTAGAGGACCATGACAGCTATCACGTCCTCTTCACATTAGTTGTTTATCACTCATTTCCTTCAGATGCAGCTGTCTAAAATGAATAAACACAATGAATTATTGCCTAGCATGGAAAAAACTTGTCATATAGCACACCACACAGTTTTGTACACAGGCATTCATTTAAACAGGCATCTTAAGATTTTAATGTCTTTTCAGAGAACCAAAGTAATAGGTGTTAGTAGGTAGCAGCAGAATAGCTGTACATTTGTTAAAAACTGAGTGTCATATTACTAGGCAGTGAACTAAATATTTTTAATTACTTCATAAATATCATCTAGGATATTTACCTTGATTTCAGTATTTAAGGAGCAAAACTTTTCAAAATTAAGGGCAATTTCAGCTGTGCAATATGTAGATGAGAAAAATGCACTCAAAACCTCTGCTTGTGATAATTTTCAGTATGTTCCAAATGTGTGATGGTTTAAAAGCTGTTTCAGCCCAAACCCCTTCCATTCTGTTTTCAGTGTTTGTTTCCATTATACTCATTGCTGTGACAACATATGGTGTGATAACACTAGTTTTAAATGAGCCACCTTTCACACTGATAAGCATGTGGCTGTGCTGCAACGGGACCATCTTCAGGGTGAAAAACCTAAGCAGAAGCATAATAAATACCAAAGTGGAAAATGGAACCTCACAAAATGTGGTTTGGCTATCATTCTTCTATCAGAATCATAGAATGGTTCAGTTTAGAAAGACCTCAGTAGCTCTCCAGTCCAACCTTCTGTCAAAGCTGGGCCAGCCACAAGGCCAGACAGCTCAGGGCTTTGTCCTTGACACTCAGATGAAGGCAAAAGGTCTAAGTCTCTCTGGTCACTAAAGAAAGGTAGGCTGATTAATTAATTGTCCAAGATTTGGTGGGTTGAACCTCAAATATTGGCTCACCACAAATTGTTTGTTTAAAGTACTAGCGGAGTAGTTTTCATGCTTCAAAGTAATGTATGTGTTTGCAAAATATGCATCTGTCAAGGTAAAACCTGCTTCTACAGTTCTAGGGAATTTTAAGAAAAAATATTTAGTCTTTAGATTTTTTTCTCTGTGTGTAAAAAAAAGTGGAATGCTTTAAAAATGTATCAGTGCTTTTAAAAAAAATCTTGAAGAACCAGTTGAGAGCTTTCCAAACAATTTTTCTCATACACTTTTCAAATAATTTGAAAGTTAGATAAATATTTTGCTGTTTTATTGAGCCACATCATATCTCAGATTGTGCTGTTTATTCTGTATCATTCTGTTTGATCTCATCAAACTGCAGCAGTGTTCAAAGTTATAATGATACATAGCAGAATTATTGTAATCTCTGAGGAAAAATCATGAAGATGAAGAATTAAATTTCCAATGACATACCATAACCAATCAAATTTTAATTAGAATTGTTTTAAATCAATTGACTTGACTTCCAGTAACATCTTTAAAATCTCATTTAAATTAAAAAGCCTCATGTATCTGTGTCATATATCTGTAATTAAAGACGGTCTTGTATTGTAGTCACAAATAGTACTTTCAAAATACAATGCAAGCTCTATTTTTACCATTTCTTTTCTACTGCCACAGGTAAAAAGAAGTATTTCTGTGAAGATGCTCATTAGTCTGAATGCAGTGAAAAATATCCTGTGGAAAATTGTTTTTCAATTGTTACACAACCATTGCCAGGACTCACATATTCACAATTCATCTTTGATAAATAAATATTTACTTCATTCAAATAAGTAGGCCTGTCAAACTGCAATTCTTAGGGCTAGTGCTTCTGAAAATTGACTTATGCATATACAAGTTCACTGGAGACTGCTTGTTCTTTTTTTCCTATACATTATTGAAAATAACAATGTTTGACCTATTTGTGCAGAGATATTCATGTTACCCTGGCAAGATAAAAGAGCTGACACACATCTGTTGCTGGAATCTAGTCTCAGCTTTGCTCACAATGTGACGGGGTAAAATGACTAGAAAAGCCCTTTTTACAATAATAAAGAGAAGAGAGGAGGTTCTTACTATAAGCTTGAAAAGCCTGACTGTTAAAAGAACACCAGAACAACTTTTAGCTGAAATAAAAATATCCATTTTACGTTTAAAAAAACCCAAAAACTATGTATATGTACATGTTTAGAGAGTATACTACACAAGGGAAAAATAACAAAAATATTCAAAGCAAGCATCCTGTTTACCCACTGAAGCTTACTCAGAATAGAATTTTCAACATTTTGACCTATATCAAGTTTTGTTTACACTAGACAGGACTGAATGTGGGTCAAAAAGCCAGAGGGCTTGCTCTGATGTTTTATTTTCTTTGAATACTCTGGTGAATTTTCATCTCCTGGAATGTGCATTAAAAATGCATTTTGGACAACTGATTTTGGGTTGGTATGTTCTTTAGGGATGGGTGTGAAATACTGAGATATACATTTTCTTCTTCTCTGCCAGAAGTCTTTGAATAACAAAATGCTAGTTTGTGTGTATTGGACTGCAATGTTAACTGCCAATGTGAGGTATTACATATAGTTCAATAGAAAATGTCCCATTTTCAACTTTGATGGTGAAACAGTACATGCCTTATAGAAACAATTATGTTATCACAGTATGCCAGTATCCTACATTTAATTTGTAAAATAACAATTCTGACCCTCATTTTCATATATTTTTTTAATATTTTCTAAACCAGTTACGAAATTCACTTGCAAATAAATTCTGGCCATTCTAATTACATCTGAATTAATTTAGGATCAATATACAAGTAAAGTATAACGAAGCACTCAAACAATCCATGGCTACAGCATAAAACAGTATGAATTTTTTTTCAATCCTTTGTCCACATGGATAAGCTTGGAGGGAGTCCCAAATGTGATGTGATAAGCATTAAAGATTGTGTTTCACACTGGAAAATATTGCTGGAAGACATTGCAGAACAGATTGACAAAAAGAACTATAGTGAATTACCAGGACCACATGGAGGTCACCTAAGAGTTTTAAAGCATTTCAGGGATAAAATAGGCATGGACACTTTTACTTGAAACTATCCTGGCAGTGGCCAAGATGCTGCCATAAAGGTGGCAAATGTCAATTTGTAAAGAGAGCTTTAAAGGAAACCGGGAGATCTACAGACAAAAAAGCCTAACATGTTTGTTAAGGAAAAAAGAATGGATTAACTAGCATGCAAACTAATGTGATACACTGAGAAAGAGCTGAAATGCCTTTTGTAAAGGGAACCCATGACTCACAATGTCAATTAGAGTGCTCTTGGGTTTTCAAAAACAGTTGACCAAGTCCCCACTAAAGATGTGTAAAAACTCTGGGAATGAAGTTACTAGAACAAAAATAAAAACTGTAGGGAACAAATGATTAGGTCTTCACTATGAGGAGGTCGTTATGGATTTGTGGGTAGATATCTCATGCTGTTCAACATATTAATAAAAGTTTTGGAGAAAAGCATGAGTATTGAAGTGAACACATTTATTAATAATGCAAAGTGATTCTTACGGCTGAGAGATGCAAAAGGACCACACAGCACTTAAGTGACCGGTAATATTACTCAGGAATCAGATCTGAAGATTTTGCTAAGTAGTTCTGTAAAACCAGCAGTGCTCCGTGGCAATGAATGTGAAAGTAATCCCAATACTAAGAATAACTAGGAAGTGAATGGCAAAGAAAGCAGAAAATATCCTTAAATGTATTCTGTAAACCCAGCAGGTCACTGAGTGTAGTTAGGAAACTTCTCCCCACCTTCCCATTGCAAAAGGTCTAGATAAGGTTCATAAAGGCAGGTAGGCAATCAAGGGTATGGTGTGCCTTCTCCACAGGCAATCAGTAAATACACCAGAAAATGAGGAGAGATGGAAGAAGACTAAAATAGATCACTCTAAAATCCCAAGTGGCACTGAAAATAGAAGGGCGTAACTGTTCATTACTCTCATACATATAATGCAAATTAACTACTAAATACTAACAGTAATTAACATATTAACTCTTAACAGTGTTTGACTGAAGCGCAAATTCCAAGAAGGCTTGAAGTTGTAATGTGAAGACTTCATGCAGTGGAGAATCTACCATTTCCCTTAATAATAGCTAAATACCTACACAGTAAAAATTATGTTTCTGCTTCCTATATAAAATGGTCTTTTACCACCTGTTACTTTCCCTGTATAAAAGTACAAATTTATTATAATCAGGAAGGAAAAATTATCATGTCACCAAATACAGAAATACAGCTCATAATGCTGGGGTGTTATATACTTAAGAATTCAATTAGCAGTGGGTGTAAGAGTCCTCATTTAAAATGTCTTTTTATTTAAATGCCACACAAAGTAATCTTAAACTTTCAAAGATTCTGTCATCATGTTTCTATTTCTTTTAATTTTTCTTGCTTATTCTCTGTGAATTCCTTGTATAAATTACAACATTTTCCTCATATATATATCTGCTATAAATATGTTATATTCACCCATCCTGGATTAATATATACTGCATTCTTTCCCTTCCCTTCCCTTCCCTTCCCTTCCCTTCCCTTCCCTTTTTATCTGTATTACAAATCAACCATAGATCATAAAATTAAGAAAATTTCAGTCCTGAATTCTTCATGTAATAAAGTCCTCTTTGAGTTCTGGACTCAGACAGAAACTGGGAGAATAGGGAACCTGGAGACTTGAATTGCTCTGAATTTCTAAAATTCTGATTCTATTTCTTTGTAGAGCCACAAAGCAACATAAAGCAAAACCACTACTGATTTGAATTTACACTATACGCAACATATTCTGCCATACCGCAGACAGGCTTGTGAGAGCTAAATTGAAACTGATATTTTTCTTCTTTTAGCAGAAGCATATCTGAGATGAAATGTGTGGCTGACCTATAGTAAAAGCAATTACTTCCCAGAGGAAAAACATGCTATGTTTGCCTTAAAGTTAATTCCTTTGCTCTTCTTTTTCAAATATCTTATGACAGCTGTTTTGTAGTTCATGCTTTCATTTGTGATGCAAGCATGCTATAAACAATCAGCTTTAAAGACTCAAGTGATAAATATAAGTCTTCCTAACATAGCTACCCAAGTAATAAAATTATTTTAGTTAATAAAGTAGTTACTTTGTAAAAGATTACTTTCCTTAGCTTCTTAGCAAGCTCCAAAGAGGCCTCAGCCTAGATTTTACCATTTACACAAGTAATGCATAGTTCTATGTTGTCAAAGCCTTGGTAGGCCAAACTTGTAACAGTAACAGAAGACCTAAAGGGCCAGCTTTAATTGCTGAAAGAAAAATTACTAGTGTTTAATGTTTTAATTTAGATTTTTTTCTTCTTTTATGATTTTCTCTCAGATTCATGCTGGAACAGAAAAGTTCCCAGTATAGTTCTGGAGTAGCTGTGCCAGAATGATTTCAGGGCTTTGTCAGATCATTTTATTTCTACAGAAGACTGAGTCATTATCAGAGAGAAAACAGTGTGCCATGTGGGTTAAACACCCAAAGTAAGCAACTAGCATTACTAACTAGAGTAAGGTCATTTGTGATGGATATCTGAACCATATTAGGTTGTGAATTATTACCTGTAAGTACCTATTAGGTCTTTTACTTCACTGATTCTCATGTGCTACATTTCTCTAATAACAACAGTGCATACTTCCAGCCTTTTGGTGTTTCAACCTTAGAATCATAGAATCATAGAATGGTTTGGGTTGGAAGGGATCTTTACAGGTCATCTAGTCCAACCCCCCTGCAGTGAGCAGGGACAGCTTCAACTAGATCAGGTTGCTCAGAGCCCCGTCCAACCTCATCTTGAATGTTTCCAGGGATGGGGCATCTACCACCTCTCTGGGCAACCTGTTCCACTGTTTTACCACCCTCATTGTAAAAAATTTTTTCCTTATATCCAGTCTAAATCTACCCTCTTTTACATTTAAACCATTACCCCCTGCCTTGTCACAACAGGCATTGCCAAAGAGATTGCCCTCACCCTTCCTATAGTATCCCTTTAAGTACTGTAAGGCTACATTAAGGTCTCCTCGCAGCCTTCTCTTCTCCAGGCTGAACAAACCCAACTCTCTCAGCGTTTCCTCACTGGAGAGGTGTTCCAGCCCTCTGACCATTTTTATGGCCCTCCTCTGGACCTGCTTCAAGAGGTCCATGTTCTTCTTGTGCTGAGGACTCCAGAGCTAGACACAGGACTCCAGGTGGGGTCTCACCAGAGCAGAGTAGAGAGGCAGAATCACCTCCCTTGACCTGCTGGCCATGCTTCTGTTGATTCAGCTGAGGACATGGTTGGCCTTCTGGGCTGCAAGGCACATTGTTGACTCATGTCCAGCTTTTCATCCACCACTACCCCCAAGTCCTTCTCTGCAGGGCTGCTCTCAATCTCTTTATCCCTAACCTGTATTGATATTGGGGGTTGCCCTGACCCAGGTGCAGGACCTTGCACCTGGCTTTGTTGAACCTCATGAGGTCCTCATAGGCCCACCTCTCCAGCTTGTCTAGGTCTCTCTGCATGACATCCCATCCTTCTGGTGTGTCAACTGCACCACTCAGTTTGGTGTCACCTTCATCGTCATGAATGTGAAGTACAAAAAATATAAGCACCAAACCCAACCTTTGCTTCATTCGTATGTCCTCATTCCACATATTATGGATATCAACACTTTTGTCAAAGGATTATCCCTTCAGAAAGAAAATGTGAAACAAAATCGTAACAGTTAGAAAATTGATAAAGTTGATAACAATGTGAGAAACAAGACAAATAGAAACTCAGGAATCTCCAGGTAACTTCCCAAGTTGATGGACAGGAAACTGACCTTTAACAAAGTCACGTTTCAGCTTCAGGCTCAAGGATATTAAAACCTGAGAGAATTTTAACAAAAGTCTGCTTCCTGTACTCATGGCTGGTTTAATACAGGAAATGTTTTTCAAATATTCAATACACAGCTTTTTCATTCAGTCTAAATCAATGAAAAGAGAGCACCTTAAGATACTCATCTTAAGACCTAAATAACAAAGAGCCTGGACATTTCTAAATAAGGCTGTCTAATGATTTACAACTCACAGAGCTAAAAAAAGCATCAACACAAGTGTCAAGAATAACCTCAACAAAGAGATTCTGCTTACTATATAGCCCCTAACTGATAACTGTGACTGATAAGCAGATGAGGGATTTGTAAGAACATAAAACCTCACATTCATTAAACTTTCTACATAGATGATTTTATATTAAAAAATATTACACTTTGGTGTTGTCAAGACTGGAATTTTGCTGTGCTTCAGCTAATAATTAAAGTCACTAGAAAGATCTGACTTTCAATCAGATGTTACACGACATAGTACTTTACTACCACTAAAAAGGTCTAGCCTCTGAAGACTTGGGATATTTAGATAAATTACTTAGGACTTATCTAATCGTTCTCTGCTTAAGCTGATACAATAATTTACTCTTTGGAAACATGATGGATAAACCAAGAGCTCAAGCACCTAATGCATGGAAGAGATCTTTTACCTCTCTGATATGACCTTATGTCTCCTACTACTACCTGCATATGCCGTGTGACTCACACCTCAACTTTGTGTTTCTTTCTTTGTTGTTTGAGATTGCTTTTATACTTTGTGTTTGCTGGGGCTTGAAGCTATATGTTTGTAAATAGAGAAACTTCTATTTCAGGAAATCATATTGCAGTGTAACACTGATCTTTCTTACATGGAAAAAAAGGCAAAATATAAGTACAAAATCTGAGAATCATTCCTGTCCAAACATGTATAGTAGACATGAAGGATAATCTTCAGCTGGCCAAATACATGTGTCTACACAGTAGTCTTTTACCTATGAGCTAATCATCTGGACACGCTTTATAGGCAATGAAAAGAAACAGGTTCTATGGGGCATGATTCATCTTCTTCTAAAGCAGACTTAAAACTCTGATGGTAGATGTATGAGAGGTATCTTAATCAAGCTTATTACAGGAAATTGCCTACTACACTTTAATACTGTAAGATAACTACAATTAAATTACTGTAATTGCTGAGGAATATGTCAAGCTTCTTGCCAAGAGCTATTAGACTTCAACTAATCTTAAATTTAGCAGCAGTCCAGTTGTTTTAAGGGTTGAGAGAGCCACTCTGCCTGCTCAGTGTCTTTCCTAAGTTTTTTCTGAGGCAGTTTTAGAGCTTAGTCTATGTCTTCCTGTATTCAAGGGTTGATTCTGCATCCTTAGCTATCATCAATTAGTTTTGCAGTGTGCAATAGCACCTGTTCGGCTAGATGGAATAACAAACACATTTCATTCCCCAGAAAAATTAGAAACTAAAATTGTTCAAAGTCAGGCCATAGAATCATTGAATATCTCAAGTTGGAAGGGACCCAGGAGGATTGAGTCCAACTCCCTGCTCCTCATAAGACTACCTAAATCTAAATCATATGACTAAGAGCATCGTCAAGACACTCCTTTAATTCTGAACGGCTTGGTGTCATGACCACTTCCCTGGGGAGGCTGTTTCAGTGACCAACCACCCTCTCCATGAAGAAGCTTTTCCTAATGTCCCATCTGAACTTCCCCTGATGCAGTTTCATTCCATTTCCTCATGCCCTATCATTGGTGACCAGAGAGAGATCAGCATCTCCGCCTTTTCTGCCCCACTTGAAGAGTTGTAGACTGCAATGAGGTCATCCCTCAGCATTCTATTCTCCAAGGTGAACAAACCAAGTGACCTCAGCCACTCCTCCTAAGTCTTGCCTTCAAGACCTTTCACGATCTTTGTCACCCTCCTCTGGACACCCTCTAATAGTCTGATGGCCTTGTACTGAGGTGCCCAAAACTGTACACACTACTCGAGGTAGGGCCACACCAGTGCAGTGCAGAGTGGGACAATCAACTCCCTCGACTGGCTAGCTATGCTGTGCTTGATGAACGCCAGGACTTGGTTGGCCCTTTTTGCTGCCAGAGCACCCTATTGACTCATATTCAACTTGCCATGAGCCCAACCCCCCCAGATATCTTTCCATAGGGCTGCTCTCCAGCCTCTCATCCCTCAGTTTGCATGTACAATCAGGATTACCCCATCCCAGGTGGAGAATCCAGCACTTGTTCTTGTTAAATTTCATGTGGTTGGTGATTGCCCAGCTCTCTAGTCTATTCAGGTCTCTCTGTAAGGCCTCTTTACCCTCGAGGAAGTCCACAGCTCCTCCTAGTTTAGCATCATCAGCCAACTTACTTAATGTACCGTCATGGTTTTAGCTGGGGCTAAACCACTTCATGTACATTTGATTTCTGCATCCAGATCATTTATAAAAACATTGATGAGAACTGGCCCTAAAATTGAACCCTTTGGAACCCCACTGGTGACTGGCCACCAATGTGATGTAACCCCATTTACTATACCCTTTTGAGCCCAATCCATCAGCCAATTGCTCACGCAACACATTATCCACTTGTTTAGCTGTGTGCTGGACATTTTGCCCAAAAGGACACTGTGACAGACGGTATCAAAATATTTGTTAAAACCCCAAACCACATCTACTGGCTTCCCTTGGTCAATTAGATGGGTGACCTTGTCATAAAACGAAATTAAGTCAGTTAGTTAAGTGGGACTTTCCCCTTGTGAACCCGTGCTGGCTATGACCAGTGACTCTGTTATTTCTCAAGTGTTTTTCAGTAACTCCCAGAATAACCTTCTCCATAATTTTACCAGGCATTGAAGTGAGACTGACAGGCCTGTAATTACCATGGACTTCCTTCTTACCCTTCTTGAAAACTGGGACATTTGCCAGCTTCCAGTCAACAGGGACCTCTCCAGACAACCAAGACCGTTGAAAAATAATGGAGAAAGGCTCCGCAAGGACATTGGCCAGGTCTTTCAATACCCTGGGGTGAATCCCATTGGTCCCCATGGATTTATCCACATCTAGCTGGAGCAGTAAGTCTCAAACAAGTTCAGGGTTGGCTGGGAGTTCATCATCTCCCCAGTCACTGTCCAACACAGGGGTCCAAGGATCCCAGGGCCAATGACTGGTGTTAAAGGTAGAGGTGAAGAAGGCATTAAACATGAAAGCAGGAAGGCCATCAAGGGAACATAGTCATTTATGTCTGTTTCTCATATGTGAGCTGAGAATTCAAAATTCACTGGTGGTCTATTTACTGGTGAGAAAAGGGTTTTAGCATTCCTTCTGATCATTAGCCCTGATCAGTGATGATCTCCTATACCACATGCCATATCAAAACAAAAAATGCAGAGTTTGAGAGGTCGTTTTCAGTCTTTTCTCATATAGGGCTCCATTCTCCTTTAAATAATAGGCTTTTTCTACAATGAAGATATAAAAGGTATTTTTAGAATGTGATTGTGGGCAGTTTTTGAATATGTACTTTCTAGAGGTGTTCAGTTAAACATCTGAAAAATCATGACTCTCAAATTTCTTAAAATATTTTGGAAATTTAAGCCATAATGATTGTAAATATTAATCATAATTATTAACTAAGGGCCCTTCATATTTGTTGGAAATATATAGTGCTTGAGTTCTCTTGCTTCATTAATTTCTTAAGAATACAGACCAATGATGAAATTACTGAGATATTTTGAGGTGCTGAATGCAGTTTAAGTTCAAAGCAATTGATCTCCTTGTGAAGCTTGTTCTTGCTGGCATCACAGGACTACACTGTGATCATAAGGGTTATAAAAATATTAAAACACTGAGGAAAGAGCCAAGCTGTCATCACAGTTTTTCTGTAACAAGACAGATATGTGCAAATATATAATCCTGATATAATTATCTTGTATAGTGGAGAAAAATTCTTAAATAGCATCAGCCAACCAGTCACTGTAGCAATAAACTGAAATTTAAGAGTTATGTTTCTTACTAACATGGCTTAATACTTTCTGTCCGAGACACGCGGTGCTGTTGTATTTTCTATAGGTATGTCTATTTTCTTAGCTGACTCATTAGTAAAGTCAACCGTTCTTTTGTTTTTGTAGAACTTCAACTTTCTCCATCTCATAATGTCTTTGGCTTAGAACAGTTCTTACCTTGCTGTAAAACACCTTTTAATTATCTATGTAAAAATGAGTATCAGGACAAAATCTGTAACTTGGCAAATTCATATGTTCAAGTTTTATGTGGTCTGTTTTTATAATATTTGAAAAAGGAAATTTTAAGACAATTACTTTTCTTTTTCTTTGGGGAAAAATATGTTTTTCTCCTCCTATCCTTCTAAGATAATTTGTAGCTCCTATTTGTTCAAGTAGTGCCCAATCCTGTACTCCTTATCTAGCAAAATGTCTACTGACTGTTCACGACTTTAGTCTGAGTGAGGACTGTAATTCTGGTACAGAATTTACAAGCTGTTTGACATTGTCTTATAATAACGAAATTACAGTGTTCGCTTTTTTACAAACACAATCAATCTCTTTCAAAACGTAGACGGTTTGGTGTGGGGGAGGGGTTACAAGGTGAATGTGCTTTCGTGTCTTGATTAATTGGTGTCATTACTGGTTAACTGCTCTGATTAAATATCTACTTAAATACTTCATCTTAGAGCTGGAATATCTTATATTTTTGTATACCAGTCTAATACCTGTTTGGCTTCCTCACTTCACAATACCATTGCTTACATTTACATGTTACTTTAAATTTTTTAGGACAAAAGTAATTTTTAGAAGCTACATTAGAAATTAATCTGTATTTTAATATAAGTCTATGTCTCTGTGCATCATGATACTGAGTACAGCTTCATCTCATCTCTCTGGAGCTACTATATGGAAGCAACCGATGCATATCTGTACATTCCTTGTACTTCTGAACCCTTTGGAAGGGTGTTCATTTTCATAAAGAGTGCCTCTCTAAAGATAATTCGGATAACTTATCTTCTCAAACCATCACCTGAATCATATATCTAGAACTAGGGAAAATGAATCTGGATCTAGTGCCTAGTGAAATATAATTCTTATTGTGTGGGATTCAGCACCAGACAGGGATATGTAAATGTTTTGACAGCATTTCACAGTAGTCGTGATTCTTCCAAAGGTGCCTGTTGTACCAAACAGTATCTATTCATGACTAGTGTATGGAGTTTGATCTTAGCCTAGTGCAGAATTTTAATGATTTATTCTTGGCTGTGGCCAAATGATGTGAGATTTTTTATTCCTTTCACTCCAAAAATGGCAAAGTTATAACATGATTTTAGGGACCAGTATTAAATCTCTTTAGAAAAGTGATAAATGGTACAAAGCAGCCTCTTCTACAGGGATTTAAATACTTGAAGCAGCGCTTCTAAGTCAAAAGGCACAGATTAAGGAGCTCAAAAATAATGGATTCAAGCAACGTCTAAGGGAAAAACAATCCTCCTCTATTAAATTGCAAGCTGTTTGGAAAATAGACAAACACTGAAAAGAAGGCCTAAAGTTTTGGAAATGCCAGGAATACAGATGAGATTTTGATGGGCATTGGCTTACAAACATATGAGATGATGAGTGTCACTAGTGACAGAAGGTCATAAAACCAAGTAAAGGGCATTAGAATATATGCGTTTGTACACAATGAACCAATAAAAGGAGAGAATGAGAAAGACTGAAAATCTGAGAAGGCTTCTGTCCCTTTCACAAAATACATGACTGTTAATGAACTTTCTGGATCTACTGCAAGCTTAAATTACCCAGTTGCATCGAAGTGTATTGTAATTTACACAGAGTTCTAACTGATCATTACAGAAAATGTTTATGATTGCTCCAGGCAGAGAAAGAGTAAAAACATAAAAAAGAAACAACCCAAACCCACAATTATTTAAATATTAAAACAACTATTTATGTCAGCTAAAATCAAGTAATTTGTTTATTCAGCTTTGAACATGGGATGACAGGAAGAATGTGAAAGGTTGTGTTTTTCTCCATAATACCCTCAGGCTACATTAATAGCAGTTGAGGACTTTGAGCTTGTCTAATTTGGAAAAAAAGGAGGCTGAGGGGTGACCTCACTGTTCTCTGCAGCTTCCTGAGGCGGGGAAGTGGAGAGGGAGGTGCTGAGCTCTTCTCCCTGGGATCCAGTGATAGGACGTGTGGGAATGGTTCAAAGCTGCTCCAGGGGAGGTTTAGACTGGACATTAGGAAGCATTTCTTTACCAAGAGTGTAGTTAAACACTGGAAGAGGCTTCCTAGAGAGGCGGTCGATGCCCCAAGCCTGTCTGTGTTTAAGAGGCATTTGGACAATGCCCTTAACAATGTGCTTTATCTTCTGGTCAGCCCTGAAACGGTCAGGCAGTATGGCTAGATGATCGTTGTAGGTCCCTTCCAACTGAAATTCCATTCTATTCTATTCTAGTCTAGTCTAGTCTAGTCTAGTCTAGTCTAGTCTAGTCTATGCTATGCTATGCTTTCACTCATATCCCTTCATAATGGAAAAAATCTAGAATACACTAGATACATTTACTGGCAAGAAAAACACATTATCAATGTCTGTTATCTGAGTATCTTTTCACATTTAAACTTGCTTGTAAAAGCACTAAAACTGAAAGGTTAACTTGGTATATATTTCTAGATGAAACAACACATATTTCAAGCAGGATATGCATTTTCTAATCAACATCCTGACAGTGAGCTACCAAATAAACCAACTGCTGAACAGCAAGTACTACCTAAGCAACATGAAATATTTTTTGTCAGTCCCTTGCTACATACTTCCTGTAGTGAAGCTTAACATAAGGGACAGGGGACATTGCAAACACACTGAATCAAGAATGGCAGTGTTGTTCTGAAATGCACTAAAGGATAGGTATGCATATAAATTGTTGTGATTAATTCAGTTTCTGAAATCAATACAGTTGCTCCCTCCTGAAACACTAGAGGTCAAGGGAATTGTATTTATTAAAATAGATTGAAGACAATTTTATTTTTCTATCAGGGAAAAAACTTCCATTAGCTAAACACGAAGTAGAGGAGAGCAATAGTTTTTAGTGGTGGGGAAACATCCTGATAGCCCATGTGGGTCTTGCAGAATTTTAGCTGCTATAAGCTTCCTTATATGTGTATTTCTCTCATTTATTATTTACATTTTTATACAGTCTGGTAAAGTGTTATTGGTTTTCCAAACAAAATGTTCTGTAAATATCTAAAAGGTTGGAGAGTTGTCTGGTTGTCATTTAGGTACCATATACATTTAGCTATTCTTCATGATTGTTTTTTGACAACTTACTACTTCTGAAAAAAACATATTTATTCTGGCAAAAGCTGTGCCCGAGTGCGCCAAACATGAGCATATAGGAGTTCTCTTTATGTTGGTCCTGTATTAGGGCAGTTTTTGTTGGCACTTCTTGGCCATAATCCACTTCTTAGCCATATCCAAAATGTATTTTGTCTATCTTTTAGAATGTGCCACTTCTGATACCAGAAAGTATCAAAACGCATATTTCATTGTTTCTCTCTTTTTCCTCAATTCCCAAGGAACTGATAAAATAGTTTGTCATGATCCTTGAGGAATTGGTTCTAGGAGCACTGTAGTTATTTTACTTTTCTACAACCATGAAATTATTTTCAGCGCAAACATGCTCTGTTTCAAAAAGGCTATCTCATCTCTCAAGAAAGAATGAATGTACTTAGACCCAAATCAAAAGAAATGAAAAATTTGATATTTTTTGAAGTGTACAATATACTTTGTTTTAAATAAGTATTATTTTTTATTAGTCTTATCTTCCAAGACACTGTTTCATTCTCAGTAGCTCTCATCTATCATATACTGTATCATCTATCTATTTTTTTATTAATTCACACTTCAAGGTTCCTGTGTCCAATAGAGCCAAATGCTATCCTTATTTAATCCCTTTATAGGTTAAAATTCCATGGCCTTTGGTGAGAATTTCTGTTTTACTATTATTAAATGTCTTTGTCCTAGTAGAAATCTTCTTGTACTGGAAAATAAAATGAAACAGAACAAAGAAAAATCGAAAAAAGCCAAATCAACTTGGAGTCAGAGGTCTTAATTTATACTCTACTAATGTTGCTTTGGCTGTTGTTTCTAGGAGTTCAGAAATATTTGGTTGTATTTCTGATCTTAACCTTGTAATTGTCGTTAAAAACCATGCGTATAACTTTAAGTTAAGACAGCCCGGCCCTTGACTTGAAAATACCATCTTCAGGAGCCCAGACAAAACCAGAGATTGAGAATTACTAGATTACATCAGGCTAAAATATACTACAATAAGGTTTTATATGAAGAATCCATGCTGTGGAGAGTAGAAGTAAGAATGCTGAGTGTGAAAGACAGCTCTTGAATAAATCAATCCCAAATAAATATATCCCTCTGATAATCAGAGATAAAATAGCCATGCTGCTGTTTAATTACTTTTTATTATTGATAGTTTGGGAGTCGAATGCATGAGGAGATTATGCTCTAAAAATAATATTGAAAGTTCGTATAATATTTGGTTGTTTTTATTTTTTTCTGAAGAAATCTAAAACAGTAGAAAGCAATTCCAGAATATGAGTCTGGATTCTTTTTTTGTGTTATTTTATGCTTCATTCCCCAGAGCCTGGTCATAGCAGTGGAAAAAAGACAGTACTAAAATAAAAATTAAGATTGCCTACTGTTATTTTCCGAGGACTTGGAGATCAGCTGTGCTACCCAGAATCCCACTACTGTCCCAGGTTTTTGCTGCCAGAGCACATTTGCCTACCACCACAAAAATTAACAGCTGATTTTTAGCTCTTGCTAACTTGGTCTTTTGCTTCAGTGCTGAGGGAGAACTTGGGCAAACAAGAGTGACAAATACTACTGCAAGAGATAACCCATCAAGCTGAAGGTCCCACTTTTCAGGCCCTTTGAAGTTTATTTAACTTAATAGAACTTCTTTCCTTTCCATTATTTGTCCTTTAAGTGCCCTGGTGATAATTGCCTCTCTCCCATCCAAGTAGCTCACATAGATGTAGCATGGAAGGAGACAGAAGGGAAAGGAAATTGCTTATTAAAGGGTGTATGGGATGAAGCAGTCCTCCAGTAGCAAGACAGGGAGTCATTCCAATACCTATAGCACCTGGTATAGCCTTGCCACAAAGAAGGCTAACGATATCCTGGGCTGCCATGACCTCAAGGCAGTGACTGGGGGAGCAAAGTCCCTCCTACTGTAAGAGAAGATCAGGTTTGAGACCACCTGAGCAACCTAAACAAACATAAGCCTATAGGACTGGACAAGATTTTACAGTGGGACTTGATGATCTTAAGGGTCTTTTCCAACATAAATGATTCTGTGATTCTGTGATTCTATACGGTGCATCCCAGAGTCCTGAGGGAATGACTAATGTAGTTGTCAAACCACTCTCCATGACATTTGAAAAGTCATGGCAGTCAGCTGAAGTCCATGGTGATGGGAAAAGGGAGTTATTGCATCAATTTTTAAAAAGGCTAGAAAGGAGGGCCCTGGGAACTACCAACCTGTCAGCCTCACATCTGTGACTGGGAAGATCATAGAATCATTAAATCATAGACTCATGAAATTATGGAATAGTTTGAGTTGGAAGAGACCTTTAAAGGTCATCTAGGCCATGCTGCCTGCAATAAGCACGGACAACTTCAACTAGATCAGGTTGCTCAGAGTCCCATCCAGGTTGACGTTGAATCTTTCCATGGATGGGGCATTGACCACCTCTCTGGGAAACCTGTTCCAGTGTTTCAGCACCCTCATTTTAAAAAATTATATCCAGTCTAAATCTACCCTCTTTTACTTTAAAACCATTACCCCTTGTCCTATTGCACCAGACCTTGCTAAAATGTCTGTCTCCATCTTTCCTATAGTACCCCTTTAAGAACTGAAAGGCTGCAATAAGGTGTCCCCAGAGCCTTCTCTTCTCGAGGCTGAATAACTCCAACTCTCAGCCTTTCTTCATAGGAGAGGTGTTCTAGCCCTCTGATCACTTTCATGGCCCTCCCTGTCCTCCATGTGCTTAACACAGATTCTAGGAGGATCTGTTCATGATCTTCCAGCTCTGGAGTCCTCCACAGAGGAAAGGCATGGACCTGTTGAAGCAAGTCCAGAGGAGGGCCACAAAATGATCATAGGGAAGGAACACCTCTCCTGTATAGCAAGGCTGAGAAAGTTGAGGTTTTTCAGCCTGAAGAAGGCTTGGTGTTGGGGGGGAACTGGGACCTTATTGCAGCCTTTCAATATTTAAAGGGACTTCTAAGAAAGATGGGGACAAACTTTTTAATAGTGCCTGTAGCGATAGGACAGGGGTAATGGTTTTAAACTAAAAGAGGGTAGATTTACTGGAACAGGTTGCCCAGAGAAGTGGTCGATGCTCCATCTCTGGAAAGATTCAAGGTCAGGTTGGACAGGGCTCTGAGCAACCTGATCTAGTTGAAGATGTCCCTGCTCATTGCAGGGTGATTGGAGTAGATGACCTTTTAAGGCCCCTTCCAACCCAAACCATTCTACGATTCTACTACAGCATCTGCAGAAAATTCACAAACAAAAACAAAATTATGAACTTCCATTAATTCCATGATATGCTCATACTCCAGTAGAAAAAAAACCCAAAGGACCCCCCACAAAAAACCCAATCCTTTTATGTAAAGCATTACACACAGTTCTCCTAGTGGTTTCACATTACAACTTCATTCTGAATGCTGGTATGTATAATTTAATTCCAGTACATACTTCTTGATGCATTATTTCAGAAAGCTTTTTTGTCATTTCTCTGTAGTTGGCCTTCATTTCTTCTTGATATTCTAACTGATCTTCCTTTTTAAGTCATTCATTTACACCCAGAACATGTCCAGAAGCTTCAACAAATTGCCTGATTTATATAAAATAATAAAAAATAATTTCAATCAAGAATACAAAATCCAAAAGGTTAATTCAAAATGCCAACTTAGAGTATGTTTTTAATTCAGTCAGAACACTATAAAACTATTAAAAACGGTTCTTATATTTCTATGATTCTTCCAAAAAAACCATTTGAACATGGTCCTGGGCCCTGCTTGAGCAGAGGGGTTGGGCCAGATGACCTCCTGATGTCCCTTCCAGCCTCAACCATTCTGTGATTCTTTGATTCTGTGATTCAGTGATCCTGTGAGCTTCATTTCTGTCAATCCAAGTATACAGTTCACATTAGTCAATTCAGAGAATAAAAATAAATATCAGACCTTGTAATTCGGACTTGACACTGACCCTAACAGTTTGTCACAGGCACTCCACACACTTTAACTTGCTGATAATAAAATTTCATTTTCTGCTTCCATCTTGCTCTTTCTGCAACAAATTGACATGAACATGACTGGACAAGATTATTATATTACACAAAACAAAGATGCAATTCTACATGAAGGCACCTTATTGGATTATATATGCCCACAGTAGTCATTTAGGGTTAGCTTCTTTTCCAGATTATAAATACCTACGCAACTCAGCCTAAAGTATGGGCAGATGTAGAAGTTATTTGGTGCATCCTAAAGTAGACACCTAGATTTTGTCAGCTCAACACCACTGAGGTTGCACTGAACATCCTGGGTAAATCAAAAACCCTGTACATTTATACTTTAAAAAGGGTGATGAAAATATGGGACCAAATCACCCTTGTAGGCTGTATAGGCAATAGAAAGATACAAAAAAATTTCTGTTTTATCCTAAACAGGGTCTCTGGGATGTGTCAGAAAAATGCAGCTCAAAAATGTGTCCTGTATTCTCTGTAGGGACCTAGCCCAGGTACAAACATGCTCTCTGAAAATCTACAAAGTTGAATGGCTGTTGTTTGATACTTAGAAAAAAAGTCATGTAACTGGTAATCTACAAGGAAGCACACACTGTACAGGATATAATTGCACAATATTATTACTAGACAAAAAAAAAGCAAGCAAGCAAATAAAACACCTGCAGTGTATGATAACCATTCAACTTCTGAAATAAAAACACCTCAGGAAAAATATTTAAAACACAAAGAATTTTTCAAGCTGTTGTTCAGAGGACACAATGTGTCAGATATAGATAAGGATTAAAGAAAGTAAAATGTGAAAGTAATTTACGTGTGTTATTCTTGTTAGATGCTAACAATGGGGACATTATCCCCCTTTTGGGAGTAATTTATTTGATGCTATTTCTGTCATTTGTTTTTAAAGTGTCTCATCTAAAGTGAGTACTCATCACTATACGGCTATTTGCAGTGTGCAAGGTCAAATCTAGAAATAGGGTTTTACAAGAATTTTCTTAATGCCTGAAAATCACTCCTCCTTGTACCACCCAAACAAATTTCTATGTTCGCCTTTATACCAGCCAAATAATTTTCTTCTTTCCTATATGCGTGTTTCTTCATGCATTCTTTCCTGATGTTTTCTTCCTTCCACCATGGTCTCCCTTAGGTCAGTGTCCTAAGTCCTTCAGGATTCTCCACTTTTAACGTATGTAGTTTTCTTTTACTTATTATTATGGTGACTTGCATCTGATACATGCTGTGTAACCTGGAAATCAGTGTCCATTTATTTCTACCTCAGATATGTCACAGTTCTCACCAAGGAATTGATGCTAGGTGTGGAGACAAAGGCAGGAAAGTTAAGAGGAATATATATATAGAAATGAAAATTACCACTGCTAACACAGAAATAAAACTAAAAATGTGCAAGGCACTAAAATTCAATTTTCTCTAGAAAACTGAATTGTATCTTACTGACTATTCTAAAACAACTGTATCTTACTGACTATTCTAAAACAACTGACATTTGAAACCAAATGCAGTTTGAATATAATTATTTTAAAATCTGGAGTTTTATCAGACATCTGAAGAATAGCAAACATTTAAGAAGTCAGAAAATAAATCCAGGCAATCTCACTAGACTGTCCTCTATAAGATATAGATTACATTGGGAAGAAAAGAATAATCAAAGAACTAGAAAATAAATATAAAATAAGATAAAATTCTGCATTGGTTTACAAATATAAATAATTCCAGCATAATCTAATATTTTTCTTTTTTATATCAGCTGACTCTCCAGAACCAGAAAATACAGCAAACTTTATCATCTGAATTCCAGCAACATATTTTATTGTTGCCATGTGAGATTTCATATCTCAAGGTGGAAAAATGGGGATTAATTCAGGTATTTTAAAATTAATGAAGAGCTGAGAAAATGAGTGATAGCAACTGGTCCATCAGGAGAAACACAGAGCTAGAAAATTAGCAGTGGGGTTTCTTGGATTACCCTTGGGACTAATCTTACTTAATATTTTCTGTAAGAATTTAAACACATGATACAGGAAAACTCTGAAGAAATTCACTGTTGGCTAAGTTGGAAGCACCATTTATATATAAGACAATAGGAATATCACTGTCCTTGAGGACTGGAGCAGTGACAAAGTCATGAAACCTAATGATGTTGAACACAAAACAAAGACTTATATACAAGGAAGATGTTCTGCTATAAACAAAGACTTTGTCAGCTGGAAATGAAAAAATCAGACAAAGTTTTGTTATGGTGATTAATCTGAGACATATGACCAATGTGATGCACCTGATGGAAAGCAAAGTGCACTCATAAGACATCATCTAGATGTCTTATGTACTCATAAGACATCATCTAGAGTCCTGTGTGTACTTCTGGTCATTCACATTCAGAAAAGGTTAATTTAAGAAGGAACAGACACAAAAATGGCTCTTAAAACAATCAGGAGAATGAAGAACATTTTATTTTATAAGAGGAGAGTAAAAGAATTTAATTTACTTAGCCTACCGAAATTAAGGTTAGGAGAAGAGATACAGTTACATTACAAAGACATCAGGGGAATAAACACTGGGGGGAGAGGAAGATGTTAAGCTAAAGGCTAGTGTTGAATGAGAACAAACAGTTGTCACTGGTCATGCATAAATTCAGTCTGGAATTTTAGGAGACAGTTTGTCAGTCACATGTAAGAAAATTCCAGTATATCCTTGCAATAGAAGAGTAGCAACTGGAAATCTAATACATTGTCATGTAAGTCCTGACAACTTTTTGACGGGGGTACCTACAACATAAAGGGACTGAATTCAGCCATCCATAAGATCCTTTAAAATCTTATGATCATAATAAGCATATAGAAATATTACCGCTTACTTAGAAGTGTAGCATAATAAATATTGATGTTAATAGTACCACAATGATTTCGTCACAGTTCAGATGCTGTAAGATAAAACCTTTGCTGAGTGTAATGTTGTGTTTTGAACCAAATAATGACCATTTTAATCTTTTGTAAAAGCTTCTTTGATTTCTTGTTCTGAGAAGACAGTAAACCTTAATATTTATTTTATAGTTTTCCAGTATGTCTGCAGTCCTTGCCATGTCAGAATTTCAATTAACATGGATTATGCCAAAATGTTCTTAATGTGTACTGTTTACAGCAATTAAAGCTTTCAGAGTGAAGGGTTAAATTTTAAATAGCTAAGATTATTGTCATGAGTCATGTAAACTGACTTTCCTAGATAAACTGCCAAGGTTGTTCTTTGGAGGCTACATCAAAAAACTATATTGTTAGTAAAATGTGAATGAAAAATAATTACAGCTATGCTGTGGAAAAAAATAATCTGGTACTCATTACTCTGTAGGTGGAGGAAATTGGGGAGGATAAATGAATCTGTTAAATAAGACATCTCTTAGCAGAAAAGGTTATGTTATATTCACCTATTCAAAGTGAATCTACTAATATTAAGCCCATTTAAAGTCAAATTATTCTGGAAAGAAATTGCCTAAACTAAATTTTTTCATTATGGAAACTGAACATATCTAAGTGATTTTTGCTTCTTTGCTTCCTTACTTAAATGGATAGCTTTGCTTTGTACAAAGAAAGAAAAAAAAGGGTGAGGGTCACTTACTTGCATTTGTCAAAACAAAATTACCTATTTCTGATGAAGAAGGGGTTACTTAAAAGCATACCAAACTTAGCAGATCCTTATTGTTTGACGTTCATGAGAGCCACTTCTTCCTACCTAATTTTTGACATTTGAGTGACCAGTTACTTCAGGAGCTCAATCTCCTCTGTGCTATCCTTATTTGACAAAAAGAGGATTAAGTTTGCTTAAAGTTGGAATCACCTTACTTATTCTTTCCTATGATAATTAAGTGGCAAAATAATGGGAGAAACTCAGACTTTAGGTGTTGATTCAGCAGAATATTTCAGTACATCCCTAAATGCTTTACAAAATAAGGCCCAGATGCATGAAATTATTTAGCACCCTAAATGCCCTTGAAATCCCTGGGAATTGCATAGTCACCTTCTTTTATGGAGCTTTGCCTTATGACACATCTTGCAAAGAGATAAAATACATTAACAGAGGGCTAAAGTGCCTTAGAGTTATGTGGCTCTGAAATGCAACAGATCTATAAAGTTCCTTAACATAGATGGGTTAAGAGTGCTGGTGAATGAACATCTTTTACATAAAAAATCAAGGTTGCAGGTACACCAGGGTAAAGTATTACTTGATAGTATTTAGGCACCTGAAAAATACTAAGCCTTTGAAGATACAATCCTTACAGCCGACAGCACAGATTTTGAAATGTTTTGATGCCCTGCTTTTGCAGTCAATTAAGCTTTTTTTTTATAGTCAAAAAAGGATGCATTTTGAGAATGCACCCTAATATAATTTTTAGAATTTAATTTAAAATAAAAAGTACATTTATTTTTTTTTAAACCTACTCAGAAATCTTTATTGGAAACTAGAAATCTGTTACCCAATCACTATTCAATCAACTAATTTCACAATTTACTTGGTAATGACACCAAGAGAGCATAACACAAATAAGAATACCATTTATATGGTATTCTTACAGATGGCCTTCTACGACAAAGTGACTTGCCTGGTTGACATGGGGCAAGGGGTGGACATTGTCTATCTGGACTTCTCCAAGGCCTTTGATACCGTCCCTCACAGCCTCCTCCTGGAGAAATTAATGCATTACGGCCAGGACAAGTGGTCTGTGCAGTGGGTGGGGAACTGGCTGTCAGGCCGCACCCAAAGGGTGGTGGTAAATAATTCTTTTTCCAAGTGGAAACCTGTCACAAGTGGAGTCCCCCAGGGATTGATACTGGGCAAAATGTTATTCAACACCTTCATAAGTCATCTGGATAATGGGATCAAGAGCAGCCTGATGAAGTTTGCGGATGACACCAAGTTGAGTGGGGAAGTAGACACTCCAGAAGGGAGAGCTGCTCTGCAGGAAGATCTGGATAGGCTGGAAGAGTGGGCCAGCAAGAACCTTATGAAGTTCAGCAAGGACAAGTGTAAGTTCTTGCACCTGGGAAAACATAATCCGGGAGTGCAGCACAGACTGGGATCCACCTGGCTGGAGAGCAGCTCTGTGGAAAGGGACCTGGGAGTACTGGTGGACAGAAAGCTCAATATGAGCGAACAGTGTGCTGCTGTGGCCAAGGCGGCAAACAGGATGCTGGGTTGCACCAAAAAGGGCATTGCCAGCAGAGAGAAAGGAGTCATCATCCCACTCTACTCAGCACTTGTCAGGCCACACCTGGAGTACTGTGTGCAGTTCTGGTCCCCGCTATACAAAAAGGATGTGGACAGGCTGGAAGGGGTCCAGAGAAGGGCCGCCAAGATGATCAGAGGACCGGGAAGCCTGCCATATGAGGATAGGCTGGGAGAACTGGAATTGTTCAGCCTTGAGAAAAGGAGGCTCAGAGGGGATCTCATCACCATGTACCAGTACTTAAGGGGTAGCTACAAAGAAGATGGAGACTCCCTTTTTACACGGAGTCACATGGAGAGGACAAGGGGGAATGGACACAAGTTGCTCTTGCAGAGATTCCAATTGAACACCAGAGGGAAATTTTTCACAGTGAGGACAGTCAACCATTGGAATAATCTCCCCAGGGAAGTGGTTGACTCGGCCACATTGGACATTTTCAAGAGTCTCCTGGAGAGGGTGCTGGGCCATCTTGTCTAGATTGCGCTGTTCCTAGAAAGGTTGGACTATATGAACCCTAAGGTCCCTTCCAACCTGTCGTTCTGTGATTCTGTGATTATAAAATCAGTTTAGACAGGTGTACTCATGGCACGTATAAAAAAGGTGATAGCTGGAAGAAGCTGGCTTTTATCAGATGCAGTACTATTTTTAATTACATCTGAAAAGTACTTACATTATGTACTGGTTTCTAAGAACTGGTGAGTTATATGAAAAAACTAAAAGTGGTAGTTAAATAAGTTATTAAACTAACCAAACTTCCAATGTTGAAAACAGGTATAATCATATAGTAAATATATGGAAAGCTTGAAAATACAATTCAGACTTTCTATACAACATCTTAAAAGCTGATCAGACAGTAAACTAAGTATATCTGAATACTAATGTAAGGTAATACCAGACATATTACTGATAGGGTATGTGGTACCCCAGCAGTACCTTAGTAAAGGAAATATCCATCAACGAGCTGATTATTCAGCATTATGGTCAGGCTTTTGTCCCAAAATAAATATTTTTCCTTCAGTAGCTAAAAGGCAGCATTCTATCCACATGTAGTAGTCTAAGAACAAATCAGTTTTACAGTACAAAGTAGCAAGGTGAAATACATGCCACAGCTTCATATAATGCCTGTGAACAGTGAACTTATTTTTCATGGGAGTAATTATACTCAGATTTTCCTTAAAGAGACAAAACTATTCCCTTTATATTTTTCCCTCTTGTTCCTCCCACTGGAGTATTTTGGTAACTGCACAGGCCCAGAATGAGCCAAAAAAAAGTGAGACTGACAATTGATGGATGTTTTCTGTTTATATTATTCAGGCTTGGGAGTCCAACGTACAGACCGCTTTACACCACTGAAAATGTACTGCTCAAGGACTGTCATAGATATTTGGTTATTCCTGTGGCAATGCCCTGAAAAAAACATATGGGACTGAATTTCCAGTTTACATCCTAATGTACAGGCTTCTCCAGCTTAGGCTGTGGTCAGATTACTGCTAACTGTCTTGTTAATACAATTCAGTTATGTCTTCTGATTACTACTGTTCCTTAAAACACAGTTACCAAATGTGGGTTTGTTACTGGTCTATCGCTTTGCAAATAAAATGCATTTATTTAAATTGCCTTGGTAGTGCTCTGATCATCCCTTAGACTTACTCTAAACTACAAATACAACCCAGTCCCATTGACAATTTTCTAAAAACCACTCTCTATCAAGAATTACTGACAAATTCAGGGGGGGTCCAGGAAAAATTTGATTTATAAGCCATAAATCCTTGGATGACTTACTTCTGCGCATCCTGCATCTTAACACAGTGAAGCGTCCCCGTGGTCTTAGCGGCTCACCATGGAAAGCATTTTTTCAATATTGCCTGCTGATGGACCCACGTCATGAAATACAAAGTGTTTCTTATTCTCACAGAAAGATAATGAAATCTAGAAACTCTGAATGTGCATTTTTAAATGGTTTCTTTTTTTTAGTTTTTGTTGAAATGTATGTGAACTATGAAGTTATCTACATTGTATGATAGATGCAGTTTGGAGGACCATCTTTCTTAAAGCTATTTAGTGAAGTAGTATAGTCTTTTGGACAGAATAAAAAGAATGTTATTTCTCAATTTATAAACAGAAGAAATACTTAAAGCATTTTTACACAATGTATAAAAAAGTTAAGAAAGCTAAAAACTGTCTTTAATTTTTTTCTCTGAAGTAAAGAGCTTTTGTGCTACCAACAGTATAGTTCAAAAACTGTATTTCTATTCAGTACCAAGATACATATTGCTCTGCAAAATAGAAGTGAAGTGGAAAAACATGAGGATGTTGCTGTCAGATCAGACATAACTATTTTTGCAGATAGTGATAGAAATAACTGTCCTAATTTAGGTATCCAAAAGTTAGATGTCAAAATCTGAGTCCTCAAAAATATCTTCATTTGCTCAGTAGAAAGCTACAGCCATTTCCAGAATAAATTTAATTCCAAGGTGAGTCAGATGAACAATCTACTACAGATTCTTCTCCTTAACTGTAAAAGGGAACATTATCAACTTGTTCAGACTTGAACATTTAATTACTAGATAGCTAATACCCGGCAAATTCCTTATAGTTAAAGATATAACCCTTTCATTAAAAAACACATAAACTTTAAATACAGAAGAAAATAACAAAAGATTATATTGCGGGTGTGATTTCTTATGTTCCTTTTCCTTAACAAAGACCTTCTCTAACAGTCTGGCAACATAAATCCTTGGATTAAATACAACCACAAGAAGACAGGTATGAAAGCTTTTGACAAGTAAGAGCATTGATGGCTATACCAAAGAGCCCGTCAGTTAAAATGTTCTCTCTTTCTAGTCGAAGTCATACTGTGCTACACACCAGATGATCAGCTATGCTGCGTTAATAGCACCCAGCAATACTGGATGTATTTTTACTTGGACTTAATCTCTAAGGAAAGATGAAAACATCTAACATTGTCTTCCTTTAAACTAAAGAAAATGTCTTGTGTTTCAATTTGTGGAAACTTTTGATGAACTGTAAATAAGGTTACGTAATTATCACTTCATGCTGTAGAGTGTTGCTTGAAATGGCATCTAAAAAAGGAGTCTGCAAGGAAATTTATAAGGATAGTCTTACCAGGAAGGCATTGTGCTGGGTCTTAGAGTCTTTGGTTCAGTTCCAGGGTCTGATGTAGCCTTAACTGTGTGGTCTTCAGCCACATCTGTAGAAATGGGGATGATACTTTCCTGTCTCCAGGGGATTTTGTAATAATAAATGGACTAATGTTTGTGAAACACAGAAATACTGCATTGGTGGTGGTCATGCAAAGTAATAAATAGAATGTCAGTTTGTTAGAAAATGATTCAGCTCTAACCAAAATAAATATCTACATAAAGCCCAGGAAGTAAAAAATGTTTTGTGTATGGTCTAAAGAATATAGACACCATTGATGGAGTTAATTTGGTCTAGATCTGTTACAATCTTGTGTTGTATCTACTACAGAGAAAAACAGCTGCCTTTGTTTTTTATAACAATGATGTTAACAATCAAGCTCCTTAACTGTCATAACTGTTTTAGCACAGGAATAGAAACCTGGTATTTCTTTAAAGAGGTAAAAACAAAGGATCCTGATGAGAATTAAAATGTTTCTTCACATTATATGTAAGTTATATATAAAGCTTTGGGGAGACACTTGCTTAAGCTTATTGCTATAAAAGGCAGTGAACAGAGCCTGTTTTAATGACTGAATGTTTGAGAAGGGTAAATATTTTTTGCAAAAGGTGTAGCACGGAGCCACATTTTTAGCAAAGATATACTCTTAACATAATGATGCCTGATATACATTTGAAGTAAAGTTGTTCCTTTTGCATGACAAAGACCTGAAAAGCGCAGAGGGAAATTAATCCACATTTCTGTAAAAGCAAAGATACCAAACTTCTCACAAAGAAAATACAGGCAATTTTTCTTTTTTTCCCACAAGCATCAGAAACAACGATGCCTGCTTCCTACAGTTCTGTGTCTTGTGGTTGATTACAGTTTCTGACTGAAGTTTCCATTGTTGGCTGAAGTATTTACAAGGTGTGTCTGGCTGTGTCTAGATGACATCTGGTGCAGCAGCGAGGAGGGCTTCCAAGATTGCAGACCTGGGTTCCTCAACTGCCTCTATTAGGGCCATGTCTTTTCTTTACTTTGTTATCCACACAGATGAAATCTTGTTACACATCCCAAAAAGCTTCCATCATGAATGACCAGGGAATCAGAATTCCAGGGGTATGTGCCAGGGTGCATCAAAGGCCAACTGAGTTACATCCTAAAGTGTGAACTCATGAATAAGGTATTTGTGCATGCCTCAAGCTTCTCTACCAGACAGTGCAGCTGCAGGCTGCAGGCTCTTCCTCCCCTCTCCATTTGCTACTTTCACAAAACATGTAAACAACAACTTTTTTTGTAATTTTTGTCATCACTTTTTGTTGAAACTAGGATTGGATTAAAAACTTACTTCAGACAACACAATTAAAAGCACTGCACATGTGTACAACATAACTGCATGAACCCAGTTTCTATATGAGCACAGCCTGCAAAGCTGGATGGTGAATGAGAAAAACAGAATACGTGTCACTGTGATCAAATAATTACCTTCTTTTGACTAGTAACCCTGATATTTGTTGGGTCGAAAACTCCACGTGTAGTTCTAAAAATCTTCTATAACCAAAAAACTCCATATAACTCCGACCAGAAAACTGTTCATACAACTGAGCAATACAAAGAAATGCAAGTCAATGAAACATTCAAATTCAGCCACCTTACTGTACGATAAAAGCATGGGTATATAGTTATCTGTGGCACAGAAAGTTCTTGCAGGAAGTGTTGATTTTAATTACACTTATTTAAAAAAATAAACTCGAAAAATCATATTCTGTGAAATGGTTCAGATTAAATTCTTCTGTCTCATCGATAGATGAAATTGATTTTAGGCTTTGTAACACATAGACTACAAAAGAAACACTTGATAATATTTAAATTACAGATGCTTATTATATTGACTGTAGTGATGGAGTGCATATTGTGGATATTTACTTGATTTTACCATTTATTACTTAGATGCAGATCTTTCTATGTAAAAGGACAGCTGTGATTTCTAAATCAAATACTCAGATAAACAGTAGTGAATGCTTCTGGGAAAGACAAGTGCTGGAGTACTGCAATTCCATGCAAGATGGACAGAGTTTACAGATGTTGACATTGCTGAAGATACAGTGATCTCCTATGGTTGTTATAAAGGCCTACCAATGAGACAAGAATTTCCCAGAAGTATTCCTTGTGTCAATACAGGACTTTTATTTATTTATTTTTTTGACAAGAATTGTCAAGAAGATAGATTAACAAAGTGGTATCAAATCAAATATGAGCCTCTCGCCATTGTAATCCAACTCTAGAAATTACTCATGACAAAAACTTTTAAATGCTTGTGGGCAAAAGACTAGGAGTAAGCTTTCTGAGAAGGTACACACCAGGAATTCCACTTACAAATGTTGCTGCTTTGGCTCTAGTCCTCATATTTAACTCTCTTTCTGGTAAATGTAGTTAGATTTTATTACTATCAAAGGGAGTTTTTGACAGGATTATTTGAGCCTACAACCAGGATTGGGTCCATGTAATTTAAAGCAGAATAGGAAGTGGGAGAATAACATGAGTGAGATGTGAAAAGTGTTCTTCATTCTCCTAATCTAACAAACATTTCCAAATCCTCATTAATTTTAGTGGAAAACAAGGTAGTGAAATGCCTAACATTAAATGTTGCACTAAAGTGCTTTAATATTGTTTTCAATGTTAATGTTGCTCTTTCTGCTTAGGGAAAAAAAGAGTTAAAGTCTATGGCAGGAAAGCTATTTTATTTTCTCCTCAGAAAACCACTAAAGTCTTTTCCCAACAAATTAAGAAAGTGAAAATGGAAAGGAAATGTGTCAATTCACATGAAAACATGGAAAATACTTCTTTATCTGGACTGGGCAATACATTGTCACAGCCCAGTTCACACTAAATTTTTGTGGAGTTAACCTTGAGGAAGAGACAGAAAATGCGTTTGCATAGGTCATGATGGATTCATTTCTCTCAAAGGGCAGTACAAAAGCTGAGTTAGGGAAAGTATGGTAAATTGAAATCCTAACCAATTTGATAGAGAGCCCCTATGATGATAATGTTTGTTGCCAAGAGTAGAAAGAATGTGCCAAGGCCATATATTTTAGAGGAAGCTTCTCAACCTGGAATTATAATATGTAACTGTCCAGCTTCTTTTGCATTGTTTTCTTAATGAATTCACACAACTTGTGTGGTACTAAGGCCAAGTATAGTTAAGCCTCAATAAATTCCAATGCGGTTCATGGGATATTATTTTTTTTGGCCTTGCTAATGGGTCTCCCAACAAAAGCTATAAATGTTTCCAGCTTTTTAAACTGTTCTGTCAGTGATACTCATGTCTGAAAATTAATTCCCATTACTTTTTGTATAATATTTCCCTCAATATTTTTGTTTAGACTCACTTATTGATAGTGAGTGGAAAGCATGTGGAAGCTTTTTTAAAGACTGATCTCAGAAAGAGATGATATTTTGGATAAAATTTGCAATCACAAATATGTACAATAAAGTTCTATATGTACCCCATCCATAAACACTGCCAGACTGCATCACCTTTGGATGATATCATATATTGACATCATATATATTGATATCAAATCAAATATTATCACTGCCTAAAAAGCCATAGTTTTTATTAGAAATAACCATAAAATGTATCTCAGTACAGAATCTCAACCATAAATAAAGCTTTCAGTTAGGTTACAAGAAGCTAAGATTAGACTCAGTGCAGGCCTGTACTGATGTTATCTGAATTATCTAAATTTGAAAACAAACTCATTACTTCTTTGCTCTGCTTCAGAATCCAGGGAGAGGTTAAGCCACTCAAATATGTTGCTTGTTGTGTATGCTGAGAATGCCTAATGAAGACTGGCAGGATCAAGTTGCACAAAATGTTACAGTTCCTGCTTTTTTTTCCCCTAAAGGTGGCCAGGTGTTTATATAGTACCCTGGCAGTCAGAGTAATTAGGAAAGAGGAAAGGAGAGCTTCCTGCTTCAGCACTGTCTTCAGGATGTAGAAACTTGTGTCTCCAACTTCCTACATGACCTGCCCTGACCTCCAATTGATCGTGGGACACTCCCCAGCCATCCTCTTTAAGATATAACACAGAATGAAATGTTGGCTTGGCCAAAGAGATTCAATATTACAGTTAGGGACTTCATCTGGAACATATTATAGATATAGCAAGTTATAATGCTAATAATTAATGAGTAAAACACTCTTTCTACCTTTCCTTTTAAAAGAAAATGCCAACAGCTGCAGGAAGGTGAGTGTTACCGATGTGTGTTAGGCATTCTTAAGAAAGAGAGGCAGAATAATATGTAAGGTGATATTAATTGGCCAAATTCATAGTGAAGGTGTCCACATCAAAGTCAGTTACCTGAAGTTCTCTTTGCAGTCAACAGGAAGAAATAGGCTGGTCTAAGGCATAATTAATCTCCTGATAAAATAGATATTTGTAAATAGAGGATGATTGATAGTCATCCCCACAATGAGATCCAGTCCACTTAATTTTAGAAATCTAAGTTAGGAAAATAAAACCTCCCTCTGGAAGCCTTAAAGGGAAGCCATTAGGCTGATTGTGCAAGGAATGTAAAAACTTGATGTTTCATTAGGTCCCTAAAATCAAGGCACAAGTTAGGCAGTACTCTACTCCCCATTGTTACATCTAAATAGAACCCATTTAGATGGGAAATAAATATTGAGACTTTTAAATTGGGGCAGCTCAGGGCATGTTCAGAAGCATAACTCCTAGTCTTTAGGAAATTCAGTGAAGTGGGAAGTTATTTAGTAAATAGTTTTTCATGTCAGAAATGTTTTAGATACATTTTTTTGGACTCAATTATCTCTAAGATTTCTATTAGCTATGGCCTTACTCTCTCAATACACCACAGAGGGAGTTTACTGCCTAGTGCAGGGTTCTGGATTCTATCCCAGTGGCTGACTGCCTAAAATATGAGATGTTGATTTGAGGTATTAAATTCCTTGACTGGTTGTATTTCCAATATCAAGAGACTGATATGAAAAGTCTCAGCCACTGAGGAAAAAAAAAAAAGACTATTACTTACGAGTGAGAACAGGAGGCTCATATAAAGTACAGCTTTAACTGTAATTTTCATTATCACAGTATGTAGGATGTTTTGTCCTCTGAAAATGTGAATAAGGGTGTCAGTTTGGCAGCCAGTTGTGGGTTTGATGAGAGAACAGTGGCTTTTTATATATAGGGTCCTCTTGGATGGTTTCTTGAAAGGCTCAGTTACTTGTAAGGGTACCAAGACTTGCATTAAATTACAGTTGCCATGCCAGTCTGTTTCTACGATAGCATGCCTTATATGTATATACTTGTACAATAAGCTGAACCCTACGTAATTTCTCTGCCTATTGTATTTTAATAACTATTATGAACTGGAACTACTCTGTAGATTTGAGGCTGTTATTGCCACAGGTTGCCTATTTCTGTAATACAATGTGCCATATGGAGCAGCTGATGATCAATTAATATTTACTCTGCGATGTATTTTGCCACCTCCCACCCACCTGTAGATTGCTAAAACAAGTCTTGACTTGCATCATTTTATTCTGCAAATAGTGCATCTTGTTTTCCAAAATGCCCACTGCGGTGTTACAAAAGTGAGGAAAGGGTCCCTTTCCCCAGCTCACAAGTGTATTAAAACAATAGATGGGACCCTTTTTGGTTTTGGATCAAGTTTTTAATTTTTTTTTCTCCAAGTAATTTTGCAGTGAGGAGCCACTTCGTAGTGGCTGATCTCACTGTACAGGGTCCTAGACATTAGATCCACCCATTTTTTCTCTAAATTCTCAGTGTGGAGCACTGACCTGATAAATCAATTTTGCCTAGTTGTTGGCTGGTAATTCTTTTTGTACCCTTGTGAATATATCCTTTGTGGTGGCAAGAATGAAATTTGCAAGCTTCCAGAACAGCCAGACCTAAACATCTGTCCAAGTAACTCAGGAAATTATCCATCTCCTCTTGTTTCTAGTAGTTCTGGGTAAATTCCTGAAATGAATTTTCCCTCTAACACCTGGAGTGCATTTGTAACATTAGATATGGCTCTGTTCCAACAGTACAACTACATCATCTTAGAGAAGTTCATGCAGCTAAAGGTAACTGCTCCTGATACTAAAAAATTGCCTCCACATTTTTATTGGAACCATTGTGTATACAACATTCAGTTCTGTTGATGTTCAGATTAACTATACCATTATTTAGAGCCTTGGAAATGTTTCCTTTCTCACCACGTAATAACTTTTTGGTTGATTTGGCCCCAATGGAAGATTTAGCCCGAAATGTATACTTGCAAAAGATAACATCTGTGCCTGTAAAAATCTTTCAGAATAACTTTGAGAAAAGGCAATTAAATAATGCAGAACATTTGTGACTATGTAAACTCCATGAGGGATTTCTGATAGAATCAGGACCTTTGTGACATTACATTAAAGGCAATATATAGTCTTTAACCATCAATTTCACAAAAGACTCAGATTATGAGTCTCAATAAAGAGGAAATATTTCAAAGAAGTATTAATCCAAACAATTAGAATGTTAAAAGACTGTTCAGTTAGAGAAATAAGGAGGAATTTGAATATCATAGTAGGAAGACAGATTATTATTCATCCTCACAAAAGTGATGACTTTCAAAGAACATCAGACTCTCCTGACAAACCAGCTCATGAGTGGATGCCTAACTTCTTAAGAAACTGATTCATGCCTTTTAAAATAGGGAGAAAATTTGAAAATGTATTAGCTTTTAAGCTTATTAAACAAAATTACAGAACACATGAAATTAAAATTTATATTAAGACATGGAACAGGTGACTGTTTTTGTCTCATGTGGAATTTACACTGGTACTCAATGCTAAGAGGAGTTAAATTTTAGAATATCACAAAGAACTTTGAACCCATCATTTAACATGACATTTATATAAAATGTGGCTTTTTAGAGCTATACTTCAGTCTAGTAGTTCCCTTATCCTAATTTAGATTTCAACAGAATAGATTCCGAGATGGTATGCCTATTTCCTAAGATCTCAGTCTTCCCATATTTTACAAACTATTAGCTTCAAGCATGTAACTACTCATGTTCCGTATAAATGCACAAATGCATGTATGTCAGATCAAGACCTAGAATCATAGAATCATAGAATGTCCTGAGTTGGAAGGGATCCACAAGGATAATCATGTCCAACTCCTGTCCCTGCACAGGACAACCCCACGTTCACACCATATCTCTGAGGTCATTGTACAAGTGCTTCTTGAATACTGTCAGGCTTGGTGCTGTGACTGCCTCCCTGGGGAGCCTGTTCCAGTGCTCCACCACCCTCTGGGTGAAGAACCTTTTCCTAATATCCAACATAAACCTCCCTTGGCACATCTTCCTGCCATTCCCTTGGGTCCTGTCATTGGTCCCCAGAGAGAAGAGATCAGCGCCTGCCCTTCCTCCTCCTCCCCTTGTGAGGAAGCTGCAAACCACGATGAGGTGTCCCCTCAGTCTCCTCTTCTCCAGGCTGAACAAACCAAGTGACTTTACCTGCTCATCATATGGCTTCCCCTCTAAACCCTTCACCAACTTTGTGGCCCTTCTCTGGACAATGTCTAGTAGCTTTATATCCTTAATGTACTGTGGTGCCCAAAACTGCACACAGCACTTGAGGTGAGGCCGCACCAGCACAAAGGAGAGCAGGACAATCACCTCCCTTGACTGACTGGCGATAGCAATAGCTGAATTAGTACAGTGGGCCAGATTCTGAATTATGATTTGGCACACAGTATATTTTCATGTAATGTATATTGTGGGTATCTTTGTGTTCATAAATACATGTCCCTAGCTAAAATTTTCTCAACTAGTTGAAAAAAAGCATGTTCCAGAATCAGGGCTATCTGGCACCTCTATCCCTCCTTTGCTGTTTAGTTCAGTCCTGTTTATAAGGAATAGAAGACTGGGCCTATACAATAGGATAATAGAAGAATATAGAAGAAAATAGAATAATATTTCTAATAGAAAAAGATGGGCCTATACGATAGGAATTTCTAAAACAAGGATCCAGGATTAGATTTATACTCTTCAAGAAAGTGTTCATATCAGGGTGTAGCAGATGAGATTCAGCTGATTAAGTCTCTAGTACCATTTTTAGTGCCTTAGTTTATGGGCACAACACCTGTAGGTCCTATGTCATATGTGATGTCTGTGCATAACTCAACCACAATATATCACTTCAAAATGCACTAGATACCTACGATTAGTTGGCTGAACCGAGCGCACTACTACATGTAGACACCTACACTGTGGACACATAAATTAAAGCAAGGCAAATCCCACCCATAGTTAAGCAAACTTAGAAAATGGACAATGAGGAACAATTACCTCAAACTGGTTGTGGGTGATCCTAAGCAAGAGCCACCCATGTTACATATGATTGTCCTACTTACATGTTTATACGATGTATATCGTTAATGTCCAGGTGGTACAGAAAGTAAGATTCAGTGCAAGAGCCATTTACCCATGAAATAGGCAAAATAAAGCTTTGCTTCAATGGGACAATCTAACGACTTGCTGCTGCCAACAGCAGGGCATCTTGTTCCTCCTCTCTCTTTCCTTGTTCCTCTGACCTTCTACTTTCTCTTCTGACTGTGCAGTTTCACCTCTTCCTCCATGGCAAATACTTCCAGCCACTGCCAGAATTTGATCAAAATTACTAATTCAGCTGAAAACAATAAATTTTTTACTTTACAGTTTAGTTTTCTGTTTATTTAGTGTGCTGAACCAATTCACAGAGGAGTCCAAAAAGGGTCAGATGCAGCAGCTGAAATGGAGAAGGAAGGGAGGGGAGGGGCGAGGCGAGGCAAGGCAAGGCAAGGCAAGGCAAGGAGGACAAGTTGAAACTTCTTATTTCAGTAAAGGTGTGATTTTGAAGTCTGGTTTCATTTAACACAGAGACCTGATTCTCCTGATTTTTAGCAAGAATGCCTGGTTAACTGGAGCCATGAAAAAGAGGTTTTGCTCTTCCCTTCCTCTCTCATTACATTCACTTTCTCATTTGGCCACATTAAGACTTGATCTAGTTTTCTAAAACTATTCCAGAAATTTCCTACAATTTTAGTGAGTTGAATCAGCTCTGTGAAGGGTGCGACAAGGGTCTATGAAAGCTAAAACAAGGAAAAATATTGTTTGGCAGGGAACAAGGGGGAGAGAGCAGAATGGGAGAGGGAAAGGTGAGGACCAGGGAAAAGGAAGGAGCTGGCTTCAAGAAGGACAAACAAGGCTTCCTCTTTTGGCACTGATAACACATGTACCTGGGTCAGATGCACTTGAAATCATAGACTTCACTTGTACCAACTTATTTTGTGGAATTTAGTTTTCAATGGCAAAGAAGAAAGAAAGAATTGAGATTTTTTACAACTCATTGAGGAAATGTTAATTAGTCACTGCGTTACAGATGTTATCTAATCTAATAAAGACATACCCCTAAGCAAGAGAAATAATGCTTACTTCGATTACGAAGAATAAGCAAGTTGTCACCTGGATAAGAATGCAATAAAGGTCTCAAGAAGAAAGATTAAATTTGTCTGAACCCTTGGAGGATTTCAAAAGGGAGATTGGTTACCACAATTCAGCAAGAAAAACTAATCTATAGTTAATACGAAGTGTGTAGAAAGAGGGAATACCTCAAAGCCATGAAAACTGGCAGAAAGTCAGATGTGTAAGGGGGAGACAGAGTGTACAGAGGCCAATTTTATTGCTTTTCCATTTTTTAATGTATGCTTTCCATTCATATTTGCCACACTGATGTATTTTAGATGTTGTGGATAATTGCTTTTATTTACATTTGATATTAATGTATTTTGAATTAGGAATAATTTTACTGTAATTGCATAACAGCATTTCTAATGCAAGAATCTGACAATTCTATAAATGATGCTGCTTTGCCATTTTACCAAGTAACCGAAGTATAGGTTATTTAAAGAAGTTCCTTAACAAGAAACAAATAACTTTGTCTAGTAGAGTTTCCACAGAACTCAAAGAGTTCTCAAAGAGTATTCCCCCATTTCCCTTCCATTGGCCAGTTGGATTTCTGCCATTATGCAAATCTGGAGGGTCAGAAGACCAGCAATAACTAAGAAAACAGAGTGGCATGTAGGGAGATGTTGTGCTGCACATTTGAAATCAAAGGGTCCTCTAGCAGTTTGCTACAGTCTTTATTTTTCTTTCTCAAATTTAGAGGAGAAATAGAACATGAAATATGGAAGTGCTAGGATGAAGGTAAATATGCAGGAACAGATTGGCATTCAGTTTATTTCTCAATATTTATTATGCCACAGCTTAGATGCTGTCTTAACTTCTGAAGAGAGGTCTTCAAATTTTCAGGCATCTGACATCCTGATTTTACTATGAAAGCCTATAAATTTTATCAAATTACCAAGATCAACACTCCACCCATTGTGAGATAAGCCAACAATCTTAAGATCATTATTCCTTTTCATTAACTGAATAGTGTGGCGACTTTGTTACATGGACACATGTACCATACATGGATCGCAGGCTATCTAAGACGTCTTACTTCCAGAAACCACTTTCTGTTACAAATATTGAATGATATTCAAGATCTGTTCAATAGACCAAACCAATGATACCTGAGTTCCAGACTGAAAACCAGGGCTGATATTTCCATGATTCTGGCACTCAGAAACCTTTCTTAAAGGCAAAAAATTTATTCTGGGAATAAAACTTCCAGATACTCTGGAATGAACACCTAGTGGAGCTAGGAGTCATCACAAACCCTATCACCCCTTCCTGAAAACAAAAGTCACCTGCCTTCCAGCATGACTTCTCCAGTAAAAAAGCGTGTTCTACTGCTGATTTTAGAGCAAAACAAAACTAGAAACATTCAAAATGGAGCAACATATGTGTTCTCCTTAAAGACAGGATGAGAGACTGCATCTGTGAACAACATATTTCTGACATGTTAGTACCATTGCTTAGAATACAATTTAACACACTTTGATAAAATGAAAAATAATGTAATATAGGAATTTCTATAGTATAGAAAAAATGTTATTATATTACTGTTCAATAGGTAGTATTTTACAATTGATTTCCATGTTTAAAACTTAAGACAATGATAGTTAATGGATTTACATGAAAATTAGTTTATTAATCACAAAATTTCCTTCAAGCACTAAACCCAGTGTAAAACAAATTCTTGCAATACTTTCTGACAATTCTGTGTCTAAGAGTTGCTTGTAAAATCTATTTTACAATGTAAAGAAATTAACAATATTTGCAGGGTATTTTTTGGAGAAACTAAAATCTGTCATTAGGAAGATAATTTGATCTGACACAGGGAAATACATTAAAACTCAAAGCATTTCCACCTCTTAGGGAAGTAATGGTCTTAAACCTTTTTATTTTATTCATTTCCTGATGAAATTCTTCACCAATTATGATTTGTACAGTGCACGAAGAGTCAATGTTTTTACAAGTTATAGGTGAGCCCAATATATTAAAAAGACTTCTAAGTTGTTTAGTTACATCATAGAAAAAAATTGCTTATCTCTTGGTAGTTGTGGTGGTTTTGGCTGAGAAAGGGTTAATTCTCTTCACTGTAGCACATGTAGTAGTGAGGGACCTTTCCAGCTTCCCATGCCCTGTCACGGGGACACAGCCAAGACAGCTGGCCCCTACTGGCCAATGGGATATTCATTCCATACGATGTGACGCCATGTGATGCCATGACCAGTGATTTCAAATGGGGCCCTGAGCAATGACAAGTCTTTGAACAGATTAAAAAGGAAATAGTTCATGCAGTAGCTCTTGGGCCAGTCCAGGCAGGACAAGATGTAAAAAATGTGCTCTACACCACAGCCGGGGAGAATGGCCCTACCTGGAGCCTCTGGCAGAAAGCACATGGGGAGACCTGGGGTCGACCCCTAGGGTTTTGGAGTTGGGGATACAGAGGGTCCGAAGCCCGCTATACTCCAACTGAAAAAGAGATATTGGCAGCATGTGAAGGGGTCCGAGCTGCTTCAGAAGTGGTTGGTACTGAGGCACAGTTGCTCCTGGCACCCCGACTGCCAGTGCTGGGCTGGATGTTCAAAGGAAACATCCCCTCTACACACCATGCAACTGATGCTACGTGGAGTAAATGGGTTGTACTGATCACGCAGCGGGCTCGAGTAGGAAACCCCAGTCGCCCAGGAATCTTGGAAGTGATTATGGACTGGCCAGAAGGCAAAGACTTTGGAATATCACCAGAGGAGGAGGTGACACGTGCTGAAGAAGCCCCACTGTATAACAAACTGCCAGAAAAGGAGAAGCAGTATGCCCTGTTCACTGATGGGTCCTGTCGCCTTGTGGGAAAGCACCGGAGATGGAAGGCTGCTGTATGGAGTCCTACATGACAAGTAGCAGAAACTGCTGAAGGAGAAGGTGAATCGAGCCAGTTTGCAGAGGTAAAGGCCATCCAGCTGGCCTTAGACATCGCTGAACGGGAAAAGTGGCCAGTGCTCTATCTTTATACTGACTCCTGGATGGTGGCAAATGCCCTGTGGGGCTGGCTACAGCAGTGGAAGCAAAGCAACTGGCAGCACAGAAGCAAACCCATCTGGGCTGCCACATTGCTGCAAGATATTGCTGCCCAGGGAAAGAACCTGGTTGTAAAAGCATGTCACAAAGATGCACACATTCCCCAGAGTCCAGCCATGGAAGAACATCAAAACAACCAGCAGGTAGATTAGGCTGCTAAGATTGAAGTGGCTCAGGGTGAACTATTTCTAGCTCAGTGGGCCCATGACACCTCATGCCATCAAGGGAGAGATGCAACATACAGTGGGCTTGTGATCAAGGGGTGGACTTGACCATGGATGTTATTGCACAGGCTATTCACGAATGTGAAATGTGCGCTGCAGTCAAGCAAGCGAAGCGGGTAAAGCCTCTGTGGTATGGTGGACGATGGCTGAAATATAAATATGGGGAGGCCTGGCAAATTGACTATATCACACTCCCACAAACCCGTCAAGGCAAGCACCATGTGCTTACAATGGTAGAAAAATGACTGGCTGGCTGGAAACATATCCTGTCCCCCACGCCACTGCCCGGAACACTATCCTGGGTCTCGAAAAACAAGTGCTGTGGCGACATGGCACCCCAGAGAGAATTGAGTCAGACAACGGGACTCATTTCCGAAACAACCTCATAGACACCTGGGCCAAAGAGCACGGCATTGAGTGGGTGTATCACATCCCCTATCACGCACCAGCCTCTGGGAAAATTGAACGGTACAATGGACTGTTAAAAACTACACTGGGAGCAAGGGGGGGTGGGACATTCAGGCATTGGGATACACATTTAGCAAAAGCCACGTGGTTAGTCAACACGAGGGGATCTGCCAACCGAGCTGGCCCTGCCCAGTCAGAAATCCTACATACTGTGGAAGGGGATAGAGTCCCTGTAGTGCACACAAAAAGTATGCTGGGCAAAACAGTCTGGGTTCTTCCTGCCTTGGGGAAAGGCAAACCCATTTGTGGGATTGCTTTTGCTTGAGGACCTGGGTGGACTTGGTGGGTGATGCAGGAGGATGGAGAAGTCTGATGTGAGCCTCAAGGGGATTCGATTTTGGGCAAAAACAACCAATGAAATGAATGGCACAGTTCAAACTGCTATATAATATTGTGTGTCACCTCTGTGTTGTACCAATGATCATAGTAGAAACCTCCCAGTCCATGGAAGATGAACTTTGATGAAACAAGCAAAGTGCAGCAGTGATGGAACGATGACTGACTCAGCATGCAGCAACCCAACACCACACACACCATCTCTCTGCCCTGAAAGACTGATAAGACAGATGGAGCCCAGAGTCATGGACTGGGTGAACTCAATGGACATTTTAATGGACATTTCACAGGGAAGGTCCATAAACTAAGGGAATGATGTCTGTGCATTATGTCAAAGGATGGGAAGGGGAGGGGTGCTGGTTGGTAAGGTTGTATTGGATGGTATGGGACCTGGGCATGGCATAAATGGTATGGAATAAGGGGTGGAGAATGTGCTGGTCTGGGCTGAGAAAGAGTTAACTATCTTCACTGTAGCGCCTGTAGCAGTGAGGGACCTTTCCAGCTCCCCGCGCTCTGCCGCGTGGGCAGGAGGCCGGGAGGGGCGGGGCCACAGCCAGGGCAGCTGACCCCGACTGGCCAATGGGGCGTTCGTTCCGTACCATGTGACGCCACGGCCAGTGCATTAACCGGGGCAGTGGGTGCACAGGGGTTGTTGCGGCTCAGGGACTGGCAGCATTGGGTCGGTGGGCGATGAGCGGTGAGCGGCTGCGTCACGTGTTGTTTGTTTTGCTGGTTCATTCCCTTTCACTGCCCGCCCCGGGTTTCGCGCCTCTCATTGTTTTCCTTTCCATTGCATTTTTGTTGTTGTTGTTTTATTTTCATTATTAAACTGTTCTTATCTCAACCCACGAGCGTTACCCTTCTGATTCTCTGCCCTGTCCCACCGCTTGGGGAGTGAGCAAGCGGCAGTGTGGGGCTGAGTTGCCAGCTAAACCACAACAGTAGTCAAACCTTGCATTCAGATTCCTGAATTATCCAGAACTCTATTCAGAAGCTGCAGATTTGGAATCATCCTATTTTGTAATTTCACAGCCCAGCTAAGTTTTTTATAATTTTATAATATATAATAAATTATTGGGTTATGGTTTTTTTCTATGTTAAGGCTCACTTCAGATAAATTTATTAAACATTTAAACTTTTATTTTGATCAAAAAAATTATATACCATTCCTCATATTTTTAATTTAAAAAAAATCACATTAGTTGTAACCTTTCTTCAAGTTATAAAAAAGAATTTTCATATGTTTAAAAATGCTTTAACCTCAATAATGAAAGCCTATACTGCTTCTTAAAGTGACTGAAACTAAAAAGCAAGAACGACTCTATGTTCTTGGCTCAGTCCTTGGACTGTTTATCCTTTTTATTCTAAACAGTCATTTGAAAAAAAGCAGAACTAACTGAAAGCACAAGGAATTTAATACAGTGCTGGATTTCTGTAGATGAGTTACTTAAATATTACATTACTAAACCTGTGTTTCCACAGCAGCCTATATCGATGTAAATACTGGCTGCTGCAGTCCCATGCTCTACTGATTCATTCATTGATGTGTTCCAACTCCTTTCCTGAGCTGGCTTTGGGATTTGCTGGGCCCTACATTCACCTTTTTTGTGCTCAATGCCACAAAAATCACAATTTGGCTCTCAGGAGGAACTGACAATAACTGAACTGAATATCAAGAAAGATGCATCAACCCACAGCTGAGATTTGGATTAGTGCAAAATTATAACAGCTGAAAACTGTGGACTCATAGCCTGCATCAGGCTTTTACTTCCTGATTTTTCCTGTCTCTGCTTGAAATTTTTGATTTTGTGGGGATCTAAATTTAGCTAAAAAGGGCACTATTCTATGTATGCAGTGATGTTTGAAGGAACAGTCACCGCAATCTATTAACACATGGCTCCATGGCTGGTGTCACCAACACAGTTTTGGGGTTTTTGACAATGGGATGGCCTACACAGCACCCGGATTGCTGGCATCAAATGAGAGCCCCCTTTCTCAAAGGGAAAAGAGGGTCTTTGCTCAGGAGCTTGCAGGGCTCATTGACAGGGCTTTAAACTAGAGGCAAAGAGGGACAGGGGACATATCAGGCTTGCCTGAGACAAGCTGTGGGATGATAAACAATGGTTAGAGGGACGGGCTGCTAGTATGAGCTCTCAACCTATTGCCCAGAGGTGTGCTGGGGACACTGCAGCAGAGTCAAAGTCTTGCGGAGATGAGCTGGGGGCTCCTGAGGTAGTAGGAGCCAACAAGGAAACTCCCATGAAACACCTCAATGGAACTAAGGGGTGTTCTGCTAAGAAGGAGACACGGCCCACAGCCTACATGAAATGCCTGTACACTAACGCACGCAGCATGGGAAACAAACAGGAGGAGTTGGAAACTACCCTGCTGCTAGAAAGCAACAACCTGATTGCCATTACTGAAACTTGGTGGGATGAATCCCATGACTGGAACGTGGCTATCGGTGTGAACAGCTACAGGCTGTTCAGAAAGGACAGGCGAGGAAGGAGGGGCGGAGGCGCTGCTCTCTACATCCAGAAATCGATAAGAGTGTGAAGAGCTGTCCCTGAAGAACAGCCATGAGCAGATCAAAAGCTTATGGGTAAGAACCAGAGACAGAGGCAACAAAGGGAACCTTGTGGTTGGTCTCTACTACAGGCCACCGGGTCAAGGGGAGCCTACTGATGGAGCCGTCTTCCTCCAGCTGCAGGAGGCTTCGCACTCACAGGCCCTTCTGCTACTGGGGGACTTCGACTACCCTGACATCTGCTGGAAAAGTAACACAGCGAGCTGTAGGCAAACCAGGAGAATCCTAGAATGTCTTGAGGATAACTTCTTGAGCTGGGGCATCCCTACCCGAGGGATTGTAATACCAGACCTGATGGTCACCAGTGCAAGTGAGCTCATCAGTGTCGTCAAGATTGGAGGCAGCCTGGGCTGCAGCAATCATGCATTGGTGGAGTTCACACTCCTGAGGGATAAGGGAAAAGCAAGGAGTATAGTCAGGACCCAAATTTATTTTAGGAAGGCAGACTTCCAGCTCTTTAAGGAGTTAGTCAGCAGGACCCTCTGGGAAAAAGGCCCTCAGGGGCAAGGGAGCAGAAGAGAGCTGGCAGAATTTTAAGGACGTGTTCCATAGGGTGCAAGAGCTCTCAGTTCCCAGGTGTAAGGAATCAGGCAGGGAATGGAAGAGACCAGCATGGCTGTGTTGAGACATGCTGATCAAACTAAAGAGCAAGAGTGAACTGCACAGGCAGTGGAAGCAGGGACGGGTATCCTGGGAAGAGCATAGGGACACTGCCTGTTTGTGTAGGGATGGGGTCAGGAGGGCCAAGGCACGACTGGAGCTGGATTTGGCAAAGGGATGCAAAGAATAACAAGAGGGCCCCTACAGGTACGTCAACCAGAAAAGGAAAGTCAAAGAGAGCGTACCCTCCCTGATGAACAGCAATGGTGGCCTAGTATCAACACACGAGGAGAAGGCTGAGGTACGCAACAACTTTTTTGCCTCAGTCATTCCAAGCCAATGGAATGCAGGATGTAGACGAGGAGGGATAAGCCCCTCCCATTGTAAAAGAGATCAGGTTCATGACCCCCTGTGGAACCTGGTTATACACAAGTCTATGGGACCAGAGCCCTGAGGGAATTGGCTGAGGTAGTCGTTAAGCCACTCTCTATGATATTTGAGTAGTCATGGCAGACAGGTGAAGGCCCTGGGGGCGGGAAGAGTGGAAACATTGTGCCCCTCTTGAGAAAGGGTAGAAAGGAGGACCTGGGAACTACCGTCCTGTCAGCCTCACCTCTGTGCCTGGGAAGGTGATGGAACAGATCCTCCTAGAAGCTATGCTAAGGCACATGGAGGACAGGGAGGTGATCCGAGGCAGCCAGCATGGCTCCACTGAGGGCAAGTCCTGACTGACCATCCTAGAGGCCTTCTATGGTGGAGTGACTACGTCGGTGGACAAAGGAAGAGCTATGGGTGTCGTCTACCCTGACTGCTGTAAGGCCTTTGACATGGTCCCCCACAACATCCTTGTCTCTGAAGTGAGAAGATACAGATTTGATGGGTGGACTGTTCAGTGGATAAGGAACTGGCTGGATGGTCTCATCCAGAGGGTAGTGGTCAATGGCTCAATGTCCAGATGGAGACTGGTGACGAGTGGTGTCCCTCAAGAGTCTGTACTGGGACCAGTACTGTTCAATATCTTCATCAGTGACGTAGACTGTGGGATCGAGTGCACCCTGTGAAAAACTCTTGAGGTTCAACAAGGCCAAGTGCAAGGTCCTGCACCTGGTTTGGGGCTATTCTTGTCATCAGTACAGGCTGGGGTATGAAGGGATTGAAAGCAGCCCTGTGGAGAGGGACTTGGGGGTACTGTGGATGAAAAGCTGGACATGAGCCAACGTGTGCGCTTTGGGCCCAGAAGGCCAGCTGTATCCTGGGCTGCATCAAAAGAAGCGTGGCCAGCAGATCGAAGGATGTAATTCTGTGTCTCTGCTCTGAGACCCCACCTGGAGTCCTGTGTCCAGCTCTGGAGTCCTCATCACAAGAAGGACATTGAACTGTTGGAGCGGGTCCAGAGGAGGGCCACAGACGTGGTCCGAGGGCTGGAACATTTCTCCTATGAGGACAGGCTGAGAGAGCTGTGGTTGTTCAGCCTGGAGAAAAGAAGGCTGTGGGGAGACCTTATTGCAGCCTTTCAGGGGGACTATAGGAAGGGTGAGGGCAATCTCTTTGGCAAGGCCTGTTGTGACAGAACAACCGGTAATGGTTTTAAACTTAAGGAGGGTAGATTTAGACTGGATTTTAGGAAAAAGATTTTTACTGTGAGTATGATGAAATAGTCGAACAGGTGGCCCGGAGAGGTACTGAAGGCCCCATCTCAAGAAACATTGAAGGTGAGGTTGGACAGGGCTCTGAGCAACGTGATCTAGTTGGAGATGTCCCTGCCCACTGTAGGGGGGTTGGCCTTGATGACCTGTAAAGCTTCTTTCCAACCCAGACCATTCTGTGATTCTATGATTTTATGAGGCTAAGAATTTAGCTTTGGTTTTCCTCTTGCCAGGGACTACTTTTAGTCTATTTTATCATCTGAAAGACTGATGATTTCTCTTCTTTCCCCCGCCTTAAGTTTTTAAATGAGAAGTCTCTGCATTCTGCTGAACTCTGTGCTGTCAGATTTGCTAAGCCTTTTCAGAGCATGCTAAGTGGATTATGTCCCTTCAGAGACTTAGTTCTCTACCCATACTTTGGGCCTGAACATCATCTTGGTTCGCATGAGAGCACCTCTCCTCTCAGTCATTATGGAGCTTATTTATTTAAATGCCTGATGCTCACTTTTGCTGCCAAATGAAGTTGGCACCAGTTGGACATGGAAAGCAGACAGTAAGTTTTCTGTATATCTCTGACTAAGGTACCTAATTCAGCCTTAGTACCCAAATCTTCCCTATGTTTTCTCAAAGCAAAGAAACAATGGTCCTGGATTTGGGTCGGGCTGCAGTTGCTGCTCAAGAGACCCTTTTGGGGTGAGAGCCATCAGCTGTGTGAATGCTTTGCACAGTGCTGCTTTGCTCTCTGTCTGAAAGCTTTGATCTAAAACAGTTGATCACGTCTCATCCAGTCACAGTTTTGGGGGAAAATTGTGGCAGAGATTACACCAAACTATTAAACTTTATTAAAGGCTTAAAGTGAACACACTGGAATTACTGAATACATAAATCTTTGAATGACCAATAGTTTTGTATTCCATTGATGTATGTACAGAATAATTTTATATGATAACAGTATTAGGTGACCCATTACTAGTATAATTTTGACAGTGTAATTGATATTTTTTTACAGTTTGCTTTCAACCTCTAATGTATCTTTCTATACTTTTTACAGTTTGGACCACAAATTTGGTTTTGTTTTGGTTTTGCTTTTTAATCTACAATCCATGTAAATAAAAGAAAAAGAAAGCCATCTGAGACAATGTCATTGAAATATCCCATTTCTGATGTATTTAGTGATCTAAGGAAATTAGGTGGTAGTTTATAGAGCAGGATGTAAAACATAGCGTTGATGAGCAGACGACTTATTTTAATTCTAATGACATAGCTTGCTGTATCACTGATATTTATTTTACCATTTTATTGTGACATACGGTAACAACCATAAAAGCTCACTGAGCTGCTCATGTTAATAAAATGTCACAGAGAGAAAAGTACCAGAAAGATTAATCCATGGTGAAAAACCAACACAAATATAGATATTTACACACGCATGTATTTTTACATATATAGCTATATACACATATATATTCACACACATTAGCATGAAAGACTGTAGTTGTCATAGCACTCATTGCACCTGAACTCTGCCTGAACCGTGTCTGTGTAGTTCACAGTATTTGAAGATGAAGAAAGTAACTGATCACAGTGTATTGGGTTTGCCTGTGAAATAATACCACAAAACTATTGACAAAGGGCTCGCCTAACAGCAGAGCTGAGATTAGGTGTTGAGGGTTATTGTCTTCCATTCCTCTCAAAGCTATGTGAAATGTCAGCTAATTGAAAATGGTAATTGTTCCACATAACAACATCAACTGTTTCATTCCAGGAAATGTGCAGCTCTTAAATTAATAGCCATCGATCCAGAGGTATTTCGTGATCCTTCTCCATCCTTTTCTCAAATTATCCAGCTATCAGTCCTTGGGAGAAAACCTATTTCACCATTTTTATTGACCATTCTATACTGAGTGACCTGGTTTCCTGTTCAGATAGACTAAAATAGGTCTATCCATCTGAATGTATGTCAAGAAAACTGAGCCACCTAACTTTCAAAACACTTGCTGCTTCTTACTATAAAACCTCAAAATGAAAACAGTTCAGTAATAGCACAGAGCAGTTACATGGATATTACTGATTAATACAATGAACTAGTCTCTCATGCTGGTAAATTGCTTTTGTGATAACAAAAATTGTTGAAGTTTCTTTCAGTAGCGCACTTCAGTCAAACTTAAATCTCAGTTTGATTTCTTATGAAGGAATGTAGGATATCTGGTTTTTTTTGTTTGCCAAAGGAATATATTATTATTGCAACCTATTTGAGTAACAAATGGCAATATTTCTTCATTATTACATAGAGAACAACTGCAAAAGCTTTTGCATTACTTAGCTGTTATTTTGAAAGCTTGACAGAGACATTAAGTGGTGCAAAGGTACTATTTTGTTGCATTGTAGAGACAGTCTTCCTTCATTGTGTATTGGTAAAGAGGTCATTAAAAATCCAAATATATAATTTACATAATCTGTTGAAAACATCTATAGAGATACAACTCATAATAACTTTTGTGGTTTTAGTTTTGTAAATTATCAGTCTAGTGAATTTAACATTTAGTTTTACAATCAACTATAAATTCAGTCTAATCAATTTTTAGAATCACATTCTTTTTCATAGTACTGAATAAGAAGGCTTATATTTTTTCAAAGATTACTTTTCCATTCTAACTTGGAACAGTTTCACCTTCACTGTTATATTTAAAACTGTTGTCTATTTTTTCATAATATTTAAATTTCAGAGTAAAATTTATATGAAAGAAAGAATGATGAAAAGAGCAGACAGAAATATAAAGCTTTTAAATATATGTGTATTAGTATCTGGTTGTGTAGTGGCCTAGAAAATGCCTCCTTTAATCTCAGAAGAAAACACTCTACACTTCTGTGTTCAAGGGCTTTTACTTACAGGGGGTTCCAATTTAATGTAAACTCCACCATTTGCCAGCAGGAAAGAAAAAGCAGCCTTGTATAATATAAGACACCTTTCTGTTCTTTCAAAAATAATACATTGCTTGCAAAGAGCTACGATGTGTGATCTTAAGCTCCTGTATTTTTGTCTTCTCTTATTTATTAATAGACAGCTTCGTATTAGAAATGGAAGAGAAAAATCTGATTCAAGTTTCTAGGACAGCTACAGTATAAAATCAACTGAAATCGTATTGCAACATAATATACATAATGAATTCAGTTGTTATATACCAAGTTTAATGCTCAATCTGGTTTACAGTTAATCTAATCAAAAGGTAAGGGGGCCATGGAATATTTTAAGAAAAAATTTACAGCAGCTCAGAGGGGTGGAAAAGATTCCCCGTCATATGGTGCTAAGTAAATGAAAGTGAAAATGACTGTTGTGAAGAATCATAAATGAGTCAAAAGAACTAGTCGCAAAAGGTGGGGACCTTTTTGCATCATTTCTGCCTGTGGCAGTAAACACATGCACAGTTCATCCCATTTCTTGCCTTTTTCTACATACATTATCCATGAGCAAATTTCAGCTGCTTAGTTACAAATTAAGTGTGAATCAGATATAATAGAATGAAGAAAATGGCTTGGTGGTTATGTGAAGCAGAGCAGTTTCGAATAAGTTATGGAGAAAAAAGTTCCTTTTCAAAATCAGCAGTTATCTTTTCTATTTTTTCTGCAGATCCTGTGTTAGCTAATTGTTTCTATGCTCTATTTTACTGTTTCCAAATCTAAGCTTGCCTGCCCATGTTTCATGGAATTACAGAATTGTAGGGTGTTGGAAAGCATCTCTGGAGATCATCTTGTCCAACACCACTGCTTCAGCAGGGACACCCAGAGCAGGAGGCACAGGAACACATCCAGGCAGGTATTGAATGTCTCCAGGGAAGAAGAATCCACAACCACCCTGGGCAGCCTGTGCCACTGCTCTGGCAACCTCACAGGAAAGAAAATTTTTCTCATGTTTAGCTGGAACTTCCTGTGTTCCAACTTGTGCCCATTGCCCCTTGTCCTGTCATTGGGAACCACTGAAAAGAGTCTGGTCTCATCCTCTTGACACCCACCCTTTAGATATTTATAAGCACTGATAAGATCCCCCCTCAGTCTTCTCTTCTCCAGGCTGAACAAACCCAAGTCTCTCAGCCTTTCCTCATAAGGGAGATGCTCCAGTCCCCTGATCATCTTGGTAGCTCTCAGCTGGACTTGCTCAAGCAGTTCCAAGTCCTTCTTGAACTGGAGGGGCCAAAACAGTACTCCAAATGTGGTCTTACTAGGGGAGAGTAGAGGGGGAGGATAACCTCCCTCAACCTGCTGGCCACACTCCTTTTAATGCACCCCAGGATACTGTTGGCCTTCTTGGCCACAAGGGCACAGTGCTGGCTCAGGGCCAGCTTGCTGCCCACCAGCACTCACAGGTCCTTCTCAGCAGAGCCACTTTCCAGTAGTTCAGCCCCCAACCTGTACTGGTGCATGGTGTTGTTCCTCCCCGGGTGCAAAACCTTACACTTGCTCTTGTTGAGTTTCATCAGGTTCCCCTTGGAACAGGCTCTCCAGCCTGTCCAGGTCTCGTTCGATGGCAGCACAGCCTTCTGGTGTATCAGCCGCTCCTCCCAGCTTGGTATCATCAGCAAACTTGCTGAGGTTACACTCTTTCCCATTGTCCAAGTCATCACTGAATATGTTGAACAGGACTGGACCCAGCACAGACCCCTGGGGAACACCACTAGTGACAGGCCTCCATCCAGACTCTGCTCCATTGATCATGACCCTCTGAGTTCTGTTTTTGAGACAGATCTCTATCCGCCTCACTTTTCGCTCATCCAACCCATACTTCCTTAGCTTGTCTATGAGGATGTTATGGGAGACAGTGTTGAGTGCCTTACTGAAGTCGAGACAGGCAACCTCCACTGCTCTCCCTTCCTTGACCCAGCCAGTCACAGCATCACAGAAGGCTATCAGGTTGGTCAAGCATGATCTCCCCTTGGTGAATCCATGCTGACTCTTTCTGATAACGTTCTTGTCCTCTATATGCCTGGAGATGACCTCCAGGATGAACTGCTCCATCACCTTTCCAGGGATGGAGGTGAGGCTGACTGGCCTATAGTTTCCCAGGTCCTCCTTCTTTCCCTTTTTGAAGACTGGAGTGACAATTTAATTTCTTTCATTGGAGTGACAGTGTCATTCATTTGATTGGTTAAAAAATGAAAAAATGTTGCAAATTATTAAACATCAGCGCCATCCCTCATGTGTCACTTTAAGTTCAAGTTATTCCATCATGTTGCCAGTTTATTGTGATCTTTTGGAAATTTGGACCACTCATGCAAATTTGTACAGCCTTGGGAATCAATTCGGATTATCTGAAAGTATGTGAATATGTAAGCACAGCTCTAAGTGTGTTGCTTTCATTAATAAGCCTTGAAGATCAAAGCCATTTCTGGCCTTTGGAGCTTTATCTCTTTAAAGCTTATATTAGCAGCTAAAGGAAGTCTGTCTCAAACTGATTTCACATTAAAATAACTTTAAAATAACATTAATTATAGAGATGAAGATTACAGATTTGGATAACAGCTAAACATTGAAAGTGCTAAGCGAATCTACAAGACAGCAGTAATGACTTAATTAAAACAAAATGCATCTGTATTGGAGCACAGCAATAAAGAAAAAGTGGTAATCCACAGCAAATAGTAACAAAAACATGAACCATTCAGCTGAAGTATTTAAGAGGAGCATGTAATAGATTGGCTCAGGTAAGTATAATTTATGCCAACCTTAACCATTAGCATGATAACAGCTGCCAGAAATTTAGAATATATTGCCTTATGAGTGCCAGGTAGTTTAGAGGGTAACCACCAATTACCCAAAAACTGAGTCGTATCAGAAATGACTTAACGTTTTATTTCCTCCCATGGCCAAGCTGTCTCTGATATCTTTGCAATAAACTTCATTAACTCTGCTCCCTGATTTGAAGGGAAGCTGCCCTCTCCCAGTTATCAAATGGACAGAAATGACCTCAACAGGCATCACTGCAAAGTTGGTGCCAAGAAGCAGAGTTACATCCAGGCCTGTTCACACTGGGTGATATCCTACCTGGTGCATATGGTGCACACTTGGCCCATACACAACTCCTGTTCATGTCTGTTTTGAAGAAACCCTTTCAAGTCTTATTTTGTGTGCTTTGAAAATTCAACTGCTGGTAATTTATATGCAACAATATTAGTGTTTTAAAAAATATACAAAATTCCTGTAACAAAGGTTAAAGGGAGCAGCATTTTCTTTCCCTGGTGTGGAGGGGATAAAAAGCAGCCTCATCCTATGTTAACTATTTCTACGTACTATTTAGATGGAAAAATGAACAGTTCTCACCTTAGACGCAAGAGACAATACATGTAGTTATTTTAATGATCATAACTACCACTTTTGCTGCCCTGCTTCTGTCACAAACCATGAGAACTGATTCAAGAAAGTATAAAATAATCCTAAAAAAACCCCTTTTTTTGAAACATCACATAGCACTTGATTAGTTTCATGCCTGCACCTATCTTCATGTAACTGTCAAAGGGAAAGAGTAACAGCCTGACACTCTGAATCATGGCAGCAGAAGGCTTGTGCTGCATCAGTCCACACTGTATGTCGTCTGTAAGCAAACCGAGTGTTTGTTTCATGTCTTATATTGATGTTAGTCAAGTAGAATGGATATACTGTAGAAACATCCAAAACCTCTGATTCTGCATGGATACACATTGTTTTTATATAAACATTAATATACTCACTTGAAATCACAGAAATTAAATTAAGATTAGAGTTCTACTATTGGTGGAATTTGCATAACTTTGGTGGTACTCAATAGCTGTTTAATAATAAGAGATATGAAAGAAGGGCTTTAATTTATATGTAGTGCATGTTACATTTATTTGCAATAATTATATTGAATATTACTCTTAATACAGGAATCTGTATTAACCAAGATATTTTTAAAGTGAAAAAGCTATACATTGTATCCAACTCACATATTATCACTATAATTCTAACTAATTCCTTTCCTTCCCTGAAAGATTTTGATATCTTCATCTGACAAAAAAAAATAATCTTTGCTTATGTATGTGTCTGCCTGTTCAGGTTCTCATAGTGTGTTCTGATATCATTAAAAATTATTTTTATTTACTTTTACAAAAGATAATCCTACAAAATCTTCACACTTCTATTTGTAATATTCTGCTCTGGAAAAAGTAATTTTAAAATTACAGAAAATTTGTTTCAAGTAATACAGGAGTTATTTTATCTTAAAAAAAGAGAGAGAGAAAAAAAAGAATGTTGATCCTGTAGTCATTGTCTAGAGCCACACACAGTTACTTTTAAAACCAGAGAAAATCTCCACATGCCTTCATGGGGTGAATGAAAAGGAAGTTGAGATCACAATCTTGTGGAAATAGTGCAGATGCAGACTGGACAGCTAGGTCTGATTTTAGAGAAATAAAAGAGGAAATTATAAGGTAATATGAAAACCAAGAAGAATATTTTGAATTCTGTCTGCAGATGGATGAGAAGGCAATTAAATTAGTTCTGTTGAACATGTGCCAAAATATGAGAATTAGTAGTAGCACTCACCAATTCTGAGAGAGACTGAATATGCAAACACATAGCACCACCACTGCCACTGAGAGCACCCTCTCTGGAAGCCACCTACTCTCAAGTAAACTTTAGTTTTCCATCAGTCTTTATTGTTCAGCACAATTACTTTGCCAGGGCACCTGAACTGCAAGTTCTTTTTTATACTAAGTAAAAAGGTCCAATTTTTCTACCTTTTTATATTTGAATAGTCATCTTATTGAGAGAATTAGGTTTATGCTGCAGTATACTCTCATGGAATATTAAGTAGATTCCATTCAATGCCTACTTCAAAGTTACTTCTTTTTGAAAATATTACCATGGCATATGTTAAGTAAATTACATAAATTTCAATCAATGATGGAAGAAGTAATATTTGATAAAAATAGCTCTAAGTTTTTACTGAAATCCCTATTGGAGAAAAAAAAGTGTGGTGATATATTATCAATGTAATTAATAGTCTTTTTATAAGTCTAGGGGGAATATATATCAAAAGTAGGTTAGCTGTTCCTGGGTTGGTAAGCAGGATCATTGTTGTTTCTTCTTTCCATGCCTGTAGGGCAGAACTCATTCATAAGTCAGACTGGAAAATTTAATGATGTACAATCTGATATTAATTGTGCATATACTTATGGGTCACAGTAAAGAGTTTGTCAGAGGTGGCAGTGTGCCGCAGGTGTTTAATGTCACATGATTCATAGTAATGACTTGAAGCTCCAAGTATCTGCAACTAAAAATAATTCTGCTCTGTGCAAGTGCCCTCCAGAGCAGAGTGGCTATCTGTCAGCACAAGATAGTGGGTAGCAATTGACTGTAGTTAGCACCATCTATGAGCCATTTCTCAAGGATAAAAAAGTGATAATGGCCAACTTCATCATTAGAAACCGTGTTCTTTACACTGGGTTAATTTTTAATATATTTCCTTACTAGCAATATAAAAACCTAGCAACTATCTTTATCATAAAATTGCAAAAGGCCCAGTAGGCCAGACTTTAAAGAGAGCAGCAATTTTTTTAAGCTTCTTTGGTTGTATTTTCAAAGGCAGAAGCACCTTTTTCCCCCCCGTTTATTCCCTTAATTGAAACGGGAAGCTTTTCCTTGGTCTTCAGCGCACATAATGCCCAAAGAAAGTGATGGGATGAGGGACACTGGAGATTTTACCTAGTTGACAGTTCTAAGCACATGTGAAAACCCAGTCCTTTGAGATTGCATAGTTGACCTCATGACAACTGTCTTGCTTGTGAAACTTCTAGTGCAACTTCTTGCTTCCAGTCCTGCTTAGAATTGAGAAAAGCTGTAACACAAGGCTGAAAAAAATGGTAGAAAGAGGTTAAATGTCTACTAATTTGAAAAATACTGATGCTTTATTACTTTATTTTTTTGATAGGAACCATAGAAAACATATTCTTATTTCACATAAGCTAGCTTGCTCAGCCCAGCCCAGGACACCTAATAATTTACTGTATATATTCTAAGATCCCATTTTCCAATTTATCATTTTACATTTAAAAGAGACTTCTGAGCATACAATAAATTTGACATCGTAACTTTGTGTTCAGAAACAACACAACTAAGTTTAAAGACATGTCAAATGACAGAGTAATTTTCAGTGTGAGAGTTTCTAAAGCACAGTAACGGTTAACCATATTTCAGCAATGTGTCTATCTGAGGCAGACAAGGACCCCTTGGTGTTCATACCACATAAAGAGGTTACCTTCCAGCACCTACCTCTGTCCTGCCAACACTGGCAAATGGAAACACAGTAGAACTGCTGTGTCTTTCACTATCAGATTTAGTGTCTGCAAAAGTACACCAAACCCAGAAGACCTTATAGCAAGGCTGCATATCCTATTTGTGGTGAGGCTGCATGTCAGTGTTCCTGAAGCACATGAGGTACCTGCTCCAGATGTGCACCATGTCCATTCACTTGAGGTTATTAGAAACCCCTTTGCCTCATTTCCAATGGAAACCTACACATCTGGACATCTAGAAATCTGGAAGGTATCTACACAAAGATAAATGCATAAAGCTGATATTCTACTACAACAGGGAAGGAATTCAGGGCTAGATTCAGAAACTCAAATTTTGGTGTCAGAAGTTGAATCTCACTGCAGGGGTCTCAGTCACAAGATTTGCATATGTAAGCTCCAGTCAATGGGAAAGGAAAGAAGTGCCTCCAAAAGGTGATTTGGAAGTCTCACTTAAATACTCTGAATTGTTCTGTTTGGAATCTTGAGCAATGTTTATGCAGTTACTATAGTAAGAATAAAGAGAAAGATTATTGACAACAGGAAGCTGCCTTTCTCCAACTGAGAAGGAAAAATATAGGTTGAACATTGTTCCACAAAGCTCTCTCAAGCAGAGCAGACAGCAGGTTCATGTTTTCCTTTTAAATATGAAAGCGTGAATTCATGCTACTCCTTGTACTGTGTATGCAATTTAGAAAAGTTTCCTCTTTCAGCTACCTCAGTAGTTAATTAGAAGTGATAAACCACTCCAGAGCTTTTAGGTGGGCTAAATTATTCCGTGGAGGGGTGACTGGCTATAGAGGAAAGCCTTGGTAATTAAGATTCTGAATTAGACTCTTCAGTTAAGAAGATTGCATGCAAGCTAAGGAGATAGAAAAAAAAAAGTATAAAACATTACACCTAAGAGAAGGTATTAATACTGTATATGAAAAAATACACATCAATTGGAAATTTCTTCACCCTGATGGAAAAGTTTTTTCCTAATATAAGCATAATGCGTATATTTCAGGGATCTCTCAGACTGCCAAAAATTCTGAAATTATATCTGTATGTGTACCCAATTTTTCATCTGATTTGTAAAATACTTGTTACTGGTTATTCTACGCATTCTTTCCTACTACTGTGAGTTGGGTCACACAGACCATGAAATCAGTCTTAAAAGGGTTATGGTCTGAGAAAGAGTGGAAAGGTAAATAAGTACTGCTTGGTCTTTGCTAGTGAAGTTGATGACATGAAACATGTTACTAACAGATTTTGACAAATTTTATATAGGTAAATATATATATACATTTAAGAAAGGGTCTTTTTTTGATGTGAAACGGAATGTGACCTTTAATAAAAAAGAGGGGAGGTAGGAGAAATGATTAATGGCCTTAATGAATATGTAGAACAGGAGACCTGGAAATGTTACAAGTTAAATCATTTTTCTGCCTGTAAATGCAAATAGTTCCTCATACAGTTGGTTATGCAACACTGATGAAGGAATATTTGCAAATATTTTCACAAACCCCATCCAAAAGCCACAAAATGCCAACACATACTGTCGATCAGTAAACAGATTAGAAGACACAGAGGGCAGTGTGCAATTACAAGCCAAGAAAAGAGCAAGAAGGCAGCTGAACTCTCTTAGCTGCTCTTAGGATAGACAGGAGACAGAACAGAGCCAAGGAACTGAAGAAAAATGATAGACTAATGTATTCGAGATCTGTGGATAAAAATCTTGACAAAGCCTGCTTTCACAGCTTCTACGTGCTAAAATATGCCCCAGCCACAGGACTGTTAGTCTGTTGCTGTTGGATAACTTGCTCCTTATAAAATCTTGGAAATTGTGTGAAGGTGTGTTGTGGTTTAAGCCCAGATGGCAACTGAGCCCCACACAGCACTCACTCACTCCCCCGTCCAGTGCGATGGGGGAGAGAACCAGAGGACTAAAAGTGAGAAAAATCAAGGGTTGAGATAAAGACAGTTTAATAAGTAAAGCAAAAGCCACGCACACAAGCAAAACAGAACAAGGTATTCATTCACTCCTTCCCATGGGCAGGCAGGTGTTCAGCCATCCCCAGGAAAGCAGGGCTCCATCATGCCATCATTCCAAAAGTCCCCAACTTCCTCCTTCTCGCAGCCCTATATGCTGAGCATGATGCTAGATGGTGTGGGATATCCCTTTGGTCAGTTGGGGTCAGCTGTGCCAGCTGTGTCCCCTCCCAGCTTCTTGTGCACCCCCAGCCTGCTCGCTGGTGGGGTGGGGTGACAGGCAGAAAAGGCCTTGAGTTTGTGGAAGTACTGCTCAACAATAACAAAACCATCTTAATCATGCCTGCATTATCGACATTGTTTCCAGCACAAATCCAAAATATATCCCCATGCCAGCTACTATAAAGAAAGTTAACTCTATCCCAGCCAAAACCAGTACAAGGTGAAAGCCTTCTTTGTTCAAAGAAACACTTTAAATAGTTTTCGATAAGAACAATCTAGTGAAGTAAAGTAATATATTTTTCCTGGATCTACTTTTGTTCTAACACTCTTTGTAATGTTTATAGACATGTTTTGCAGATGTGCTAGTAATCTAATATCAGAACAGAAGCAAAAAGATGTATAGACCAGCTGTACCATAGAAATGTATATAAAGGATGACGGGCTGTATTAGTATCTAGAGAAGTGTATGACAATTTCAGAAATATTCAGAAGAAAGGGGGCAGAAAATAGCTTTTTAAGTTACATTGTAGTTTCTGTGACATTGTCATAGTTGTCTGCAGGCACAAAATACTGAAGAGATTGTAAGATAATTTTGTAGATTGTCTTTAAGGGTGCATACATTTGAATAACTTAATTTGGGAGATACCACGTATACATTTTTCTTCACTAGAATTGAGCTATATAATCCATTACTATACCGATTCTTTTAATAATGAATTTACTTTGCTTGTATAATTCTAGCTACAAGTGTAGTTTGGTGCACCTGCATTTAATAGTTGGGTGAGAAGCAGATCATTCAGGAAGATCATTCATAGTGCCGAAGTGTTGTGTTTAAGCTGCCCATGATTGTTCTCAGAAGTCTTGCAGGCAGTTATTCTTTGGAACAGGAGGCTCTACAGTCACCTAGTCTGTCATTTACAAAGATTTGGAAGGAAGTATGCAAGCCTGTTCTGGGTGCAGCAAAATCAGCTGGCAAGGAAATATTATGTGGGAGCAGATGTCTACTGGTAGGAAAAGTAAAGACAGAAAACAGAAGGCACATTAATCTGGACTTCTAACAGATGCTTGTGACAGATCCATTCATGGCTTTGATCTTGTTTGGTAGTTCCTTACCCAGCTCATCTTCTTGAGTGGTCAGACTAGTACTATTTCATCCTTGTACATTTGCTGAAAACGATCAGGTTAGCCTGGCTAATAATCCTCATACAAATTGAAGAGAAAACTTGTTCAAATAATTTCTTATTTCTTAAAATTTACATTACCTTTCCCTTATGTTGGTATTTTCCACAAGACAAAAGCTAAGTGATGTGAATCCTTCACTGGATCAAGCTGTGCCTTCATATAAGAAGGGCGAACAAATATTCACAGGCAATTTATGGTGTTATGAAACTCCTTTCTCTTCTGAACATCAAAATGAGAGAGCTGTATGAACAATAATCACCTCAAACTTGATATTATTACTAGATAATAGTTTTGGCTTCAAAGTTGCTGGTCATAACTTTGGGTGTCAATCTTCAAACCCCACATTTCTAGAGATACGTGAAAGTTTCTTCATGAAATAGCAAGCACATGGACAGAACAGTTTACTCTTTTCATGTCCTGATAAGGAAGCTACATTGCTGTGATCACAGAATCAGAGAATGGTTTGGGTTGGAAAGAACCTTTAGATGTCATCTAGGCCAACCCCCCTGAAAAGAACGGGAACAACTTCAACTAGATCACATTGCTCTGAGCCCCATCCAGCCTGACCTTGAATGTCTCTAGGGATGGAGCAACCTGTTCCAGGGTCTCACCATCCTCATTTCTTCCTTATATCTAGCCTAAATCTACCCTCTTTTAGTTTAAAACCATTACCCCTTGTCCTGTCACAACAGGCCCTTGCTAAAAAGGTTGCTTCCATACTTTCTATAGTCCCCCTTTAAATACTGAAAGGCTGCCTTCTCTTCTCCAGGCTGAACAACAACAACTCTCTAGCCTGTCCTCATAGGAGAAGTGCTCCAGCCCTCTGACCATCTTTGTGATCTCCTCTGGACCCACTCCAACAGTTCCATGTACTTCTTGGGCTGAGGGCTCCAGAGCTGGACACAAGACTCCAGGTGGGGTCTCACCAGAGCGGAGTAGAGGGGCAGAATCACCTTCCTCGACCTGCTGACCACGCTGCTTTTGATGCAGCCCAGGATATGGTTGGCCTTCTGGGCTGCAAAAGCACATTGCTGGTTTATGTCAAATTTTTCATCCACGAGTACCCCCAAGTCCTTCTCTGCAAAGCTCTCAACCCCTTCATCCCCCAGCCTGTATTGATTTTAGGGGTTACCCCAACCCAGGTGTATGACTTGGCCTTGTTGAATCTCATGAGTTTAACATGTGCCTGCTTCTCAAACTTGTTCACGTCCCTCTGAATGGCATCTCCTTCTGGTCTGTCAATTGCACCACTCAGCTTGGTGTCATCTGCAAACTGGAGGAGGGCACACTGGATCCCACTATGTCATTGATGAAGATATTAAACAGCATTGGCTTTTGGAACCGTTTCACCACATAATCGTTTTGCAGAAGTAGTAGATGGTTAAAAGATTATATTTGTAGTACCTACCTACACTCCATTAATTATTGTATTACATGTTCTGTACTTACCCTGCAGAGAGACCACTTAAGTTTGCACTTCATAATGACTATGTGGAGGAGTTACAGAAATCACGGTTACATGACATAAGAACTAAATGAGGAATAACATTTTCTATTCATATTTCTCCTTACATAAACACACAGTAAAGTTTCAAATGTAACTCATGGACAGCACTCTAAAGGGAAACACTGATTTCTATAGCTGAAGGATGTTACAATAAGGAAAAAAAGGGGTTTGTTACATACTATCTGTATTATGGTTTACGGTAACAGTTTACTAATTGTTGCACAAAATCTTGGAAATGTCAGTTTAGTAAAAATGTTTTGCAGGCTGTGGATAATGCTGAAAAAAATAAATCTGAGAGCTTAAAAAACTTTCCATTATAATTCTTTAAAATAATTTTCTAATTTGTTAGTAGAACTGGAAGAGATTTCAGTGAATGTAAGATATTTAGTTTATAGAATCAAATCATACTGTTTTAAAAATTCTCTACCCATTACAGTCATTGTAACTCACTATAAGCATCCAGAGGTTTGGCTACAATTCATATGCAAAGTCTTCAAGAAGAAAATGAGTATACAGTGATCCTCTATTGTGATGACAAGTAGAAATACTATTCTTCTCACTAAAGTGAGCTTATACATGCTTTTACAGTTTGTGAAGGATTTATTATGCATGGCTGGACTTACATGGATAAAGTGGGAATCAGTTTGAATTTTAGCTGATACATGAACTGGATCATCTGCTTTTCTTTCTTACATGAACTCAGATAAGATTTTTACTCTGTGCATTAATGTGTTACATACTCTGTTAATGGTCTATATTTATTGTGGAATCTATGCTTTTGTGCTTGTTACCATTGCGTGTTTTAAATGGCTACGCAGCAGATTCACCAGCTGAGATCTGATGTTTCAAATTTGCTGACACTGTGGTCTAAAAAATATTGGATAAGCGTGTAGTAGGGCACTAATAGGAAGTCTTAGAATATATAACTCTTTCCTCTCTGGATCTGCATATCAGTATATGTCCTGGGGCACAAGTAACATGAAATCCCTTGATTGCTGGCAGATTTCCCACATGTTCTATGTTGTGCCAAACAGATGGAGAGCAAACTTACTGTACTTCCTTCCTGAAAGAGGCAGAAAGGAAGGGCCTAATAATGATCATATAAATAAATGGCATTTCTGTTTGAAACATTTTCTAGAGAGCACTATAGGCAAGCAAAAAGCTGGTATAACTGACTGCAGTCTGCAATTTAAAGAAATTAATACATCACAAAGTAGACCTGTCTTTCCTTCTAAAACTGAATAAAGAGGTCACTGATTTAATTTTCTCTAATGAAGTCTGTGGCAAGTATTTCTGACAGAGAGCTAGCAATATCATCAAACCCAAATATTAATATTTAAGAGATTAGCCTAAATCACAATCTTTTTTTCTTTTCTTAAAGTAGGGATCTGTTTCTTGTACATTGCTTTTAAGCAATTGGGAGAAAAATAGTCTCTGAAGCAATAGGATCCACTACCATTTATGCTCCTTTTTAGCAGGTTATCTTTAAGGCAGGCATTTCACCATTCAGTGCATCAGGCATTTACTCCACTTGCTTTTTCTCAGCAGCTTACTGAGTTCTCGTTTCCTTCACCATTGCTAGATACCCTTTCCCAGCTTCATTTGAACCAGTGTAAATGTGGGGGGCTTCTGCTGTAACATGATGAGTGAATCCAACCTTTTTTTCCCATCCAGGTACCCTTTTAAACTGAATCACTACAGTTACCTGCTACTGATTCACTGTAGACTATGTTGTCACAAACTGTAAGACTCAGCTAGTGGGTCAGAGACTGCAGCCAGTTATTCTTAGAGCTGATCATCGAGTAATAATTGACTAGAATGTTCCATAAGCAATTAAAAATTTCTATGTCATAATGTACTTCCTTAGAACGTCTGCTTAATCCAGAGATCCCTCCTGTGCTTTGCAATCTCCTATTGAGAATATGCAACTCCTTTTAGAATCATGAACCATGTAGGAAAGTGCTCATTTCAGGACTAAACTCATGGATGAATGGCTTAATGAGTAGGGCTAAGTGTCTCAACCAAATAGTGCTGAGCATCTCAAAGCCTTTTGTCAATTGGGACCTCATTATCTTTTCTAAATCTGCAAGACCTGTTTCAAAGTTCTGATTTATTTGTTATTTTTATTCCTGATTGAACATACCCTTTACCTATATTCACCTTTTCATATGTGTGTGTGTGTTCGTACTGACTTTGAGCACTCCATATTTGGGACACGTTCTGTTAGATTAAAGGGCACTGGAAATTGTCATAAAAGGGTACACAATATATAAATATACAATATATAAAATATACAATATATAAAAGGGATACAAATATCATACATCTGCATACATATACATAAACTTATCTGCTATGTATCCCATGACTGGGAGGCATAGAGCTTCATGATGATTTCCATAATAAACAAAACTAAATGGATACTTTCTGAGACAGCTTTCAGCATAAAATCTATTTGCTGAGCCCAAAATGTTTTATTTTTATTTCTACATTTTATTACAATATTTACTTTTATGGATTTTATAATAATCCTCTGAAGCCTTTCTTGGTTACATTTTTGCCTAGTTACCCAAGATCCAGAGACTCACCACTTTTTTAGGCTTGGCCAGTGTTTGGTTACCACAAGTCCCTGATTTGTGCAACCCAAAAACTTTAGGCCTGTGACTCTAGGGCAGACCACCTAGCAAGATAATTTTGGATAAATATGCCAGATGAACAGCTTATAAAGTGCCAGAAGCAAATATGTCTAATACAGCCAGGAATATGTTATGGAGATGGGAACTTGAAGTGCCTGACAGACTTAAGCTTGGCTCCAAGTTCTGTCACAGGGAGCTTGGTCTCAAGAGTTTTCTCTAATTTTTAGTACATTATGGAAGGTGTTTTTTATGCTCTTCATATGGGTATATATATACACAACATCAAGGAAACTGGCCATGAATTTTATGGAAAATGCATCAGTCAAATAATGCTAGTGCTCCAGTCAATTAATATTAGATTTGCGCACAACCATGTGGGTATGATTATGACAAGTAGTCACTGAAAAGGTAGAAGAAAAGTACCAAGAACTTTGTTTTGACTTACAAGGTCTGTATATAATGCAATTCTTGCAGTGAAGAAGAAGAATGCCTTCACCAAATTGAGCAAGATAAGAGGATGGACAGCTCTTTGTAAAAAGACATTAACAGGGCAGTAGCAAACATCTTCACAGTATCAGGATTGTCTTGACAATGGAAAAGAACAAATAGCACTCTGTGATTTTGAAATTACTTTCCTAATGTTACTTTCCAAACATACCTGTCTATCTCTTGACTGTGGGAATTAACACCACACTACTTAACAGCAAAGGCTGACCTGTTTATTTATTTGGGGGATTAAGGCCAGCATTACCATGTCTGTTGCCATAAAAGGAGGAGTTGGGGGAGTAGAGGAAAGACTTGCCATCCTCAAAGTCATAACAAAGTAATCTTAAAGGTCATTGCCATAATAGTTGTTATGGTCCAAGTTTAAAGGAAAAAATTACCTTTCCAGGATTGGCAGCCCATTAAGAATTCAGGACTTGTTCCCCTTTCTAATTTTGATTACCAGGCTATCAAGTTCGTTTGCTCTAGGGTGGTTTATTTAGAAGAATTTTCAATGTATGAAGAAGTGAAAACTTGGTCTTATATATGTGGCCTCAGCAAAAATCTCTAATTCCCAGTATGATCAGGGAAAATACAATTTTTTAAGTCATAAGAAAATGAGGGTCTGAGGGTTTATGTATAGAAAAATAGTGTACCCACATGTAGTATTTAAGATCCTGGAATGGAATCCATTAAACCAGGTAAGTTTCCCAAAATCCTTGCCCAGGAAGACTCATAGTAAGTAGTTAACTCTAGCACCTAATGCACCTAATGACTTGCTAGTACTGAGGGGCATAGGCATGACAAATGGTCTCCACCTTCACTTTGAGGAGTCAGGATTTTAGACAGATCCAGTCCAAAATTAGGTATATACATTACTCCAAGTCTGTGTCTGTACATAGATCAATCAGGCTGACCTTAATAGGTCACTATTGTGGCTATCACCTGCAAGAGTGCAGACTATAAAGTTTTCAGACTGAAGCTAGCTTGTCTTCTACCAGTTTGGGCAGCTGTCATCTTAACTCAGTTTGACCCGTACTGATGTATTTCAGATCATCCCTTCAGATATTGATATCTGGTTCTCTACATTCACTGTACAGCCACAGAGGAGGAGGACCCTGTGCATAAGGCAAACTGCCTCCACTTCTCACCTCCTATATTACTACTCTTTCTGAGGGATCAAAAGGTCTGGGTCCAATGCCGCCTTCTGCCCAAACACATACAATTCCTACCTCTCTGGCTGGAATACAGGCTGGGAGAGATGCACAGCTCGGGTTGAAGCTGGGCCTTATTGCACAGCCAAGAATGACAGGAAGGTCTGGGTCAGGGAGAAAAGTAGGAAAGCATACATGTAACATAGTAAAAAGATCTTGTGGGCATACCAGGAGCAGGAAAAGGTACTGTGTTGTGACTGGTTCTTTTAATCCATTTATTATTTTTATCTGGTTGCTTTTTTGTGCAAACTATGAAAGTAATTTGACACAGTAGGAATTGAAGCACCTGCAAAAACTCAAACAAAATGTAAGATGAGGGAGTCTGGATCACATATTTAAGTGTTATATTTCGCCTAAGTTGCAATTCATGATTGTAACAGGTTTTTGAATCTAGCCTAAAATTCTTCGGAAGAAAATTGTGCTCACAAAATATTTTTAAGTTATTTATGACTTTCTGAGTCTGCCACATACGCTTCTTAATTAGGGCTCTTCCTTCTAGAAATTACAAGCTCCATTTGGTTTGGCCTAGGGTTTGGACTTTTAAGGCAAAAGTAAATATCCAAACTTATTATTTAGTAATGAATACAGAAGTGCTTTGCAGTTTGGTCTTGCCCTGTCTTTGTCAATAAAAATTCTTGTAATTCCTTGAAAGTTACTATAATACTTTTGGTACGTATAATTTAACGATCTCAAGTCTCCGAAGATTTATTGACAGGATTAGTTTTAAACACCTGCTTAGCTCATTGATTTTTATGAGGTTACTTGTGCTCAAAGTTAAGCATGTAAAGACTTTATGTAAGAACATACTCACTCACTCCCCCTCAGTAGGATGGGGGAGAGAATCAGAAGAGTAAAAGGCAGAAAACTCGTGGGTTGAGATAAAGACAGTTTAATAGATAAAGCAAAAGCCACACACACAAGCAAAACAAAACAAGGTATTCATTCACTCCTTCCCATTGGCAGGCAGGTGTTCAGCCATCCCCAGGAAAGCAGGGATCCATCATGCCATCACTCCAAAAGTCCCCAACTTCCTCCTTCTCGCAGCTCTATATGCTGAGCATGATGCTGGATGGTGTGTGATATCCCTTTGGTCAGTTGGGGTCAGCTGTGCCAGCTGTGTCCCCTCCCAGCTTCTTGTGCACCCCCAGCCTGCTCGCTGGTGGGGTGGGGTGAGAGGCAGAAAAGGCCCTGGCTCTGTGTAAGCACTGCTCAGCAGTAACTAAAACATGGGTGTGTTATCAACACTGTTTTCAGCACAAATGGAAAACACAGCACCATACAAGCTATATGAAGAAAGTTAACTTTATCCCAGCCAAAACCAGTACAAAACTAAATCTAGCAGTCTGTCAGTTCATGCCACTTTAAGGAAGCAAACACACTTACACTAAAAGTATGCCATAAAATATAAAGCCTCAACAGGACAATGATGCACAAAGAGGGGTGATCTTGTTCTTTTCTTCCATAGCATTTTGATTTGAAGCTCATTTGTTCTTTCTGCAGCTTTGAATGGGGGGTGTCCAAACAGCCATCAGAGGGGGTCACTGTCCCCAGTGGCACAGCCCTGCCTGGGGCTGGACTGGGCTTTCCATAACACATGGATAGGCAAACACTTTGTCCCTAAGTGCCATGAGCCCTCAGCACAAGGACTTGGAGCTGTTGGAGCGGGTCCAGAGGAGGGCCACAAAAATGCTCACTACAAGGGTGTTGGACTAGATGACCTCTAAAGGTGCCTTCCAACCCAAACCATTCTCTGATTCTATGGTATATCTCCCATAGACTGCCCTCAGCAGCCTGCAGCCTGCCTGTGCAGCAGCGGGTGCTGGAGACAGCATGGGGAGAGGGAGCCCTTCCCTTTCCAGGCACTCGTGGCATTTCTCTGTGAAGAGTGCACAAAGCCAGGATGACCTAGGAAATGGTCCCAACCTGAGCTTTGCAGCCAGAAGGACTGGCTTGTCCACAAGCAGCTTATGTCCTCAGCACTGTGGCGACCCCAGGGCTGGCCAGGCGTTCCACAGGACCTGAGCTCAGTGGGCAATGCTGGGGCCAATAACGGGGCCACCAACAACCCCTGACACTGGCCCACCATGGGGGAAGACAGTGCCAGAGATGAGGCTGGAGATGAGCTTGGTGCGAGCCCATGAGGGAGATGAGTTCCCCACAGCAGCGGGCCTAGGCCTGGCTGGAGGCAGCACAGAGGGCAGGCTGGGCACAGACAGCCCCGTGGGCCGGGATGGGGCCTAGGAGAACCAAAATGGGGTCTATGGACCCTAGTCAAGGGGTCCCAGGTGAGGCCTGTCAGGGATGGTGAGTCTGGGTGGTGCTTTTGGGGCCCTGAGACTACATTTGTCCTCGGAATGTCTCCATGGAGCTCCCCAAGCTCCAGAACCAGAGAGGAGGAAAGGAGGGAGATGCCTACTGCTGGAGGGAGCACTTGTGTCCTCCTGCCAGCCATCACACAGCTCAGCTGCATGCTGAAATGTAATGCAAACACGTAATAAAGGTGTGACACTGCCAAGGGCTTGTGTTCATGAAAACGACACAGCCAGAGAGCAAGAGAAAGGAATGGTAGTGTATGGCTAGTGGCAGGTAACTAATGGCGTGTTCCTTCCACACCTCATTTGCATTATTTCTTCATTTGTTGCTTGGATGAGTGTATCTAAGAGTGGGTTTTCATTTCCATAGGTAGTTTGTTGAATTTTTAGGGGGATGAAATAGTCTAATATATTGCCGGGGATTATTAAAGGGTGTTTTCATAGATGCTGTCTGTTGAATTTACATTCATTGCTGTATTATTTGGTATACATAGATTTATCTGATCCTAGAAGTACGAGGTCAGCAGAGCCAATTATTTTGTACTGTATCAGATTTGTTTCAAGGTTTGCTTTGCAGACTAAACAAATTTACTTTCTTCTTTTGGTAGCAAAACTATGACCTTCCAGGCTTTTTGTCAAACTGATAATTTCTTTTATCGTGGTTGTGTGACAGCATTTGATGTCAGCCAAGTACTGCCCTGCTCCCTATTGTAACTGAAGTACCAAAAGGTGTTGCTGCCAAATTACACTTGCCTTTACTTGAGTGGGGGAAGACTTTCAAGAATGAATCATTTAAAGCACAAAAAAATAAATAAATTAGACAACAAGCTGAAGCTATAAGATGAAAGCTTTTCTTTTCAAAAAAAAAAAAAAAAAGGTTATATTGTCGAAAAGTGACAGTGCTCTGTATTTCTTTTTTTTTTTTTTTTGTGGATGGCATATTTAAAGACAACTTAAAATGTCTTCTAGAGCATTGCTAAAAGATTTATTCTTGTTTTTAGAAATAGCTTGCATGTGAAAGTTTGTTGGAGAAGGAACTTTGTCTCCTTCATTGCCCATTATATCACAATATTGGCAGAAGGGTTTAACTAAACTGTAATAAAACCTGCAATTTTTTCTGCAAATTTTAGATTAACAGGTCATTCACCTTGACAGTCATTGACAGAATGTTTGCTGAAAGAAATTTAATTTATTGGGATCTTTTACAGGAGGCAATGCTCATATGGGGGATCTGATCTCCTGAATAGGACATTCAGCTGCCCTTAGCACAGTCCATTTCAAGGGTCCCTGTAACCAGAATTTTAGTTTGACCAAATGAGATTCCCCGAACCTGAGTTTTTCTGAATCTTAGAATCCAGCTGGTCAGAGGTCCTACATGATCGTTCCAGGTTATACATGATCCATTTCTATTTAATTTCTTAAACTATATAAAAAACATGTCAATTAGCTACATACAAAAGACTGTCCTAAATGAACATTTCTGTATCTGCAGGAAAAATTTCTACTGACTTTAGAAATATCTTAGCATTGTGGATGTGGACCTGTCTGTGAGAGTCCCTGTGGCTGCCTGACACTGTACTCGGGGTGTATATCAGTACCTCTATCCATACAAATCGTCCCTATCAGTTGGTCCAGGTCCAGCAGGAGCTTCTTGGAGGAAGGATATAATGCCAGGACTGTCTGAAATTCCCACCTGAAGAGGTCCTGTGACAATGTGCCAAATGCATTGTTTTGAAACCAGATAGCAGCTCAGTCAACCACCTTGTCTCACATCAGTCCCTTGCCTCATCATTGCTGATGACTGTTGTGAAGTTCCTGAAGCACTCAGGGAACCGATGACTGAGTGTGCTGGGTGTGTACACAGGCACAGCCCTGACACCCCACTATTCCACAAGTGTAACTTGATTTCTTTCTTTGTGCAACAGTTATAACTTCCATTCCGTAAATTTTGCTAGCAGGTCAGTCTGTTTATAAATAGCAATTCCTTTTCAAAGAGACTGATTTTTTAATGTAAATGAGATAAAAAGGTTACCCCCGTGTAAATAGATTCATTCTCTTTTGTTAAAGGTGAATGTCTGGCAGCATTTAAGCACTAATGTCTTTCAAGCTATGCTTAACACCATTTTTTCCTGTTGCTTAATAGGCATGTGCAATCTACTCCCAGATGAAATAATGAGCTACAGTCAGAGTTACAGCAGTTGGAGGGGTATCCTTCCACTTCATTGAGTTAATCTTTATCAACCCTAAGAAGGTCATTCCTGACAGATTTTGTGAAATTTGTTCCTAAAGGCTGCCAGTCTTTTGTTTCTAGTTTAGCTCAGTAACCTATTAAGTTCTTAGAAGCCCTTCTGATAGAAAATTTTTCTTAAAGTCTAACCTATTTTTTTCTTGCTTGAAGTCTGATACTTTTTGTCTTCTCCACTATGCATAATGAGAACAGAAGATTTTCACATGCATTAAGACTGCTATCATGTCTTCAGTTTTCAGGCTGTAACAGATCTGCTTACTAAAACTGTCTTACTAAGCCATAGGAACTGGTATTCTGCCACCCTTATGGCTTTTTTGTTCTGGATTTTCCCAAATTGTACCACATCTTGGATCTGCAAACATCATGAGCACATTAACTTTACAATAAAAGATATGTATTTTGAGAATAGAAAGCAGATTTCTACAAGGTTAAATTGCTAATATGAAATTCAAGTGAAAAATTTACAGAGTTTCACGTGCAGAATTATCATAAAACATATGGATAGAAATAGTGTTAATTGTGTGGGTTCTGCCAAATCCAGATTTGAGTTTGAGTGTCATTCAGTATGACAGAAATTCAGGAAGCATCTTCCTGTAGTTATGGATTCAGCAAAGTTATGTAAACATGTACATCAAAAGTACTCTGAGAAAGAAGCTTATTTTTCATTAAGCAATTGGACTGATGAACTGGTTCGGAAAAAAACAGGTCAATGGCTCCTGGGTTCCATAAAATCATGGACACCAAGGTAATTCGTTTCTTCTCATATCTTCACCATCCTTGCTTAAACAAAGCTTGCACATCACCTTGGTTCCTTCTCCAACAGCCGGTTGCTGGCTGCACTTTCTGATTTAGAATTGAGTTCTTAAATAGCAGGTATAGAAGGAATGAAAGTTAGAGGAAAAGATTTGCATTGTCCCTTTTTCCTGCTCACTTTCACTCCATTGTTTGAGATCACAAAACCAGCAGCATCTTGCACAGGAATGATGTCAGGTATATAGTTTACTGCATGAAAGTCTTAAACATACTTATTCTTCTCCCTAGCAAGTACTTAAACTACCATTTTTTAGATTTTAAGAGGCAGTCTAGGGAAGAATCAATTTAAACTTGCCCAGTGTCTTATATTATTTACCTACATATCTGCAACTGACCAAAGAAAGATTTATGTTCTGATCCAGTATCATGGTTCTAGTATTGTTATGTTATACATTTCTTTAAATAATCATTTTGTCTCATGAATTTCTCCATGGCAAAAAACTCAACATTTATGAACAGCATTCCATAACAACTTGTTTTCATCTCTTCTATCACTGAATCCCCTTCCTCATTCTTTGCTATTTTTTTCTTTTCTCTATGAACTGATCATAGAATCATAGAATGGTTTGGGTTGGAAGGGTCCTTTAGGTGTCATCAAGGCCAACCCACCTGCAGTGAGCAGGGACATCTCCAACTAGATCACGTTGCTCAGAGCCCTGTCCAACCTCACCTTCAATGTTTCTAGGGATGGGGCCTCCACTACCTCTCTGGGCAACCTGTTCCCGTGTTTCACCATCCTCACTGTAAAAAACTTTTTCCTTATATCCAGTTGCAATCTACCCTTTTTTAGTTTAAAACCATTACACCTTGTCCAGTCAAAATAGGCCTTGCTAAAAAGATTGCCACCTTCCTTCCTATAGTCCCCCTTTAAATACTAAAAAGCTGCAATAAGGTCTCCCCACAGCCTTCTTTTCTCCAGGCTGAACAACCACAGCTCTCTCAGCCTGTCCTCATAGGAGAAATGTTCCAGCCCTCGGACCATGTCTGTGGCCCTCCTCTGGACCCGCTCCAACAGTTCAATGTCCTTCTTGTGATGAGGACTCCAGAGCTGGACACAGGACTCCAGGTGGGGTCTCATCAGAGCAGAGTAGAGACGCAGAATCACATCCCTCGATCTGCTGGCCACGCAGATCAAAAGAATTGATGCAGCCCAGGACACAGCTGGCCTTCTGGGCCCAAAGCGCACACGTTGGCTCATGTCCAGCTTTTCATCCACCAGTACCCCAAAGTCCTTCTCCACAGGGCTGCTCTCAATCCCTTCATATCCCAGCCTGTATTGATGACAAGAATAGCCCCGACCCAGGTGCAGGACTTTGCACTTGGCCTTGTTGAACCTCAAGAGTTTTTCACAGGCCACCTCTCCAGCTTGTCTAGGTCTCTCTGCATGACATCCCATCCTTTTGGCATGTCAACTGCATCGCTCAGCTTGGTGTCATCTGCAAAGTTGCTGAGGGTGCACTCGATCCCACAGTCTACGTCACTGATGAAGATATTGAACAGTGCTGGTCCCAGTACAGACTCTTGAGGGACACCACTCGTCACCAGTCTCCATCTGGACATTGAGCCATTGACCATTACCCTCTGGATGAGACCATCCAGCCAGTTCCTTATCCACTGAACAGTCCACCCATCAAATCTGTATCTCCTCACTTCAGAGACAAGGATGTTGTGGGGGACCATATCAAAGGCCTTACAGCAGTCGGGGTAGACGACACCCATAGCTCTTCCTTTGTCCACCGACGTAGTCACTCCACCATAGAAGGCCTCTAGGATGGTCAGTCAGGACTTGCCCTCGGTGGAGCCATGCTGGCTGCCTCGGATCACCTCCCTGTCCTCCATGTGCCTTAGCATAGCTTCTAGGAGGATCTGTTCCATCACCTTCCCAGGCACAGAGGTGAGGCTGACAGGACGGTAGTTCCCAGGTCCTCCTTTCTACCCTTTCTCAAGAGGGGCACAATGTTTCCACTCTTCCCGCCCCCAGGGCCTTCACCTGTCTGCCATGACTACTCAAATATCATAGAGAGTGGCTTAACGACTACCTCAGCCAATTCCCTCAGGGCTCTGGTCCCATAGACTTGTGTATATCCAGGTTCCACAGGGGGTCATGAACCTGATCTCTTTTACAATGGGAGGGGCTTATCCCTCCTCGTCTGCATCCTGCATTCCATTGGCTTGGAATGACTGAGGCAAAAAAGTTGTTGCGTACCTCAGCCTTCTCCTCGTGTGTTGATACTAGGCCACCATTGCTGTTCATCAGGGAGGGTACGCTTTCTTTGACTTTCCTTTTCTGGTTGACGTACCTGTAGGAGCCCTCTTGTTATTCTTTGCATCCCTTTGCCAAATCCAGCTCCAGTCGTGCCTTGGCCCTCCTGACCCCATCCCTACACAAACAGGCAGTGTCCCTATGCTCTTCCCAGGATACCCGTCCCTGCTTCCACTGCCTGTGCAGTTCACTCTTGCTCTTTAGTTTGATCAGCATGTCTCAACACAGCCATGCTGGTCTCTTCCATTCCCTGCCTGATTCCTTACACCTGGGTACTGAGAGCTCTTGCACCCTATGGAACATGTCCTTAAAATTCTGCCAGCTCTCTTCTGCTCCCTTGCCCCTGAGGGCCTTTTTCCCAGAGGGTCCTGCTGACTAACTCCTTAAAGAGCTGGAAGTCTGCCTTCCTAAAATAAATTTGGGTCCTGACTATACTCCTTGCTTTTCCCTTATCCCTCAGGAGTGTGAACTCCACCAATGCATGATTGCTGCAGCCCAGGCTGCCTCCAATCTTGACGACACTGATGAGCTCGCTTGCACTGGTGACCATCAGGTCTGGTATTACAATCCCTCGGGTAGGGATGCCCCAGCTCAAGAAGTTATCCTCAAGACATTCTAGGATTCTCCTGGTTTGCCTACAGCTCGCTGTGTTACTTTTCCAGCAGATGTCAGGGTAGTCGAAGTCCCCCAGTAGCAGAAGGGCCTGTGAGTGCGAAGCCTCCTGCAGCTGGAGGAAGACGGCTCCATCAGTAGGCTCCCCTTGACCCGGTGGCCTGTAGTAGAGACCAACCACAAGGTTCCCTTTGTTGCCTCTGTCTCTGGTTCTTACCCATAAGCTTTTGATCTGCTCATGGCTGTTCTTCAGGGACAGCTCTTCACACTCTTATCGATTTCTGGATGTAGAGAGCAGCGCCTCCGCCCCTCCTTCCTCGCCTGTCCTTTCTGAACAGCCTGTAGCTGTTCACACCGATAGCCACGTTCCAGTCATGGGATTCATCCCACCAAGTTTCAGTAATGGCAATCAGGTTGTTGCTTTCTAGCAGCAGGGTAGTTTCCAACTCCTCCTGTTTGTTTCCCATGCTGCGTGCATTAGTGTAGAGGCATTTCATGTAGGCTGTGGGCCGTGTCTCCTTCTTAGCAGAACACCCCTTAGTTCCATTGAGGTGTTTCATGGGAGTTTCCTTGTTGGCTCCTACTACCTCAGGAGCCCCCAGCTCATCTCCGCAAGACTTTGACTCTGCTGCAGTGTCCCCAGCACACCTCTGGGCAATAGGTTGAGAGCTCATACTAGCAGCCCGTCCCTCTAACCATTGTTTATCATCCCACAGCTTGTCTCAGGCAAGCCTGATATGTCCCCTGTCCCCCTTTGCCTCTAGTTTAAAGCCCTGTCAATGAGCCCTGCAAGCTCCTGAGCAAAGACCCTCTTTTCCCTTTGAGAAAGGGGGCTCCCATTTGATGCCAGCAATCCGGGTGCTGTGTAGGCCATCCCATTGTCAAAAACCCCAAAACTGTGTTGGTGACACCAGCCATGGAGCCATGTGTTAATAGATTGCGGCGCCTTTTCTTTCCAATGTCACTGCCTACAACCAGAAGGAGGGAGGAAAAGATAACCTGTGCTCCAGATTCCCTCTAAACATTCCAAGGCCCTGAAGTCTCTTTTAATCACCTTTGGGCTACATACTGCAACTTTGTCATGACCCACATGGAAGAGCAGGAACAGGTAGCAGTCTAAGGGCTTTACCATGCTAGGAAGTTTCCTACTGATATCTCTAACTGGGGCTCCTTGGTGGCAGCAGACTTCTCTATGAGGAGGGTCAGCCTGGCATATTGGATCCTCTGTTCCCCTCAGAAGGGTGTCTCCTACAACTATGACCATCTTTTTTGCTTGTGGAGTTGGTGGTAATATGGGGGGTAGGTTTTTCTGATCTTGGTGGCTCCTCTGGTGTTGAAAGATCACCATCCACATCGTCCCACTGACTGGTCCTCCAGATCTGGAGCATCATATCTATTGTGCAGAGGCACAAGGGGGGTGTGCTAAAATGATTTTGAGTAACTGAGAGAGTATTTTGTGAATGTATAAAATTAGATGGGAACTTGTGCTCTTTATGGCTTTTTATAATTAGCCACTGCCAGTATATTGTCCCTCATTTTACATAAAAGTTTGTCCCTTAACAAATTCCAGGCATTTTCTGTTCTCATTGTTCTTTGTGATGATCTTTGCCTTTTCATTGATTCAGCACTTACCTTTGAGCAAGCCCTAGTTTTCAAATATGTTGAATTTGCCTTTTATCAGCTTAAAAATGTGGATCTCATGCATATTTACATTGCAAGCTGTGACAGCTCTGGAAGAGGTCAGTTGTGTCAACTGCTCTATACATCCACAAGAAACTCTATTATCTGTTGAACAGACACAGCTTTACAATGTGTAAAACTAAGCATATTTTTCTAATAATATTACCTTCTTATTTTGAAATTACTATTGTGGGGGTTTAGTTATATAGTTAAAATAAGGTTGGTCTCAAATTAATACTGAAAAGAAATAAATATAAAGTTTGAATAACAAACATTTGTTTCATAGTAGTTTTGTGGCTGTCACCAATAAACTGTGTTAGTTTTAAAACTGTGACTTTCTTGTCATTGTAGTATCAGTTTTCCTGATCATGGGATGAGAAGGGCAAAGAATCTTGACAAAAAAAAATCAGGAATTACCAGTGTTGGTTGGTAACGTTGTTGAATCAGATATTTCATAGGCTAGAACCTCATTCAAAACTATTATTTGCAGTACAAGGAGGACATAAAATATTTGCTTGTCTTTACTTTGAATTTTATTTCTCCTTTTATGTATCTTTTATGTACCAACTAATTCTGTCATCTCATTTAAAAAATATGCATCTGTTGATGATAATCAACACTGGTGTCAATTTTTGGTAAGACTGGGTTTTGTCATGAACTGGATTTAAAGCTCATGGGGAGAAGAGTCAGGACAAAGGAAAACTTACACTAGTACAGTAGGTGGACCCAGCCCTGACTTTCGACGTTTAGAGTAAGAGTTGTATGAAAGAGGAAGACATAAGGCTAGGATAGCTGAAATGCCAGAAAAAGAAATACGGCAAGGTTTTACAAAAATAAATAGTAAAACTAACTCCTGGTGGGAACTGTTTTCTTTGTTTTAGACAAACCCTTACCTATCCATAGAGATGCTCTTAAAGCAACTGCACAGCACTGCCTGCACTGCTTCCTTTGACTTGACCTAAAGCTTAGTTCTTGTAATTTTTATTTGCGTTGGTACTACCATTGCTACCTGGTTCCTGGGATCATACTGAATTATATCAGTCTCTTACTCTAATATTTACCTTTCTATCTCTTTTACAGTGGCAAGTTCTTTATTATATTACAAAGGAAGTTGTACAATAATATTTTTGGAGCCTTATTGTGCTCTGATGATAACAGACTGAAATCACCAAGAAGAATGCTCTAACATTCAATGAAACAGAAGCTCCATCTCTTCCCAATGCTGAAAAAAACCATAATTTAGAGATAACTGTAATTGACCACTTATGCCAGTATCTGGTAAACATTTTAAACCCTGTTGTTTAGCTTTAAATTCTATAAATAATTTAGTAATAAAAAGTAGAAGTTACTCTTTTAAGAAAGAAGATAAATGGAGATATTTTTATGCAAAAATATAAAAAATTAATTCAAAAGGAAAGAAGGCAGTGCTTGACATTTTTTCCCTATGTTAGAACAGGCTTGTGACAATTTCATGCAATATTTTGATAGAAGGAGAAACACTTTAATCAGATTCTTTTATTTTTTGAGTTCTTACTAATACATACCTCAGTCTCTAGTTAGACCACGGAATGCATTGTTACAGGAGAATACAGTAAGATTCATAAAGGATTTCTATCGATATTAAGACTGCTACAAATAGTAACACTTATTTTGTAAGGGAGTATATAAATTTCATATTTTTGGGATTTTGCCCACATTTAACTACTAGAAACAATAACGTTCTCTAGTATAGGATGGAAATTGTAATTCTTCTTCAACATGAAATGTTTGAAAGGACAGCATAGGAATCATCAGATATTATTTCTTGTATCACAGAACCTACTTTTTTAGCAAAATCTCAGTGTTATGCTTTCCATTTCTCCAGCCAAGAAAGAAAGAAAGAAAGAGAAAAGGGATTTTACTCATACTTTAAAATAAAAAGATTGTTGTGGTTTGAAATGCATTTTCTCTCCTCGGGTTTTCTTTTGGAACTTTCTCATTCCAGGAGATGTTAGGAAACAAGGTAACTGGAACTGAATGTAAGCTCTTTACCCAGGACCCATCAGAGCACTAGTTCACCCCTTCTGCAGTCATTCATATTCTCACAGTTTTACCAGAGATGTTTACAGTGACAGGGAAAAAGTTCAAACTGATACAAAAAAACCCAGCAAGAAATACATCACTTTCTTGTTCCTGTTACATATCTCCCAAGGCTTCTTTCTGACATGTTCTGACCTTTTCAGCTTGCTTTAATTAATAAAAGATAACTAGTCTTGGGTTTTGTCTCCTATCATTATGTTCATTCCTACTAAACCATAGGGTGTAGGGTTTAATATGTGTAGGAAAAAACAGAAGTACTTAAACAAAAAATTTTATTCTAAAAACCCCTCATAATTCTGTGTATTTTAGAAAAAAATATTTGCACACATTTAGAGACTCATTTGAGACACTTTTTTTTATATTGAGGTTCATCACCCATGGTAAAGAGTGTCAGTGAAGAAACTGCTGAAGTAAAGATGGTTTTTACCATGAGTAAGAGTATAAAAAACTTGACCCTACACATTTGGCATATGTTTTTAAACTACTTGGTACACTTAATTACCATAACAAAAGATTAAACTTTAACCTTCATTGTAACCTTTTAAATTTTAAAGAAGTGATTCTAAATGGTCAGAAAGCATACAGGATGCTGTCATTGCCAATCACATACGCACACTGCACCATAAAAATGAGACAATGAGCCAAGTGCAGCTTCAGAAGGACAACTACTTGAAAGTCACTTCTTCAGTTCTTTAATGTTGATAACACCTCCACTAAACTACCTTATTTAGAAAAAAACCCACCTCATATTTTTGTTTCTAAGTTAAGAGGAGAGTGGAAATGGTGTTGAAAACTTCATAGATCTCTAGAAAGGGCTCCATTTAACCACTTTGTTTTTCCACTCTGTTTCTTTCTATATTTGTAATTTGTATTTTTTCATTTTTCTGGGCCCTGTGAAATTAATACTACAATGTGAATTATTTCTTTGTTGGGGTTTCCGCATTATGATTGCAGTGAATATTGTTTGTAGGAAAGGCTCTGTCACAAGGCAAATGAGTTTTATTTCTTCTTGTGTGTCAATTGAAACAATTTATTTGAAGACTTTGAGAGTGAAAGAAAAAGCTAAAAGCAAAAAGAGGCTAATAAAAGTCAGTATCTCCCCTTTGAGCAGTGTCAATCAATTTGAGTGAAATAGATTCCCTGTTTGTTTGATAAGAAAAGTACTTTGTGTCACAAATGACCTGGAGAATTCTTGGGTGTCCTCATTATCAAGAAATACCTGGTGTTTTAGTCTTATGTTGCCTATTTAATTGGTAATGGTATATTCATATTAAGCTATCTTTCTGTTAGACAATTCAGAAGAACATATAATTTTGTTAAATTATGTTATACTGCAAGATAAGTAGAAGTTCCCATGGTAAAAAGTGCAATGGTAAGTCTGGAATACATTTGACATCTAAACAGCATGGTAAATTGAAATTATATAGTGGATGTTTAATCAACTCAACAAAGATTTGAAATTTTTATAATGTTTTGTTCTAGCCAAAGTTAGACGCTTTTATATTCTTACTCTCTCTTATCTGTCTCGTATTTTAGTGGTAACTGTAGTAATAAAAAAGAAATATAGAAAAGTAAATTTACTTTAAAGATCTTTTTCATTTAAATTATATCAAACATTCAGCTTATATATTGAATCCAGCTTTCTTGAAAATGTTCATCATGTAAGTCACATTGAACCTTTAAAAAAAAAGTAGAAATATCAGGTTTTAATAAATTATTCTAATGAATAATTTATGTTTAGGTAATTAATCTGTGTCTAGATACCCAACAAAACTTTTTTTTTCAACATATCATATAGTTACCGCGTGGTTTGCACGTTGTGCTAGAATAGGCTTACATTGGGGAATGCTAAGGACTACTTTGTCTGAACTTTCATTACAGGCTTCTTTTACCTGGCTTTTGACTCTATATTTTTCCCTTTTTTTGTGTTTTCAATTTCCAGTATTTAAATTTAGGCTTAGTTTTCCCCCATTTATTTCATTGACCAATAAAACCATACAACTTCAGTGCAAAACAGTATTAGAAAAGATTCTTCTGAGGTATCTAATGAGATTTTTGTTTGTTTTTAATAATATTTAGAATTATTTTTAATCCTTATTCATACCAGTCTTGTTGAGGGAGTCAGATGTTAAAACCCAACAATTTCTTTTTCACCCCTGCCATAAATATTATACAACACACAGGTTGACTATAATTTGGTCCCTTGTTGATAGCAGACTCTAAACAGCCTGCTTCTGCCTACAAGCCTTTGGCAAATTATCCTCTTCCTACATGGCCAACTGCTCTGCTAAATACTGTATTATTAATACTGGGGTGGGGGTAGAGATGAAATAAATGTCTGGTAAAATTTCCTTATAGAAATTTGAAATAGGATAGCATACCTGCTTTCAGGAATGAGTAATTTTATATTCAGGCAATTGCAGACAAGATTTGAATTATCAAAAATATTTGTGCTTGTTGGTGAAACACTAAAAAATGTGTTGTTAGATGACTTGACACTTTATCTTTCCTTCTTGTGGCTCTGCATGAGGGATGCTGTGTTCTGGACTACTTAATTACTGTTGGCCTTCTGCTTTGTTATTCTTACACACTACAGACAGGGAAAGACAACTGACCTACACAAACTTTTTTCTACAGACCAAAAGTAGATAAAGTATCTCCAAATTCAAAGTGTTGCTGGAAAGGTTGGCATTCTTAATCCACAAGGCTCCAGCTGCTCTTCTTATGGCTACATCTATAACCAGTAGAAGTAGACTAATGAGAAATTAGTCTTCTCAATTATTAGAAATTATCTTCTCAAGCACTCCCTATTTGAGGAAAATGCCAAGGTGTCATTTCTAACTCATCTTTCTCTTGAGCATTTGCAGTATCTCAAAAAAACCTCTATTCTGTCATTAGCTTCCTGACTGAGAAATATAGATGTAGGTTGCCACGTATGTGCTATACGTTTTAATTTGTACACTTCCTTATAGGGGATAACTGAAAATGGTCTTTCACCCCTCCATAAGTTAAATGAACATTCTAGATGTCACCTTTTCTTAATTCAGCTGAAATATCTTACAGTGGGTTCAACATTTCTAAAAAATTAGTGTCCAACCGCTATTAATTCATTTAGTGTGTCTTGTGATAACATTACTCTTCATGTGTTCATTTGGTATAACTGTAATTTCTCTAAGTACTTTGGTAGGATTTCCAGAGTAATTTAGTATTAATTAAGTGGATCCATGTTGTTGAGAATCCCCTGAAACACTGAGCATTTCAGTATATTGTAAAACATCAAAATCTTCCTCAGAGGGAACAAGTCCCTTATTGTTCAGAAAAATAACTATGCAGAAAGCGAAATAAAGAAGTCAGTGCAGCGTAATCCTTCCTCTCTTCTATGCTCTGCTTCAGACTCTCAGGCAGTTCTTCGGAGTAGGCATCCTGTTCCTTACTTGTGGTGACAATAAGGCGGTCCTCATGGCTGAATTATAGAAAGTGCATCCAGTTCAATGCTGTTGCCATAGGGTATGCCAACAATGCTACTAGGTCTTAGTGGCAGATATAGGACTTTTTATGAAAATGGGAATAGCAGGATCAGGTCTGTTATTCAGCCAATTGTACAAGTGATTATTCTTTTCATGTTTAGATGTAAAACACAGGAAATTTTTTTTTTCCAAGTTGTTGAATGATACGATATGATAATGTACCCCATGTTTACTGGCAGTCTAGAAAAAGTTAGAATTAAACTTGAAATAATTCAACTGCTGTTTGAAAAATGGTGACCTGCAACTGAGTAGACAAACAAGAAACCGTAAAAGGGAGAGGGATAGGGACGGATATTCTTGTACTGTCATTTTCAGGTATATGAGTATTTCAAGGAACTATTAATATGCAGAACCAAAGCTCTGTCTTTATCCTAGTTTTCCTTAGGGAAAAAACCCAAACCAAATAACAAACCCCTGACACCCTGCAGAATGGCAGAGGAGGGAGAAAGTGCCTTTCCAATAGTCTGTACCTACATTTCCCAGGGAACTGCGACCTGTTCTCCTTGAAGAGAAAAATCTCTTTAAGTAAGCTTCTTGTGGCTCTTGTACTAAGATGTCTCAAACATTCTTCAAAAGCAAACCACAAAATATGGCACACCACCAAACTTAAATTTCTATTTTATTATTTATTATTGGCTTTTTCAACACTATGTTTTCCTTCAGTACTTTAAATTAACTTTTGTAACAAGGGAATAATAACATGTTGCTCAGTTACATTGACTCTATTTCACAACACAAAATGATGAGCAATTGAGTATGTAAAATGAAGTGATTCAGTTAGTATTAGAAATTGAAAGGTGACCCTGAAACCTTTAATAAAAAATAAAATACCTTTGTTCTATTATTTTTGTTAAGGCACTTCTGGCATCGCTTTTAAAAGAATGAGTTGCAGGATAATATTTACAATCTCTCTGGCTGGAGTTTGAGAATAAAGTAGGCATTATGGTTTCATAATATCTGAGGGTATCATTACACTCTGCTTAAAGAAATAAGCAAATTATTTGACAAAGGAGAGATAGTATCAGGCGAAAGGACGTGTTTAGAAGCCATGGATTTTCCAGGAACTAGAAATTAACAATTGATGAGAAATCAAGAAAAGGTTCCAGGAAGCAAGTCACATATCTTCAAATGCACCTGAGATGCATGAGAGTAATGATCAAAATTTTGAGGGCAACTGCAGTGAAGACAAACGCAGGTGTACAACCATGTACCCTTATCAAGCTGATTACAGAGGTGGAAGAGAAAATAGTGGAGGATGAAAGAAAGATTATAGAACAAACAAGTCATAAAAATAAAGTGTGTTTTGTGGGCAAAGATCATGTTACCTAACTCTGAAGAGAATATGGGTTAATGGCAAATGGACTCAGGAGCTGAGAATTCATGGAGTGATAGGAAGCAGAAAGAATAAAAACTTGAATATTTTACATTTTTATGTACTTGAAGAGATTACATGCTAGGCAGCTGTTGAGGTTTTTTTTGTTGTTGGGGTTTTTTGTTTGTTTGTTGTTTGGGGTTTTTTCCCCCCCTTAAAGGGACATTTCTATAATCACACAATTACAATTTAGTAAAGAATGCTGGCAAGGAGTAGCTACTACTTATTCTTTGTTGAGCTGGCTTCCACCCAGGGAATTTGAAAAAGACACATGGTGAAGCCTCTCTGTTTGATTGAGTTTAAAGCCTCTCTTTTGCAACTATTACACTATATTTCTCTTTTATCTCTCCTTTAGAAAGCATTGCACTGCCCTGGGCAGTATATAAGAGTGCTATAAATCACAGAGGTGAATAAGGAATATTATCACTCTCATAGAATATGAGAACCTGGAAGGATCTAAAGAACTTCTCAGATAACAGGTTTAAAATAAGCAACTTTAACACTTTTTCACTCAGCACAAGATATTACACCTTCCAAAAAGCCAAGAAAGGATTCAATAAGTTCATGGAGGAATGGTCTATCTGTGACCATCAGACATCACGTTTCATATACATGTTCAGGTTATAAAACTCCCACACTGTTGATATCTGGAAGTGGAAGAGAAAGGCCAGCCTAATACACATCCTGTTTTATATTCTTCCATACATATAAGTTATGGCTTGCTGTTACAGGTGCTGTACTTTACTGTGCCTGCACTTACGGCTCTATACTCTTAACTTGACAAAGCTCAGGTAGTCCAGAATCTGAGAAATAATTTATTTTGGAAATAACCAATCTTTGTTTTCCAGAGGTCATTTTTCTGGTACAACTTTTTTTTCTACTACAGGAAGATTTTCTCATTAATTTCTGATTTAATTTTGTTCCTGTTTTGACTTAAAAAGAGCTGTTTCAGCAGTGACTAATCTCATGTTTAAACCCTTTTTACTAATAGTGGTGTTTGTATGTCTGGAATGATTCTCAGTACATGGTTTTAGGTAGGAAAAGCCTAATGTCTTTCACAGGTAATATCTGAAATCTCTTAAAAAAAAAAAGCCAAATCAGGGCAAGCTATAAAACACAGGCAGAAGTAGGCTTTATAGAGCAATTTTTATAGTTTTAGTATTAGAGGAATTTATAGCATAGAGTTCCTATCATACCTAGGAAGATTTAAATGTACATTTGCAAATGTTCGAAGGACTGTGAAGTATGTAGCTACTCTATAGAGGTTATTCCTGTCTTATGAGTTACTATGTAGTGGTTTAAATTTATAAAAACATGTTACTGAAGGACTCATGTTAAGGATAATAATTATTTTTTATGCAAATCTCTTCCAGAAGTATGAATGAATGGCTTTCTTAAAACATTATCAAAAACAACAACAACAAAAAAAGACCCATGACATATGTTATATTTTCTGGGTTCAGACTGTCTTTACGTAACCAGTAAGTAAACTGAGTGTCCCCTGGTATCAAAGAACAAATTTATGTACTCTGAAAGTCCCTGGACTGTACATCATATAATGTAAATAAAAAATTATATAAGGCTCAGCAAAAAGTTTCTCACACTAAACCCATGGTCACTGAAAGCTAAAGTCAAGAGGATGAAAAAGCGGTCTAACTGAACTTTTCGTTTTTACAGCAGTATTGCTAACCTGGTACAGAGAGAATATTTTCCTTCTAAAAGAATATCTCATTGTTTTAGCTCATCCTTTTATTATCTTGTAGAAAGATCAGTTTCAACATAAATCTTAGCAGAAAAACAAACTACTTGACTGTATATTTTCAAATTACTTTAAAAGAACTACATGTTCCCAAACAACATCTATTTCCCTAAACTTCCTACATTAAACAACTCTTCATAATACCTTTCATTACGCCAAAAAGATGAATGGTTATATTAATAATAATAATAATTCAAGGAGCCAAAAAATAAAAAAAAAATACAGTGGCATTCTATAAAAGGTGAAGCAAAATGATACAGAATATGACTGGAAATGGTATCATAATTTATGCATATACAAATTCTTAAATTTTTGGTTTATAACTTTTGCTTCTGTTACTGCATTGTCCTTGAGAGCTAAAAGCAAACATTTTTTTTACTTATGCTGTGTTTGTAAATGTTTGGCAAGATAACAATGTATTTTGAGTTATTTTCTGAATTCAAAAGAGCCTTAGATATCCAATCCCCCAAAAAAGTATTTAGGCAGGGAACAGACATAAAATTTACATTAAATTTCTCTTCACCATCTTGTGATGAAGAATAATACGAACTTCTGGCTGAATTCTCTTTTTTCTGCTTTTCCTTCATAAAAATAACCAGAAAAATACAAATTCCTTAAATAGTCGTATTGGACAGAGAGATTCTCTGGTATCTCAAGTTGCAGATTTGAATCATGAATTGAGTTCAGGAATGTTGTTGGGTCTTGGTACATTATGTAACTGAGAAATATGAGGTAAAAATCTATCTGTAGATGTCTTTCAGTAGTCTATTCCTTCCTTTTTAGGAAAAGTCACGTACATGTACATGACCAGTGCTTAAACATATAGTGCTGGGAACACCAAAAAAGTCAGTATTTGCCTTCCTTGGAACTCTGTCCAGGAACGTGAATTATGTGGAACACAGTTCTGAGAAGCTAGTAGACCCTGAAGCACTGTGGAACCCTTTCCAAAGGATAAACTTCACAAGGTGACTTCCTTTGACCTGCAGAGGATGATCTGAAAGGAAATGAAACTGGTTTGATGGATCTTTGTGCTGGTTTTGGCTGGGGTAGAGTTAATTTTCTTCATAGTAGCTAGTATGGGGATATGTTTTGGATTTGTGCCAAAAACAGTGTTGATAATACAGGGACATTTTAGTTATAGAATCATAGAATCATTAAGGTTGGAAAAGACCTCTAGGATCATTAAGTCCAACTGTCAACCCAACACTACCATGTCTCCCTGAAGTGCCACGTCTAGACATCTTTTCAATACCTCCAGGGATGGTGACTCCAACACCTCTCTAGGCAACCTGTTCCAATGCCTGGCCACTCTTTTAGTAAATACATTTTTCCTAATATCCACTCTAAACCTCCCCTGATGCAGCTTGAAGCCAAGCTGTGCAGTGCAGAGCAGGGCTTGCACAGAGTCAAGGCCTTTTCTGCTTCTCACCCCACCCCACCAGCGAGCAGGCTGGGGGTGCACAAGAAGCTGGGAGGGGACACAGCTGGCACAGCTGGGCCCAACTGGCCAAAGGGATATCCCACACCGTATAACGTCATGCTCAGCATATAAAGATGGGGGAGGAAGAAGGAAGTGGGGGGACATTTGGAGTGATGGGCTTTGTCTTCCCAAGTAACTGTTACACATGATGGAGCCCTGCTTTCCTGGAGATGGCTGAGCACCTGCCTGCCCATGTGAAGGAGTGAATGAATTCCTTGTTTTGCTTTGCTTGTGTGTGTGGCTTTTGCTTTACCTGCTAAACTGTCTTTATCTCAACCCACGAGTTTTCTGCCTTTTACCCTTCCGATTCTCTCCCCCATCCCACTGGGAGGAGTGAGCGAGCGGCTGCTTGGGGCTTAGTTGTCAGCTGGGGTTAAACTGTGACAATCTTTAAAATGGATACTTGGCCAAAAGGCCAGACTGCTTACCCCACTTCATATAGCTTTGTGCTGGGTGTGGGTAGCAAAGTTTTGGTAGCGGGTGGGCTGCAGAGTGGTTTCTGTGAGACACGGGGCTGCCCTGCACCAGACACAGTTGGTTCCAGCTGGCTCCACAACAGACACACTGCACGCCACAGCTGAGCCCATAATCCAAGTGTGTCGTGCCTCTCTGAAAACAAATTTAAGAAAGGGGGAAAATGCCAGAGAGAGCAGAGTGAGGCGGTACAAAGGGAAAAACAGCAGTACAAACACCAAGGTCAGAAAAGGTCAGGGGGAGGATGTGGTCCAGGTGCTAAAGCAAGAGATTCCGCTGCAGCCCGTGGAGGAGAACATGGTGAAGCAGGTTGCCCACCTGCAACCCATGGAGAACCATGCTGAAGCAGATATCCACACTGCGGCCAGTGGGCGACACCATGCCAGAACACATGGATATTTCCTGAAGGACTTCAGCCCCTGTAGAGCGTACACAGGAACAAGAGAAAAGTGTGAGGAGGAAGGAGCAGCAGAGAGGAGCTCCTAGGACTGATCACAGACCCCCATCCCTCATCTCCCTGTGCTGCTTGAGGCAGGGGGAGGTAGAAGAGTTGGTAATGAAGGACTGAATTTGAATCTGCGAAAAAGGTGGGGGGAAGGTGTTTTAAATTTTGGCTTTAGTTCTTACTATCCAAACCTTTTTTAATTGCCAACAAATTCCATTACTTTTCATAAAATAATAGAATGGTTTGGGTTAGAAGGGACCTTTAAAGATCCCCTAGTTCAACCTTCTTGCCATGGTCAGGTATATCTTTCACTAGATCAGGTTACTCAAAGCCCTGTCCAACTTGACCCTGAACACTTCCAATGATGGGGTGTCCACCTATTCCTGTGTCCCACCGCCCTCATCATAAAAATGTCTTCTTTATGTCTAGTCTAAATCTATCTTCTTTCAGTTTAAAATCCATTGTCCTGTTACTACGGGCCTTGGTAAAAACTCTCTTTCTTATAAACCCTGTTTTAAATATTGAAGTTCATAATAAGGTCTCCCTGGAGCCTTCTCTTCTCCAGGCTGAACAACCCCAACTCTCTCAGTCTTTCTTCAAAGGAGAAGTGTTCCAGCCCTCTGATAACTTTCATGGACCTTTTCTCAAGTGAAATCTATTTTGCTCAAGACAGTAATTGGTAAGAGATCTCCCTTTGTTTATCATAACCCCTATGATTTTTCATCCTGTTTTCTCCCCTCGTCTTGCTGAGGAGGGGGAGTGAGAGAGCATCTGGGTGAATGTCTGGCATCCTTCTATGCATCAGGACATTAAAGCTAACAGAATTCCAGTGCTTAGTTCCCCAACTTTTCCATTTATTACGTGTAACATAACCTCATTATTTATAAGCACAGATGATCGACTATAGTAACTTCAGCCCCAGTCTCAAATACAGCTGGAAATCACAAGGGAAAAAAAAGAAAGCAAAAACTCCTAACAACAAAAAGGTTAAAGCCTCATTGTAAGGTAAAATTTAAACATTGTTCCCTCTGGATGAGATCTACACATTTTCTGACAGTGCGCTTTCCAGGTACTTCCACCACCGACCGCCCTTGCAGTTAATACAGACTAGCATTATGTTTCTGCCAGCAAAGGATTAGGTTGGTATATCAACATATTTTATTTGAAAGCAGAGGCCATCCAGGGACAGAAAGACTGATAACAGAACCTACTTTTTATCAGGACATTTGTAGGATTAACCTTCAGTAAGAACCTTATTTAAATAGAAAGATTTTTGGTTGCTCCCTGTGGAGGTCATAAGCCACCTGTAAATGGACAGAGTTTTACAAATGAGAATGTGTGGGAACTTTAGAACAGCTGAAGTAGTTTTCTACAAAAGGTGCAGAATATTCCTTTTATACTTTCTTTGATGTTAAAAACTGCAAATTAAACATAAAAAATGGATAAAACTCACACACTGTAAGAAAAATGATGGCAAGTGAAACATAAAATTTCATTCCAGTTTAAATAATTTGATTGCCAGTTTAATAAAATGTTCTTCCTCCCTCGCTGTCTGTGTTTTTAAGCAACATGAATTAGACAGCTTGGTAAGCTCCACTGTAACCTGTATTTCTTTCTGTTAGTAGGTATTGTTTTGCTTTACTATGTGTATGCTAGCTGCAGGAGGTTGCAAAGGGGAAGGAGATGTGGGCAAAGGCTAAAGGCAAAGACATTAGCCAGCCTGCCAAATGATCAGCAGCAAGGCTAACACATGGGATCACAGGCAGGTCAACGTATGTCTGAAAGCCTCAAAGCACTAATTCAAGGCTATCTGAAATTTTCTGCCTTCTCCATCCTGTAAGAACAGTGCATTCCTTCTGCAGTGTTGACCTCATTTCAGACATCAAGAAGACAGAAACCTACAGGAAAAATTAGCCTTATCCTTTCCTTTCTCCCCCTCTTTTCACCTGCTCCATGCTGTATTACCAAATTACTTTCCATGTTGTCACAGCAGCTAGCATGTGGCCACATCTTTTCTAGTCCTATCTTCTACATTCTGCCAGCAGTATTCTACATTAAACATTAAAGCATTTCTACATGATTTAGAGGAAGGTTTACATGCTATGGATCTTCTCTAATGTTGGAAAGGCTATAGGTGGCTGTTACTATGGTTTCACACTCTCCTTTCACTGCCGGAGTCAGTGTAATGCTACTGCATTGCACTGATTTTTACCCATCTGTCTCTTCCTATAACATGCTCAAGAATTACTACTCACCTGAAGCTGTAATAATTCTGACTACATATCACCAAAAAGACAAGACTGATTTTCTTGGTTGCCGCTTTTCATATATAAGGTTACATCTTTTATGTGCAGAAGGATCAAAGGGAAAGCGTAGTGCCAAAACAGACACAGAAGCAGATCCCAACTGCCCATCCCTCTTAAATACAAATAAAGAAACAAAATAAAGTGTCTTCCAAACACTGAGGAAGTTTGTTTCTGGATTTGAAACTGAAATGTGAGACTTAAGTCCATTTTACCCTGTTCTGTGTGTTAGAGATGGGGAGATAGGCTGCTTAGTTATTGGAGTGAGGTATTTGGGAAATTCCTTCAGTTGTGTCAGGAGTACTCAATTCTATCTGAATTGGCTGTATTTTTGAAAAGAAATCTAAAGAAGAAAATCGATACCATACCACCCTTTTTATATTACTTAATTACAGCCTATAGCCATAAAAGTATTTCAGCTACACAAGCCTTCAAAAATACTCTTTGTTAGGTAGTTATTTGTCAGCCAACAATTTTCTATTTCTCGTTGTTTCTGTCTTCATTGTCCATTTCCAGCCTATTAGAACATCAGTAGATGTATTCATTGACATGCTATTTGAATTGCTATTCCTAGGCAACATCTACGATTATGAGGAAAGGCCAGATTAGTAATGTGATTTTCTAGTTGCTATGTGAAAAGCAACCACTTAGAATCAGGTGGGTATTTTTGGCTGCAGCTCAGTCCTTATTAATATATGCTTCCTTTTAAGTATGTTTAAATTACTAACCCTGGAATCTATAATAATGATCAAAATGTAAAGTACAGAATTTTCACATAATTAATGCCTCATCTAGCAGCTCTGTAACACATTAGTCTCTGAATAACCTTCAATTCATATCATAACATGGACGTTAATGGTAGAAATTAGAGCTGAAAATACCTATTTAGTCTTCTATTTCATGTAGTCACTTGATTGTTCCCTAAAGAATATTTTCCAGTGCTTTGTCTCATCTAGATTTGAATGCACTTAGCAATAAAGCTTCTACTACTTCCCTTTGGAGACTATGTCACGATTTAATTCACTGTTGGGAATCTTTACCTTGTTCAATCATGGTAAGATATTTCACCTTCTCAGAAATAGGAAAGACAAAAAACATAACAAAAGCAAAAATATTAATTGGCTAGAAGCTAATAGGAGAGTTCACTACAAACCAGGGATGTTACTTCTCTTAAAAGCTCATTCCTCCTCTGATGTTGTTTTAATTTCCTGTAGTGAAAAATCTGCTGCTGCATTTTACATCACGTTTTCCTGAGGTAAAGGCAAGTCTACGTGTTCCCTTTGACTGTGCCATTTAGCTCTCATTTAGCATTTCTTCTTTGTAGTTGCAAGATTGTCTTGCCCTTGAAAATGAACTGCTGAAATACCCACATAACCATCAAATTTCTTTAAGTCAGATTTATTAAAAACAGAGAAAATGGATTTAAGGCAAATGAGTCTCTTTAAGTGTCTCAAGATGTCATAACCTTAATGAGACATTATCTTGTTAGCCCCCAAGGAGGGAACAGGCCTCCGTAAGCAACAGAACAAGTCCTGGCTCTGACCGACCTGTGACTTGCAAAGGAGGGCTTATGAAGATAGGTTATTTTTCAAAGTAATCTGTCAGGGACAGACATGAGGTTAGTGGTTACACACGTTACTAGACCACTGGCTAGAAGATACCAAAAGGACTGACAGATATACATACAGTCACCCATTCCTAATATGTTCCTGGCATACAGTGTGTAGAATATTTTGACTGGTACTAGGGTTCAAGAAGATACATATTCTGGGATGTAAAATAGTATAGTCACTGTCAAACTATATAATATGAAGCTACACAAAGAGAACAGAGTCAGGTAAAGGGCAAGAGAGGAAACAACAAAATAGAATTTAGGTTTATATGTAATAAGGTGTACTAATAAGTTAGTGTTACAGAGGAGAAATACACAGCATTTGCAGGGAAAGACACATACACACATATATGTACATGCACACACCCCCACGCTCCCCTCCATGCACAATCCGTAGCAGGTCAAAAGATTCTTGAGGAATGAAGGGCTCCTGGACCAGGCAGAGAGCGAGCAAGCTGCTGCTTTTGGAGCAGGCAGGGAAAGCAGGCAGTTCCCTCATTACTCCAGCAATATCACACCAACTCTGCAGAAACAGTTCCTGTGATAACTATTTCATCTTCCCCTCCCCCCCCCCCCTTCCAAATCCTCTCATTTTGTACAATGTTTGCACTCCTAGGCAGTCTTCTCCTTCAGCCTCCACGCTCTAGACTATGCACTGCATGATGAGGGTGTTATTTTCCCAGGCAGGTGCCTTATCCTGTTGCTCAGATGTTTTTTCTTGCTTACCTGCTTCTTTTCTTCGGTATGCTGAAAGCACTCTTTTTCCCACTATCAAGGTTGTACTTCTTCAATGACCAGTATTTAACTGACCGTCTGTGGGTTGTTATAGGTCTAGGTCTCCTGTTTTCAACTACATTATCAAGGCACTTGCTATTATTCCATGCTTATACTCTACACCATAAAAAGAAACAACTGGGCACACTGCTGGCTCATGTTCAGCTGGCTGTTGACCAACACCCCCAGGTCCTTTTCTGCTGGGCAGCTTTCCAGACACTCCTCCCCAAGCCTGTAGCATTGCATGGGGTTGTTGTGGCCCAAGTGCAGGACCCGGCACTTGGCCTTGTTGAACCTCATACAATCGGCCTCAGCCCAATAATCTAGCCTGCCCAGATCCTTCTGCAGACCCTCAAGCAGATCAACCCTCCCACCCAACTTGGTGTCTTCTGCAAACTTACTGAGGGTACTCTCAGTCCCCTCATCCAAATAATTTATAAAGATACTAAACAGAACTGGCCCTAGTACTAAGCCCTGGAGAACACCACTTGTGACCGGCTGCCAACTGGATTTAACTCCATTCATCACAACTCTTCGGGCCCAGCCATCCAGCCATTTTTTTGCCCAATGAAAAGTGCACCCATCCAAGCCACAACCAGCCAGTTTCTCCAGGAGAATGCCTTCGGAAATGGTGCCAAAGGCTTTACTAAAGTCTAGGTAGACAACATCCACAGCCTTTCCCTGATCCACTAAGTGTGTCACCTTGTCAGAGAAGGAGATCGGGTTAGCCAAACAGGACCTGCCTTTCCTAAACCCAAGCTAACTGGGCCTGATCACCTGGTTGTCCTGTATGTGCCATGTGATGGCACCCAAGGTGATCTGCTCCATAACCTCCCCCAGCACTGAGGTCAGACTGACTGGCCTGTAGTTCCCCGGATTCTCCTTCTGGCCCTTCTTGTAGCTGCGTGTCACATTTGCTAACATCAAGTTACCTGGGACCACTCCTGTTAGCCAGGACTGTTGATAATGATGGAAAGTGGCTTGGTGAGCACTTCTGCCAGCTCCCTCAGTACCTTTGGATGAATCTCATAGACTTGTGTGTGTCTAAGTGATGTAGCAGGTCCCTAACCATTTCCCCTTGGATTATGGGGGCTTCATACTGCTTCCCATCCCTGTCTTCCAGCTCGGGGGGCTGGGTGCCCAGAGAACAACTGGTCTTACTGTTAAAGACTGAGGCAAAGAAGGCATTAAGTACCTCAGCCTTTTCCTCATCCTTTGTCGCTGTGTTTCCCCCTGCATCCAATAAAGGATGGAGATTCTTCTTAGCCTTCCTTTTGTTGCTCATATATTTATAGAAACATTCCTACTGTCTTACCACCAGATTAAGTTCTACCTGGGCTTTGTCCCTTCTAATTTTCTCCCTGCATAACCTCACATCATCCTTGTAGTCCTCCTGAGTTGCCTTCCCCTTCTTCCAAAGGTCATAAACTGTCCTTTTTTTCCTGAGTTCCAGCCAAAGCTCTCTGTTCAGCCAGGCCAGTCTTCTTCCCCACCGGCTTATCTTTTGGCACATGGGGAAGGCCTGCTCCTGTGCCTTTAAGATTTCCTTCTTGAAGATTGTCCATCCTTCCTGGACTACTTTGCCCTTCAGGACTGCCTCCCAGGGGACTCTGTCAACCAGTCTCCTAAAGGCCAAAGTCTGCCCTCTGGAAGTCCAAGGTGGCAGTTCTGCTAACCCCAGGAAGTTATCTTCCACACACTCCAGGAACATCCTAGACTGTTTCCTCTCCACTGGATTGTATTTCCAGCAGACATCTGGTAAGTTAAAGTCCACCATGAGAACATGGGCTAGCGATCGTGAGACTTCTCCCAGCTACTTATAGAACATTTCATCTGTTTCTTCATCCTGGTTGGGTGGTCTGTGACAGACTCCCACCATGATATCTGCCTTGTTGGCCTTCCCCCTGATTCTTACCCATATACACTCAACCCCTCTCATCACCATCACCAAGCTCTAGACAGTCAAAACACACCCGAATATACGTATGTCTTCATGACATAACTCCAGTACATCATTCCTGTCCTCTGTTTCATACTGTAAAACCCAGCATGCCAGGATTCACCACACTGCTCCCAGAGTAACAGATCATTTGGAGAAGTAGATAAAATAATTATTATATCTTGAGCCCACAAGAAACCCAGGAGAAATGCTAGGCAATAGAGAAAAGCCTGGTCCTGAGCAGGGTGATAAGGTGCTTTATACAAGGTTAAGCTTGAATACTGTAGGATAGGTGAGGTACAGAAGATGCAACCACCCAGAGGAGTGCTCTAGTGTGCATGTAGTTCTGCATACTGTGGCCCTGCTCTGTCTCTCTTCTTCATCGTCTAAAGCAGGTCATAAGAGCAGGTGCTCTCCTGAACTTCATGGATATGTTTGATAATGCAGCAGGGGACTGAAACATCTTGAACTATCACTTACAAAAACTCCCTTCTGATTTTCTCACTAGTGTTAAAAAAATGAAAAAAGGGGAAACCTGATTCTTGTGGTTTAAGACCAAATCACAGTGTAGTTACTAAATGGACTTGGATACCAAAATGCTTTAATCACAAACATATGCAATTTTATGATTATACCATGTCCCTGTTCCTTGTGAAAGATGATGCAGTCGGGAGTCAGGCAGGTTAGCACAACACTCCCAGCCATGCAATGTACATTTCTGGGCCTGGGCCACAGGGACTGCTGGGGTGTTGGAGAGATGGTCCCAAATCCTGGTGCAGGGTCATGGGTTACCATCAGAGTTTCAGAGGTTATTCTGTCTCTGGGTGCCCTCTGAAGTCCCTTTCTCTGGCGTTTCTGAATATTCTTAACTTGCCTTGTTTATATGGTTGGGTAGAGAATATTTCATTGATGATTAGTCTGATCAAATTGCACTGTCTTTTCCAAATTTGCTGTCACTGTTAGCACTCGCAGTTTGCTTTTTCTGGATACTCCAGGACACGTTTGCACATGATGATCAGCAGGTTGTTTTTACAGTTTGGCTATTTATCTCCTTAAGCTCACAAAAACAACATTCTGTTTTTGGGACAGATGGTTGATCATATTTTGTTTACCTCCTCTACACCAAAAAGTTGGTTAAGTTTCAGGGCCTTTATGCTAACAGTTAGGCTAACTAGGCTAAATTCATGCTGACTGCTATACCATTTCACTCCACTATCAGGTCTGACATGTAACACTGGGTAGAAGGGGAAATGAGAGATTGTTTCTGTGGGAAGAATTTTGAAGAAGACCTTTTCTTTTTATTCTTTGCTTTTTTTTGTAGAAAATATATATGTCTTTCCATGAGTAGTGTTCCAACTCTATCCATTGACAGTTCTCTCAATAAATAGAAAGATATGCTGTAAATAAATCTGTCTATGAAGTACTCACCGAATGCAAAGCTTTCTGACATTCAGAGCTCTTTTTGTTACGGAATGTATTATTAAAGGTACCATTGCATATCTCAATGAGGCATGTTCTCAGTTCTTTAATACTCTAGCTTTTAATGCACTTTATGATCAAATATCAATAAAATGTGAAATTGAACAGCTTTTCCCTTAATGTTTAAAGAATTAACCTTTTTACCCATGCTGCTTCACTAGTTCCACAGCATTTGAAATGTATCTTCAACTTTAGTCAGGCAAGACATTGCTGCAGACCCTCTTCATTTGCCTGTGTAGTACATCTAGCATGGAAGACTCATATCTTGGCCTCAGAAAGTTTGTATGCACTAACTTTAAAAAAACAGAAGAATTTTTGGAACTGTGTAAGAAAGCAAAGTTATACCATTGACTTAGATGAATTGCCAAAATTAAAAAGACTATGGTGATATTAATTCATACATATTAGATTTGAAAACAAAGATTTTCCCACAGAACTAGTGTTTAGGAATTTTAAGAAGGGTATTTACCAGTTTTGAACAACAGTTACCTAATATGCTTTCTTTTAATAGCAAGGAATTTAACTTGGGTATGCAGGAGGTCTTTTCTATGCACCTAAATACCCCTAAAGGACAACACTCTGAGTCATAGTTTGGTTTAGGTAGTCTTGTGAGGAGCAGGGAGTTGGAGGCCGTGATCCTTATGGGTCCCTTCCAACTTGAGATCTTCTGTGGTTCTATGATTCTGATATAAATGGCTTTTCCACAACTGCTCCATCTGCTATAACATTTCTATAAAAATATATAAAATTAGTTAAGTTGACCAGGTAAATATCTCCTGTTTTTTTTCCCATTTGAACTCTCCGATACCACTTTATAATCTAAACTGTGATACTTCAGTGGGAAATGTTTTCATTGTGCCATTATACTAAATCCAATATGATTTTTATCAAAGTAAAAATAGATCCTTTGACTGTTAATCTAGAACTCTACTCTTCTTATTTTTCTCCTCACTTAAACACATGGTAAATTATGTCTTCTTTTTAGAGTTCAAGATATGTAAGACTGTATGGAAAAATAATTGAAGGATGGAAAAGAATTTCAGTACGGCCTGTGTATGGTTTGTGAAAAATGTTGTACCTACCAATCCCAAGCAGAAAACATTTCTTCAAATACACTCCGTGTTCAATTTCATCCCAGAGGTATGAGGTATCCCATCTGGACTATTGGGAGTTAATAAAATGAAGCCATTAGCGTGAAATAGCTGGAACTAAAGAACAGTCCAAGTAGAGTTATGATTTAATCTTCCTGAAAGCTAGAAGATTTTCTATTCATCATTTCTATACTTATGTGAAATTTGACAGCATTACTTGCTAAATCAATGGGAATTACAGTACCAGGGCAAAAGTGGTATAGCTAGACTGAGCAGTAAATATTTTGTTTCCTTCAGTTTTTGTGAAATGAAAGTCCAGTTATTGATTCTAAAAACAAAACAACAGCAAAACATTTAAAAATCCACGTTTCTCCAAGCACTAGTTCTAATACAATTCAAAGTTATTTTTATCCAAAGGCTGATTTCCAAAAAACACTAGTCACCCAAGTTTAAAGGTAAATATTAAATGAACTTTTATATCCAGCATTCTTAAACCTAGATTTCTCCCATTTAGAATAAACTTTTTTTTTTTTGAAAGAGGAAATCTTCAGAACAGATTTTTGAATGCCTGAAGATGATCAGAAAGGAAAGAGTAAAGGTTGTTTCTTCTCTCTGAAAAAAGATGAAGAAAGGTAAAAGTTTTATTGCAATAATAGACCTCATACTTAATATAAATCCCAACAGTTACAGAATTTTTTTCATTTCAGAAGAAAGTTACTTGATGCAAACACAAATTCTGTCATATGATGGAAGGCAGTGTCGAGTCCTTCAGGGGTCCATACTGGGACCAGTATTATTTAATATCTTTCTAAGGACATCGACAGTGGGAGTGAGTGGACCCTCAGCAAGTTTGCAGGTGACACCAAGATGAGCTGTGTGGCTGATGCTCTGGAGGGAAGAGATGCCATGCAGAGGCATCTTGAGAGGCTAGGGAGGTGGGCCTGTGTGAACCTCATATAGTTCAACAAGGCCGAGTGCAAAGTCCTGCACCTGGGTCTTGGGGGTACTGGTGGATGAAAAATTGAACGAGCCAGAAATGTGCATTAGCAGCCCAGAAGGCCAACCGAATCCTGGGCTGCATCAAAAGAAGTTGTGGCCAGCAGATTGACAGAGGTGAGTCTCCACCTCTACTCCACTCTGGTGACACCCCACCTGGAGTCCTGCATCCAGCTCTGGAGATCCTAGTACAAGAAAGACATGAACCTGTCGGAGCTGGTCCAGGGTAGCACCACTGAGATGAGCAGGGGGCTGGGGCACCTCCCATATGAGGACAGGCTGAGAGAGTTGGGATTGTTTAGCCTGGAGAAGAGAAGGCTCTGGGGAGACCTTATAGCAGCCTGCCAGTACTTAAAGGGCACCTGCAAGAAAGATGGGGATGGACACTTTATCAGGGAGTGTAGTGATAGGATGAGGGGTAATGGTTTTAAACTGAAAGAGGGTAGACTGAGATTAGATATTAGGAAGACATTTTTTACAGTGAGGGTGATGAAACACTGGAACATCCTGCCCAGAGAAGCTGTGGATGCCCCATCCCTGGAAGTTTTCAAGGTCACTTTGAATGGAGGTTCGAGCAACATGATCTAGTGGAAGATGTCCCTGCCCATGACAGAGGGGTTGGAACTTGATGATCTTTAAAGTCCCTTCTAATGCAAACCATCCTATGATCTATGATTGAGGCTTACTTCCACCATAAAATGGCCCACTTTCTGGGAGCAGATGGAGCATGGCAATTTAGGATGTCATCTTACAGTCTCAAGCAGGGGTGTTAAGCAGAACTGGCTACGGAACCAATTCTGAGCTTTAAATGAGGTTGAACCATTTCTGACACAGATACTACCAAGGATGTGATTACCTGCAAAGTCCATTTGTCAGGGGAAAACAGAGAAACAATATTAGATATTGAGCTCTTGGAGAACCCAGTGAAATACCCCTATAATTTCAACATTGATCAACACTGATACCACCTGTCTTCACAAAGGTAATGTTGTCATGGCTGAAACCAGCCATTGTGCCTAAAGACAGGGTGATCTGTGCTATGCTATACCTACCTTATCTTTTTTCTTCTGTCATCTCTCCATCTGTAAAGGTAGTAGTATACTTCAAAAACAGGGTCAGGAATAGATGACAGCCTATTGCATCTGTACAAATTTACCGTCACTTTGTTACAATCTTCACAGGAAATTTAAAGTCGTGAGGAAGAATAAAGAATGTACTATACTATGGATGAAGATATAAATACTCTACTTAGTGTATTAATTCTAAGCAGCTGCTGCTCCTCCTTCAAAATTCTGAATGTTTTGTCATTTAGGTGCTGAGGGAAGAATACATCAGGAAATTATAGCTTTTAGATATTTAAGAAAAATAATAAGAAAATAAGGGGTTTTTTTCAAAAAATATTAAATTTTTAATCTCATAAAGTCATACTCCGTGCTTTTAATTCAGATGCCCATCTTTCTCTCCAATGAATATTTTTAAATTCCATTTTCTTCATACAGTTTGAAAGTTCTGAAAGGTTATGTTGTGAAAAGATCAATAACATTTCTGTGCAGAACATTAACTGAAACTTGACACATATTAAAGTGTTTTCTCAGTAGGTAATTGAATAGAATGTCTTATTACAGTTGTTATTCCAAAGTGATCATACCCTGCACCATTGCCATCTAAAACTGCCTTTAAACCCAGTAGGCAAGAATGTCCTTTGAGTTAGTAGTCTTCATCATTTATCTTGACTACACATTTAGATAAAGTTTTTAAGCAATTACAGTTCACTTTTTTTCTGTAGTTTAAAACCCCCAGTGATTTCTTGGCAATTTTTGCATGTGCTCTCTGAAGTTTTTTTCCAGACCCTTCATTAGCTTCACAAATTATAATGTGTGGTTTAGATTAAATTATATGACATATAATTTATTGCAAATACAGAGCCAAATATTGTACATAAACGGGTAGCTTTTATAATCTTGACATAAAAGTACATTTCATGCTGGGATTTTCACTGGTTTTCCCTAACAGTTTCTATCATTTGCATGAGATTTGGGGATTTTAATATAGGCATTCAAACAGCATCCTGATAACCTTTGTGTTGATAATGTTTACCTGATAGGGTCTAAATTTTATTAGGGTAATCTTTCTGCTGATTTTAAGATTGACTATGAATTTCATATAATTTTTTTTTCTATCCTGTTGATTCCATAAATAGCATTAGAAGCCCTATAGACATGCAAGATGTGAGTTTTAGGTTTGTTAAAAATGTGGCAAAGTTTACTTCTGTCACAGTGTAGGGAAATAACACTGCGGACCAAATGCATTTTCATAATAGTAGATGTGTACATTTGTGTATGAAAGTATACAATGAGAAGAATCTCATTACACTTTTAAATTTTGCATAAAATTAAGAATATGAAACAATGTAGGACACAAAAACTTCAGCTTTCATGTTCTGCACTAGTAACTGTTTAAAAGAACTTCAATCACATTGTGTTGCTGCTCACGCGCTATTCAGAAGGCATATTTTTAAAAAATACTTTTGTGTCTTCTTGGTGATGAAAATAGTTTGTCTGATTCTTGCAAAAAGGAATTACTTACTGGATTTTATTAATTTATCTGCAGACATGTCAGAAGCTGAATATTTATAGTGGATTTCAACACAGTTCCCTGAGGGAAAACTGCCTTGCAAAGCATCAGGCTGAATATGCATGTAAGGTAGATTTTCTGTTCCTTAAAAAGTCTGTTCTGATACATAAAATTCCCTGGCTGTGAAGAATATGTCACAGGTTTAACAACAAATGAGCTTATTCCCTCATCTTCAGTCTTAGGGTGCTCATTAAATAATTCTAAGGTTTGAGTACTATTTCAACTCACCAAGCAGCTAACCAAGGTCAAGAGCAAATTAGTTGAAATACCTTGGCTTCAGCCTTGTGTATGCATCTTTTGAGGAAAGTTTTGTCTGTAGTACCATGTTTTCTTCCAAATTCTTTATTTGCCAGTGTACTTCGGGTCAGTTTGAGCTACAACACTGGTAGTGGCGGGGTTTCCAGTAAATGGTGAAAGACCTTGTCCAACTGTTTGGATTGCTGTAAGCACGTAAAGAGGACAGTGATCAGCTATATATTACTTGTCCGGTTTTACGCTGAACAGGGCATAAACTGCAACGCAACCAATATACAATCGGAAAGAATTCCCTAAATTTAAACCACTTCTGAAACCAAGCCAGCGATTTTCTATGTGGATTAAGGGGAAAGGAAAAAACTGGAGGGAAAGTAGGGGGTTCTTGCCATGGTAGGGTCCCTGTTGTAGGAAGATCTTTAGGATAATCAAAGAACTACACATGAGGGCAGAAGTCATTGAGGCCTATAAGGTAAATCATTTGCTTCCCAGGCTTGCTCCTCATCTGTACTGTAGACTATACCATCTCTAAAAGGGCATTTGTTCCTCTGGGAAAAGACTGAGTAGTCCTTAAGCTGCACATATCACTCTTGTTTTCTGAAGGCTACAGAAACAATGTGATTTACAGGCCAATGGGGATTAGACAGACCTTTGGCCTTAAAAAACTTTAATCACAACGCTTCAGTATTTTGTGGCCAGGACATATTTCTGCATCTTGCTCCTCTTTTCCTGGCACCAGGGAAAGAGGATGGTAAAGGGAGTTATATGTCACGTTCTGTGCCTCATTCATGAATGGGAGCTCTCTTCCTGAACCTGCCTGTTACAACTCTATGTCCCAAAATCACTCTGGCCACATGGTTTAAAGTAACCATGCCAAGACTTCATCCTAGGAGCCTTTGGTAAAACAAATATGACATTGTTCTAATTAGCAATTGGCAATTGAATTTATAGGTGTCTTTAACAATGAAAAAGAAATATGGTTTACAGACTCATTGTGTTCTTGGATGTATGTCCTTGTTTCAGATGGGAGAGTTATATTTCTTCCTAGTAGCTGGTATAGTGTTGTGTTTTTGACTTAGGATGAGAATAATGTTGATAACAGAGTGGTTTTTTGGTTGTTGCTGAGCAGCATTTACACTAAGTCAAGGACTTCTCAGTTTCTCATAATGCCCTGACAGCAAGGAGGCTGAAGGTGCACAAGAAGCTGGGAAAGGACACAGCCAGAACAGCTGACCCAAAGCGGCTGAAGGGATATTCCATACCATATGATGTCATGTTCAGTACATAAATGGGGGGGAGTTGGCTGGGGGAAGTGACCATTGCTCTGGGACTGGTTGGGCATCGGTCAGCGGGTGGTGAGCAATTGCATTGTGCATCACTTGTTATCTATATTCTTTTATCATTATTATTATTTTCCCTTCCTTTTTAGTCCTATTAAATTGTCTTTATCTCAACCAACGAGTTTTACCTTTTTTCCAGTTCTTTCTCCCATCCCAGTGTGGGGGAGAATGAGCAAATGGCTGTGTGGTGTTTAGCTGCCTGCCAGGTTAAAACAAGAGAATGTATTTTTTTTTTTTAATTTGAAATTATTTTTGCTCAAGTGAATCTCAAGACGACATGCATAGAATGAACTAAATTCACATTGAGACTGTGAACAACAACACATCTCCCACATGGATCTCTAAATTATTGAACACAAAGAAGAATGTTTTGCAACTTTGATTAGGGAATTGTTAATCAGGCCCATAATAGTAAGTAGGTCAAAAACCAATTAAAAGAGTCTGACTAGAATTTGTGATTAGGCAACCATTAAAAACACTGCTTATGAAAGAAAATAAGAAGATGGAATAGATCCATAAATGTGAATTCTTTTTTTCTGTGTTCTGGATATAGTATGACAGTTTGAGCAGCAATAAAGCAGTTAAGTTAGCGATCAATTACTAACTTCAGGAACAGAGAAATAGTTTGGCTGATGAAAAGCTTATTCAGCCCTTGACAAATACTTGGCTGTCACAATAGTTTATTTGAAATACCATTATAGCAACCCCAGCTCTGGCTTTTATTTTTCGTATCTTCCAAACAAATAAACTATGTATGGTGTTTTTAGTCAGGCTTTGAAGTTCAATCTGTTCTGGCAAAGCACTGGTACTTCACAAATAGTAAAAATACAATTCCTGCTGTTACTTATCCTGCAGAACCATTTTCTTATCAGAAAGGCTTGCAAAATAAATGAACAGTTGGATCCCTGCTAACTGTAAAGTTTTACAAAACTGCACCATTGTGACAAAAAAGGAACATAACAACTCCAACACTTCAAAATGCAAAAAAAATTCCAGAGAAGAAATTATATGTCTCATCTGATTTTTAATCAACAAAGAAAGGTGACTAGCATATCTCTTCATCCCATCTTCACTTTTATCTCCAATAAGGATAAACATAATTTCACTCTATTAGGAACCTGTTGAAAATAAAGCTTTGCTAGTCAAACGTGCTTGTGTATGCATAAAGCACTTAAAATTCTATCTTTGAACTTTAGTAAACACAATGCATTTCACTTTAAATAAAAAGAACAACACAAATTTTTTTTGTTAAGTCAAAGTTTTTTGTAAAAATAATCAAGGAGAAAAGTAGTGTTTGATAGTAGGTAAAGGATGTTAAAGATGAAACATCCTCTTAAGCTACAAAATGAAACTGAGTTTCAAGTAAATCCAGATTAAGAAATCCCAGATGTAAGGGGGACACTGAAGAGATTGTCATGCATGAAGTACACTCAGTTTAACAGGATTACTAATAATGATATGCTCAGCTGTGAAGAGAAGATTTCAGAGAAAACTAAGGGAATCAAGTGGGTGTTGGAAGAATTACAGGGTGCAACATGTGTCTCGTCTCTTTCCAATGTAGTATGGTTATTCTTTCATAAAAATCCAGTAAGGAAGTGTGGCAATATTCCAATGATCCATTGTGACAGTAAACATATGAAACTTCAAGAAAGGTTCTATGTTTTACAGAATAAATATGCAAACAGAAAAAGATATTATGGGAGGGGGGCAATAACTGCATGTCTGTTGAGCTTTTAAAAATTGTCTTGATAAGCTATACTATTTCTGTTACTGATTTTTAATGGATACCTATACACTTACTCTGAAAGCAGAAACCTGAGATATGAATACACATGTTCATATCTGAAATACCTTGAGAAGAAGGTAGCTTCAATTGAACTATTTAGGAAGAACTGACAACAGTATTTTTGGACATGGCCCTACAAATGCCTTCACAAGATCTGAAATCAGTGCAGCATGAGTGTTTTAATTTGCTTTATAAAGAGGGCAGACACGTGCATGATCTAAATGGTGCTGCTTTGTCAAGAATAGAGTATACTGGAAGCTAAAGGAGAGGATCAACAGCATTTGAGCATACTCCTAATGGGTATGGCCAGCTTTTTCCTGGCCTTGAAGTCAGAGTGAAAACAGACTTGCTGTGCTTTCCTTACATAACATCTAGCCCTGGACATCCTCTGACCCTGAAAAACAATTATCTTTTGTGCATACTGTCATTTCTAAGATAGTATGAAGTCTGTCTTGTAGCTCCTCACAATGAGATTTTTCACAGTGTGAAACTGAGGGTAGGCTTGTGCGGGATGTCCTGGATACGGCATGAGGCATGCTGGAACAGCTGAAGGTGCAAAGCCTGCTAAAATAGTGTTGGAGGACTGGCAAGGGTGACAGGATGCCAGCGTGGAGCAGTCTTGACCAAAACTGCCCATAGATAGTAACTTCTTACAAGTAGTTTCCCTTGATGTGTGCCTGAGCATCGCCCAGAAGCATGTTGACCAGAAAGGCCAGGACTATGCCAGGAACTTTGATAGAGAGTCAGTATGGGCAATCCCTGCTTGAGGTTCCTCCTTTCTCTTTTATGTATAAAAGACTAAAGGGACTAGGGCTAATCTCCAGCAGCTGATCACTCAGGTTCCTCCTTTGATAAAAGAAGAAAGAGTTCAGAACTTTTACAATAGGTTTCTATTCTGAATCTCCAGAAGCATCTGTCTTTCTCCATTGACTGTAAGGAACAGCTTTTGCATATATTTTTCCACCTCTCTGAAGTAGCCTCAAGACATATGTAAATAATAAATGTAAAAAACAACATTATGATATTAACAAACTTTAATTTAATTTTACAGTAAAAGTTAGAAGAGAGAGGTAGGTTTTATAACATCTGTTTTACCACAAGGGAAGCAAATGTACAGAAGGCCATATTTACACTTCCAGCTAATTCGGCCATCACAACCAGCAGGCTAAATTTCAAGGAAACAATCAATTTTTTATACCATGTTAAAAAAAAAAAAAAAAAAAAAGGTCTGTATTGTCACTAGAGCTATGATGCCTAGGGCAATTCTGAATAAGAGATGGACCAAGTTACTAGGCATGGTCTTGAATTTGGGCATGATGATTCCAGCATTTTATGTAAATCCAAGTAAGATGTGTAAAAATAGAATATGCTCCACACAATTTAAATATGATAGATGTCTGCATGCATTTGAGAACCTCCTGGTATTTGGTTTCTATTTTAAACATGAAAAAATGCTATATAAGCTTGAAAATAGGCAATTTTCATTTTAACGTTCCCTTTTGGTGACTATGAACTTTGCTTTTATGTCCTTCCAGAGACACAGCTGGAGGCCATGTGGACACCCCAGGGCATCTAAAATGGCACTCAAAACCTATTCTTAGGCAATTGAACCCACTCTTGAATTCATTTTATTCACAATTAGGATTTTACAGGAGGTGCCAAACAGACTACAGCAAGCACCAGCTCAGAAAATGAGCTATTGATCCTTTTTCATGTTCATGCATTTTCAAGGAAAATGTTTTGGTTGCAACCTCTTGGCCATGTATGTAACTTTCCAAACCAGATTTTGGCTGCCTTTGGCCTCGTAATAAAATGAGAGCTGTCAATTCACACAGAACTCTGTTGTTTTTCATTTTATAATATTAACAGCAGAAACATTTTTGCTCCCTGAATTCTTTACTATACCATTCATTCTGGACTTAACTTACTTAGCTTATTCTTATTAATATTTTCTCCTCCAGCTTTCTCAAAAACTGCATTTTTTTGTCATTAGCTATGGCTCTTTACCTGTAAGAATCCACAAATTACCCTTCTGTTTTTACTGACACGTTTTAAAAGTGAGTTTGAAGTTTTGCTACAGTAGTCCTGGAAAATATGTGTAACTATTTCAGAAATAATTATACTCCCCTTTGTAGATATTATACTCCCTATTTAGACAGCATAGTCTGAATAGATAAGTAGGTAGTGTGACCTCTAACTGTCACAGTAGGCATAGACTAAAAGGAAGGACACAGAGAACAGGTCACCTAATTCAGTGGGCCCAAATTTTTAAATTCTCAGTAAGGATATAAGCATGCCTATTCATTCAGAAAGTTATAACTCAGAAAAAATAACAAGCTACGGTGCAACCATTTCAGATTCACAAGCCTTCAGTAAAATAAGCAATGAGAAAATTTCTGATTCCTTACAGAATCACAGAATCACAGAACAGCAGGGGTTGGAAGGGACCTCTGAAGATCATCTTGTCCAACACCACTGCTTCAGCAGGGACACCCAGAGCAGGGGGCACAGGAACACATCCAGGTGGGTTTTGAATGTCTCCAGGGAAGGAGACTCCACAGCCTCCCTGGGCAGCCTCTTCCACTGCTCTGGCAACCTCACAGGAAAGGAGTTTTTTCTCATGTTTAGCTGGAACTTCCTGTGTTCCAACTTGTGCCCATTGCCCTTTGTCCTGTCACTGGGAACTATTGAAAAGAGCCTAGTCCATTCATCCTGACACCCTCCCATTAGATATTTATAGGTATGATGAAATCCCCCTCAGCCTTCTCTTCTCCAGGCTGAACAAACCCAGGTCTCTTAGTCTTTCCTCATAAGGGAGGTGCTCCAGTCCCCTGGTCGTCTTGGTAGCTCTCTGCTGGACTTGCTCAAGCAGTTCCAAGTCCTTCTTGAACTGGAGGGGCCAAAACAGTAATCCAAATGTGGTCTCACTAGGGGAGAGTAGAGGGGGAGGATAACCTCCCTCAACCTGCTGGCCACACTCCTTTTAATGCAGCCCAGGATACCATTGGCCTTCTACGCCACAAGAGCACAGTGCTGGCTCATGGTCAACCTGTTGTCCACCAGCACTCACAGGTCCTTCTCAGCAGAGCTGCTTTCCAGTAGTTCAGCCCCCAGCCTGTACTGGTGCATGGCGTTGTTCCTCCCCAGGTGCAGAACCTTACACTTGCTCTTGTTGAGTTTCATGAGGTTCCCCTTGGAACAGGCTCTCCAGCCTGTCCAGGTCTCGTTGGATGGCAGCACAGACTTCTGGTGTACCAGCCACTCCTCCCAGCTCAGTACCATCAGCAAACTTGTTGAGGTTACACTCTATCCCAATGTCCAAGTCATCACTGAATATGCTAAACAGGACAGGACCCAGCACAGACCCCTGGGGAACACCACTAGTGACAGGCCTCCATCCAGACTCTGCCCATTGATCAGGACCCTCTGACTTCTGTTTTTCAGACAGATCTCTATCTACCTCACTGTCCACTCATCCAACCCACACTTCCTTAGCTTTCCTATGAGGATGCTATGGGAGACAGTGTTGAATGCCTTACTGAAGTCAAGATAGACAACATTCACTGCTCTCCCTTCCTTGACCCAGCCAGTCATGACATCACAGAAGGCTATCAGGTTGGTCAAGCATGATATCCACTTAGTGAATCCATGTTGACTACTTCTGATAACCTTGTCCTCTACATGCCTGGAGATGACCTCCAGGATGAACTGCTCCATCACCTTTCCAGGGATGGAGGTGAGGCTGATTGGCCTATAGTTTCCCAGGTCCTCCTTCTTTCCCTTTTTGAAGATTGGAGTGACATTTGCTTTCCTCCAGTCCTCGGGCACCTCTCCTGTCCTCCACGACCTTTCAAAGGTGATGGAGAGTGGCTCAGCAAGAACATCCACCATCCCTCACCACTTGTGGGTTTATCCCATTGGGGCCCATGGATTTGTGAGGACCCCGTTTGCCTAGGTGATCTCTGACCCAATCCTTCTCAACTGATGGTAAGACTTCCTTTGTCCCAGTTTGTCCTCTGTTCTCTGGGGGCTGAGGTGCCTGAGGGCTAGCCTTAGCACTAAAGACCAAGGCAAAGAAGGCATTCAGTAACTCTACCTTCTCTTCATCCTGCGTCGCCAGGGCCCCTTCCCCGTTCAGCAGCGGGCCCACTGTATCCCCAGTCTTCCTTCTACTGCTGATTTATTTAAACAAGCCCTTCTTGTTATCTTCGACGTGCCTTGCCAGATTTAATTCCAAGTGGGCCTTGGTCTTCCTCATCGCGTCTTTCCATACCCTGACAACATTCCTGTGTTCCTCCAAAGTGGCCAGTCCCTTTTTCCACATACTGTGAACCTCCCTCTTCCATTTGAGTTTCTCTAGAAGCTCTTTGCTCATCCATGTGGGTCTCCTGGCTCCTCTGCCTGACTTATTCCTCCTGGCGATGCACCGATCCTGAGCTTGGAGGAAGTGGTCCTTGAATACTGTCCAGCTCCCTTGGACCCCCCTGCCTTCCAGAGCCCTAGCCCATGGGATTTCTCTAGCAGGTCTTTGAAGAGGCCAAAGTTGGCCCTCTTGAAGTCCAAGGTTGTAACCCGACTCGTAGCCCTGCTTCTACCTTGCAGTAGCCTAAACTCGACCATCTCGTGGTCACTGCAGCCGAGGTTACTCCCAACCCTCACATCCTCAAACAGACCTTCTTTATTTGTTAATATAATGTCCAGCAGCACATCTCGCCTCATTGGCTCCTCCACCACCTGCATCAAAAAGTTGTCCTCGATGCTCTGCAGGAACCTTCTGGATCATGCATGGCTCACCATATTGCTTTTCCAGCAAATATCAGGGTGGTTGAAGTCCCCCATGAGGACCAGGTTCTGTGTTTGTGAGGTTACTTCTAGCTGGCTGTAGAAGACTTCATCAACTTCCTAATCTTTAACAGGTGGCCTTTAGCAAATGGCCGCAACAGTGTCACCCATATTTGGCTGTCCCTTAATTTTTACCCACAAGCCCTCAACTTGTTCTCCTTCTACTCCAAGGCAGAGCTTGGTACATTCCAGTTGCTCCCTCACATAAAGAGCAACTCCCCCACCTCGCCTTGCTGGTCTGTCTTTCCTGAAAAGCCTGTAGCCATCCATGACCACATTCCAGTCATGTGAGCTATTCCACCATGTCTCTGTGACTGCAATGAGATCATGGCCCTGCGACTGCACACAGACCTCTAGTTCCTCCTGTTTATTCCCCACATTGCGTGCGTTGGTGTACAGGCATTTCAGAAAGGGACTTGAGCACACAGGTTTCCCTGGAGAGGTGTACAAGGATCCACTATAGCCATGCAAACTCTTGAGGTGGTTGATCTCCTGGTTGCCATCGCATGAGGCAGCTACGGCACGTTTATCCCTTTATCACTGCTCAGGTTGTCCTGTCTTATTCCCCCGTTGTGTGTGATGGCATTAGCATTGCCAGTTTGTCTCCCTCCCCCCGAGTTCCTCAGTTTAAAGCCCTCCTCACCAAGTTGGCCAGCCTGCTGCCAAAGATTCCCTTGCCCCTTCCAAACAGGTGGAGTCCATCCCTTCCTAGCAGCCTATGGTTGCTGAAGGACGTCCCATTGTCATAAAAGCCAAAACCCTCACGTTGACACCAGCCACGTAACCAGGAGTTGATTTGTATTATTTGCCTGTTTCTAGTTGCCCATTTTTCTCCAACAGGTAGTATGGAAGAGAAGATAACTCAGGCACCAATACTTTTCACTTGCTTTCCCAGAGCTTTATAGTCTTGCTTAGTTCTGCCCAAACTCTGGCTTGCAGAGTCACTTGTGCCCACATGGAAGAGTAGCAGCGGATAGTGATCTGTGCTCTTGACAAGTTGTGGCACCCTCTCAGCGATGTCTCGGATCTTAACGCCCCAAAGACAGCAAACCTCTCGTGACTCCCTGTCAGGCTGGCACATGAATGCCTCAGTGCCTTTAACAGTCACCCACTACGAGCATTTGTGTCTTCTTGTTACAGTATCTGCTCTGTGCTGCTGGTACAGTTGTACCTTGTGGACCTTGCTCGTGGATGTCTGCTGCCACTGGACATTTATTCTTAAAAAACAAACTTATGATTAAAAATTAACCTTCACAAATAAATAGGTATAATTTGTTTTATATTAAAAATATAGAATATAATCCCTATAACATTTCTGTTTCAATAAATTACATGCAGAAAAATTTGATTTAAGATTTGATTATCTATAGTTATGCTTTGATTTTCAGGAGTAGATGCTACTATGGAGACAAAACCACTCTTTTAAAGTAATTTAATTTACAGATTATATTCATATCTCTTCTGAAGTCTGCCTGTAGCAAGACAGCATAGTCTGTCAGGTCCATCAAATGGTGCACATGAACCTACCTTATGCTGCTAGGTTCCTCATCTAGAAACAGAGGAGAGAGATGGGCCCTTTCACTTCTTAGGCCAATATGCACGGTGGCATCCAGTTTTGTTAATGTAGGTGGATGGATGGAACTCAGGGTGAAACTGAGCCAGAAAATTCCTCTGGTGCCCATGAGTGAGCCCAGAGAAACAATGCCTGTTACTCTTGCCTCTGGTACATGCTTAGAAAATTCATATTTTTGAACGTAGCGTATGTACATGTACAAACCCAAAAGGTCAAGTATGCATCTGGCAAATGGCAATGATGGAAATTTAGCAGCTTGGATCCATCTAAATAATATATGTCTTGGGGTTACAGTGTAAAAAAATCCTTTCTGTTCAGTTTTATGCAAACTCCCAAGTCACAGTATGGTACTATTCTACAGACTCTTAAGCCTTGCGTTTTCTGAGTTAGAAAATCAGGTAGGCACCTGTAAGGCTTGAAATAATTGCAGAGGTATTATGAACTCAAGTTTTGTTTTAATAACAATTAAAGAAGCACAGGTAAGAGTAAGTCACACTGCTACCTATCTGCTTTAATGCCATTATTTATACCTATCCGAAAGCTGCTATTTGTCATACTATACTTAAAATCAACATGCTGTTAAAATAATGATTCTGAACCTCATAGACGCATGGTGTGCTTTATGCGAGCTTTAATAATACACACACTGGAGCAAACTATAGTGCTACAAATATATTATGAACAGTTACCATCCTTGTCTGAAGTTGGTAGGATATGGCACAAATCCCAGATGCAGGAAGCCCATGTGGAACCAGGATTTCAACCATTTAAACAGGAGTTAGAACTACCTCCTATCTGTAGCACTGCAGGCTTAATACTGATATGCAACTGGCTATTACATGAGTATGCTCACATCTTTGTCTGTATTGAGCCACTCTCCATATGTGTTTGTTTCTGGATTTGTGGAACAAATCCTTGCAGCATTGTTATGCCACCTTCACCCATACATACACGTTTAAACTTTATTTTTCTCTATGCAATTTTAAATAGCTATACACACCATAGTGCACATCAACAAATACAAGAGTGCCTATGAGCCGTGGTACATACATTTACAAGGTGTGAATGGAAAAACTATGAAGAAGCCACATATCCTTAGAAAAATTGTAGTGTATAAGACCAGAGAAACAAAGTGGAAATTGTTTTGTAGATATAATTTTGCACTCCATCCCACAGATTGCTTAACTAAGTAATCATTTTTACTTTTCAATATATATAAAAAACCTGGTAATTATTGTCTAAATAAAATAAAATGGTAATGCTTAGGCTAATTAGCTTGAAGCTCTCAGTGTTCTAAGTGCTGAAGATGTGGTAAAGTTATTCTTGTATTCTGTTTCTTGCTTTTCTGTTTTACAGGATGGCTGCCACCACATGCATATAATAACTATAGGATTTTATTTCTGTATTACGAACCTTTAACAACCAAAAAGCAGAACATCCTGCTCATTGTAGCCTGAAGTATAAATGCTTTTGATCTTTCTCCAGTCACAGCTGTCAATGGCAGATGATGTCTATGTGGTTTCAATGCAGTTGCTTAAATTCGCTCATGTTTTTAGAGTCTGTGGGCTAGCTCTCTAGCTGCGGTGTCAGCAGAGTGTGGCCCTGCCATAAGACCTGTGTGATATCTGCCAGCTTTGGGCAGATGTTTTGGGTGCTATGGGGTTAGCTGCCTGTGTTTAGATGCATAAATCCCACCTCTGTCATCAAAACCATTGGTCTGTTTAGCCAGAAAACAAACAACCCAAAGAATTTCACATAAATCAGCTGCAGTGTCCCCAGTTTGTTAATTTACACATAAACGTAGTTTTTCTTCAAAAGCAATTAAGCTTATGACCCTGAGCTTGTAGGCATATTTTATTTACTTTTAAGTGTTCTTCAATGAAATATCTTACTGTCTTGAAAGGTTTTGTCTGGAAATTCAGTCTTTCTCTACTTCTGAAAGATTCTCTTATAAAGCTTTGTTGCTTTCATGGAAAACAGAATATTTTCATCTCAAGCCACCTTTATGAGTATTAGACTGAGAGTAACTCATCTTTTCTTTAATGAAATTATAATCAAGGCTGTTCAATGTCCAGCCTTCATGTAGTCACATGCAAACTGCACAGTATTTCCAAGGGACCCACTGATAGTAATACGAGAATCTCACACTGACATGCCTGAGAAGCAGAGGAGAGGTGGAATATTGCTGAGTGCAGGAAAGTCCCCAAAGTCTGCCCATGCACAGCCCCTGCAAAGACAGCACTCCCAGAACTCCAGGCTGCATGATGGCTAAATGCCTTCCTGAGAGACTGCTCCTGGACATCCATCCTTCAGCCACTCCCTCCTCTTGCTGCACATTTAGTTCTGAACAACTATATTTTAAGAGATTGCAACCATATTTTAAACATTAGACATACTTGATTTTCAAAGAGAGAGGGAAATCAGGTCATCTTTTCTTTTGCAGTTGTACCTGGTATCACAGCAGACTGTTCCACTTGCTTGTTTAAAAATCACAGAAGCAGAATCACAGAATGGTTGAGGTTGGAAAGGACCTCTGGAGGTCATATTGCCCAACCCCCCCTGCTCAAACAGGGCCAACTAGAGCTGGTTGGCCAGGATTGTATCCAGACATGCTTTTGAATATCTCTAAGGAGGGATTCCACAATCTCTGTGGGCAACCTGTGGCAGTGCTTGCTCACACTCACAATCAAAAAGTGTTTCCTGATGTTCACAGCGAACCTCCTCTGTTTCTATTGGTGCACATTGCCACTGGTCCTGTCACTGGGCACCACTGAAAACATCAACCAGATCCTCCCCTGAGCCTTCTCTTCTCCAGGCTGAACAGCCCCAGATATCTTAACCTTTCGTCATACATGACATGCTCCTGGCCCTTCATTATCATCTTCATGGCAATTCACTGCAGTCTCTCCAGTATGTCCATGTCTCTCTCATACTGGGAAGCCCAGAACCAGACACAGGACTCCAGGTGTGGCTTTACCAGCGCTGAGTAGAGGGAAAGGATCACCTCCCTCCACCTGCTGACAACAGTCCTCCTAATGCAGCCCAAGATACCATTAGCCTTCTTTGTGAGAAGGGCACGTTGCTGGCTCATGTTCAACTTGGTGTCCAAACAGGACTCCCACATCCTTTTCTGCCAAGCTGGTTTCCAGCTGGTTGGCCCCCACCATGTATTGGTGCCTGGGGTTGCTCCTCCCCAGGTACAGGGTTTTGCACTTCTTGCTGAGCTTCATGAGGTTCCTGCCAGCCCATTTCTATAGCCTGCTGAGGTCCCTCTGGCTGGCAGCGTGACCCTCTGGCATATCAGCCTCTCCTCCCAGTTTGGTATCATCAGCAAACTTGCTGAGGGTACACTCTGCCCCATCATCCAGATTATTAATGAAGATGTTGAATAGGACTGGACCTAGTATTAACCCCTGGTGTACACCACTAGTAACTGGTGTCCAACTGGACTTCGCATTGCTCATCACCATGCTCTGGGCCCAGCCATTAAGCCAGTTCCCAATGAATCTCACTGTCTGCTCACCCAGACTTTACATGAAGACCTTCTTTACAAGGATCTTATCGGAGGCAATGTCAAAGACCTAACTGAGGTCCTGGTAGACAGTATATGCTCTTCCCTCAACTGCCAGGTGAATCACTTCATCATTCAAGTTTATGAAGTTGATCAAGCATGACTTCCCCTTTGTGAATCCATGCTGACTACTCCTGATGGTCTTCCTGTTCTTAATCTGCCTGGAAATGGTCTCCAGGATTAGCTGCTTCATCACCTTCCCCAGAATCAAGGTGAGGCTGACCAGCCTGTAGTTTCCTGAGTCCTCCTTCTTGCCCTTCTTGAAGGCATGGGGTGACATTTGCTTTCCTCCAGTCCTTGGGCAAAATATCCTGTTGGATCTGGGCCTGAAGGAATATGTGCTCTGTATCACTTTAAATGAATAGAATGTAATTCTGAGTGCACTACACTCAGACACTAAAATACTGCAGAGCTTAATGTTTTGTAGACATCACTGTATCATAAGTGAAATTTCTGGTTTGTGTGCTAATTTCAATTTTAATGCTTCTTTTGTCCCTGTATTTCCAAATTATTATCAGATTTCTTTTGCAAGCAGTTCTGTGTGTCACTGGATGTGTTACCAGAAATTCTGAAAATAAATACCTTTAGAGTGCTGTAGTGTCTTAGAGTGTATGAAAATTATACTGTATTTAAGTATTTTTGTGTTTAAAGCCATATAAAGAATAGAGCACATATATAGTCCTTGCACAGTAGAAGCCAAGACTTTTTCTTGCAAACATCTGGATATGTGTTTAGCAATACTTACATAAGAACAAATAATTATCAACTATTCAGAATTAACTTTAAGGGTAAATGAGAAGATTCCTTTCTGAACAAGTAGGTGCTGAAACAGACTTCTCATCAAATTAGCAGAGACAACAAAGGCATTTGGTTTTAAACAGGTTTAGATGCTTTTCAGATTGACTAATGTAATCACACAGGCGTGTAAAGTACAGAACTCGGTGACTCAGGACATGTCCTCTGCTCTTATTTACCTAGACATATGCACATAAATGGCAAATAGATTTATCTTTGGATGTCAGTGTTTGGATGTCAGAGATTAAATAGTTATTGGATAGTCCATTTATAGGAAGCCTGCTGTCCTAACTTCAAGAATAAATTGACACAATTGTCCTTGCTTGTGTATGTAGAGATTGTCTCTCACTACATTCTGTAAAATACTTTTCAAGCTACTTCCAAAAATAAAGTATATAAAAGGTTAATATAATACTTACTTTTAGCTTTACATTCCTATGAAAAAAATGGCAATTTTACTGTATTCATTGTGATTTGAAACCGGATAAATAATGAATAGTTCAAGTGATAATTACCTTATTTCAATATTTACAGAAAACTGGCACTTCATCATCATCAAAGCACATTGAGAATTGTGTTATTATCTCCACAAGTGCCTAGTTTCTATAAATATTGAAATTTGGTAATTATCTCTAGCACTATTTCTTCCTTATCTACTTTTCAGAATTGGGCAAATAGAAATATCATTTAGTCATTAACATTTGCTAAATACATATCTGGTTTCTTTTTAATAAGAGTGCATAAGTAGGGAGAATAAGTTGCAAAATAAGGTCAATGAAATGGAATGAAATATCTTTGTATCAGAGGCATCCAAAAGAATGAGTTAAGACCATGTTATTAAAATATCTGAATGTAGCCTGACACTATTCCTAAAAGGAAAGGCCACTTCACTAATGATAAGAGTCTAACCAGCAAAAAGGAGCCACTGGCATATATGCATCATGAAATCACAGAATCACAGAATGGCAGGGGTTGGAAGGGACGTCTGGAGATCATCTCATCCCAACCCCACTGCTTCAGCAGGGACACCCAGAGCAGGGGCACAGGAACACATCCAGGTGGGTTTTGAATGTCTCCAGGGAAGGAGACTCCACAGCCTCCCTGGGCAGCCTCTTCCACTGCTCTGGCAACCTCACAGGAAAGGAGTTTTTTCTCATGTTTAGCTGGAACTTCCTGTGTTCCAACATGTGCCCATTGCCCTTTGTCCTGTCATTGGGCACTATTGAAAAGAACCAGTCCCATCATCCTGACACCAACCCTTTAGATATTTATAGGTATTGATGAAATCCCCCTCAGTCTTCTCTTTTCCAGGGTGAACAAACCCAGGTCTCTTAGTCTTTCCTCATAAGGGAGGTGCTCCAGTCCCCTGGTCGTCTTGGTAGCTCTCTGCTGGACTTGCTCAAGCAGTTCCACATCCTTTTAAACTGGGGGGGCCCAGAACTGAACACAGCACTCCAAATGTGGTCTCACTAGGGCAGAGTAGAGGGGGAGGATAAACTCCATGTGAAATGAAATGAAATGAAATGAAATTAAATTAAAAATTAAGAATTAAATTAAAAATTAAATAATTTTTTTTCTCTCTACTCCACATTGGTATTAGCTGCTGTTTGTTACATTCAAAGAAAGAAGTTATCTTTAGATCCGTTCCATGTCCTCACTCCAAAATCTCCTGTATTGTCAATGAATTTAGGCATGCTATGGAGTCCCGCTCCAGTCTGGAGGAATCTTTAGCTACCTCTGTGCTAGTATATAAACAGGGCCTGTGAACAGGCTCAAGCACTGTCCAGTGGTTGTCCATATAATTTGTTTGCCTGCTCCCCAAGAGGTTTGGCCCATGCCAACTTGCATGCTCCCACACATGCTGAGGCAAAACATGTAGAGAATGCTCCTGAGAGTAATATAGATTATTTTCTTATCTTATTTACTGTTTTACTTATTTATTCTCCACATTCACTTGTTTTCCTCTTAAACTAGATGCACTGACCACTAAGATTTTTAATAAGATTTGTTTGGATGGGATTCATGTCACCTTATCTGAGATGTCAAGAGACTTCATTAACTTAGCAGGTATGAACTGGGACCAAAAGTGTTTCCTTCACTGAACGTAGATGGAATCAAAACAATTAATTCATAAGTAGATGACAATGACATATATTATGTCTATAATATATATTTTGGTGTGGATGAGATGACTCCCACCCTTCACTGTTTTCTTATCTTCTCCTTTTATACTCTGTCTCATTATGATACATAAAGTCCTTAGAGATGGACGCCCTGCATATGCTTCAAATAATTCCTGATCATCAGCATTAAAGAGGAGCTCAGTCAATCTGAACTTTTCAAATGCTTTCTTCCCTAAAAAAAGTCCGTTCCACCACACAGGCATCATAAAAGGGCTATAATGTAGTCATGTTGCATTAATAGTGGGAGTCTGAGGAGTGGCTAGGGAAAGACCCTACCGTTGAGTCACGAGGTTCAGACAGGACCTCCTTGCTTTCTAAACTCCTTCGCAGAGAGGAGTCTAGGTGTGGCTAAGTCCAGTCTTAGTCTCAGACTTTGTCAACAGTTTAATTTCTAAGGACTGTAGATGTAACCACCCATCAGAGTATTTGTGGTTAGTAACTAATTTGGCAGCTCCCCAGGCGGTCACATTCAGTGAGAACGATCATGGCTAGATTAATGTATCATACAATTTATTGAAGCAACAGATACACAGGTTCTTTGGATTACAGGTGATAGAATTGCAGGTTACAAGACACACACAAATACTAGGAAAATTAGTAACACTACTAGGCTACAAGTGCGTTAAGCAAATATGAAGTGACTCTAATGCATTGGAGATTTAAAGTGAAGCTATAGAGAGGTTTCTAAGTTTTCCCAAGGGAACACTTGGTATAGCCAAATGCTCAAATCTTAATGAAAGGCATCCCAATGTGGGGTAGGGAAGAGAGGCTCAGCCCGTTGACTGGTCCCAGAAGTCAGAGTGGTACACAATGGTATCTTCCCCAACACCCTTTTTCTCTTAACCTAATTTATACTATTTTTAACCTTTCAGGTGGAGCTTGAGTGACTCTAGTCATACATACCTTTGTTATGATTGGTGTAAAATTTCCTTGCTTTGTCCAGTGAGGGGTGGTTGCACCTTAGAGGCAGGTAGCTTTTGGGATGGAAGTGTGTTTTGGTATTATAATGATAAAAAGGACAGCATTTTGTCAAAAGCATGACAGACTGTTGGCTCAGGGTAGCAAATGTGCAGTGTACCAGCTCCATGGTACCGCGAGTTCCCATTTATCACAGAGCCTGGCCAGATGTGCAGTGTACCAGCTCCTTGGTCACCGAGCCTGGCCACAATGTCTCTGGACAAATCGTCTTAGAGTCAGTACACCAAGTTATCGTGGCATCACTGATATCTAAGGTTACGAGCTTAGGGAACTTCTATGGAATGGATTTCTCACCTGTCAGCCTCACCCTACCCTGCAAGCTTCTTCCATGCTGTACCTTTTCTAAACTCATAAGTTTAATTTCCGAGCCACCCCCAGCGATTATTCCACAGCACAGCAGTGCTTGATGCCTTAGGAGTTCAGCATGAAATTATTCCACAATTAAGATCCTACAAAATAACATTAATTCCCCTCCTTCTCTAGGATTCAGGTAGCTACAGACCTAAATAAGACAAATGTGTATTTTTGGCATTTATTATATCTTCCCGTTGGAAAGAGCAATGTAAGTAAAAACCCTGTTATTCGTAACTCAGAGATACATAGCCAGTGCAATCTGTCTGAAGAGATAGAAAAGTATGGAATTATTTTCCCAAATTGCTGTCATAGTGACAATAAATGAGAAGTCCTTATGCAAATATTGTACTGGCGAAACTTCTAATAAAATTCTTGGGTATCCCTTTGCTGTCATTTAATTTTCAGTCTTCTTCTGAGGGAAAGCTGAAAGGAAAGTTACTTCCCTGATTATTCAATATATTACAGAAGATAAATACAAATGTCAGTCCCTGGCACTTTTCAGAGGGCAACAGGAAAGCTACGAACCCCCTACATTTTCTCTAGTGGCCTTTGAGGTAGGAACAAGGAAATCAGGAAGACATAATTTTGACTGAATATATGGAGAACAAGATCAGACGTGCAATTTATTAAAGGAAACTAGAAGCAGGGAACACAAAAGGTGCTTATTCTACAAGTAAATCCTGTTATTAAAAATGCCTTTAATACATGTAACCAGTAATATACCAGGTCTAGGTTACGACAGTTTAACAAGGAGCGGGGCTGAAAGTACCAGCACTGTGAAAAAAATATATTTTATGTTTGTTTGATACCCCTTTTTACTGTCATGTTGGCTGAAATGCTCCTTTTTTTTTTCCATAGATCTGTGACTGTTATTCTATAAAACAGAAACAACACATTTCTCAAAATGTATTCACCTCCCTTCCATTCCTTCAGTCTTTACTGTATTGTGGCCTTTATCTCACAGTCCCAGAGACAAGCATAAGGGACTCTAGAAGGAAAGTAGAAGATGGAAAATATCAGGAAAAAACAGCTCACTAGGTAACGTTATATCTTATATGCAACAAACAAAGTATGCTACCTTTTGGTAGCATAACGTACAATGGTTGTCCATCCCCATGTTCCTGCAAGTTCCTTGGTCTTAATTCTGAGATGCTTCTGTCAGTTAGAGGCAAGTAGCCACTCTGGCAGGCAAGCCTCTTTGTCTGCACAGCCATTTAAGTAGGGCCTTGCAAACACCATTTCAACACTTCAAGGGCTTGGTCAGAGCAAAGATTTATCTCCCACGGCACATGGTCATATCATAGAAATTAAGTCCTGAAGCATCTGCAGATCGAGTTCCTGAAATTCTGCATCCACAGTAATCCACAAAACACTTATCAGTCCTACTAATATACAATATACAATATCTGTAGTAAAGAAGTGTAAAAGCCATAAATTATCTTGTGCTGTAAAACGGGACAGGAACTTGAGGGTATATTCAGCAAAGTCACCTAATAAAATGTGATACATTCCAGATTTCTCTATCATTTTCCAAGGTTCTCAAGGCAGCTTTACAAATATTGTATGCTTATTATTTTGGCAAAGGAAGGTGGTGGATCAAAATAAAAAACATTGCAAACTTTCTGTATTTTTATAAGGAATCAGAAGGAGATATTCCAGAGCATCTTGAGGTCAGAATCTCAACATTTATCATCATTCTATGTATCCTTCAGAAGTCAATAATTGGATTCATACCATGAAAATTATGACAGAAAAATTATTTGTTTTCAAATTACAACTGCATTATATTCCATGTTATAAATAATTCAAAAAGGTGTTCCAAGTTTCATATCTCACAGATTTTTAAAATAAGGAGTATTAGTTCTAAATAACTGTGCCATTTTAAAATGTTACACAAGAAACAATCTTGCTTTAACTGCAGAATGTAATAAAATCAGAAATATATTTCTCAAAGAGTCTTAAAGGATGGTCTGTCAATGACTTACGAAAAGTTAATACATTTATAAACATGTATAACATAACAGATTTCGAAAAAGGAATAATTTTAACACATTAACTACTGCTAATACATTCTCTTTATTTAAAAGATGCATATTTCATTATAAATGGCTTACTGAATTATGAGATGGTTTTCATATCTGTCTTTATTTCATTTTGAATGTGTTATGGTTTATTCTAATCTGCCAGCAACCACTACAACTCTCCTTATTTCTTTTCCTGAAAATGCCATTTTCATTACACGTAGTTTCTAAATATACTTATTTACAATGAATTTTGAAATATGAAAATTCATTTTATGCTATCACAGTGGAATTTTGTGCCAATGTAAGTGCACTGGTCTTAGAATTATAGTTTTTAGGTTTTTGTCTCTTTTTACATTTATTTGCAAATGCTTACATGTTACTAATACTGTAACTGCTGGGTGAAGAACTGGCTGAAGGGCAGGGCTCACAGAGTTGTAGTGAATGGGGCTACATCTGGCTGGCGACCGGTCACCAGCCGTGTTCCCTGTGGCTCAGTCCTAGGGCTAGTCCTGTTCAATATATATATCAGTGATCTGGATGCATTATTAGGAAGTTTGCTGATGCTACCGAACTGGGAGGTGCTGTTGACTCTTGAGGGACAAGAGACCTTGAAGAAGGATCTAGATAGATTGAAATATTGGACAGTGATTAATGGGATGAAATTTAACAAGTCCAGATGTCAGATTCTGCTCCTGGGAGAGAGTAATGAAAGGAACAAGTATAAACTGGGAGAGGAGTGGCTGGAGAGAAGCCCTGCAGAAAGGGATCTGGGGGTGCTGGTTGACAGCAGGCTCAATATGAGTCAGCAGCATGTCCTGGCAGCCAAGAGGGCAAACCACATAGTGGGGTGCATCAAATACAACACAACCAGCTGGTCAAAAGAGGTGATTATCCTGTTCTATTTAGCATTGGAGCAGCCTCACCTGGAGTACTGTGTGCAGCTCTGGACCCCACAGTTTAAGAAGGATGTTGATGTACTTGAACGTGCCCAGAGGAAGGCAACAAAGCTGGTGAAAGGGCTGGAAGGCATGTGCTGTGAGGAGCAGCTGAGGACTTTGGGCTTGTCTAGTTTGGAGAAGAGGAGGCTGAGGGGCGACCTCATCGCTCTCTGCAACTTCCTGAGGAGGGGAAGTGGAGAGGGAGGTGCTGAGCTCTTCTCCCTGGGATCCAGTGACAGGATGTGTGGGAATGGTTCAAAGCTGCTGCAGGGGAAGCTTAGACTGGACATTAGGAAGCATTTCTTTACCAAGAGGGTGGTCAAACACTGGAAGAGGCTTCCTAGCGAGGCAGTCGATGCCCCAAGCCTGTCTGTGTTTAAGAGGCATTTGGACAGTGCCCTTAACAACATGCTTTAACTTGGTCAGACTAGAATTGGTCAGGCAGTATGACTAGATGATTGTTGTAAGTCCCTTTCAACTGGAACTATTCTATTCTATTCTACTCTAGTCTAGTCTAGTCTATGCTGTGCTGTGCTATTCTTAATGAATGAAAATATCGTTGATAATCATGATGGAGTGTAGAAACTGATCACCTCATCCTCAGAGAAACACACAGGATGTGATTAAGTTGCTTAAACATTTGAGATGCTTTCATGCATGCTGCCAGGCCTCCAGTCCAGAAGACTACAGTTCTGTTGTAGGTGTAATATATCTGTCATCTCTGAGCAAATGCTTTTGGGCACTTCAAATGACATGAGATGCTTTTGCTTATGTATCTGAAGAAAACTTCCGTTGGTTGAATCATTCCGTCCCTCATGGAGATATTCATTGAGTCTCTGTTGACTATAATGGCAATTTAGAAAAGTACAGCTCTGATGTAACATCTGCACTTTTAGTATTAGGGCAGGTCAAACCACATGCCCACTGCTTGCCACTGAGTCATTTTTGTAGGACTGTGCTCTCCCATGTCACCTACAGTTGAAGTTAGAAGATGTTTGTCTTCTTTGTCGCATGGATACTGTGTTATCATTAATCTCCCAAATTCCCACAATACGATGTAGTTGAGTGAAAAATTTGGCTGGGTAATAGTCATTACCTACATTAGACTACAAACTTTTATTCTTAAAGCAACTCTACAGGGATAAAGTGATTTGAAGATAACCTTAAGTGAAACACTTCACCTAAGATAGTGCAGAAGGAAGAGAAAAGATGAATTGTATTGCTTTGTTTTCAATAAATGCCTTCATTGTCTTCATTCTTTGTTGGTAGCTGTCTTGTTAGATTTTGTAGATTTTGGCATCACTGGGGCAATTGATACAAGGACATCAAACAATATTAACCAAAGGTTAATCTAGCACAAGAACTTGTTTCCAACAGCAAATAAAGGTAAGCATCCAGAGGAAAAAACACAACAGCATATGGTAATACTTCTAGCCTACAAGCTACCTGAGGCAGAAACAGTTTGTATGGATTTTTCTGACATGAATTTGTCTAGCCTTCCTATGAGACCATTTACATTTTTATCATCCACAACACTCTGTGTCAACGTGATGCACAGTCTATCTATAACTGTGTTTTGAACCTGACAGCTGACAGCTTCATTTGATGCCTGCTAGTTCCTTTGCTGTCAAGGGGCAGAGAACAATAGATGAGTTCTCTACATGCTCTATCATTTCCCCCTCAGTCATTTCTTTTTCAAGCAGAAGAGTCCCAGACTACTTATTTATTCCTTGTACAGAGAACGTTTCATACTTTTCATATTCTTTGTTGCCCTACTCTTAACATTATCCAGTTCCTCTATATCCTTTTGTTTCCTGGAGACCTACACCACACAGAGTAAGCAAAATGATTCATACAGCTTTATAATTACATTCTCCATTTTATTCTGTGTTTCACTTCTTATAGCTCATTAGTTATTGTTACTGAGATTCACCTAATATCTTAATGATTTTCTCTCTTATAACTTCAAGATCTTTCCTCTGATTAATAGTGGTTGCCTTGGACCTCAGAGGGCAAGATGATTCTTTGCCACGAACAACACTTTATATTTACCTACACTGCATTTTGTTAGCTGTTTTCTTCCCTAGTCCCATAAGATTCCTTGGTGTACCCTTCATAGTTGGTCCTGGTCTTTGCTGCTTCAGATGACTTAGTATCATGAGCAACATTTTCACTTTTCATCTCTTTTCTAGGTCATTTATGAATATGTTGAATGATGTGGGGCCCAGCACAAACTCTTATGGAACTTCATTGATGGCCTCCATCCATAGTGGAAACTGGCCATTTATGCCACTTTCTGGTTCTCTTTTAAAACCATCTTTAAATACTTGCAAAGGCCTCTTACTTTGTAGTTTACCTAATAACCTTTGGTGACAGACATAGTCAACCAGATCTTCTTCAGCACTTGCTTGTTATAACTACAGACAGTTGGTCAGTCATGACAATATAGGAGTGAAACTGTGTGGAAATCCACCTCCAAGAAGTGAAGCCAGGTGATATAAGGTCCTCCTTGGCCCAGAGCTCTGTGAAACTCTGAAGAAAGATGTCATCTGAGAATGAGTAAGAGTGTGAATGGCATGAATATAAGGGATTCAGCTTCTGAGGCTTGAGAAAAGGAGGATCGTATTTATAAACTAACAAGCTCATAAAAGTATTACAACTAGTACATTTTATTATTAAAATGCAATAAAATCATACTGAATCTTCACATTTTTCCCCACATGTCCCAGTAGGCGTTCTACAGAATGAATACAAGAACAGCTATGAATCAAGTATAATTCTGGCTGCAATAAATAAGATCAACATGCAGCCCTAAGGGTAGCTCCAGCACAGCAGTTTACCATCTTTTTTATTAGCTATATAAACAGCCTCAAGATATTTTGTCATATGATATCCCCATGGCATCTTTAAAAAAACCCAAAACCTTTTAATCTCCCTGTAAAAGCTTGTAATGTGTAGCTCAGCCTTGCAACCCTTTGCCTTATCTCCATGTACAGCAAAGGCTAATTTGTCCCCTTTAAGCTTTTCGCTGCAACCTGATGCTCTCTTAATCACCCCCTGAAACTCTGCTCTGTTTATCCCCTTTTACAGAGACAGGTGCAGGGGATTTTATTAATGCAATACCTTCTTAAGTGGTTTAGTTTTATCCTTTACTATTGATCCAATGGTTTAAATCCATTAAGAGGGTGCAGACAAACACTTTATTCTTTGCTTGATAGAATCCACTCTAGAAAAGATAGGTCATAGTATTCTGTCCTCTTCTACACCTTTATTTTGTTCTGTAAAACCTGAAACCAATAGCAGATAACAGAACATCTAGCTGATATGTAATTTTGGTCGACATGTTTGTTGGTCTGTTAATTGTTAAGTGATTTATTCAGACTTTTAAAATTCATATGTTACATTTTTGTAATAATTTTATTGCTCCAAATATGACTACATATTCAAAACCTACTGAACTTATCATATAGGCTATATGTTAACCTGGATCCTTATATTTCCAGACAACAGTGCAACAGTGATAACATGTGCAGTAATCCTATGACAGTTGTTTCCAAATAGATAGAATGTTCTATATGAGGATATTAAGGATAATCTGAATGATGGGGCAGAGTGTACCCTCAGCAAGTTTGCTGATGATACCAAACTGGGAGGAGAGGCTGATATGCCAGAGGGTCACGCTGCCAGCCAGAGGGACCTCAGCAGGCTATAGAAATGGGCTGGCAGGAACCTCATGAAGCTCAGCAAGAAGTGCAAAACCCTGTACCTGGGGAGGAGCAACCCCAGGCACCAATACATGGTGGGGGCCAACCAGCTGGAAACCAGCTTGGCAGAAAAGGACGTGGGGGTCCTGTTTGGACACCAAGTTGAACATGAGCCAGCAACGTGCCCTTCTCACAAAGAAGGCTAATGGTATCTTGGGCTGCATTAGGAGGACTGTTGTCAGCAGGTGGAGGGAGGTGATCCTTTCCCTCTACTCAGCGCTGGTAAAGCCACACCTGGAGTCCTGTGTCTGGTTCTGGGCTTCCCAGTACAAGAGAGACACAGACATACTGGAGAGACTGCAGCGAATTGCCACGAAGATGATAATGAAGGGTGAGGAGCATGTCACGTATGAGAAAGGCTGGGATATCTGGGACTGTTCAGCCTGGAGAAGAGAAGGCTCAGGGGAAATCAGTCATCAGTGTATATAAAAACCTGAATGGAGGGTGCAAAGAAGAGGGAGCCAGGCTCTTTTCAGTAGTGCCCAGCGGCAGGACCAGAGGCAATGGGCACAAACGGGAAACACAGGAGGTTCCCTTTGAACATCAGGAAATTTGATTGTGAGTGTGAGCAAGCACTGGCAAAGGTTGTCTAGGGAGGCTCTGGCATCTCCATCCTTGGAGGTATTCAAAAGTCATCTGCACATGGTCCTGGGCAATCAGCCCAGGCCAGTTTGAGCCCTGTTTGAGCAGGGGGGTTGGACCAGATGACCTCCAGAGGTCCCCTCCAACCTTAACTACTTTTAATTCTATGATTCCATCAAGGAGTTAATAAAAATTCAGCCTTAGGTAATGTGAACACATATTACTGATCACTTTCGGGGAAAGCTCAGAGGTCCCATTCATCCAATACTGATTTTTGTCAGTCTGGGGAAGTTTTTAATGCCTACTTTACACGTGAGTTATGATACATAGCAGAGTCAGTCCAAACCTATAGTGTACTGCCCTAGAAAGAAATGCAACGACAGTTTCCTGCCATGAGCATTTTAGCAGCTAAACTAAACAAGCATAGTAAGAGACAGCAGTAAACAAGGCAGGAATAATTTTTCTTTGACTTTTTAATACCAATAAATAGAAGTAATGAGGTTTTGAGTAGTATCTAAGCACTTACATGTTTAGCCATGAAAAACACCAAGTCTTTAGGACAATGCAATGGAACCAGCAAAGCACGCTGTCTCCGTTAGCATGACCTCAGGGATGCAGGCTGGTTCACCTCCTTCTTTGATGTTTTTTTTAAACACTAGTTCCAGCATGACTGTCAAAGAATGATGCATGTATACGTGTAAAGGAAGAGTTTTTAAACAGTCCAGTCTGTTCTAATGAAAAGCAACATTCAATAGCAGCAAAGAAAAATACTTGTGTGCTATTTACACGTTGTGTGGAGATGTATGGGGGCATGTGGTTGTTTGCATAACAGGGATACATCTATTAAAGTTAAAACAGCCTGCATACATAGCAGTAGGAAAATAGTTCTACCATGAAACATCTATGGTTTGAAAGCTATTTATTTTTTATTTAAGATATAAACTCGCTGCGTAGAGGGGAAAATCTTGTTCTTTACCCAGGTTGCATATTTATCTAAGTTTTCCAGGACTTCTAAAATTTTGTTTGTTCTATAAGGATTTTAGTGCCTTCCAGGTTACATTACTCAGAAAATAATGTAGTTTTTCTACTGAAAGAGTAGTACTCCCTTCCTGTAGGACAAGAGGAAGTTTGCAGTCTCTTGCACTTCAGCACATGCTCTCAATGAGGTTATTATGCTGCTATTGGCTCTGCGACAGACTGAAACCTGGATAAGCATGAAATAGTCCACTTTAGCTTGGGTTGTGGAGCTGGATTTCTGGAAGATAATTTGACAGTATTTTACATCCCTGCTGTCTGCAGGAGCTCTGTTCTTGCTTTAAAATCCTCTCAACATCTTGCAGTCCTGCAGATGAAATAGCGATATACTTATACAGGTGTTCTCAATACCAGAGTATAGAATTACCTATAAGTGCAGACAGAAGAAGCTGAATAAGATGACAGACAAAGGTATTATAGATACATTCTTCCCCCTCTCCCCTTCCATCTTCTCACCTTGCAGTCTGGTTAATGTCAGTGTGAGCTGACAACACACAAGTGACACATACAAACTTCTGCGGAGTCTATCAGTTGCCAGCTGACTGCAGCTTGTGGCAGCTCTCACTAAAGGCAGCAGAAAGATTCCTTCCAGCCTATTTCTCTTTAAAGTCTGGGTTTTCTGTCCTGTGAGGATTCATGTACTTTAAGCAAACTCCAAAAAGTCCCAAAAGAATGTCTTATGAGGACACTGCAAATCTGAGTCATTAATAGCACGGAATAAACATGTAGAGGCTTATGCATAGAGCAGCTAGTGAAAAGGATTAAGGAGGAAGTGCAGGTTTGGGTTTTTTCCCCTCAATGTACTTATTCTCAGGTTTCCACTTTTTACTCCTGCAGGATTTTTTAGGGTGCTGACAACGCAGTGCTGATGCAACTATATGAAATATGAAGTATTTTTTCGCTAATGCAGGAACCAAGCACTGTATCAGCTCTTTTTTATCAGGTGTCAAGGGTATTTGGTTATGCTCCCAACTATTGGAATTGGAGGGGTTACTGCCTAGTGTAATTGCAGCCTTCCTCCTTTCTGTTGCTGCTGCCAGTTTGTACTGAGCCAAATCAATCCTGACAGCTGGCCAGATGCTTCTTGTGCCAGTCAGCAGGACTGTGGTCTCAAAAGAGCATCTGGGTATAAGGAAATTTTGCAGCAAACTATACAGCCAATCTTATTTTCTAAAAATACCATCATAAATGTTGAAGAAAAGGCATTTAGTGACTTCATTAATACACCTTTTTTTTTTTTTAAAGGTGAGGGTGAGCACTTGACTTTTTCTCAAAATTTCTGTTTGCATAGGGTTAATGGAGACTTGTACAAAGCTTTTTCTAGTACATAAACTGTATATATCGTATCTTTATTATAGCCTGTGCAGGCCACAGACTCAAGAGCAGCTGCTTAGAGTGTAACCCAACAACACAGAAAACATTTTTCCTAGTATTTGTTTAGTGAGGTTGTAATATTCATTTTAATTTGGAAGATCTTTGGGGCATGGACTCTTTAGCTGCCTTAAACATATTTTCTACTACAATAGAATTAGAAAATAATAAGGATTCTTTTTTTTTTTACTTAGCAAAGTCATTAGAACAGTACATCACTTTCCATAGAAGACATCACTGTTCTCATGCAGTTACTTCAGATAAATCTGGGCTTGTTTTTTTACAGCTTATTTTCACTTTGCTCTGAAAACATTTTAGGGGAACAGCAAGGAATGGGTCAGGAAAAAGGAATTATCTTTTTTTCAATACTACCTTCACTGCTTTTGCTTGATGAAGTAGAGTGCTTGTATATTTCTGAACACAATAAAAATGCTAAGTATGGATAAGCTGCCTGTTTTTTATTTAATCTTTTTCTTTCCTCAGTGGGAACGATTGGGATTATGACCTGAAAATATCTCTATTCATCCAAGGAGTGAAGAAGAGGGAATAAAAATTTCATACTTGACAAAGGCTACTGATGTAGTCACAGTCAAGGTTATTTGTTTTTCCTCTTGTATTGGTCTATATGTAGGGATATATACTTTGGATGCCTCTGCATATGCTGAAACATATTCACATATGTTTCTTGAAAAACTGGAAAGCCAGTAGAACTGGTGAAACCCTACTAAGCCCTCAAAGAGGCCTCCCACAGCCTGCTTCTATTCAATTGTTCTAACAATACCACAGAAAATGGCTTGTTCTGCTCTCATTTTCTGTCATGAAACAATCTGATATTTTCTATATATAAATTCCAGCATCTGAAATCCACATGCTGCATGTAGTTGTTTCTTCTTGTCTGAGAATATTTCTACTGGGGAAAAAATGATGCCACGATCTCAGAGTACTGCTGGTGCAATTTGTTTGTTGAATTAACATGATACTTCTGTCAGCTGAAGTATTTACTAAATTGCAGCCTCCTTCCTATGGGAACTTCAGGTTTTCAGCTTTTCCCTCTGTTGGACTCTGTCATTTTGGCAGTATTAAAACATCCTCTAGAGTCATTATACTAAAGAAACTCCCATACATATCATATACACGGTGAACCTCAGGTAAAGGTAGTGGGGAGAGAAAAGGGGTAAAACAGGGAATTAAATCATGGCTTCTCACTGTTCTCAGAAATGAGTGCAAGTGCTACTGGATAAAATTAGGACTTTTGTCATCACCTTAGTCCTAAGTTTTCTCAACTTATTTTTACCATATTCAAAAGGCAGCTGACATATGTCTTGATTATTTTCCCCTTTTGTCACATGGCTTATACTGAAAGCATATGTTAAATGAAAATTTTTGAGGTTTGTATCTGTGTTGTAAGTCACTATACAGTAGGTTCTCCACACTCATTGTTTTTTCCAATTAATGGAATGCCCTGATTTGCAAAGTTTAAATATAACTTGCATTTACATCACTTCAGAAATAAGGGCACAGGAGTAACGATCCTATTCACTTAACTTCCTCTTTATTTCTCCATTTTCATTTTCCAACTGAAAGGCTGGAAATTTTACATCTGTTTACCAATGGTCACACACCATTTAACAAGATAACACCAGCCAAATGAATCTCTCTTAAGTGTAATACTGTTACCTATGTCAGAACTGAGCAGCAGTTATTATTACCCTTAGTTGAAAGGCAGTGAAATTAGCTCCTGGGGATAAATTCCTGCTAAGCACCAATTAGTATGTAGCTCTTTTCTTTGCCATTGCCAGTGCAACCTAGTGTGATCAGTGGACAGCGATTCAGAGGACCTGAACATTGGCCCAACCTTTCTACCTATTGTGTTGGGAAATAGTCATTAACCTCTTTGTATTCCCTCTCCTTTTCAGCAAAGTGATTCTAAACCTTCATCAAAAAAAGCTCCCCACATGAGCTGTGTATCCTCATTATTAAGTTACCAGCAGCTATTTCTGTTTAAACATTTTGCCCACAATGCGTGTTCTTGTTTGTTTCTTCCATGCCCCAACTCTGCACTACCCTTTCTGTTTCACAGGCAGGTTCCCTGCCCATCCCAGGATTAAGTTATCCACATTTTTTAGCTCAGGGCCAGCAGCACCAAGAGCAGCACCAAGAGCAGCAGCAGCTGACTGAAAAGGCTGGAATTTGCTGAGGAAAAAATACTAGTGGTTTGAAGCCACTTGGAGCTGGAGAAAGATCTATGCAAACAGAATAATAGGCAAATGACCACAGGGAAAAAGAGCACCTGTGGCTTGATCCTGCACTTGAGAAGGCCAGGAAGTACGGACAGACTGCTAGGAATGCTATGCTAGTACCTGAGAAAGCAAGAACTGGGAGGACAGCTTGTAGCATGGAAGAAATCTGAGGGATTGTGCTGGTTTTGGCTGAGAAGGGGTTAATTCTCCTCACCGTGGGGGTCGGCCACCTTTCCAGCTTCCTGCGCTCTGCTGCGTGGCGGGGGGGGGGGTGGGGGGGGGGGTGGGGCTGGGAGGGGCGGGGCGGGGCCATGGTGGGGGCGGCTGACCCCGACTGGCCAATGGCAGGTTCATTCCATACCACGTGACACCATGACCAGTACATGAAGGGGGGGCAGCTGCGGCTCGGGGGTGGCGCGGCGTCGGGTCCGCAGGCGGCGAGCGGCTGCGGCGCGTGCGGTTTGTTTCGGCGGTTCGTTCCCTTCCCCCCTCCCCCGGGGCTTTGCGCCTCTCGTTGTTCTCCTTTACATTGAATTTTTGTTGTTGTTTCTTTTAATTTTAATTATTAAACTGTTCTTATCCCAACCCACGAGCGTTACCCTTCTGATTCTCTCCCCCATCTACCGGTGGGGGAGTGAGCGAGCGAGCGACTGTGTGGGGCTGAGCTGCCGCTAAACCACAACAGTCTTCCTGAGTAAGAAGATGTGCAGAAGGTTTCAGTACTATTACAACCTGCTGAGTGAGTACAACTGACATTTCTTTCCACCTTCTCAGCCATTTCCCAGCTCTCTTCTCAGGATCTCCACTAATCATAGCCATTTTGCAGAGTGCATTCAATGAGGAGGCTGAGTTTCCTGCATATATTTCTATCTTTGGCTTCCCCAGGGCTGCCTGATTCTGGCAGAACATCACATTTTCTCCCTGCCTTATTCAGCTGACCAGCCTGAGTGTGGAGGCAGGGTTCTCTGCAGCTATCACAAACACTTTACAGCAGCAGGCAGGCCTGCTAATTTTCTTTCTACTTGTGCCTTTACCTACTTTCTAGAGGTTTGGTAATGATCTCTGCTCCATGTAGCATTGTCAACAGTGAAGTAACATACACAGAATATTGCTGAGGATTATGATATCTGTTACTACTGTACCCTTTTAGCACCTGCATAAAATTTCTTGCCTATGAATATGGCCTATATTTCATATGAGAAAACCAAGTGAAGTGACTTACGGAAAGACCTAGAACAATTCTCTGACAAATCAAAAAAAAAACCAAACAACACCAAAACCCAGGTTTTCCTTTTTGCTGGGCAAAGGACTTTCATAGATAGCATAAATTGAGGTATTAATCATCAGTATGCTGTGTCTTGAGATGAGTCAGTTTGTATAATGCAAAGTTTAACTTATTCATCTTGGTGTTCATTTCCCTAAAAGTGAGGATCACTTAAAAAATAGCTTATTTCAACTAGGCTACCAGTTGAATGGCTGGTGAAAAAATAGAAATGTTGAAACAGGCATGTTTGCGAAGAGTAAGTTTTAGTTTAATTTTATTCCAAAGACTGATCCAAATTCTATTAAGTGGTAATTGGCATATCATGATCTTTATTTGAATATTCTTGGTTTGAGTTATGACTCATAAGAGAGTTTAAAATGACAGAACAATAAAGATATTTTATTATTGGTAAATACAGCATTTAAAAGCAGCTGTCTGTTCAATTGACAAGTGAAATATTTCTCAAAAATATGAAGTCATACAGACAAGTATTTTTTTATACATCTTTAATGTTTTTTATATTCACTCCTTTGGTTATTTCATGAGCTTTATGCTATATAAACAGTCATTAATGAACTCCCAATATTGATTTTAATTCTGTCTGAAGATGAAAGAAGTTCTGTAGACAATATTGTGGAAAATATAGCTAAAATGTAGATGAATAGACAGAAGTTACATGAGTATAAACCATTTTTAAAAATAAATTAACTGTTTCCAATTGATTCTGTGTTTAACAAACTTATAAAATTTAAACACATTGTTTAAAAGACTAATTAGTTACAGTCTTGCTTACTTCTGCATGTATCATTTTGTATTAACAAAATCTCTGGTTTTTTTAATCTCAAAATATAATTTAGCTTTAGAATTAATTAAGATTTATTGGCCAAAAAAAGTTACAAGAAAATAAAACTGTATGACTCAAAGTCTAACCTCCAATGTATATTGTTCCATTGAAATTAATGTTGATTGACTACCCATGATGAGATAGTCTGGCTTTCTGTAACTGAGGGAAAGAAAATGCTGGGCATAGAGAGGGTGGCTGATGGGTATCTGCTTTCTTGTTATTAAATCTTTCTTCTCTGTTTTGATGGTTTATGTCCACCTCTTGTCTTTTTTTTTAATTGAATATTTCCTTAGGATGTGGCTTCTCAGTAAGGTATTCAATAGTGGGATTGAAAAAAAAAATTCAACTCTGAAAAGTATCAACACGATCATTAGCTGAAGAGACTCATTAAGCATCATAGCTCCCGTAAATATCAGGATCTAGCAGAGCACAGGGAGGCAAAGCTGTTATTGTGATATGATTAATGCAGAGAAATAGGCATCTCTAAAAAGTGGTTCACTTGTGTATGGCCACCATGAGTTTACCAACAACAAACAGTGAGAATAGGAGCATGTCTGACTGGTGGCTGGTCCAGGGTCTTCATGATGCCTGCTGCCATCTCTCTGGAGTCCACGGAGTTGAAGACAAGGCTTCAGCTTATCTGATGGAGACAGAAGTGAAAACCTCTCTTCATGCCAAACTGCTGTGGTGAGAGCATTGATTCAGGAAAAGGAGACTTGATGTTTGAGTCCCCCAGCAGGATACTGCAACTGCTGGCTGGGCAGCAGCTGAGTTGCAGGCAGCAAAGAATTCAAAAGGTACAGAGGCTAAAAGGGAGACTAAGAGCAGTGGTCAGACAGTATTTACTCTGCAGCACCTACAAGTCAAGGTGGGTTTTTTCCCATGATACTACTTCTATTCTGGACCATAGCTTATATCTCTTTTTGCTACTTCTTTGTGAAGTATGTAAGGAAAAATAACTTCGGCCCAGCTCACTGAAGCAAACTCAAAACCAGGAATGCTCTGAATTTTATATCTCTATTTTAGTAAATGTTTTCAGACATGTTTCTGCCAATGACCTATTTTGTATAAATCAAGCAAGAAGTGAGTTTCCAATTCGTATTCAGATATGTTAATACATCAGATCTCAGGATTTATAATCATCTCATCAGAGAACAGAAATATTCCGAGACCTATCTAATCTACCTGAAATAACTTAGAAACCTGCTGAAATTCCCACAAATGACAGAGCAAGAATTATATTCTAAATTCTTTGGGTAATGATTTCTGGTAATTTATATCTTAAAAAATTACAGATGATTCATGTAGCAAAATGGTGACATTTGCTGAATATGTTTTGGGAATTAGTCACTTGTCCTAACTTAATATGCCATTTGATTAAAGTCATATGCTCCTAGACTGCTAAAACAAGAACTTTATTGTTAGGAAAAGGAAAAGTAGCAAACCACACATTATTAATACAATCTCTTGCTAATTTTTTTGTGTAACTACATTATGCTTTGAAGAATAAAATTTTACATAATTTCAGAGGTTGTTGACTTATGTTGGAATTCATTCCACATAACTTTAGATGTCTAGATTGATCTCTCTAAGCTTCTACAGCCAGAGGAAACAGCAATTCTGAATCATCTAAGGCATCTAACCTATCTCATGCATCCTTCTTAAGAGGAGACGAATTGTCTTGGGAGACATTTTTCTCTACATTGAGATAACGGCCTCAATGAGCCTAGGCGAATTGCCCCAGGTATCTAACTTGTAGACATCTGAGTTAAATTTGATTCTCAGCTGCAGTTTAAGCGCATTCCTGTGAAATTAATGACTTTTTTTCTTTTCTGCAGAAAGGCTTAATATAGTCTCAGTTGTTTGAGAAAGCAAGAGTAGGATGAGTAATATCCATGCTGTGTTTGATTCTCCTTCCCTTTCCCTATCCTCATAATAGATGACATAAACTTTTTTTCATCTACATTCAAATGTAAGATCAGGCTGCATACTGCTGAAGGAGGTATAGCTCCTGGAGGATGGCTTTCATAAAGCTTACACAGATGCCGGGGCCATTTGAGAGTGTCAGGTAGGAGGATAAATGTATAGTCCAAAGCCTACAACTATTTCTAAATCATAGGAGAAAGATAACTTCAGGAAACTATATGAGAGAAAAAAACCCAGTCTTTCACTCCTTAATGTAGACCTGATCTAAAGCCTTATGATGCAATATTGAATCTTTTAATATGAGTTTAATGACAATCCAGACATAATGGAAAAAAACTCATTGAACTGGAACTCAGCTTCCATTTTCCTACACAGCAAGAACATACAGAGAAGATAAAAGGCCTGAAATGTAAATTTATCTTACCTAAAAGCATTGCTTGACTTTATTAGTGTTTAGTCTTCGTTTTATTTGTTATAGCCTTTTCTACTATAATTGAAAAAGTAATGAACATTCAGGTGATTGACTCCTTTTCTCATGGAAAAGGGATGGAGCTTTTCTTCAAGGATTTCCTGCTGCCTTTGAACACTAAGTAGTATCACTACTGAGCTTCTTACAGTTGTTGAAATAACCATGATCTCCAAATTGAAACAAATCAGCCTCCAAGCAATTGGAACCCCTTGTTCATGTCGATACTATATCTATTTATTGCAGGTTCAATTAAGAAACAAAATTAGATTAGACAAGACCCAATTCTCTGTTTTCCAAAAGTTTAATATATTGCAAGACCATAAGAGTAAATGGCAATCTTTAATTCCAGAGCATGTTTTCCAATGTCTCTGCTGCTGTGCACCTACTGTAGATAGATTTATGTTCCAATTTGAAATAGTGACAGAGGCTGATTTTTTATAGACATAATTAAACAAAGTGTTCACTAAAGTTTTTAAATCCTCAGACACTTCACAGTATATAACTTTATTTTTTTCAACAGTAGCTAACCCAGATTATCCAACAATATTTTATGGAACTGGGTGTGTTGACCCACACTGGACTTAGATATTATGAAAAGTGCAGCAATGGCTATCATGAGATTTTACAAGGTAGTTGCTGTGCTTTGTAATATTAAATCATCTTTCTGGATATGATTCTTCCATTGTTCTGTTCTCTACAGCTGAACCAGTGGCTATATAGATAACTACATCCATTGCTAGTAAAATGAATATAACACTGCATTACTCTAGGCTTATGTAGATGCATCCTTGCTGCTGTCGATGAAATGACATCAATATAAATCTGTTTTATCACCAGCATGGATTATGCTCATATTTGTAATCAGATCTAGTGGGACATTATTCACAGCTGAAAATGCATTATCTCCTGTTAATGGTAAGCTTCTGTGCATCTGTATTGAACTGATTTTTGTTCTGGCTAGCAATACTTAAGATTCACTGAATACTCTCTAAAGTTTTGTTTGCTTGTTTTAAATTTTAATATTTAACATCATTAAACTTATTTTTATAGACTCATTATAGTGGGATATTAATTGTTCGTGCTGAGGAGTATATGAAAAGATTAATGGGTTGTGACTCAGTACCTGCTGAGGCTTCAAGCAAAATCATTTATGCATTCTTAACACACTTATCTTTGAATTTACTCCCCAGCAAAAACTATTATCTAAGGTGAAAGCATTCATTGACTTGAAATTGTAATAATGCTATCTGGATTTCCAGGTAATATTATGCATATTATTGGTGTTGAGGATAAGATAAAGGCAGCAAAAAATCAAAATGTGTTGAGTCTAACCATAGAGGTCAATGTGAAAGAGAGTGTTATACAAATACATCAGTGGCAAATGAATTGCGGGGGAGAAAGTAGATCTATTAAAAGGATAAAATAGTGCAGGCAATGAAACAAATGGTGATTTAAAAAATAGCTGACATGTTATTTTAATTTGAAAAGTCTTCAGAAAAGAAGCAATATGAATAATTATCAAGGAAAGAAAATCCTCTAAAGGTAAGGTTGAACATGTGCAAATCGGCCATCTGAGATGCTGTGCTTCCCAAGATGTTAATGGATCTGTTGAATAGGTATAAGAAATTTTCAAAGATGTGAAGGACAAATGGAGTCCTACTATCTGCAAGTCTGTGGCAGTCAAGAGCCCAGTAACTGCATATTTTGGTATACTTACTAAACAGAGACACCAGTTAGGTCTTTTCACCCTAGAGAAGAGAAGGCTCGGGGGGATCTTATCACAGTTTTCCAGTACTTAAAGGGTAGCTACAAAGAGGATGGAGGCTCTCTCTTCACAGGAAGCCACATCGAGAGGAGAAGGGGCAACAGGTACAAGTAGGACCAGGAGAGGTTTCATACTGATATAATATGGAAATTTTTTACAGTGACAGCAACCTATCATTCCAACAACTTCTCCAGGGATGTGGTGAACTCCCCATCACCAGAGGTTTTCAAGACACAACCAGACAGAATGTTAAATAATCTCATCTAGGCCCCCTTTTCCATGGAAGATTGGACCAGGTGATCTTTCAAGTTTCTTTCCAAACCTGGGCAGTTCTATTATCCATTTCTCCACAGAAATAGAATCATGAGGAGCAGTAGCAGCAAACTAAATGCAGACCTATGTAGTCTTTTTTCCTTTTTCTTTTTGAAAAGATAAATAAGTGAATGTGGTGGACAGAGTCACACACATATGACTTCCATTCCAGCAATACTAGAGCCAATGCTCTAAGGTGAGAATCACAAACAGCTCCAAGATAGTAAAGTCTTGGTAAGCCACAGCCTGGAATTATAGAGTTATTTCCTTTTGCAAACTACATTAATGTCTTATACAGAATTTGTAGATTGAAGCTTCTTATTTTATAAAATTATGGTGACCAGCAGAGGTCATAGCTGAAACAAAACAAAAAATTCAGTCACAAAAGGAAGAGGTGTGAGGTGAGAAGTAAATCTTCCTTTAGGTATGGCATACTAGTTTAAAGAGTTTGTTTTTATTTATCTTTTAATAAAATAGCTTTCATCAGTTGAATATATGTGACCAGCATTTTATCACTGATCGAAGTGCATGCAGTGTGTATCCACATCTTGCTCTCAAGAGAGTGTTTACCTGTCCCTCCCATGCCTTGTGGCAGCAGTATGCATACACCACGTTTATAGCACTGCTCTGGGTATGAGTCTAACAGGGCAGCTTCCTGAGGGGAGAAGATGCATTGTCACACAGATCATCTCCTTCCACACCCAAAAGCCTCATTCTGAATAGATCCAGCAACTAATGCAACCCTCAAAATAAATTGATGGTCTATTGTCTGTTTACTCTCAGGCTGTTCACAACCTCTCTACTGAAACAGCTGTCCTAGCAATCAGGGAGAAACTCACAAAGGTCTGGACGCTGCTGAGAACAAGACAAATGTTCTCAGTAGCCTGTCCTGAAAAGCAAGATCTCAGTCCATGGCAATCCAGCTTCCTTCAGCTCTCTGGAGTGCACGCTTCCAGAAAGAATCTGTAGAAATATTTAGAAAGATACAAAGGATTCCAAGGGAGGAAATATTTAAGCTATTTGGACTGTTCAACTTTGGAGAAGCAGGAAAACTTGGTAAACGTGTGAGCTACTAAATTTTAGGTTATTACAGTCTTTGCTGTATGACCCCTTCTCATGGTGGTAAAACAAATAGCTGTTAATGTCCAATCTGACTTAGGAGATGGGGTTTTAACAGAGGTGTAACTACATGAAATGATATGAGATGCATCTCTTCCATTTCTGCCATTGTTTCTTTCAGGGAAGCTGGGGGTATGTGATGTACAAGACACATGCAGTTAGCCTGACACATTGTGATCCACTTGAGCAGTTGCCCATGAACTGCACAGATGGCCAGAACATATACAGTATGCTTTATGTGTTCTGGATTCATTGCACTGATTGCATATGCTCAGCAGCCTGTTATTCAGAACACCTAAATACTTGGTCACTAATCAAAGTTGTGGCTACTGCTCAGGCTAGGTCATTGGTGTTCAGAATCCTGGAGAAGCATTCTGCTGTAATTGGCCTTAAAGGAAGTGTTAAGCCAATCTGCCTGCCTTTCCCTCGCAGGTAGTGTAGCGTGGTTTTGAACAATAAGAACCTGTGGAATCCATCACTTCAAGTCATAGGGGTCTGCAGGCCAAGAGCTTTTGAAGAGTCAAAACAAATGTATATGTCAGCATGGACTCATTTGTCTTTAGTTTATGTACCAGACACTGACATTATTATATCAATATCTGTACAGGGAAATGCAAGAGGATACTCAAAATTGTGTCCTAGAGATACGTCTCTCTCTCAAAGACCACAAGAGTACTCTAAGACAACTCTAGACTCCAAATGTCATTCCCTTAGCTAAGTACTGAAAGTGATGATGGTAAATCTGATAAGATATGAATAATAAACCCCATGTAGTTAACATATAAAAGATTGAATTTTGAGAAAATAAATAGTGAGCAAAGAAAAGTTCTTCTGTTCTCTGTGTAATACAGGAATAAACAGAATATTTGACATGTAAGCATGTGTGTTTCTCTTTTATGTTGCTCTAAAACTCTTAGAAATGGCCTCAGCTGGACATGACTTATCTAGGCAGATCACTCCTACCCCTGTAGAAGTTTGGGGGTTAATGTAGTCTAAAATAATTAATTGTTCATCAGTTGACTCGGTAAATTTGTTCCTGATTTATTTACAGCAAATAGAGAATGAGGATTAAAGTACATAACACTGTAATTGAACTCAAGTCCTTTTCAAAATCCCAGTGATAAAACCACTGTACCTTTGATCTATTGTGATATAATCTTTTATTATATCTGTGCTCCACTTCACAGTTCTTTATTAACTCCCTGTACAACTATTTACTGTTCAGAATTACTTCAGGTGCCTTTCTGAATACAAGTGTCCTGGCTCTAATGAAAAAAAAAAAAAAGTCAAAGAAGGTTGTCATTTGTGTAAGGCACTTTAAAGAAAGATACTGAAGCAACCGACACATAAAACATTTTTATGGATATAGAAATCACTCAAAATAAGCATTTAAATATTCCTAAGTTAAAATGAGTTAAAATAAGGAAATTAAGTTAAAAAAAAGTGAAAATCTTTTCATTACTTGTGATCATCCCTATTATGAGTTAATTAGAATTTTAATAATAAGGCTGTATTTCAATTCTTTTTTTCCTTCTTAAATCTGAAGAACGTTATTGATTTTGAAGACTAGCAATTAAAGGAATTATGAGTTTTGTCATAAGGACCAATTCTTCAGCTGCTCTGTAACTACAAGACTGCAGGCTTGGCCACAGTAATTTTCATAAAGGTCAGAGTAATTCGCAGCCTAAGAGTGCTGGCATTACACTAATGCTTTACTGGATATCTTCACTTATGATTCTTGAAATCAGCATTGTTCCAAAAGTCACTGGTTGTCTTTCCCTCTCTTACGTAGCATGCAGAATGCTTACAAAGGGAAAATTAAAGGACTGATTAAAAAAGCAAAAGATACAATGAAAGCAGAGTTTTGTTCTGCCTTGTTCTGGAGATGCCTTTGCTTTATCTAGCCTTAATTTAAAAGCTGGTCATATGTTCTATCAGGATATGTGATTCCCTCCCTGTATCCTAGACACCTTATTTAACACTTGACAGTCATCCAGCTGTATTTTAAGAAACAAAAGATTTGGTGATTTGAGCATATTCTTTTATTGAATCACTTATTCCAGGCTAGGTTGATCCAATATATTTTTGATCAGTTCTCCCCTTTTACCTAGCTCCCATGACAAGGATGCTCCAGGGCTGAACTACCAGTGTAGTACCAGCACTTCTGTCTTTCACCCTCATGTAGGAAAACAAAATTATTTTAACCTATGGGGTTTCTTTGCATGACATCAAGTATAATTTGAAACCTGAGAAGGTTATTCATTGTATCTAGCATGCAATCCAGCATGGAGCTCCGCATGCCTTACAAACTGATTACTCCTTTAACGCCTATTGACAGCGGTGCTTAGGGTGTTTGACATCTGATAGGAAATACTTAGCTTTTTACAGATGGGGAAGGAAAGCTGCATATACTAATATCCCATAGGACAATTTTTAATTGCTATCTCTACTTTTATGTCTTTACTGAATATGCATAAACCCCTGTGCATAGATAAATCCATTAAAAGGTGACCTGCTAAGCTTTTAATTTAAAAAATAAAATTCTGCTATCCCCCACTCTCCCCTTTTTACAATCCTCACCTAAGAGAAAATAATGCACCTGGGATCAGGAATACAATAATTACCTTTTAAATACAAAATTAACACCTAAGTAGATTGAAAACCTAACAGCTTCTTATAAAAGCTCAAGTGAATGACTACATAAATATCTCAGTCTAAAGCCAGCTCTGAGAAAAAGAACATAAAATCATACATTTATATATTTAGAACACCCAAACTATCAATTTATCTAGCTATACTGCAGTATCTTGTGATATGAACATTGAGAATCATACAATATCTGAGATGATAAATTCACAGAATCTGAATCCTTTTTGGGAGGCCTTGCTCAAAATCTCAGAAAAAAAAAAACAGTGGAAAAAATAATTTTTATATCATTAATCTTTTGATCTGTCCTTGCAATATTTTTCTGTTCTTTATATGATGTTCTGTGCTGTGAGTACTGTTTATGTTTAGTATTTGCACCAAATAAAACAGAGCTTTTGGAACATAAACCAGAAAACATTTTTTTAACTGAGACGTAGAAGCAAATCTGCAATTATTTATTATATCCCTGGATTTGTGCATATTACATTTATTTTTGTACAGTCTTTCAGCTTTAGTGAAAGGTTTAAGAATCATCTCATTTGAGTCTTCATCTTGGCATAGACTTGTTCATACCAAAAAGTAGGGGACTTAGCCTGCTTAAGATAAGAAAGACCTGGAGCCCAGGTTTTGCCACTTGTAGATTCACACTAAACATTACTACTCTTTGTTTCTTCTCCTCCTCAGACACATTGATTATGACTCTTTAATAATTGATAAAGCACCTTAGAGACCTGTCTTTAGCGATCTGGACTAGTCAGGCCAGTCAAATACAGATATTGTGTAGCTTGAAAGGCTGCATTGAAGCAGATGTTGAAAGATAGCTTGAAATGCTTTTGCTTACTGTCACATAGACGACTGAACAAACATTTCTCATAGCTCAGCTAACTACCAGTAGAAAAGGGAAAACATTTTTATTTAATCCCCTTGTCTTTATATTCCATATGGCTCACTGTATTTGGTCTCTTTGTGAGTGAAATGTGAGAGTCTTTTTCTCTGCCTTCTTTTTCTTTCACTGAATACTACATGAGACCAAACTTCTCTCCAGCCAAATAAGAAGAGACAACATTTCAAGATACTAGAATTTGGATGGAATCTTCCAGTTTACTTGGCAAATATATTATGTTAGTGGAAGTCCTGGTGGAAGTGAGCTGCTCTGTGTGTGTGTGTGTGTGTGTGTGTTTGTACATGTTTTACGAGGGAGAAAAGGGATGTGGCCTAGTAGCAGGATCCTGGCTTCCTTCCATGGTCAAGCAGGAGGTAATTCTGGTACTGTCCAATTGTTTTGCTCAAGGTGTTTGCTGGAAATGGCTGCTGTCTTACCCATATATTGCATAGCATGAACATTTACCGTGTATATTTGTCAGAAAGATTATTCTGGGTTTTCACAGTGCAGCATGAGCTCTTTCCTAAAACAACTGTCCTAGGTCTCCAAAGCAGATGGTGCCATTTTATTCAGTTTTCTTTGTGGACTGTCACTCATTTTGTTTTGTGTTAAGTAACAAATATTATTTCAAAACAGATGTTTGAAAAGGGGAGTTAATAAGATCCACGTCAAAATGTTGTTAGTTAGCGTAACTAAAATCCTTTGTAGCAGGAGAGCGATCAGATAAAAAAAAATCAGCAGTATTGTAGGCATAATATGATCCTTTTCCTGGATCCAAAACAACTGAGAACAAACTCAGTTAATGGTGTCATTCTCTCTTTTGCTTTCTTAATGTAATTCAAAGAATTCATCCTAAAACCACAAATGATGAGGTGGCCTGTTTTGAACATCATGCAAATTAGGCAGGAGCTGGACACGTATTAGTAAGTTTCTGTAGAGGAAATTCCCTAGTTGTTGTGAACATTTCTAATGGAAGCAATGATTGCTTAAAAGAAGTAAAAAGAAGTGTCAAAAAGAACCACAACTTGATTAAGGGTTTGAAAGAAATTAATGTAGAACAAACAAATAAAATGGCTTAATGTATCTAGCTTCTCCAGATGCTAATTACAAGTGGATATAAAACATGCATAATACAGGTATTTGAAACAACTGAACATACAGTTCTGCAACAGTTAAAGATGATTTAAAGTGGTGCTGCTGCAATTGTTTCTTCCCTCCTGTCTTATTTGTGCATTTCTGATTTATCCTTTGCCGTAGCTGACACTCTTCTGTCCTTACTTGTGGTTATTTCAGAGAACTTAAGGTGAAGAAAGCTAATCTTTCTGGGTGGCAAAGGAACACACTCTGAAAGGCCAGAATGATTAAAAAAGTGTTGGGAAGGAGGAAGATAATCTTGTAATAATCTAATGAAATATGTTTTCAGTTTAATTTTAAAACACCTAGGATTAAGTAATGATACAGATTATCTTCAGGAAGTCTCCTCATCCAGGATATAATCAAGGATTAAACTTGAACAATTAAGAGAGAATAAAAAATTATATGGGGAAAAATCCAGCACTGGTTGTGAAAAATGTAATGGTTTGTCACCCTTTTTATTAACTCTTATTGTTTGAAAATATGAAAAATAGCAAGCAAGATTTAGATATCTTCCACCACTAGAAAAGTGGTGGAGGAACTCAAAGTGGAAAGGAATGTTCTATCAGTCAGTTTTAAGAATGGTTATTAACTTTAACTTTTCTGTTAATAATAAAGAAAAATTTTCAAATAAAAGCCTGAGGGGAAAAAAACTTGCAAAACATTCTGCAATCTATCCACCACAGAGCTAGTTACATTGATTATTAATTATTATTACAGTTATTATTTGCCTTCATAGAGATAATAATTTAAATAAGTCTCCCCAGTTCCATGCATTAATATATTTATTTTCTGTGAACGTCTTGCACCTTTTTCGTATTAGTAGAAATGCAATACAGCATGAGTATTCAAAACATTTAATGAAAACTAGTGAAGTAGTTGAATGAAGTTATTCTGGATATATACTGATATAATGGATTGCCAACAGATACAAAGAGCTTGGAATTCTGCCACTAAAATCCATCTGCAGAGCATTAATTTAGTTCCTAAAAGGGAAACCTGGGGAATCCTACCAAGAGGGAGTCAGATGATTCCTGTGTGAATGAGGACAAGTGAGAAATGATAGATTGTACTGTCCTTGAAAGGAAGGGCTTAGAGCTCTATTATACAGCTTTGAGACAGAATAATTAAGAGTTTTTCTTGTGAATGAAATTTGAACATTTCTTTAGCTCCAGTTGCATGTAGGGAACCACTGGCAGGCTCAGATAATTCAGATGTGTTTAAATAAAAGACTTGCCATTTCTAGCTGTTCTTTTTCTGTCCCTATTCCTTTGGCTATCTAAGTACCTTCAGGGCTGTGCCACTGCTGACTTCTCCCTGCTGCTGTGCACCAGGCACCTTGAAGAGTACCTCAGGCAGGACTTCAACGCCAGCCTCCTGGTAGATTCCCAGCAGGAGTATTTTGGGATGGTGACATGTGCATATTGTAGACAAGAGCAGTGCTTATGCAGAACCCTCATTTCTCCTAAGACTCAGGAAATTGGAAGGGAATGAGTCATTAATTTAAGAGAAGTCACTCATTTCACTTTCCCAGAATCTCTGAGCACCGTTTGTTTTATTCCAGATACCTTCACTCGCCTATTGTTTGCATGAGAGAGGAAAATGTTTATTTTTTAGTTTCAGATCTTTCCTTTGGTCTCTAAGATTTATTATTTTATTTAGGCCATATCAACAGCCTCAGAAAATGATCCAGTAAGAAATAAAGTATATCACATGTTGAGTAAGTATTTTTTTCATTGGACTTCGTGCAGATCTGTCGAGAACACATGCTTGACATATTCTGCAAAATCTTAGCTACCTAAAACCCATCAGCAGTAGCGAAGAGCAGCTAGATACTATGACTTCTGATCAAAATGTGTTCTGATATGATCAAATACAGATTAGTAGTTCTGGCTTTTGAATATTCCACATTACTGCTACTGAGAGGTATGAAACATTAGTCGTCAATGCTGATGCAGAGAATAGCGAACAAATTTTATGTTAGAATATTCACAGATTGTCCACATTATCATATGCATTTTGAGAGGGTGACTAGGTTTTATTAACGATAAATTAGCTTGAGCTTTTATTAAGTAGTTCTCTTGGGCACAACACGGATAATGCCATATGTTATTTCTTTGTGCCCCTCTCCCTCTCAGCTTTTTTAATTAAGGGTCCAGGGGTGAAAGCAGTGAAGTCTCATTAATTTAATTAATGGATTGAAAGGTCACATGACCATGAATTAACAGGAATTTCTCTATGGAGACAACATTATTTTGGGGGGAAATAAACATTTCAATGACCTCTAGTCACCTAAGTAAAATGAGCAGAGATAATCAACAACCAGGACTCACTAATTAACAGGTTAGGAAATTTAAATACACTCTAAAATTATACTTAACCTGAATTTCTGCTAAAGCATATACTTCAGGGTATGGAGATTTGAAGAGATCTGTCATTTCATTTCAGCTATCATTTATTATTCACCAATGTATCTGTAACGGAGAAAGACTGCTTTTTAGATGGGCTAGGAGAACAGAAATTAAGATATCTGTAGGAAATTTTGGTTTACTTTTCCTGCTAATTGAATGTGAGACTGATGAGAGATTTTTCTGTGCCTTAGGTTTCTCATCAGAAAAAATATGTTCATTCATAAGCAGGTTTATTAAGCACATGCTAATGAAGAATATTATAAATACGGGGGGAAAAAAGAGTACATTTTAGCATATAAACAAGGGCTAGAGCCAAAATGTTGCAATTTTTAAAGAAAACACTTGAAGGCATTTCAGAAACTCCAAGACACCTCTTTCTAGTGCACTGGTTGATACCAGCATTTGACCACCTAAAGAATAGTCAGTTTTTTGGTTTTTCTTTTTCTAAAATTTAGATGGGTAAAAATGTGGCTACAAAAAAACAGACATTTTTTGTAACAAATGAACATACACTAAACAGTAAGGTGGATTTTTTAAATACTTATTTAAAAAGAAGAATTTTTTGCAGCTAATCAGCAATAATTTATAATAATATTTAGGATGCACCAAGTCCTGTAGGATGAGATATGTATTTTCCTTCTCTTCATTTGAATTTTTAAATAAATAATTTTATGGGTTTCAAATGGCTTTGTTGTATATGTGTGACATTTGTATTGGATTTTTAGAGATGTGAACGGATAGACTGTTATCTAAATATTTGCACATCAGAGTTTTCAGTGCATCTGGTCACTCATTACAACATAAGAATATATCTGAAGTAATACAAATGCAACAGACGTGAGTTTTATAAGGATATAATACATAAACCTGTGTCTTGTCCCAGAAACAAAGTGGTCATATATCTAATTACACAATAAGAAAGCATCTTTTCAGAAGTGTGTTAATGTAATTCTTCTCAATTTGTCTTATTACTTGAAGTGCCTTCAGTATTTGAATCAGCTTTTATCAGAATGCATGAGGTCTTGATGCAAGTATGAGTTGGGGGCTTTTTTGTTTACCAAATGCTACTGGAGTTGCTTCTGGACCGCTTAAAGATATACACAACTGAAGTTAAATCTGTAGCAGAAAACCATGCGGAAAATATATTTACAGAAAAATACACTTGCTCTGCTACTATCAGTTTTGTGTCCAAAGAACTGTTGCACCAGTCCTGCAACATTTTCTATGTCTTGCCATTTATTTACAAGTACATTTATTTTCCAAGTACATTTTTCCCAAGTACAGTTCAAGGTACTGTATTTTGCCATAAAACCTTTTAACATATGACTCCTAGATATCTTAGAGACCTGTTCTGCCTCTTTGCTTTGTATTGGTAGTTGAGATCAGCTAGGACATTTAAACTGACAGCCTCTGTATTTAATTTAAATATCATGGGGCTAGTGACACATTCTCCTCAGTGTAAAGCTATAGATTTCTACAACTCACTTCTCATGTTGTTACATTAGAGTTAGTTTTAGCCAGACTCCATTCACTAACTAAATTCAAATAAAGCATGTTGCTTAGGAAGATTTCTAATGGACTGGGGATTTCTTTTGTGTCCTTTTCCTTTCTTACTGTCAATCTATATTGTTGTGAGACAGGTCTTCAAGAAGTTTTGCTGTATTTGTGCCTACACTTCTTTTCCCCCTTCATTAGGAAAAAAGTAGCTATACTGGGAACTTGCCAGGACAGCAAGAATGGCCTCCTGGGTGGGTACACAAAGCATTTTTTTGAGACCTCTGCTGAATGGAAAACAGTAGTAAAAAGTATTTTATACTTTTAAATTTATAGAATAACTCCAAATATTGTCTGCAGTAGGCACAGAGTATGCCTCAGAAAAATGAACCCATCTCTTCTATTTTGATAAATTGAATTCCTTGTCTATAATACATTTTATCCTTTCTTGTACCTTCCATTAGACTTTGGAATATATGAAGCTCACCAGCATGTGAAATGTTCTTCATCATACCCACTGAGCTATTTTAGTTATATTATTTGTCTTTCTGCTAAAATACAAGAAGCAGACATGTTACAAAGGATTTTGGAAATTCTCTATACAGTCCACCTCTTACTAATGTCTGCAGTCCACTTCTTACCAATGTCTGTTTGGTTGTCACTGCCCAAATTCCATTAAAGTAAATGAGGGTGATGTGATTAAGAACCTCACAGATTTCAAAGTTTACTCCTGAATGTATTTCTGACCTGCAGTTTAGGGCATGACTATACACTGTATGTATAAGTCATTAAAACAAACAGCAATTATCTTTGTTCACTTCACTTGTGTAAGTCAACTTAGTTCCACTTCGTATTATTTAATATAATGAATCTCTACGTGAACTCTAGTTTTTATTGCTAAACAAAGTCAAATGTATTAATATTAATTACCCCTGAGTCATTTCCTCTCTGCATTTAAAAGACTTTGACACTGTAAAAATGTTAAATGAGAACAAAGTTAGGTTGGGCCAAAACTGAAGTTTATATATCTGTCTGAAGATGTAGGAAGTCATTGGCCAAACATAATATCACTAAATACTTCAAAAATTTTAACTACTATCTAATTTAGCAGATTTATTTTTTTAACTAATTTCTGGTTGCTTTTGACATAGTTCATCCTGTCCCTTCATTTTCACTGTTCCATTGGTTACCTACATTATAAACTTCCACCTGCCTTTCGTCCCTCTAAGATTACAGATTCCTGCTGATTCATTTTAAAAAGTAGAATTCCTTCAGGAGTCCTTTCAAGTTAAACTGGATCTTCCCTCTCAAGTATCTTCTGCTCTCCCACAATCAGTTTTCTCTCCTGTGTTTCCAGATGATGTGGTATAGTTTGGTAGGCAGCATAACAGGCAAAATAACAGGGAAAGAAACGATGATTTTTGCTGTGCTGGTGGCATGGTCTAAAATTATGGAAACTAAAATCAGGAAGATTTAGGGGTTATGTAAAAAATAAGTCTACCTATCTATGTGTGTGTATACATACCCATGTATAAGTAACACTCTCAAAAAAATCTGGAGGGTATGTTTTCTAAAATTTCAGAAAAAAAATGTATTTACACTATATAAAAACACATATATTTATTTTCTATGATAAAATAAAGCAGCAGAGGCAACGGTAAGTCCCGCGGCCGGGCGCTGGTTCCCGGAGCCAGGGCAGCCCGAGGAAGCGTGGAGCGGCCCGGCGGCTCTCGCAAGGGAGGCTGAGGCGGCCTGGGCATTGCCACGAGCAACCGCCGGAGATTTAAACGGCCCCAGGGAGCGCGAGCGACCAGGACGGGCAAAAAGGGCGTGGCGCGTCAGCCAGGGCCTGGCGCAGCACTTTGCGCAGGGAGGGCGAGCAGGGAGGGCGCTGCATCCCGCTTGTAGGCCCACAGCCCAGGAAGCTCTCTAGGTCTCTGCCAGGATGGTGAGCACCCGCCACAGAGCAAATACCAGTCTTATCATGGCAAAAGCCCCAGAGAGGCCTGATGTCTCCACCCAGACAGTGCTGGTAAGGAAACAGGCTTCAGTACAGGCAGTCGGTTGCAATGAGTGCCCCAACCCTTCTCCTCATGTGAAGGTAAGTAAGAACGGAGGATGCAGAGAAGGTAGAGTTACTGAATGCCTTCTTTGCCTTGGTCTTTAGTGCTAAGGCTGGCGCTCAGGCACCTCAGCCCCCAGAGAACAGAGGACAAATTGGGACAAAGGAAGATTTACCATCAGTTGAGAAGGATTAGGTCAGAGAACACCTAGGCAAACGGGGTCCTTGCAAATCCATGGGCCCCAATGGAATGCACCTACAAGTGCTGAGGGAGCTGGTGAAAGTTCTTGCTGAGCCACTCTCCGTCATCTTTAAAAGGTCATGGAGGACCGGAGAGGTGCCTGACGAGTAGAGGAAAGCAAATGTCACTCCAACCTTCAAAAAGTGAAAGAAGGAGGATCCAGGGAACTATGGGCCAGTCAGCCTCACCTCCATCCCTGGAAAGGTGATGGAGCAGTTCATCCTGGAGGTCACCTCCAGGCATGTAGAGGACAAGAAAGTTATCAGAAAGAGTCAGCATGGATTCACCAAGGGGAGATCATGCTTGACCAACCTGATAGCCTTCTGTGATGTCATGACTGGCTGGGTCAAGGAAGGGAGAGCAGTGAATGTTGTCTATCTTGACTTCAGTAAGGCACTCAACACTGTCTCCCATAACATCATCACAGACAAGCTAAGGAAGTGTGGGTTGGATGAGTGGACAGCGAGGTGGATTGAGAACTGGCTCAGCAACAGAAGTCAGAGGGTCACGATCAATGGAGCAGAGTCTGGATGGAGGCCTGTCACTAGCAGTGTTCCCCAGGGGTCTCTGCTGGGTCCTGTCGTGTTTAATCATCAACAACCTGGACAATGGGATAGAGTGTAACCTCAGCAAGTTTGCTGATGATACAAAGCTGGGGGGAGCGGCTGGTACACCAGAAGGCTGTGCTGCCATCCAATGAGGCCTGGACAGGCTGGAGAGCATGTTCCAAGGGGAACCTGATGAAATTCAACAAGAGCAAGTGTAAGGTCCTGCACCTGGGGAGGAACAACCCCATCCACCAGTACAGGCTGGGGGCTGAACTACTGGAAAGTGGCTCTGTTGAGAAGGACCTGTGAGTGCTGGTGGACAACAGGTTGACCATGAGCCAGCACTGTGCCCTTGTGGCGTAGAAGGCCAATGGTATCCTGGGCTGCATTAAAAGGAGTGTGGCCAGCAGGTTGAGGGAGGTTATCCTCCCCCTCTACTCTGCCCTAGTGAGACCATATTTGGAGTACTGTTTTGAGCCCCCCAGTTTAATAAGGACCTGGAACTGCTTGAGCAAGTCCAGCGGAGAGCTACCAAGATGATCAGGGGACTGGAGCATCTCCCTTATGAGGAAAGGCTGAGAGATTTGGGTTTGTTCAGCCTGGAGAAGAGAAGACTGAGGCGGGATCTCATCAATACTTATAAATATCTAAAGGGTGGGTGTCAGGATGATGGGACCAGACTCTTTTCAGTGGTGCCCAGTGACAGGACAAAGGGCAATGGGCACAAGTTGGAACACAGGAAGTTCCAGCTAAACATGAGAAAAACATTTCTTTCCCGTGAAGGTGCCAGAGCAGTGGCAGAGGCTGCCCAGGGAGGTTGTGGAGTCTCCTTCCCTGGAGACATTCAAAACCCACCTGGATGCGTTCCTGTGCCCCCTGCTCTGGGTGTCCCTCCTCAAGCCGTGGGGGTTGGACAAGATGATCTCCAGAGGTCCCTTCCAATGCCTACCACTCCGTGATTCTGTAGTTCTGTGTTTTTCTAATGAATAATATATAATGCATAAAGTATAAATAGCAGTTAATAAAAGATGCATATATAATGGGTACATTTTAAATTACAAATTAATTTGCTGGTAGAAAATTTTTTTTTTTGTTAAATAGCCAGTGTAATAGTAATTTATGGATTTTTGGATTGTAAGACAGATAGTACTGAAACTGTGCCACAATAATATAGATGTGGCTTCAAATACAGGTACATTAATATCTGCATGTATTTCTCCTTTGAAAGACAGTATAAGTTGTACTCAAAAGCTATAACACAGTCACAGTACTCCAGCGGTTAAGAAGATTTTTCTAATTTCCTTTTTAAATATATTTTAGGCATAGTCCGGTTTTCCTTACATGCTTCATGCTAAGTAAATCTTATTTGAAGTGTTTCCCTCTTTTGCATTCCAAAATGTCTATAGACATTAAATATACCTCATCTTTTTTTTGTTAGTTTAGATAAACTAAATTATTTTAGTCCATTTAAAGATACTCCTCATTCAGACATCCAGTCTTCTGGATCATCCAGTCTGTCTTCTTCTGTACCTATACTAGTGGTATTTGCCTATAGCACAAAACTATCAGTGTATTAGCATAGCAGGAAAGTGCATATAAACACTTTGTAAACCACTGTTTTTCAACTGAAGTAATAAAGATGTCCCTGCTCACTTCAGGGGGGTTGGACTAGATGACCCCTAAAGGTCCCTTCCAACCCAAATCATTCTATGGTTCTAACAACATCTCTTTCTGCAGCAAATGGAGATAAATAATTCAAATAAGTTCTAAATCACTCAGAGCTGCCTCTCTCTGTACTGTGATAATAGAGGAATCTTAGAGAAAACACACTGCTAAATTAGGCACATTCATTAGATTTATAAAGTTAGGAAATTCAGGGGATGAGTACTTATGGTTTGGGTACTGAAAACTGACTCTCTCGGGCCTAACCAGGGAAGCTTGTCAAAACTCATGTTTTAGTGAGGTTGCAGATGGACAAAAGGTATCTTGCTCCATTGTCATGCTGCAAATTGCATCTTAGATGCAAAAAGTGCCAGAAAATGCACTGTACATCTTTTAAGGTTAATTTTGCTGTTTTCCCACCCAGCCCTATCTTTTTTCGATTAAAAACAATTTTGCTACATGGGACACTTTAAATTTGTTTTTAATCTGAAGTCTAGGGCAGGATAAGAAATTTCTCAAAATGGTGGAAAAAGCATCATTAATAATGCAAAATCTAACCAAACGTATATCTATGCTGGAATAATATATTTTCTCTGCAGGGTTTCAACTTCCGTTTGAAAGAAAGTGTTGCTATATCAAGCACAGTGCTAAAAGTTATGATTCCCAGGATAACACTTTTGCTTTTCATTTAGTGTCTAACTACAACAAGGTTTCTAAGCTGTTTCCTTCTTAGACTCCATTGTAATACAAATGATTATATTCCAATTAACCATATTTCCCATGCAATGTGAGAAGTAAAAAAAAAGTGTGGTATTTCAGTATTTTGCTTGAGAGTAGAATAGACTGCATAATTTTTCACCAAATAAATTGAGATTCTCTAGTTTATAATAGTGTATGTCAGCTTGAAAATAAATTATTCTGGAAACCTCCAAAGCAGTTCCAGACCTAAATCATTAGGTTTACTGTCATGAAGTACATTTCATTCATCATAGTTCGTAAAACCAGAAGATAGCAGACCTGAGCTAGCTCAGCAGCATTCTGATGACAGTCACTAATGGGTTGACTCTACCTCAGAAAAGGGTTGACTCCTAGAAGATAAATGAGTCTCCAGAAAGAAAAAAATGAGCATTAGTGACACTCCCTAAACCAATATGATTGTCTGACCTATGCAACACAACAGGCATTGTTCTTCAAGAAAATATGCTGTCCACTGCCACATCCCAGAGTAGAAAGCTTTAGAGGATAATAATAAAGTGCATTTTAGGACAAAATTCTTAAGTCTGCCAGTGGTAATCATTAGCAACAACATGAAAATCAGATAACTGAAATGGATTTAAAACTGTGGAAATAGAGTAAAGCTGTCTTGAGCATTATCACTGACCCCCAAGGTTGTCTGAACTTGCTGAAGATAGGTATTCTACAAGAACTTTAATCTTATATTTACGAGTGTCTACTGCTAAGCCTGTTCTGAGTATCATGGAAAAAATAACTCTAAAGAAACAGAATACAATTTCTTATTCAATAAAAATGACAACACAGTCTATTTAACATACATTCAGCATCATAAAAAAGTTAGGCCATCTGAAGCAGTTACCACCCAAGCTGCTTTCCCACGCAAACACACTGAGTGACTGTTGCCGTTGTGACAGGGACAAGCAAACTGCAGATGAAAATGCAATCTCACAGCAGCCTGTCTAAACTTGCATCAGGTTTTGTCCTTGCTACAGGCTTTCCTACTTCCTGGAAAGAAGAGGAACAAACATGCCTTGGAGTGACCACTTCTGATGCCCCAGTTCAGCCTGATGTCAGTGAATGTTAAACACCCCAAGTTTCACACCTTCTGGGGTACAAGGAATTATAATCACTTCCTCAAGAGAAATTGGCACAATAGGCTCATACCCACATACCCTATATGGAAAGATTGACCTCAAGATACTTTTCTAACGTGTACAAAATCTGTGGCAGAATCTGGGACAGAACAAAGGTGTGAAATCTTGACTCATTTTAAAACAGTGGCAAAGGCCAACTATCTTTAATAGGATTCTTATTAGTATTTCATAATAGGTTTCCTTCAGTTCAGTCCTGGGCCTTGGTTTTAGACTGTATATGACATAATATATAAAATAATTATGCAGAAAGGAAAAGGCAGTATACCCAGACATAAAATGAAATTACCAGTGTGGGAGTCCTCCCAAAGCCAACGTGGAAATGCCAAGGTTGTCAAAACCTGCTGATGGATATTAAGAAATCTTTCACCTTATACTTCCATGCTAACATTACTGTGTGTCTTATAAGTATTTAGTGAAACCAGGAACACATGCAGTACAATTTGATATACCATAAGAGTGACAAAGAGTACCTACTGCATTAAATTAAGTGTGAAAGCATGTTTTTGTACATTTCCTAGAGGTTACCAAGTACAACCTTGAATGTCAGTATCTTAGAAATCATTAATTATGCCCCATGATAAATTATCATCTAATGCCAAGAAAAAAAGTTAAATTGGACTGTATGAATTATTCATCACCTCCAATTCAATATGAACACTGTTCTAGTTGAGTGTTAAGTACTTTTGAATAGTATCATAGAAGGTGAACAATTTTCTGACAACAGAATACCAGAAACAATGACCTGACATTTATATAATGCAGGTCCCAAAGAATCAAGAAGATGTACTTTAGGAGAGGAAACAAACGTACAACTAAAGATAGACTTTGTTAATAAGGTCATATAAATATTTGCATAACATATTTCAGATCAAATCCATTCATAAAGGATTAAGGCTCTCAAAAACAATGTTAGAAATCTGTTAATACATAATGTCTTTCTACTCTTCCAACAACACTTTTTTAAAATTGTGTCTTCAGAGTTAATGTACATAGCCTGTTTTGCATGTGCCCTTTAAAAGACTGATCTCTTCCTTCTGTGAATATTCCTAGAGAAATTGTTGTACTGCTTTGGTTTGGTAGCATTTTGCATGTACTTTTCTGAGGGTGCGTACATTAGGGGAGAAAATGGTGAAATGGGCTGCTGCTTTTTAGTTTGTGCATTGTTACATTAGCTACATTTGCCAAAGTTAAATGTTTAATGTCTCTTAATGAAGGTGCTAATTGGATAAAACATTATCACATGACTACTCTATAAACTTTCACATTTCATACTGCACACTTCTCAAGCTCCTTTGCTGATTTAAATAGATTCAGGTCTCACAGATCTCACTTTCCAGAATGGTAATGTAATAGTAAGTGTTGGCATGGGAAGAAAAGTAAAAAAATCCCCACAACTCAAAAAAAGAGAGAAAGTAAGCCACTGTTGTCAAAATCCAAATATTAAGTGATAAATGGAATTTAAATATCCTGTGGTGATCTGATGACCTGGTGACCTGAAAAGCCCAAGGTGACCTGATGACCTGATGGCTTGAAATTTCCTATCCAAACTAAGGTTATGCAACTTGCTGTCTTAAACATATTTTAATATGTTTAGTTTATCTTTATTATAGCATATATTTGAAATTAATATTAATCGATGTTTAGTAAATCAATGTACACAATTATTATAGAGGAAAAACATTAGAATCATAGAATCGTTACAGTTGGAAAAAACCCTTAAGATCATCAAGTCCAACACCTAACCTGTCACTGCCAAGCCCACCACTAAACCATATCCTCAGTCACCACATCTACTCTTCTTTTAAATACCTCCAGGGATGGAGACTCAACCACTTCCCTGGGCAGCCTGTTTCAATGCCTGACAACCCTTTCGGTGAAGAATTTTTTTCTCATTACTTGTCCTTAATTCACCATAGTAAATACTGTTCCACAGAAGCTGCCTTACATACTGCTTAGAAAGTGACTAGCCTCCAGCTGGCCTCTGAGTCTGCCAGTTGGGAGCAAAAACTATAGAGAAATGGAAGAATATAACAACCATATGAAGTATGGCAAGAATCTTTAGTCCAGGAGAAAGTAACAATGTCCCCCTAATGCTGATGTTCTTTCTGTGTCATACTATGCATTATTCAAGTTCTGAAGTTTTCAACACTTTTCCTGCTAGTTAATAGTTCTCTTTTATTCTCCATTAGTTTATTACAAAGTTGGCTGTAAGTATTAGTGTGATAGAGTTCTTCCTTTGCTTCTCCAGATACCATGTCCAGCACAGGGTCATTGCTTAATACTAAGTAATGAAGCTTTGTTGTGAACCTTAAATTTAAAAGAATATCTTCACGTAAGCTAGGAATAGGCAAGAAACCAAGAGGTCCCCTAAATCATCACTTTCCACAAAAAGGTCAACAATCAGCTGTTCCCAGCATCTAATTTTCTGGTAGAAAACTCACAAATCTGTGGTGCCTTCAGCTTCCTCATGGATGCACACACCTATACTGCTAAATAAAAGAGAGTCAGGGAGTGAACTTGAGCACTGGATGCTTGATCGCACTTGCTCCTTAACTCTTATCTCTCTATCTTTCTTTTAGACCACTCTGTTGTAGCTCTTGGAAGAAAAATTTGTTATAGAAGAAAACAGGTCTGAGCAGTGTAGGTAGAAGATAGTAGTATGGATGGGTCAAGCCTGTTCCACTTGACTCCAAGCACCAGGGTTGATGTCTGGCCCCTTTTTTATTTAGTGGGCCAGACATAATCACGCTCTCTACCTAGATTTCTAAGTGCAGTACCAACCTGAAGCCAGCACTCTGAAGGCTAGACAACCTTAATCACCTAAGGTGCAGAGACAAGCACCTGCAGAAGACAATATATTCACTTATTGAGGAATCTTACCTGAAGATAGAACTGTGGTTAAGACATCTCTATCTCTAATTTAGTGCCTAAAACAAGATTAGACAGCCATAAAATTTATACATTTTTACTCAAAATTTAGCAGTAGTGCTAGTGCTGCAAAGAAGCTCAGTTTGTAAGGGAAAGAAGAAAGGACTCAAACTGGCTAGCTCTTTAAAATAAAAAAGTTTTTAAAAGAAGTTCAAAATTATGATAATGAAGTTTAACTTTCTTCTATTTTATCATATTTTTTTCCATTGTCTGCTTAATGGAATTGTAGTTTGTGAAAAGTTTCTTAAAATATTTTTAATGAATCAAGAAACAGACACATAAAATGAAAGACTGTCATTCAGACGATAACCAGGCACTGCATGATACATACTGGCAAGTTACTGAATCTGTTTTAGGTGATTGTCTGAGACCAGGGTTATGCAGCACAGACTAATGACACATCTTCTATGGTTTATAGATACATGGATAAATATTTATCTACAACTAAATTCTGGTACACTATGAAACTTGAACAGTGTGGAAGTAAGAGTTCTCTATGTTGAAAGGAAAGTGCCAAAAAATACATTAATGAGTAAATTTATAGTTATTTTTTGCTTTAAAAAATCAAGGGTTTAAAACAGCAGGCGTATATGAAACAAAAACATTATGGTATTTCAAATATATTCTGAAAATAGAAACATGTATACACTAATCTTTACATGATAATACAGCAGTTCTGGTTGTCCGGGTAGAATTTTTGTACAGAAGTGTAATAAAAGCATTCAGTTAAGAAAGAATCTGGAAGTTCCAGAATAGTGGGAAATAAGTGCAATATCCTGCACCGACTATTAGGCAAGAGTGGCTCGGAATGGTAGAGAGTATCTTCTTATACAATACTGAAAAAATTTACCTGTATCTTCACAATGTTTACTTTCTTTATGGAGGACATTTTAGGGATAGGTGTACACAGAAGTTTGACTCAAATGTCCATCCATTAGCATCTGATATTATCTGAGATGTTCAAGAGAAGATGACACAGCTGCATAAGTTTATCAGCTGTGACACAGGATCTGTAGAACCTGTCACAACCAGAGGACCACCTAGGGCCAGACAGGCTGTCACTGGGAATCTCAAATTTTACCATTGCCTCTATGTAGGCATCTGAACTGAGCCCAGGGTTACACCATTAAATAACAATAAAATAATGAAAAGCAAAACTTATTGAGGGGCAATGTCGTTTCCTGATTATAGGAGTCATATGTTTTATAGTATTGAGAGTTCTCCCACCTAGCTTCCATCTCTAGAAAACCATAGGTCTCCTATAGCTCTCAGCTCGGATGTGCAGTAGAAATCCAAACAGCCTCTCAGACGCCCTAAGTCAGCAGTCACTTATGCTTGCACAATTGAATACAGCTTCTATAAACCTGTACTCATAGTATGGTTTGATGCCAAACCATCTCTGATGGCTCTTATTTCTACTCCCTCTTTTTTTTCATGTGGTCAGTTACTTATCTGTATCTATAAGCTTTCTTTTCTGAACTAGGACTTCTCTCCAAGAAGAACTGGAGCTCATACATAAATATCCCAACCACTACAAAGATTTTAAGTCTTTCTGTGATTCAGGAATTAAAATAAATGTACCAAAGACAACAAAAATTAGAATAGTGGGGGAAAAAAAGCCAAATTTATCTAGAGAGCTTTTGTGTTTCATTATCCAAAGGATTTTTTATAAGTATGCTGATAAGAAAGACAGAGAGATGTGTGTTTCTCATATCAAATACTGCTTGTTATTCAGTTCTTGAGGCTGCCCCAGCAACCAATGACCTGCATGAGAACCTGTGCTGACAAGCTCCACAGGTATCCAAGCTTAATGTAGCTCTGGAGTGCCTTTAATAGATAAGTATACTCTATCTGCTCTGGCAAAGAAAAATAGAGCAGGCAATCAGACAACCATCTCCCCTAACCTGAGTTGAATACTTAACATAAGTCAAGGGTAAAGAAAACAGTCTTCCCAGAATAATGCCTTGAAATGCCATTAAAAGATCATCTGTGTTTATATATATGTATGTATGCAGGCATTTATGACAATTAGAATTAAAAAAATAAGAGATTGCTCCTTTGTTTGCTTAATTTAGATTAATTGACAAAGCAGAAGCCCTTTCTACATAATAGTCTAGGTATTGTACTTATTAAAATGGCTAGAAAATTTCATATAAACCCAGAAAAACATAATGACAAGCAAGTGTTGACCCATGTGAAAATGAAGTTTTCCTTAGTAATTTTAGTTGTCTAAAATTAAAAATTCTAATGCTACTGGATAAGATAGCACAAAAAAAACCCCTCATTTTATTTTTTATCACATTTTCCCTTTTATTGAGTTTTATTCCGTTTTTATTGCCAATAACAATCTATAGTAAGATGATTCTGGTGTAATGCTGTGTATTGCAAATTCCCTGCTTCTTTCTGTTGATTTATACACAAACATATCTGAAAATAGAGTGCAACAGGGTTTTTTTCTTAATTTGTTAGACTTTTTATTGATATAAGATTTAAGACCTAAGTGCTAAACAGATACCTGTTCACCTTTTAAAATTTGCCATGTAAATGCCAAACAAGTTTCTATAGGGAATAAAGTCTGCTACCATGAATTTAAAAGATCAGAGGACAGGTTATTAGCTTATTGGTTACAGAAGCTTTAAACACTTTCGAAGTACAAGGCATCCTGCAAATTAGAAAAAATATCTCCTTAGAGCAACAGAGTTGGAGTACCAATGAACTGATAAAAAGACAGAGAGGGACGAGGAGTTCTTTGGGTGTTCCCATTCTCTCTGAACTGTCATCTCACATGACATGATCCATATCTTAGTAACACCAGTGTGAATGTAAGATGAATAATTCTGTGGAAGTAGATACTGGCACTCAGTCAAGTTTTTGAAGTGTTGCTGAAGGAAAATTGTAGATGGAGAAAAAAAGGAATTATTGGCAGAGGAAGAAGGCATCCGGGAAAGAAGCATTAAGTCAGAGGTCTGAAATAGACCTTATGATATAGGGGAAGACTGCCCAAACATTCAGCATTCCTGATCCCAAATGTCTAAAAATCATAATATTTGAGAGCTAGCAAAAGGCTTTACATCTTCCTTGTTAGGTAGGTCCTACACAGGCCTTCAGATCTGTAAAGATTAAACACTAGACATGCTTTTTCTCTTTAATGAAATGTGAAATATTTACATAACAATCTCTTTCAAGAGCTGGATATTTATGTAAAACATTAGCTATTAAGCGATTTATGACAACAGCATGAGAGCTGACAGTGTTGTCTATGCAAGTTGATTATGAAAAAAAGAATAAAAGGAAAATTATATGAGTTGCTAGGTCCCTTTGCTGCTGTAATATGAAAATCAAGTGGTATAGAATAGTGTTCCTTAAACTCACACTCACTTATTTTTATTTGCTACCACTTAGGAAGCTATCATGGTAAAACAATGTATGCTATCTGCAACCAGAAATGTAAGAATAAGAGGTGTGAATAGGACTTTGTTTAAAAACAATACAGTTTTAAAATATTTAGATATTACTTTTCTCTCTGGTATTTGCTTTTATGATCCATCCAATATTTTAGACTCTTTTTAGTGCTACATTCGGTAAAACGTATTCTGACATGATAAAACAAGCATAGGTTAAATATTGATAAGTAAGCCTGCATCTGTGAAGAGCAAAAGATGTGTTTAATGTAATGCTCTTTAGTTGTCTCATTAAAGCAGTGATAAAATTCACACTGCTGAAATCAGACGAAGCTTTGCCATTCTTTTGCATGATGCCAGAATTTCACTTAGAGGTTCAACACCCACTGTATTTCAGACAGGGTGTGAGGCTCTTTTGAAAAATATGGGCTTAAGAACTTCATATATTTCTAAATACATTCTAGCACAGTACAAATTCTACATTATATGAGATGGAAAACGTGGGAGGGCTAGTATAGTTTGCTGCAAAAATAAGATGCAATATAAACCAGGAAACAAAATTACCAAAAATAAAACATTAAAAGAATTTTTTAAACCAGATCATACTTTTTCTGGTTTTCTTTACCAGCATCACTTCCTGTTCCTTTTTCAGCGATGAAAAGAAAAAGACAAAACAGAGAAAATGAGAAGACAAAAAGAAAAGAAAGATGTGAAAATATTCAAAATAAAGAGATAAGAAATAATGCAAACTTTGAAGAAATTAAATTTAAAAAAGGAAAAAGAAAAACCTGAACAGTAAGCAGACTTTTTGAAGCTGTAACTCTGAGGTACATCTAGCCACTCAGACACCACTCTATTTTCCACCAAAATGTGTTGGTACCCAATTTGTTATACACTGAAATCCAAGAGTAACATTATTCCTATCATGGTTTTCTTTGTATGACATATATTTCAAGCATAGAGATCCTGAAATGTAATCATTGTTCTTTGCTGAGACTTTCAAGGAGTTGTCATGTCTTAGTCACTTGTTAATGGAAGCAAGGCCTGGTAGTGAATCCCATGCTGGTACCATGCTGTTTTCCAGGACAGTAGTTGCACCATGTTTAAAACTGAGTGTATATACTCTGGGTAAATATCCTACAAAGTTTCTGTCAGTAAGAATCCTGAAACATTTCAAGAGTTCAATTCCTTACAAGCACCTTGTCTGCAGGAATGATGAAAATTTGTGTGGTTCATTGTAAGGGAAGGGAAAGGTGCTGTCAGTTTGCTCCATGAGAGGTTTATTCAGCCAGTTTATTTCCATTGCATGTGTTACCAGGCTCTCTATCTTCCTGCCTGGATTATGGTTAGTTTTAAGCTGTCCCTTGTTACCTATCTTTTCCTGTAACAGTTTAATCTTAGGTCATCCAGAGGTCAAACTAATGTATACGTTCCTGAGATAAGGCTATAAGCCATATGGATGAAACTATATGCTAGTTCATAATTCTGGTATACTTTCTTTCTTTTCCTCTTTCTTTCAGCTTTAATGAGGGTGAATGAGCTAGATTAAGAGTTTCATTTTAGGATTCTCCTTGGGAAAAGAAGTAGAAAAGTGAGATTTTATGCATGAACAAAGGGATTCATCTAAAATCAGCTAAGCAAAGTTTTCCCGACTTACATGGCAGTCAAATATTAATGTTTAAGTGTGGTGTCTCAGTGTTTTTATAGCATGAGATCTTAAGGGTTTAAGATTCTTGATGTAAAAAATGTATTTAGTTATTAACAAACCCCATAATATAACAAAAAAAAAAAAGAGAAAAATTATTTTGTTAGAGGATTCTATAAACTATGTATAAACAAAGAGAAAATACCATTTTCTTTCCATATGAGTTTAAAGTTATTGATGTAATCTGTAGGGCAGAACTGATCCTGGATTTAGGTCTTCTTTTGTGTGTTTTTCCTCAATAGCCAGGCAACTTTATTCTGACATGATGTAAAAAAGAATCTGGCTGTCACTACCAATTTATCTTTCAACTAAATTGTATAGCACCTTCAAATTCTTTTTTGAAATTCTTTCTCTGCTGGGCCATACTTGAACAGATATTGTCATTCATCTTGCTGACATTAGTGTCCTTTTTTGATAAAATGCAGTGCATCCTACTTTGGACAGTGAAACCAACATAAAGCATGTTTTGCCACCGTTGCATCCTGACATTTTAAGTTACACATTCCAAGTCGCACTGTGTAAGCCTGTTATGTTCAGAAATTGATTTTTTTTTCCTACAAAGGAACTCTCCAGAAACTGATTAGATCACATGCGCTGCTCAATTAGTTCATTCTTAACCAGAATAGCAACATTTACTTTCTTGTCAATAAACGCCTTGCAAACCATCAAGCCACTCACTTGGAGTAAATGATTGGTTGGCCTCTGATAGTTGTGGAAGGAAAATCTATCAACACAAAGATATCACTTATGCCTGAGGAAGTCCCTGAACTATAGATTGTTTAAAGCTGGGAAAATAGCCTGAAAAGTATCACACTTTCCATATGTTTCACGAAACATCATCTTCAAGCCATTATTAGACAAAAGGTCCCATGCTACATGAACTTCAGTCTGACCTACTTCACTTATGTTTTTTGCTAAGTGATTTGTTCTACTTTCAAGCTTCTGGTCCTTTATTATTTAGTTGGTAATATAGTATGGGGGTGGAGCGTGGGGAGAATTAGAACCAGTCCAGGAAGTGTAAATTCAAATTGTCTATGGTATGATGAAAGACTAAGACATACAAACTTAAACTGCACATATTAAAATGTACATCAAACAATGAAGATGTCAAGACAGTTGACCACACACAGGAATTTGGTGCTATTTGACGTTGCTTAAGGCATCCAGAAGCCCACAAGGAGCTGGCAGATATGATACAGGAGGCCTGTGTCCTTCTAGAGTTTCAGTCCAGGGTTGGGGAGGATATCCCAGGATAGCCCATACAACACTAGGCATCTTTGTTTAGGCAACTCAACTGGGCGCGTAGTATCTTCCTGTTGGTACGGCACCTCCTTTTACTCATTTACCTCAATGAATTTGGAGCTTTGCTTTTCAATCTGTCACTATGTAGTTTTTACCTGAGTCAGGTCTTGCAAGTTTAAATGTTTTTCTGGGTTTTTTTAACTTCATTAATTTGCTATTACCCTTCCCTACAAACCTCACCTCATTTGTATCCTTCTATTATCAGCTCTACAAGTTATTTCAACAGGAGTACTGCATGTTGCGATTGTATTCTCTGTGGCAAGTGCGATATCCTGCAGTCCTGAAACCAGATGCATTTTTGTCTGTAGTCATTTCAAAGAAGGACCATCTTTGTTGGAGTAGTGTATTTGTGTTAGAGGAGACGGTACTGATCATGGAATCAATACTAAATTTTTACTGACTATTTTTGTATCTGTTAAAAGATTGAAACTCTGGAATTATTATGCTGCTAAACTAAGCACAGTTTTAGAGACTTTTGATAGCCTCAGTTATTTCTATACTGAATAAGATTTTTGCAGTGCAGATATCTTTACAGAGAGGAACTTCAGTACATTGTGTAAATGTTTTGTACATCTAACTTTATTCCCCTGACGAGAAAGCAAACTCCGTTACAAATCTGATATGCAGGATTCTGCACTGCTTTTTACCTTCAAGTTAAATTTCCCCATGGTTTCCTTTACTACATTATTGGTTTTAATTGTCTTTTCACTTAGCTTAAGACACCATGAGCTTTACAACAGAGAACATCTTTTAGTGACAATGTTGTTTTCAGTTTTGCTTGCATAAGAGATGGCATTTGTGTTCTATTGAAAGAAAAAGGCCAGAGGATAAAAGGAAGTTTCATTTGCTTTGTTTATGTTTGCCAGAGTCCATTCTGGGGTGCAAAATATAGAACACAGTGGTAGAGACTGTACTAACACTATGTGGTGCATTATGAAAAACTTTTATTACATTATGAAATAAAGCAAGGAGATTGTGTCGCAGTTTAATGGACATAAAACAGTCAGGCATCTCACTGTGATTGAGGGAATACAGTTTACAAGAGCAAGTTCTTCCAGGGCTGTGCGCCATGCTCTCTGCTGGAAGGCCTTGAGCACTGGGAAGGAGAATTCATCCTGCAAAGAAGCCTGAGAGCCTTTTGTGACTCTCTTGTGGACTAAGGAAAAATATTACATCATGAGCGGATTTCCTTTTCTCTTTACCTCCTTTTCTAGAATCTTCTTTTTCTTCCACAAAGAAGCAATAATATACTGCACTAAGACACTTCCATTTGAAATATCTGCTGCACAGCCAAACCAAGTGGGAGGATATAATCATGTTTACTCACCCTCTGCTGCTCATATATGGGTAGGGTCAATGATGAGTCAGACTTGGGCATAGATCTGTTTAAATCCTTTTTTCTAGTGCCAGCTTTCTTAATTCTTGGTTGAAAGACAAGCCAAAATTCTGTCTTCTCAGGGCTTATCGGAAGCATTACATGAAGTTAACCTCTGGGGCTATTCTCCATAAAACTCTGATAAGCATGTTTTAATAGTTTGCAGTCAGCTAGAGTAAGACAGTCACAGAGAAAAGCACCATACTGTTTCTCAATAAATTAATCTTCACTGTAAATAGATTGCATGGAAAATACTGAAAAAGACTAGCATATGGAATTCACTAGTTGCTCTTTAAAAGGAACTACAGTCCTCTGAGAAAGGATTAGACTCAGTTTATTAGTATGTTTATTCACACGCCACTTGCTTTTGTTGGTCAAGTATAGCGCATCGCTGCATGCTGTCAAATGTTTAAACAGGGACCAGCTATATACATTTACATCTTTCTCAAAAAATCTGCTGTTCTTTTGATGCATTATTTTCTAAAAATTCTACTTTCCAGCTATCAGTATTCTGAGAAGGGATACTTTTTGTTTTCAGATCTTTTGAAAAGCTTTGCTAGAGAATTTGACAAGTTATAGATATAGACCATCTACACTGTATTTGATTCAAAATCATGTTAAAGCAGAAGCAAGTTTGTAGTCTGAGTTTTAGTGCCTTTTTGACAGAGAATGTCCAATCATTTTTTTTCTTTTTTACATGAATAATGATAAATAATGTCCCACCCTTTTTCTTGCTAGCTTTGAACTAACAATTACCTGATCATTCAGGAGCTTCATGAACCACTGGAATATCCGTTATTTTGTGGGAACAGTAGTTCATTGACTAGGAGTTTTCCACATTATTAATTTAAATTAACTTTGTCACAAGATTATCCTTTTCTTTTTCAGTTATTGAAGGTTTTGTTATGAATGTACTGTTCAATTTCACCCAGAAATTATTATTTGAGAGCTCTGCAAGCAACTCAGCTGTAAAATTTCTCTTGAGACAAGGTTTGGCTTCCAAAGGCTGTATCAGCACAGGGAATTGCATTCAAATTAAAACACAGCAGTAGCTTTAGTTTATAATGACTAATGACAAACTAAAAAGATAAATAGAGAACAATGGGAACATACAGGAACTGTTAACCGGACAGTGTACAATAACCATGGATTAGATCTCATAAACTTTGAGAATGAAAACAACCCTCACTGAAGAATCCTTCTGATGTTAGAGGAGATGTGTCATATGAAAGTTAGATATTTATTTTAATGAAAGGTGAGAGTGTCATGATTATGGGATCTGGAGCATTAAGGAGATAGATAGCAAATATCAGCCTCTTGATATTTGGACATAGTATTGCTATCCGTAGAAGAGGGGTTGTATGTGATCATGTTCCTCATCCTAACTTTAGGTGTACCAACTTGCTCATTTCAGAGTGAAAGTACTTGCGAAATATGAGGCATAAAATATATTGGTTTATACATTTCCGTGGGCTTCAATTTTTGTCATGGATCTGTAATAATGCCCAAGCAGATGTAACATAGAAGAGCAGGGATAAAGGATTAACTACATAAGGTATTGCTTTACTCTGATAATTGGCTTTTAGGGTTGAAGTTATATTGATTTTCTTCTTCTGCATATTTAAGTAAGAAGTCCCCCCTTTTTTTCTGTGATATGAACATTTCTCTGCAGCATCTGATTGACACAGTCTTCTTGTGTTATACTCTAAAGAGTGTTTGTGATTTGCTACTGCCATATCACTACAGGAGATTCAGTTGCAGAAATATTGCATGCATAGCTGAACTAAGAGTATGTTAAGTATAAAATATCTGACTCTCAGTTTTATATTGTAACATTTAAGAAACTAAAAAAGAAGTAAACCTTTTGCTATTACATGGGCATCATCAATGATGTATAAACAAGGAATTTGGTACATAAAAACGGTTCATAACACGAACAGGCTTTATGGTAGTACATAAAGTAGGAACATAAACATAAATGCAAGATGGTACGAAAAACCAAGCATGTGAAAGTACATTACCTTTGATTTTAAAAGCAAGTAATTCTTGTTTCTTGGGAAAAAAACATCAGCCATGCTTACACTGCATAACAGAGTGCAGTACAACAGCAGCTGATTGAAGTTGTTAGGCTCAGTGTCACACCAGGTAGACCTAGCAGTGTGCACCTTAAATCCATGCTGGCTGTAGCATCATATTGCTGCACCCTGGCAAACACACTGAATTTGTTATTAACTGGGCACTACACCAGGCTACTACCGTGTTAACGAGTAGGGTGCATGTACAGCTTGTGTTTGGATGAAAACTGGCTCGCATAGTAGCAGTTTGGGTTTTACACATCCAGTTTATACCTCCAGTCTGGGATGTCTTTCTCTACATTTTGCCAGTAAGACTGTAAACAGATTGCTCCAAACTGAAACATCATGTGAAAGCTTTGCACCAAGCCCCAGTGCAAAATTACTGTGAGGTCAGAGGATCTTGTCCTCAAGGAACTGCTTGACCCCAAAGGACATAAATCCTAAGATGCAGCAGATGTTTTCAGCTACCAAAGTAGTTGTAGTCCGAAGAAAGGGATTTTTTAGGTACTTTCCTAGCAATTTCCATTTGTGAAACAGACAAGTAATAGAATTTAATCTCCAAATTCAGCTCATCCAAGAAATGTGTAAGAACAACCTTCTACAATAGGTCTGTTGCAGAAGTACGCCAGCATAGAGTATTTATATATAAATATGAGCATGGATTCACTATCCGGAGCTTGATTTGCTTAAGTTTCACTTTATATATCCATGTATTTATTTCAACAATCAAAAATATAGAGGAAAAAATTCCTAAAATGGAAAAGTAGGAAAATGGAACGTCATTAATGTTGAAGTAAAACAGTGTTTGTATAATAAACGTAATAAAATTGAGTCAGTGAAATGGAGGAATTAATTCATAGATTTAAAACGGGAGGAAAAGTAAGGCTTCCTGTTCTGGTTTCTGCCTGTAATAAGTACAGTTAAAGCAATTTTGAATTAAGATTTTTTTCCAGTTTAAATTCAGGCAGAAAGGAAGAACCATCAATTGTTCTTACAAAGCAAGAAAGACTGCTTTTGTCTCACCATTCCTGGGATGCAGTGTTGCTGTGTGTACCACCTCCTGGTTAATAATGTGAGAGGACTCACACTTTATGAAAGGAAACTGGCTTTTTATTAAAAGAACCAACACTGCAAACACAAGCAGCTTCTCACTATGTTTGCAGTCTGCTTTCTATTTTGTTTGCTCCAAAATCATTGCTCCCGTAATTTGGGAGGCTTCCACTGAGCAGGCTGTTATTGACTGTTTTCTGCAAACCCTGTCATCCTGCAAAGGAGGAAGAAGAGGTCATTACATACAATCTCTAACACGGGTTCTGACATCTTTCCTAAAAAGAGGAAACTATGATAGCCAAAGCACTTTGGTATTTTTCTTTGTATTTGTAAAGAGTGCAGTGAAAGCCTTTAATGGGGTCTCTGCTCCCATAGCACATGGCCAGCAGTGTGAGGCTGCACAACACTCCGAGCCTCAGCACTGGCAAGGATATTGGAGGACATCCTAATGCTCTACAGCTGCCTTCATATATGCTAGGTATTCTTTCAGACCAGGATATCAGGATATGAAGGCAGCTTAAAATAACTTGTGCCTTCCTTCTTTCCCTGTTCTGAGTCGAGGTCTGATTTGGTCTGGGGTGTGGATATATTTAGAGAAGTAAAATCCGTCAGGGCTATTAAATGGAAAGACATTACTTTTGCTCAGAAGTCCTGAAAATCCAGATTGCTTGAGGCTGACAGGCTATTTGAGGGAGGTAGTATGACTAAATGCTTTCCTTGTTATTTGATTCTTCCTTAGGCATCTGCTTTCTGCCAACATCTTCTGATTCTTCATCTGGGGACTAGGGAGAGTGGAGCACAGTGGAAGGCAAACAGAAGGTCCTTCATCTGTTTTAGTCAGAAATTCTAGTCACTGCGCAGCAGCAGACAGGCCCAGCCAGCCTTCTTCCCTGTAACGGTCACTGTATTTTTCCTTCTTCAGCCAGAACCACTACAGTTTTCACAAATGAAAAAGGGATAAAGATCAAGTAATGAAAAGCATAAAACTGTGAGGTTGAGGCTGACACCAAGCAGAGCTGTCCTTGACAGTGCCTTTCACTCCCCTAAGGTCTCCAGAGTGCTTGATCTGCCCAGAGGTGTGACAAAGCACATGAACAAAAAGTGGCCACTTCATCACCAGCATCCTTTCCCTCCTCTGAAAATTATTCCTCAAATACAGGTTGCTGTGGTAGAGGGATCTTTGATCGAACCTAACCATTGCCATCATTGAATTGTTTTCTGAATGCAGATATGAGAATATAAGAGCTTCTACAGCATTTCCACCAAGTTCATAGCCTTACACATCTAATCCAGTAACTCTGTTCTTAAGAGGGTCCCCTATGCAATGCTTAGGTAGATGTAAAGGAGCAGAATGTACAGTGATGCTTGCCAGAATGGATCAGTCCCCACTTCTGGTGATCTGAAGCAGTCTAATGTAGTTTCTTAATACTTAATACCTTCTAATGTGTTTTTCTTTCATGAGTTTAATCATAACATCCTGGAATGATGGGTGCAATGGTTTAATTATGTGTACTTTTTAAAAAAATGTCCACTACCCCCAAAAATCCTGTTGACCCCACTTCTGGCACTGTAAGAAACTGAATAAGCATTTCAGATTTAATTTGTCATAGAGGTGATTCTATTTCATGCTCTTATCTGTCTCTTTCAATGAATTCTGGCATATTTAATTTTTCGTTACACAGAAATCACTGTATAGAAATCTTCAGTAAAACTTTTTTTTTCTCTGTATCTCTTCCAGTTCTACTGTACTCTTTTCACAAAGGAGAAACAGAAATCCATACATTCAAGTTTTCAGCACATCATGCTGTAAAGATACTTTCTTCTTTTGTTCCGTTCATTGTCTAATAGTACTTAAAATTTGCTTTTTTTTAAACAATGAACTTTGAATCAAGATGTTCATAGAACTATCTTCAGTAAATCATAGCTCTTGTCCCCCCGTGGCAATAGCTGTTTAGAATCAGTCATTGTGTATAGTTTGGCTTGTTTTGCTATGGGTACTAATTTGCACTAATCAACACTGAATTTCATTTGCCACTTTATTTCCTAGATAGTCAATATTTTGACATCCTTCTGCACATCTTTACAGTAATTTTTTACTTTTTTAGTCCTGAATAATTTATCAGCAAATTTTATTCTCACTACTTACCTTCTCTTTCAGATAATTAATGCATATGCTGAACAAAACATACTAGGAGAAAGAGAGACCTGATTTGAATGTCTTCTATTAGGAAAGCAGACTGCTTATTTTGTGGCTTGTTTCCTGTTTTTTTGTCTGCTGTGACTGAAATAATAAGGTTTTTGTGTTTGTTTTGGTTTGTTTGTTTTTTTTTAATAACCTTTCCAGGATAAGCTGAAATTTGTCTTTGAAAAATTAAGTTATATGGTGCCAATCTTTTTTTTATGAATTTTTTAGGCAAGATCTGCTCCTTCTAGAAGTGTTTTGTTGACTATCCTGTTCAAACATTGTTTTACTGTGATTTTCATTATTAGGCTAGAAGAGTATTTGGCTGTACTGATTTGTAACTGTGAATCATCTCTGGTTAAAGAAAGTGGAGTTACAGTTATCACCTTCCATTCTTCTAATCCCAATGATCATCTAAAGGTTTCGGTTGCACACTGCAATCAATAAGTGGATTAACAGTCTGGCTATACTTTAGTGCTCATTTCGTCAATTTTTCCTAAATTTTTTCTCACGATTCTCCAGTTTGGCCAACTTCTTCTGTATTTACTCATGAAAAAAATGGAAGTGTGGGTGTTCATCTTATTTCTGTCATGGTTAACAACAATGTAATGTATTCACCTAGTTTCTCAGCTACTGCCTTTTTTTCTCTGAGTATTACTTTTACATCTTAATCATCTGTTGGGTCCCCAGACCCCACTTCCTAGTTTTGATGTTCTTTAAAGGATTAATTACGCTTTGTGGAAAATTCAACTTCTACCCTTCAGGCTTTTAACAAAGAAGTCCTCAGAATTCTTTTTGCCATGCCTTTCTTTGGGGTTTGTGGTTTGGGGTTTTTTTGTTGTTGTTGTTGTTGTTTTGTTGTGTTTTTTTTTTTAACTTGTCACAGTTCTCTTTACATAATTATTTCTATGAACTCCATGAAGAATCTAGCAACTATCTCAGATGTACATATCCACCCTTTAGAGATACAATGCAGCTCCAAATTGTGGGCACCTAATGTAGGTTCCTACCTGTGAGTGAGATAACTAAATGCCCTTGTAGTTAATTGTCTACTTAATGTAAATAGACTTTTATCTAATTGATATAAGCAATTTACATGATGAGTTAGTTAGCTTACCAAATTGCCCCACATTTGGGGAAGCTGAAGAACTTTTGAGATGCCCAGCTTGATTCAATGCCTCGCATAACATCCACTGTGGAGCTAAATCCCACCACAGATAGTTGGCTCCAAATATGTTCTCTGATAATGCTATTTTGTCCATGCAGTGTACTGCTATTATAACGGCTTTTCAAGACAGCTGAACCTTCAGTTTTCGAGACAAAATGTTGGACAATGATACTTAATAATTACGTGGCATCCAAGGCTTCATTCCAATGGGTTGCAACAGGTTTGTTTTATATATATATATATATATATATATATATATATATATATAAAATTATCCAGTTTCAAGACTATAGTTTGCTAAGATAATACAGCAATCCAGTAAATATAGGTATTTCTTTCAAAATTTGCTCATCAAATTTGAAGGATGGTAACTTCAGCAGAGGTCATTTAACAATGTTATCCATTGGTACAGCTACTGAATACACAAAACTCATTTCACATGATTGCATGAAGTTATGATTTACTTACTGACCCAATAATACCTGAACACCATTCATAGATATAGGTAGTCAGGCACCCTAGGAAAGTGTACTACTAAATTTCTCTGTACCTCTTCTAGTTGCCTATAGCCTTAAGTGGTAGAATGTGTTCAATGTTTGGAGTGCAGAGAACACTGAATTTGTGTAGCTACAGTCAGTGCACTTCTCTTTTAAGTGAATGGTAACCTTTGCCTGATAAACTCATCGTTGCTTAGTAAGCACTAAACTATTGGGGAAAAAATCCTCATCTCAATTATGAGGGAACAAGCTAAGAGGAAGGGAATATTCTGTTCCTATGTGACTGGCAAAACAAACAGTAAAGAAGAAAGATGTATTAGGAAAAGCAACTGCACACATTTTTGAATGGTAAGACCAGTGAAGTACTGGAATATGTGGCTGGGAAGGTTGTAAAACCTCCATCATTAGAAAGCAGACTAGGCAAGTCTGTCAGGATGATTTAAGTATATGTGAGCCTACTGTGGAGAGAGGACATGGACTATATGATTACTTGCATTTCCTGCCAACTCAGTTTTTTCTGATTCTAATGTAACTTAGTCACCACCAGTGAGTCCTATTTTTTTATGCTAAAAGTAGAATTATTGCCTTAAGATAAACAATTAAGTAGCATGTTAACAGAGACCATGTGCACATCACTGGTTCTGCTTTTATGTGTAATATAGCTGTGATTATGTCAGAACTTCGATTTGTTTTGAAGTTTAATTTTTTAGCATATTTTTGAAAGTGCATACACCAAGCTTTTAGAGACTCTTGTTCTGTGCATGTATTAAGCAAACCAAACAAGAGTTTTATCACGCAGCTGGAAATTCATAGACTGAATTTAGTTTTGCATGTTTTGCAGTATTTGCTCACAATAATGTAATGTAGACTCCTGGACGGTTTCCACAGAAAAGACAATCCAAAATCTCATTCAGGTCATTCTGCTGAGGGCTGAGTTGTCACTCAGATGCAACATTTACCAAAGTTAAACCCTTTTCAGGATCAGAAGTCCAGAAGTCTTTTACTTTGCATTTCCCTCTACTGGTTTTATCTAGTATTTCTCCCTTGCAGAGTCATATGGGTGGAATTCAGCTCAGGTACCTAAATTCAGTTACCCAAATGGATATGCCATGTACTACTTTAGATATCAGCCTTTCTAAGATATGTAGACAAGGCTGGCAGAAATTACACGAGCCACAGGAATTCTGCACCCTTTGGAAACAGCAGCTGAAAAGCCAAGAAAGATATCTTAGGGCATCTCAGATCATTAGACATCTGTGGCTAGACATCAATTATCTGACAATAACTAAGCCATGCCCTTCGGGTCTTCATTTTACCATGAAGTTGGTAAACAGCAGTCAAATGGCAAATTCAGCAGCTGACAGATCACTCACTGATTTTTGCTTTTCTTGCTTCACACCATCACATTCCTTGCACTAACAGTTTTTGCCTTGTTGGAAGTGCTTTTGCATTTTTTACAAATAAATCTTGTTCTCTGCCTCTTACACTCTTCTTTCTTGACTTCTTCACTTGTGGCCAGATGCATTTTATTGCAGAAGCTCTCCTTAAGTAACTAAATATCCATAATCATTTGCAAGGTGCAATCCACTTTCACAATAGGTCTGTGGTGATTTGATTATTAATTATATGCGGACATAAAAAAATTCATATTCCCTGTAACTAGCCTACACATTAGGAGTTTACAGGACTTCTCAATATGTCAGGACACAAGCAGAAATGCTCTTGTGCCTCTAGCTGAAATAGTTTATGAAATTATCCCTCACAGCTGCTTGTTACCAGCCTCACAGCTGAGATGCCATAACTGATCATGTTAATTTCCAGTCCATTTCTGTGCAAAGTAAAATAGATTAGTTTCATCTACCACTGAAGCTGTTTTAAACAGATTTACTTCTTTGCATTGAAATGGAGGAGTTTTTTCCAGTGAAACAGCTGTGATTCAAATCATTATTGTTACATGGAAAGGAGTAAAACCAAGAGGAGAGGAGACATTTGGATAAACAGTACGCTTCAAACTGAGATTTAGTCAAAAAGGTAAAGAAGTTTTGCTTTAGGAAAAAAACCCTCTGATTTCTTATATTGTTTGCCACACACTCTGTATTGTCTAAACCACATATTCTGTCTGATGAAATAAATCGTTCATTTTATTAAGCCAAAATGAACTACGATTAATTCTCTGAAATGCTCCTAACCCTAGTAGTTCCTTAACAAAACTAACATTTGCAAAGTCACAGAATAGTTACATCAGAAATTTTTTCAGAGCTGTAAAAAATTGCCAGTAGGTGTCCTGAAAAACTAGCTATCAATTGCCTTGAAAACATGTAGCAGAACAAATAAATCCTCAGGGAAGAAGCTGATCAGTATTCCACATTTCTCTTCTTTTTCCTTTCCCTCAGGCTGGCTTGAATCATGTTTCCTATGCTGAGGCTATATATTCAGTTGCTAAACTTCTCCATCTAAGATCAAGGAGGTTAAGGGAACTAATTTCCCTGCTTTCTTTTTTCCTGGCCTATTTCATATGCTCAGTGACTTCCTTTTGGAAGCTGAAATTCAAATGTTTTCTGTGGAGGAGGCAGTAGGGGTTGCATATATCCTTCACCATCTTAAAGACTCTCTGTACCTGTGTACATTTATATTCACGAGCATGAACACACATGGCATGGCAGCAAAGATAGCACTGCTGGGCACTGAGCAGGTCTGGCTCTATATAAGATCTAACATAATCTGTATTGTGAAGTACTCTGGACTTCAGTGTGAGCATCTCTCACGCACCACAAATACCACTCTGTCTAGTCATCACCAAACAACCAACACCACTAAAACAAAACAGTCCTTATCAGCTACCAGCTCCCAGATGAAAAAGTCAAGCAGCTGATACTGAAGGCAAACAGGACAGAGGTTATGCAAAGTACAGAAAACACTGTGATGTGCTTGCAGCTAGAGCTGGATGCTTAATGGTCATAAATAGGTTGGGGAGGCTTCTACATTGCTTTCTGAGAGACATCAGGAGTTATAAGAATGCACTACATCCAGTTGCTCAAAGCCTAGCAGGTTATGACCTGCTCTCGGATATATGTGTTTTACCATCTGAGCTAAGACAATGCAACATACCTGGGCATGAAATCATCAGCCTGTGGGAAACTCCAGCTGCTTCACGATTTATGGCACATCCTTTCACCAAATGAATCAGCAAATGCAAACACACCCAATTCTCTCATCTGTTTTTGCTTTTTCAGAATATTGAAATATGATGGAGGGTGAACTATGTCAGCAGTAATGCTGAGAGCTCTGGGAGACACAGTGCATCTGATGACTAGTTTTTTGGGAACCTACTGTGACTGATCGTGGATAGAGCTTAAGTGACAAAGTTGTCTTTGTAGATGCAAAGTTATGGGTTTTAGTCTATATGTTAGTGAATGTGACAGCATTTCTGAGAAGCTAGGAATTTTGAAAGACACTGGGTCCAATAGGCTGTGATCTGCGTAAAAATACGGCATGATTAGGCTTAGTGTCTTTGGCATTTCTTTCTCTGAAATTTTGTTTCTCAATTTCACTTTTATATGAACAAAAATTTTGTTGTGTTCACTAGAACTGTTTAGCAAAGGAATAATAGTAGTAGAAGTGAGTGGTTAAGGTTATCTAAATACTGATTTAATCACAGTATGGACCAGGTAAGTGAAAAGTGCTTATTGGAGCTTCCTTACCTTTCCCTTTCCTCTTCACTTTTTTACTTCTCTGGAGCCTCGGAATAGAAAACAAACATGTTAGACTGAGCCTAAAAAAATGCTTTATTTATTTTTTTTTTAATGGAACTGCTTTGAGCATTGTTGGGCCTTGCCTCTTAATGACCCTTGGCAGATAGATTACAAAGAAAACACTAATATATTAAAGTATAAGGGATATAAATACCTTCCTTTGAAGTTTACATCAATGACCTCAGGAATGGACAAGCAAAAGGTTTTTCCGAGCGCAGCTATTTTTCTCCTCTAATCTAGTTTTTTTTTTGACTTCTAGGTCGCATCAACTCTATGCTAGCCCAAGAATAAAGAGAAACTGTCTCTAAAATCAAGCATCCACTTTTGATACACCTTTGAATTAAAGCACCATAACCATTGTATTCTGTTCCTCAGGCTTGTAAAAGATTCTGTGATGGAGCTTTGATCTTGAAATTTTACTTTCCCAATTTGTCTGTCTACTTTCATTCTAAAATCAAATGCAGTTATCAGTCAAGTCCAAGGCTGCTTTTCATCTTGGATATAGAAAAGAGCTCAATCTGCATCTAAAAGCATGCTCAAACCAAACAGTTTGTTCCCATTATAGAGACACATACTGAATTATGCAACAAGTTCCCAGTGAGCAATTACATTTTAATCACTGTAAAGATTTTTTTCTGAGAAGACACTCCTATAGATGATTTATTTCAAAATATAGGAATTGTGCTCATATATCTCAACTGGGAAAGTGTTCAGCTTCCCCAGACAAATTTCCTGGCAGGCAGAATGTTTGAGGAGACCAGTAACTACTATTTAAACCACTTTTTAAAATATTCTTATTTGCCTTTTTTTTTTTCCGTAAATCTTTACACAGCATGATCTATAGAGCTAAGTCTCAGCTTGCAGTTCCATTTGGTCACTCACAGCTTGCTTTCTTGGATTAGAAATGCCATGAATTATTTTTACTTTCCTTAAATGCATTGTGGTGTTTACATTAGTTGCCTTCTGTGCTGCTAAATTGAATAACCATATAGTACTTCAAAGAATGGCTGAAAATGGAAGATATATTATCGAAGAATATTCCACTGCAGTTAATGTTAAAATGTAGGTTTTACTATAGGTAAATAGATGTGATATTGTGATTAGTCATTTACTTACCATTATACATAAGATATACATAAGTATGTATTCAATTTCTAACGTATTCAAAAATACATTAAAGAGGCTTATAAATGACATCCATTTATTTAGGCTCTGGTTTTAGATAAATTTCAAAGTGTGCTGCCACAGTGCTACCAGGAACAACTGGTACATGCTGCATGGAAAAACATAAAAGATATGGGTGAATTAAAAAGGAGATGACAATACTTGTTTTGTTGGTCTTTCCACTGGGAATTTGAGCATAGTTTATAATCTTTATTTGTGTTTGCCTAGTAAACAGAAATCCCCACATTCAGTTGCCTGCACAGTCACTGAACCTTAAAAGCTTATTTTTGGTTTTGGTTGGAAAAAAATGACAGATCATGGTGAGAAGCATGCCAAATGAAGCAGTCCTTTGCATAGAACATGTTTTTAAAGCAAGTAGAAGGAAGCTTGGCTGTGATTGTTTAATCCATCTCTGGATTTTTTTCCAACACAAAGGAGAAAGTTCTGAAATGGGATATACCATTCCACTTAGGGATTCACAAAACCCAAAAATTTCAGCTCCACTCAGCAAACTACTGTCCAGTGAATGTTTTTCATGGAATGTAGATTTCTGCCAGGCTGCTGCAGCCTGCACCACCCTGAGGCTGCAGAGAGACTTCTGTGAAGCACTTCTTAGCTACCATAACTTGTATAACTAGTTGCCTGAATCCATGCATATAGCTATTCAAATAAATAAATAAATAAATACTTAAGATGGATCAATGTTATGCATTGCATAACTGTGCAGTTTTCATCACAAGAGGATTCAGGACTTACATTTTACAACCTGCAACCAATTTTATTGAACTCTATAAAATGTAAATGGATGAAGAAATTTTATAACCTGGGCTGCAGGATGCCTTCTGATCTTCTTTAAAGGCTCAATATTTCCAGTGTTTTTGTACAGGGAAAAGAAAAAAAAAAGAAAAAGAAGAAAAGCTCTGATTGTTGCAATGCCTAGCTCTAAACAAAATGCACACTAGGAAGCTGGGGAAATCACTGAATCATTAGCACAGCTTGTTCCTGTTCTTTTGTATTCTGGAAGAGGTAGTTAGAAAGTGCAAGATAATAGATATTATTTTAGCATTGCTTTCTAAAATAAACAATCTCAGTATATAATTTTCAATAATACTATATTAATATTCAGTAATAACTAGAATTTAATTATGCACAGGTGTACAAAGGACAAGATACTTTTAGCAGTACATGTTGACCTTGGTCCTTTCAAACCAATATGCTTGGCCAGTTGTTAGCCAAAGTCTTCATATTTTCCTGATCTTTAAAAACCTTCAGTATCTAAAAGAACTACGCAGGAGTAAAGATAATTATTTCAGTAATCTATATTATCCACCTTCACTATTTTAATGTTTCAATAAAATTAACTATTTTTCTTCAAACCCTAGCTGCTGACACAGTAATCTCTGAATCTCAACTTTTATCTCTTCATTTATTTTTCAAATACATTTAGAACTCTTATGATGATGAAAAAAACCCTAATGTATAAAGCAAGTATAATATAACAGTTCAGAAATGGGATGGCAGCCTGCACAGAGACCTCAAATTTATTTATGTGATTTCTTGACTATTTAAAGACAAGGTTATCATTTTTGTGCAAGATTCCCTGCTTTTTGTATGTTTGAGGTTGTCAATATGAAGTTACAATGAAGTTGTGATTAAAGATTTTCCTGATGAGACCCATGACATCTGGTGTGCCAAATAAAAATAAGCAAAATAAACAAACAAACAAACATTAGGAGCTAGAAGTGTAAACGAAACAGGGGAATTGAAACTAATGCACTCAGATATTTAGCAGAGTGTGTAACGAATGGAAGGTCTGAAATTCTAAATAGTACTTTTTTCTCCTGTTTGCTCAAACTGCTTCTATCATATTTATTTTCCACTCATTTTTTACTGTTTAAAGTCACAAACTCTAAGCTAGCTGAAAAGTATATTCCTCTTGTCTGGATTTCTTTTTCTTTCCTTTTCTATAATCAACTTCTCCATCTTTATTTTAGAGTCTCTATTTTTGACCCTTATATGTAGCTCACACTACCATGGCAATTTTCCTTCCTAGGCCTTGCCATAAAAGCTATTACTTCACTTAATGCAAATTTATCAACATACCTAGTACACAGTCAGTGCTAGCTCAGGACTTTGAAGACAGAAAATGGTGTGTAAAGGCTTAGCGTGCCGTGTTATACAGTCAGATTCTGTTTAAATCATGTACCCACTGTATTTATAGAATAATTAAAAGGTGCTTGGGTCCTTGAAATAGCAGAAGCGTGTTTCATTTTCCACCATCCTAATTAGGATATGTTATATTAGTGTTGGTGGAATAGTCTATTTCACTGAAATGCAAGGAAACCTCAAGAGTGAAGTCAACACAAAGCTTTGTATTAGCATAAAGCTCTGATATAGGGTTATATTTCTAATGGTACAGGTATATCTGACTCTCATTATGCTTTCATAATATGAGACTTTTATAAGGTCAATAATAAAGGGTGAAATACTAGCTGCTTTGTGATTAATGGAAATTTTACTGTTGGATATATTGGGGCAGGATTTCATCCGAATGTTTTGCTCTGGGAAATGAACCAATGAAGATAATGAACAGTTTGTTTTCTTTATAAAATACATTCCCGTTACAAGTGTGCATCAGATTAGTAAATATGAGGATTGCAATCAGAAAGACAACCCTAACAGGTACAACAATGGCATTACTTTATTGTATGAAGAGTATGAGGGTGTTAACTCAGACACTACAAATTTTGGTCAGCCTCCTTAGTTTTGTTTTGTTGTTGCATGGATGCTTGTGTGTATAAAGAAACAGCCTAAGGAAAGGGTTATTTAAATAGATTTTCTTCTAAAACTAAAAAGTGAATAATTTTTATTTTCACCTTAGATTATTTATTCTTTTTGTCCTGTCAGCTTGTGAAGTCATAGTCACCCACCAGAAAACTTGCCTTTGCCATGGATTACCTTTTTCCCCAAGTCCTGATGCATTTATTATACTACTGGCTAGTGAGCCCTTTAAATTTTTTTTCACAGGCCCACAACAAAAGCAACTGGGAAATCTTTGTCTCTTCCCCTACCTTCATTGTGGTCGTATAAATACATCTAAGACATATTTGGATAACATCAGTACTTTGCTAAGAACTTTTCTGTACCCCTACTTGAGCATCACTTGCAAAGATGAGTTAGAATGAAGTGATTTTGTCACTAGACACAGCAGCTTTTGATTAACACTTAAAACTCATGAGAATAACTGCATGGGTTTCATTTAAAACATAAGCCCTCCTCCCCTAAACAGCCAAAACTCCAAGGTACATAAAAATATCCTTTGAATCCCATAGAGAGATGTAAAACTGGTGTGGGAATAACTTGTAATAAGAGATAGAGTAACCGCTAAAATTAATTTACTTACAAAATTCCATTGTGAATTTCCCTTCTTATGTTAAAGTTAAGTGCCTTTACTCTTTGGTCGTCATCTTAAAATGAAGCAGAACATAGCATAATTTTCTCAGCCACTGCCAAGACACTGCATGAAGCTCTTTGCTCAAGAAAAAGTGTAGGGATTATACATTCAAAATTCAAAAACTCTATATGGAAAGGTGATGAAAATAAACATAGCCATGATAAGTTGCTATTCTTTTTTAAAAAAATTGAAAACAACACTTTTCAAAATCATTTTCCAGTTATTCCAAGCCCTGAAAATAGTAGAAAGAGATTTGTCAATTAATTATTTCACCTGCCTTAAAATTCTCAAGCTTTGTTTTCTCATAACTGGAAAGGTTTAAAAAATGTACACTTTTAAAAACTTTGTCAGAGGACTTCTGCTGGGCCAGCATTTTGGCACCCTGATGACACAGAATTATTTTCCAATACTGTGGATACTGTTTGAAGGATTCCTAGATGGCTTATTTCTTGCACATTTTCCTTTTTAATATTGCTGAGTTTGTGAGCAGTTGGGATTCCAGGGCCACTCTCTAGCTTCCAAAATTTGCTTCTGCACTTTTATTATGAGATTAGCAAGAAATTTGCAGATTGCTAATGGTGCAGCTATGCTTCACAAATAATATTAAATTTAAAAAATCTCTGACTTTACAGTAATGTTTGTTTTCTAATACTCTTGCAATTTTATTTCCTTCACTTAATCAGGAAATAATCTGCTTGGGTCACCCAGAAATGATCATGTTTTCTAGTGGAGTAAGGAGAATGAATATCACGTTTCCCATTCCCATTCAGAATCTCTTTTGCATACTGATGACAACGGAAAATGCACAACTGTACCTGCAGCAAGGGCCAGGACCTGGTGCTGTCCTCCTCCACGTAACATATCTTAATAATCAGGTGACAGAATCAGGCTCCTTATTTGTGGTCACCCACATGTCCTGGGCTGAAATGATGCCTGTCTGGAATTAGAAAAGGAAAGCATTCGGGCTCTCAGCATGCAGTTCAATGCGCTCTCAGTGACCATGAACACAAATTCTCTCAAGCTGAAAGAAGGTGAGACAGAACACAGATTTTCTGTTTCTAGAGCGCTCACCTGAACAGATTTGTCTGAGGGTACTTGTAACAACTGATTTAGATCTTTTTAATGGTAACCTTTGAAAAATAAATAGTCTGAATTGCCTTCTGCAGCTCTGAATTTACTTTGTATGTTTTCCAAGCTGGCTGGGCTTAAACCAGGTCTGGTTTATGCTCCACACACATTAACAGCATGCTGTAACAGAGTAGATATTCTTTACTGAGAGGTAAGGTGCATTTGCTTAAGGGCAGGATAAATGCAACTGCATGACTTCTGAGCTGGGCCGTAGTTGTTCACCTCAAACTACAGAGAGAGAAGCTTGTGTCTATCCTAACCCATCTGTAGCTGAATCAAATGTGTCCAAGGTCTGCCCGTACGAGTCTTGGGTAGAATATGATAGTCTAAATGTCACCTCTAGAGTTTTGGGATTAAATTTATCCCTGCATGGGAATTAATAGACGATATCCATGGCTTCACTTAAACTTTTAAAAATATGGGATTTGGGAAAGGATAAATAGGATTCATGTCAAATGTTGTGAATAATTTCACTCAGAAATCATGAAAGTTGAACATTAAAATGGGGAAAAAAGTACTGAAATAGTTCAGAGTTACCTGTAGTGTGAAAAACTAGGCATGTGTAACTGACATAAGGCAGAATCACACAGAAAATTATTGTTACATAAAAACTGTCAAGCAACAAAGTGCTGTGCTATAACGTCACACAAGAGTCTGCTTTGAGTCCAGAACCATTTTCATTAACAGCTTTTTGGGGTGAAACAGAGAGGAGAGTAATATAATTCAAGAGGAAAAAGATGAAAGAAAATGCAAATACTTTTGAAGCAAATGCTTTTGATGACAGAACTTTAGAAAAGTATTACCTTAGTAAGCTGGAGGAATTGCTGATGTGGTTCAACATAGATTCAATTACAAGTTTATAACATTCACTTTTCTGTTAAAGAAAAACAGGGAAACTTCATTGCAGAGTAACTCAGGAAGCAAGGACTGATTATAAATGATCTGATTTTCCTTCCTTCACTCATATTTAATAAACATTTGTTGTAATTGTGATCAAGATTTCATTTTTTGAACAGCACTTTATAGTAAAGTACTATGTAGACAATGGATACCACAACAGCAAAATCAGGCTCTGAGAAAATGCATGTAATACCCACATTCTCGGAAGCAAGCACTTGTTTTACACTTTTGCTCTGTTTAAAATAAAATGTGCATGTACATGTAGCAAGTCATAGACATTGCCTAAAAGGTAGGTCATGGCTTTTTTGTTTTCACCTTTCAAACACAGAAAATCTGCAGCAAATTTTGAGTTACTGTAACTATACTGACACCTCTAAAACTAATCTTACTGAATTGTGTTAGAAGTAGCAAATACACATTATATTTTAATAGAACACGTTGCTTAAGTTATAGAAATATGAGATATGTTTTTTCAAAATAGAAAAAAGGGTCAAGCTTGTACACTTAATACTGTACTAGATAAGGACATATTTATAACTAATAACATAAACCGTTTTATAAACCTACAGCAAAACCTTTGTATTATAATCGCAGTGATTACAAATTCTTAACTATGGCCTGGCAAACATCCCCTTAATTTACTGTAGCAGTAAACAACTAATCAATAAAACCTCATTTAAAAAAAAAAACAAACAACCCAGACCACTACCACCAAAAACCCAACAAACAGATCAGTTTAATCCAGGATATCTGCAATTTTTAAAAAGCCGGTTGAAGGTCTTGTCCATCAATGTCTATTTCAATTCTGAAGACACCATTGACAAGCAGCTCTGTGCTCCACTAAAAGACACTGGTGTGTGAATTGATTTGGAGGTCACCTGTCATCTTAAAAATGTGATCAATACAATCCTGAGACAGTCCTCAGATTCATTTAATAAGTGAGAAAGGAATAGGTCAGTGATGCCCCAGTGAGTTGCCTGTTATTTTCTGAAAGGCTTAATTTTTTTTAATCAGTGTAAATCAGGTTCTCTTTGTGCTTTTAAAAAAATGGCATTTGCATATTTTCACACTAAGAAATTCCCTAAAGAATGTGTATTAACACATTCATTAATAAAATACGGGTCAGACTTCCCATATTTTCATGTTCATGAAGTTGCTTTTACTACTAAAGTGAAACCAAGCCCTTTTACTGATTGCTAAACTCTTTGTCAATCTTACACCAGAGAAAATAACATGAAATGGCTATGAGGAGGCAAAAAGAACTTAAATGGTATTTCTGATTTTATGTTCAAAAGCACTAACCTCTACAGGTAATAGCTGGTGTTTAAAATAAAGAAGAATATACTTGCTTAACCTATTGTGAAAAATATTGTTTTCTGTTTAATGTACCTGATAAAAACATTTTTTTCAGCTGAAAAAGTTAATTGAAGCCCTTTGCAATAAAATATTTTTATTGCTGCTTTGTGACAAAAGGAAATAGAAGTTGGCACAATAGTGATGAAAAGTAGCTTTCTACCCGTGACGCCTAACTATTCAGTAGGTTGCTCCATGTATTTTTGTCTACAGGTGGAGATTTTAAAATTGTACATTTTCTTGAAAACACAGAAACCATCTTGGGGAGTAGTGTTAGGAAATAACAGCAGCAGTGCCTAAATGAGGGTCATCAGGCCTCACTGGGGGCCAGGTCTCAGCAAGGACAGCAGCCTTGAGTGGTGGTATCAGCAGCACAGGAGAAGTGAGAGTCCTCCCTCCGCACTGGGTCTGGGTGGTTCAGCAGGACCCAGGCACAAGGCAGCAAGAAATAAGGGGAGAAACCAGAGAAAGGGGGAGCCCAGCCCATGCAACACCAAAATGCAGAGCACTCTGGAATACTGGAAGAGGCTTGCAGTAGCTGGACACAGTTTTCTTTCTTCTTCCTCACTTTGCCCCTTTCAAATATAAATGAACCAAAGCTCATACGCCTGTAATCTTGGCAGATGCCAAAGCACCCCACTCATAGCTAGCCATTAGAAACAGCCTGCCTTCCACCTGAAACGCAGCTGTCTCCTCTTGAATCCAGTAAGATTTCTCCTCAGCACCTTTTTAGCGAAGTCTGATCTTGTAAGCATCCATCACCCCTCATCTCCTGTGGCACTTGCTCCCAGCAGTTTGACCAGCCCTGAACTCCTGCTTACTAGACACTTTGCTGGATTGCCTGCCACATATCAAAGGTGGGAATTTACTGTGGCATGCTGTCAGACCTCCCCTTTGTTCTGCAGAGACAGCAGTTTAATGCTTTGGAAGAAATGATGGCATGCACAGCGGTGTCTGCCACCAGTGCTGACTTTCCTGGCCTCTGTCCCTCAGACCATAGGTCTTCAGTCCCAGTGACAAGTGCTGGAGCAGCTCACATGCCCTCAGCAGTGGCTTCATCCTGATGTTTTCTAAAGGCTTTTGCTCAGCCTGTCCCTCGATGCAGCACCTATGGAGGGGCTGGCGAAGCCGCTCCCTTTCAGTGAGCCCCGTGCATGGCCACCTCGGTTGGCAAAGATGTCCCCTGCATGCGCAGAAGATTACTGACCCAAATGCTAAAGGCTACCGACTTTGACTCAGGACTTCTTTTACATTTCTTTCTAAGCTACTTTGTGATGTCTGGGGGTGTAATAAGATGCAAGATTTTAGGACTGGCACTTTCCTTCTGATTTCCTTAGTTTTTTCAGACACATCTTTTTGTTTCTGTCTTCTGTATTACAGCAGTATGTGCTAGCTGGCTCAGGGCTTGCTTCAGGTGTGTGTGTACTTGGAAGGATAGCTTGGCATCCTTGTAACTCACTGTGTTCTCTTTGTATCCCATAGGCTTTGCTGATCCTTTGCTGTTCATGTAAGCCAGAACTTCCCTACAATGTAACATTAATGAGCATTTGTCCTAAATAAGATCAGAGACTAAGGCTTCAATAGCTGGTAATGAAGCAATACACCTCTTCTTCATTGTTCTACAGAGTGATGTTGAATCCATGCACATCTTTTGATCACCTGTGAAGTCTCATTCTCTTTCTAGGCTTCCAGGTACACTTTGATAATTTTTAATAGGTGAAGTAGTGTTCCTTCTTACATTTCCCAGATAATCATCTATAAAGATGGTGATAGGAGCCATGGGACAAGTCTGGCCTATGCCTCATTCTTCTTTCTTGCAGCCTATGCTCCTTTTAATGATTTCCATTTAAGTTGCAATTCAAATAAAATAAAAGCAAATTCAAAAGAAAAAATAAATCTTCATATTTACTGAAAATTCTGTATTTTAAAAACTTTACTAAGTCATCTATCCATAGTTCTTGTGAGTATTTCCATTAGGAAAGCAGACTATGGTTGCCTTGCGAGAAAAAACTGGTGCTCCAACTACAAAATCCAGGCCTCAGTACTTGGGATAGGGCACAAAGGACTGTCCTATGGGGTACCTTTGCTTCGCTGCACCAACTCATTAGGGACCACAGACCAAGAAAGATACGGTGGACTCATGGCCAGGGACTAGAACTGTACAGTATTGAACAAACAAGAACAACTCAAATTGAGGCACTGTAGACTGGATATGATAGTATTTCTTCTTTTATATCCATGTCAGTAAATACGTGAGACTCCATATGGCAACCAACATAACTGATTCACTGGTGTCATTTCATACTGAGCCATATTGCAAGCAGGTGCTGATGTTCAAGACTTTTGTCCACATGAACGCACATGATTTGGTTTGACTATTCAATGGTAGCTGTACTTCAAAAGCCTTCCATATTTAAAATCTTGTGTGTGTGTGTAAGTTTTGTTCCCTTTTACTTTCACATAAATTAACCTACTATTTTAGTAGGAAGAAGTGAAAATCAATATAGTGGGTGTTTCAAAATTTCTTCTGAACCTACTATTGCTAGTAGTAATTTGGCCTTCACAAGGAGAAAAGGGAAGGGAAAATGTAAACTGACAGTTCAAGTGAGAGTTTTTGATTCTCACAGCATTGCCAAGAATATATTGCTTTATGCTTGTAGACCCCCACAGACTATGTAGTTCTTTTTCTTTGTTTACTAGATAGGCAAAGCTGAAAGCCATATTCATTTTTTGAAGAGATGGATTTCTTCCAGGTTCAGCTAGAAACCTTCTTATGTTGGAAAGCCTTTATCAGTTTCAAGAGCTGTTCATATTGCTAAAGTAGGAATCTTTCTTCAAGTGACTAAAATGGCAATACTCTGTTTGTTATTAAGGAAATGAATGTGATTCATATTGACATTTTTGTACTTGCTACATTTCTATGTTGTAAAAGTACAAGTATTTTAACTGACAAAATAGCTGTAACCATTTGCTCTTTCTGTATAAAATAAAAATCTATAGACATATTTTCACCACAAAAGTCTTCTCTTCTCAGCTAGTGGTTTTCCCAGATAAAAAGGCAGGAAAAACAAATCTAAGTGTTCTCTAAAGAGGGGCAATTGCACCAGGAGCAGCATAGAAATACCTCCACCTCAAACCTATCCATTTAAATGTATTTGAGCCAGACAGAATCCTAAGTATATAGGAAAGCTGTGTAACAGCCAAAATAGCTTTTCAGGCAAGTGAGCAGGAGGAAGGGGAGAAAAAAACAACCCTGAATTCCTGGTGCTACTCATGCCATACACCATTGCTGTGGATTTCTTTGCATTCGTATTTCTTTTTACTTTTACCCACAATATTAGTATTCTAAAATATTTTGAAACACCTAGTTCTGTAATCATAGAATCGTAGAATGGTTTGGGTTAGAAGGGACCTTTAAAGGTCATCTAGTCCAACCCTCCTGCAATGAGTACATCTTCAACTAGATCAGGTTGCTCTGAGCCCCATCCAACCTCACCTTCAATGTTTCTAGGGATGGGGCATCTACCACCTCTCTGGGCAACTTATTTCAGTGTTTCACCACCCTTACAGTAAAAAAATTTTTCCTTATATCTGGTCAAAATCTACCCTCCTTTAGGTTAAAACTATTACCTCTTGTCCTGTCATGACAGGCCCTTGCTAAAGAGGTTGCTCCCATCCATTCTATAGTCCCCCTTTAAGCACTGAAAGGTTGAAATAAGGCCTCCTCACAGCCTTCTCTTCTACAGACTGAACAACCACAAGTCTCTCAGCCTGTCCTCATAAGAGAGGTGCTCCCACCCTTGGATCATTTCTGTGGCCTCCTCTGGACCCACTCCAGCAGGTCTTTGTCCTTCTTGTGCTGAGGACCCCAGAGCTGGATGCAGGACTCCAGGTAGGGTCTCACCAGAGCGGAGTAGAGGGGCAGAATCACCTCCCTCGACCTGCTGGCCACACTGCTTTTGATGCAGCCCAGGATACAGGTGGCTTTCTGGGGTGTGAGTGCACATTGGGGGCTCATGACCAGCTTTTCATCCACCAGTACCTGCAAGGCCTTCTCCACAGGGCTGCTCTCAATCCCGTCATGCTCTCACATCCATCCCTACCTCATTTTTAGTCCTTTTCCCAGCATCCAAAATATACTGACAAATTACACCATTAATAGTGCTTTCTGGATAGCTGATGAGCCTTCTTCAGAAGACTTGCAAATCTATTCATGAATTCCTTATCTATGATTCATGGAAGTAAACTCTTGTTCAAAATCTGAATACTTTATTCATAAATAAAATTATATAAGATGTAGTGAAAATAATTTGGTTTTGGCTTATTAAAACTCCAGGTGGCACAGTGTAGCCATCTACAAATACATTTCAGAAGTTTGCCACACAGCGTAATGTGTGCTGTATGCATGAGAGAGAGATTGCTATTCTAAAAACAGCATGTGTTAATTCAACATGGGTTTTCTGGTATGAAGCATGGGGATTTTAATATTGTTACGGAAACCTGGAGCCTCTTCACCCAGCCACAGTCCTAGCTAGACTCATCTTTGGTTTGGCTCACTTAGGCTACACTGGGATCATATCTGAGTTAAGTGCCACAGTGTCTCACATCCCATAGAGCTCTTTATCGGAAGATCACTGCAGCCAAACTGCTATCAGGAACAGCTCTCTTGAGCTTTCCCTGTGCCTAGCCATTCCTGAGGGACAGCTAGTTTCACAGGCCAAAGCAGTGCTGGTGAATCTACCAATAATTAACAGATGAGCTGTCAACGATTTATAGTTTACCAGTAATTAATGCTTTATCAGTAAATGTCGATGACTGTTGACTGTCCCATTCCCATACTCAAGCACCAGTTCTGCTCTCTGCACTGGTGCAGGGCAGGAGGATCAAGACCCGGATGCATTTGTCCCCACTGAGAAGGTGGGGTTACAGGTCTGTAGGAGCAGAAGGCTGGCTGCTGTGAAACCACTAGGAACTATGGCAATCTCTGACAGGACTGGCAGGTCACCTCATGTGCCCTCCAGCTGGTGCCCCCCAGCACCTCTGCTGCAGAGCTGGTTCAGCTCACTGGGGGCTGGTAGGTCACGTGTTCCCTGGGGGAGCCTGAGATCCCTGTTTGCCCAGGACCTTAACAGCTAAAAGCGATGCTCAGTTGGTGATGTTACACCACTGCCTGTTGTTTCCTGCTCCCTAAATAGCATACAACAGGGAGGATCTGAATAACTTCCTCAGCACAATCATATTTTCTAATAATAGTGTTGTTTTAGCTGTGATAATATAAACAGAAATGCAAGGAAGGCTGTGGGGGGAATATCTATTATTATGCCAGCTGCTACAGTTGAAAAAAAATAGCTGGAACACAGAAGCTGCCCTTAATCAGTGGGTTTTAATTATGTCACAGAATCCTAGTGAATCTGGATGTGCAAACAATGTCACCTGTCTGTTATATTAATTTCAAGTTATTATAACTAATGGAAAAGCGAAAATGCTCAAAATTTTTCCTTGCCAAAAAAGAGGCTTTTAAATTATATTCTTTGGTTTGAATATTCTACTGAAACACCCTTCTTCCCAAAATAAACAAAGCAGAAAACACCTGTCTTGAAATAAGACCAATATGAATAATCCCTGATTAAAATGCTTCATTTGTTGTTTGTTTTGAAAAAGTTTGAAGAGGCTGGTAAAAAAAATTAACACTGAGAATGAAAAAAAGTTCTTGTAGTTACCAAGTAAAATAACTTTTTCAGGGCCTTTTAGTGGCTTTTTTTCCATGCTCTTTTAATACTGTGCTCATTTTAACTCTGCTCTTGACCCATTGTGTCTTTTTAAAGCATGTTGTGCTTTGCATCTTGTGTGTGACACCCAGCACTATGTGAACATTTCCCAACTTCCCAAAGCAATTTCCACTTTAAGCATATTTCATGAACATTAATGTTATATTACAAAACTACTTTAATGTTTTGTCTTTGACTTTCAAGGCAAGTTTCTTTTTCCTTTTGCAGTTTTTTCTCTGCTGCTTTTAAGCTCTAATGAAGTATCAACCTGCTTTTTTTATTTTTTTTTAATTTGAGAATTAATAGATTGGCAAAAGGATCAGAAGCACTCATTTTATACATTTTCTGAAAAGCTTGCTCCTTTGTGGTGCTGACTTACTAATTAAACTGGGATTGTTCTCTACTTTTTTGGAAGCTCATTTAAGGGGTACAGAGAAACAAACAATCTTAGTAAAAGTAAAATGGGTCATCAGACCATTGCAGATTCCTCCATTTGGGCTTTATCTGTTATGTGTTGAATAGTTCTAGTGATCTGCTGAGTAACTTCATTTTCCACCACGTTCAAAAGAAACTGGAGATGCTCCACATTTTGCTGGATTGATCATTTCTTTATGAGTCTCTGCCACTCTCACTGAACAGCTTTAATGACATTCTGGCTGGGGATTTGAACTTAACTTTTGCCAACTATTTTCTACCAACAAGGTATTTCTAGGCTGCTTATAGCTTGCCAAATATATCTATTTAGAAAAGAAAGGAAGAGCTAAGTCCCTAAGTCTAACAGCCTAAGATGATTCATATGCTTCCTGAATATAACTCAGTGCTTCAGATAAGACAGGATGGGCTTCAGCACACACTGGCAGTCAGACAATGAAACAAAGCAGATGTCCAACAACACTTTCCATTTAGCCTGACAGTTTATGGAAGCTATCTTACTTTTAGCAAAATAAAACATAAATTTATAAATAGAATTAAAAAAAAGGAACTTAACCAAAGAGCACCCCTGTACATACATACGCATTTATTCATAGATTTGTGTTGTTTATGGAAAAAAAGTCTTTCTGTGGATATGAACTGAGGAACACATTTTCCTCTTCTATTTGTCCAGCCTCATTGTTTTGAAAAACAATGGCATTACACATTATTAAATACATTTCAGACACTTAAGTGTCTGAGTATATTCACACACGATCAAAATATAGTAATACGGTGAGATTGCTTCGGGAAATATATATTCAGGTAAATTCTTCCAGCAGTGTTCAAGAAGACATAGTTTCATCAAGATCTCTACTAAAAAAAAATGTATAAACTATCGTGACTTTCATATCTGGCATTAAGGTACCTGAAAATGTTATACTTTAGGTTGAATCAGCTTCTGCTAAAAGACATTTCCAGTGCAAAAATATAACATTAATTCATGATAGATGCTAATTTTTCTCCCATTATGCAACAATATAAAAATTTCAAGTTTTTATCTGCAGTTTTTTAATTTTTAAAGCCAAGACAAGTAGGGATACAAATACTAATACTAATGCAAGTAAAGTAGGAACAAGTAATACATATGGGAATATATTGTTATGCATGTTATACTTTATTCTTATTATTCATGTACTGATGGATTATCCAGGCAGATTATAGAAATCTCCTTGAGATGGCTCAAACAAGACATGATATACTTCTAGTATTTTTTGGCATATGGGATGATATCTGCAAAGAAAATCCCTGACAACCAAATAAACATAGTCCTCCCTCATAGATGTAACGTAGGTCTGGCAACCTAAAGATCTTTCCTCATCACATGAAGATAAATCAAAAGAAAACCCAAACTGAGCAGTAACTAGTGCGTTCATACCACTTTACTATAGGGATTTCACTTAGGATTGCATTAAAATTAGGTTCTTAGGCAATGGAGACACAAAATGCACTGTTGCCTAAAACATTTTTTTACAGCATCCTAATTTGCTCTGGTGAGGTTTTCACTGTCTCCTATTAACTGCAAATGGAGCTGCCTTAGGGATCTATGTCAGGTGCCACAAATAGGTGGAATGAATCAGATCAAAATAGTCAGTTACACCAAACAGGTAACATGTGTTGAGATTTATGAGAATATGACATACATAAAGCACTTATACACTTATACATCACTTTTTGGGAGCATCAGAAGCAGACAGGCAAGCAGATTAGTCCATGGGGTCACACAAAATTTTAGCAAGTGCTAAAGAATAACGCGGAGACCAGTGCAGTAGGATGAAAGTGTCACAGGAGTGAATTTGTCCAGTAAATACTGCAGTGCCAGAGCAAGTATTAAAATGGTGGAACTGACGTCAATATGTGAGGAAGAAAAGCAAATATCAAAATGCTGCAGAATGTTCCTGAACACCCGAGGAAATATTTCATATGATTACTTTAGTTAATTTTAAAGTGGGCAGAAGTTACAAATTTAGAGAGGACACACAGCCCACATTGATAGAGGACCATGAGCAGTGCAGCAGCACAATCTGCAACAGAGGACTCCTTCACAACTGCAGTCAGAAAGGAGCTGGCAGGAACTTTCAGTGGAGATGCCAGCTGTGACTGGCAAGCGATGGCATGCTCCAACCTTTTAGCACTGTCCTCAGTGGTTGGTAAATGTAAATAGCAAAGGAAACTCTTCAAGTCCCATGCTGAGGAAATAATTCCTAAGACTGAGCTTCCTACATAAGTGGTATGTCTATAGAAATGGGTTTTTTATCAGTACAACTTGAAGATTTTATTGTGTAGATCAATTAGGCAAGCAGCATTACTTGCAATATAGTGTACCTACTTCAACATCACATTTTGTTTGTGAATTAACAACTCCAGGATTCAACATGCAATTAAGAATACTATGATTGTATTCACTTTGAGACTGTGAAGAGTTAACTTTCTGTTGACTTTAAGCATGATTTCTTGATCCATTTTCCTGGTATTGATTAGACTGGTATTTGTTTTTTGTACCTTCAGAAATTTTGCTGTTTGCATTAAGGCAGGCAATATTTTCTCTCTCCCTGCATTGCTCACCCTCCCCCACCCCCACTCCCAGCAAGAGGCTGATTAAGAAAACACTGTGTACAAGGAACATAGGTATAACTCTACCTTTAGGGACGTATCCTCAGGATATCAAGTAGAATACATAAAATTGTTCTGCCACCAAATAAATGAGTCACCACTAAAAATAAGCTGTTTAACATTATTTTTCAGAAGTTCTGAGTCCTCTCTTTCCTGCTGCCAACCTCTATTTCAAACATAACATTAGAAACAGAAATCTTTTGCAAGTGTTGACTTTCCCCTAGTCACATTCAATTAACTGATACTGAGACATACGTGCTGTCAATAGGCGTGATCGTGCCCCAAAGCTGCCCTTTTTGCCTTTGCCAGAAGCTTCAGGTGTCAGATATTTTCACTGCACACTGCCTAAAGAGCTGATCTCAGTTTCCCATTGGCATGGTCCTTTGCTTTTGCTGCTGCTGCCAAGGGCAATATTCCTGTGTCTTGGTGGGTGCCTCAGCGGGCTGGAAGGACCAGAGGCCCAGGCTGAGCTTAAAGGAGCCCCTCGGCTATGGACTGTTGTTACAGTTCCATTCTATGATCTTAAAGGTCTTTTCTAACCTAAATTAAACTATCATTTTATGATTCCATGGCAGAGGTCTCAGGGGAGGCTTGGTACCTTCAGGGACCCAATGCCCTCTTTTCCTGCCATGAATATCCTCAGTCTTCAGAGCAGCTTTCCAGCCTGGCCAAAAGCTTCTCAAAATCTACCTGTTTCCTTTCAGCCACCGTTCACCATTGCCCACTCCCTTTAACTCTATGCCTGGTCTGCCATCACAGATTTGTACTTTGTTTCCAAGAAGATGAGAAAAAAGTTTATTTTGCCTTCAGGCTGGGGAAAGCAAAATTCAATTTTCTCTCACGGTGCTGAAAGAAGCTTTGTACTGGCTTTGAAATTAAAAGTAATTGATCTGAATCTTGAGTAATCACTTCAAGGTTTAGTTTAAAATAAACAGTTTTCAGCAGACTAGACACAAGAATAGAGGATGAACACTTGAAAAAAAGGGATAATTCATCCTGATTGAAAAAAACCTCTACAAATCTTAAATAACTTGGGTAGACAGGTTAAATCTTTCTTGGCTGTTTCAGGTGCTTTTTTACTGATTAATAAATACAAGTTTCAGGGAAATCAAATATTCCAAAGGACCATTTGTTATTGTTGGGATTTAAACCCAGCCAGCAACTAAACATCACAGTTGCTCGCTCACTCATGCCCAGTGGGATGGGGGGAGAGAATCAGAATAATGAAAGTAGGAAAACTCATGGGCTGAGATAAAGACAGTATAATAGGTAAAGCAAGAGCCATGCACACAAGCAAAGCAAAACAAGGAATTCATTCACTCCTTCCCATGGGCAGGCAGGTGTTCAGCCATCTCCAGGAAAGCAGGGCTCCATCACACGTAATGGTCACTTGGGAAGACAAACACCATCACTCAAACTGTTCCCCTCTCTCTTCTTTTTTCCCCAGCTTTATCTGCTGAGCATGACATCATACGGTATGGAATATCCCTGTGGTCAGTTGGGGTCAGCTGTGCCAGCTGTGTCCCCTCCCAGCTTCTTGTGCACCCCCAGCCTGCTCGGTGGTGGGGTGGGGTGAGAAGCAGAAAAGGCCTTGACTGTGTGTAAGCCCTGCTCAGCAGTAATGAAAATATCCCTGTATTATCAACACTGTTTCCAGCACAAATGCAAAACACAGCTCCATACTAGCTACTCTGAAAAAAATTTACTCTATCCCAGCCAAAACCAGAACAGTTGTTGAAAAATTTATGGGCAGGCTTTCCTGAAACATTGCAGTAAAGCTTTTCACATTCTGAACAATTTCCTGGAGTATAAATAGTATGTCCCTGAAGGAAAAATCTCAGCTTCCAAAATATATCTATGGTCTCACTTACATTATACAATATCTAGGTTTAATGAGCCTAGATTAAATTAATCATTTTGGAAAAGTTCATCCTGGAGGTCACCTCCAGGCATGTAAAGGACAAAGGTTATCAGAAACAGTCAGCATGGATTCACCAAGTGGAGATCATGCTTGACCAACCTGATAGCCTTCTGTGATGCTGTGACTGGCTGGGTCAAGGAAGGGAGAGCAGTGAATGTTGTCTATCTTGACTTCAGTAAGGCACTCCACTGTCTCCCATAACATCATCACAGACAAGCTAAGGAAGTGTGGGCTGGATGAGTGGACAGCAAGGTGGATTGAGAACTGGCTCAACAACAGAGCTCAGAGGATCGTGATCAATGGAGCAGAGTCTGGATGGAGGCCTGTCACTAGTGGTGTTCCCCAGGGGTCTGTGCTGGGTCCAGTCCTGTTCAACATATTCATCAGTGACCTGGACGATGGGATAGAGTGTAACCTCAGCAAGTTTGCTGATGATACGAAGCTGGGGGGAGCGGCTGGTACACCAGAAGGCTGTGCTGCCATCCAGCAAGACCTGGACAGGCTGGAGAGACTGTTCCAAGGGCAACCTGATGAAATTCAACAAGAGCAAGTGTAAGGTCCTGCACCCGGGGAGGAACAACCCCATCCACCAGTACAGGTTGGGGCTGAACTACTGGAAAGCAGCTCCTTTGAGAAGGACCTCTGAGTGCTGGTGGGCAGCAAGCTGACCCTGAGCCAGAACTGTGCCCTTGCGGCCAAGAAGCTCAACAATATCCTGGGCTGCATTAAAAGGAGTATGGCCAGCAGATCGAGGGAGGTTTTCCTCCCCCTCTACTCTGCCCTAGTGAGACCACATTTGGAGTACTGTGTCCAGTTTTGAGCCCCCCAGTTTAATAAGGACAGGGAAATACTGGAGAGAGTCCAGCAGAGAGCTACCAAGATGATCAAGGGACTTGAGCATCTCCCATATGAGGAAAGACTGAGAGATTTGGTTTGTTCAGCCTGGAGAAAAGAAGACTGAGGTGGGATCTCATCTATACAGGGAGAGAGAAAATATTGCCTGCCTTAATGCAAACAGCAAAATTTCTGAAGGTACAAAAACCAAGTACCAGTCTAATCAATACCTATAAATATCTAAAGGGAGGGAGTCAGGACGATGGGACCAGACTCTTTTCAGTGGTGCCGAAGGACAGGACAAGCGGTGATGGGCACAAGTTGGAACTCAGGAAGCTCCACCTGAATATGAGAAAAATCTTCTTTCCTGTGAGGGTGCCAGAGCAGTGGCACAGGCTGCCCAGGGAGGCTGTGGAGTCTCCTTCCCTGGAGACATTCAAAACCCACCTGGATGCGTTCCTGTGCCCCCTGCTCTGGGTGTCCCTGCTCAAGCAGGGGGGTTGGACAAGATGGTCTCCAGAGGTCCCTTCCAACCCCTACCATTCTAGGATTTTATACAGTCTGACCTAACAGTTCTTTCAAAGGTTCTGCTAGTGTAGAAAGGATATCTTGGGACTGAAATCCAAAGAAATCAATAGAGAAATGACAAATTATTTCAAAGGGGCAAACACTTCCTCTTAGGAGTCCGTTGTTTTGTAACGTATTTTTGTGGGAATAAGTATCAGTTCCTTAGACACTGTTAACTCACAGAATTCTGTTATTTCAAGAACATTCTATGAGTTTGAGAGTCAAGTGAAAAAAGCTGAAAATTCTAGTAAGTGTAGGGAACTAGCAGTATGATAATGCTGGCTTAGGTCTCAATAAATACAGCCCCATTCAGCTAAACTGAGTTGACAACAGCTGTGAACTTTTCTGGAATTATTCTGTGCTTACACTTGTGTAATTGAGAACAGGAATCAAACCTCAGTAGTGCAGCGTCCTGGGTGTTAGCAACACTAGAGATGACCCATCTGGCATATTTCTGCTGCATCAGCCTACAAGGTGGTTTCATCTTTTTTTTAAAATGGAACTAGGGGCGAGACTTACTCTGTATGCATTGTTCTGCCCTTCCCACCTTTCAATGATTGAGGAAGCTTTTCCACGGTATTAAGCTAGTTTATCCTGACATCTCATTGCTAATAATCCAACGTCCTTGCACTTTAAAGGCTTACTTTGCTAAGTAACCTTTTTTAGTGTTGAGGTATATAAAGAAATATAACAGGATTTTTTTCCTATTCAATATCACTAGATAAGCTTTTTTTCCTATTCAGTTAGAATACTATTAGCTTTTTCAGTCTTTCCCCATTAACTGCCACCTGCAAACTCTTCACTTTATTGTTCTTCCTTAGGTCCTTATCAGATGTTGTTTCAAAACAGTTTATCTCCTGAAAGCATAAAATTATATGAGTGGATTTCGTATAACTCCAGTGGTAGTGAACTTCTGGAGGGATAACAGGATGCTGCTGTACTTCTGTATTTCCATCTGTGTTTGTGTGCATGCCATGTTGAGCATGCCTTTAAACAGAAAGGAATAACAATTCAGATTTTGGAAGGGATGGCCTTGAAAAGGAAAAAGTCTGCACTATCTAAATAAAGTTTAATTGGATGGTTAAAGCATTAAACAGTTAGGTTGACAGCCACAAAGAAAAGTTGACTCTGTGACACTGGTAAGAGATTCACCTCACCCACCTTCAGTCTTCCAACATTAGTAACCTCAGTCTACACTCTTAAGCCACTGATCACATTAAAAATCAAGCTGGAGCAACAGGGTGATTCATGCCACTTACCTAATATGCCATCTAAGGATGTGTCCTTCTATTCTTCTCTGTCCTGGGTTATGCTCATGGCTCATACTTAAATGTGTAACTTTTCTGCAGCTGGAAGTGAGCTGGGGGCTGTTGTAAATACTAGGCCTTTTAGCATCTGGATCCTCTTAGGGCCATTTTAGGCACCAGGGTTCCTAATAAAAGGAACAGGAGGAATTATGCCTTTTATAGTAGACTTGCAGCATCTAAGTTGCTGCAAGATGAACAGCAAATGACAGCAGCAAGAATCACGAGGAGAGGGATGTGTTTCCTAACACAGGCACCAGAACTTAAGTCACTTGTGCATTTACTGCCAAAAGCTTTCACCCCTTCAGCTGGTTTTGAGCTTCCGTTTAAAAGGTGGGCAATGGCAGTCTTAAAAGCATTAGTAGCTGTCCCTCTGTATACTAACCTGGAGGGATGAGCACTGAGCGGGCATCAAGGAGGTCATTCCGTCTTCTACCTCTGGGGGTCAAAAAGACATACCTTTGAAGTTTTTTAGCACTTGTCTGTTGAAGCTATACAGGAATACACAGAGGGAAATGGCTCAGAGGAACAGATGGAGAGGTGAGTGATTAGAAGTAAAGACAATAAGTTATGGTAGGAAGTTTTCCCTTTTCCCATTTCAATATTAGCATTTTATCCAATGGCTACTGGAAACAGAGTCTGTGTTACAGGCCCTTTTTCCCACATGTAACTCATATTGGAATCCAGGAAAATATTGCTGGTAGTTGGACTAGATGATTGTTGTAGGTCCCTTAAAAGTGAAATTTCTATTCTATTCTATTCTATTCTATTCTATTCTATTCTATTCTATTCTATTCTACTCAAGAAATGCTTATTCCTTATTGCATTCTTAGAGCATGTCTATGGCATAATGTTTATAGAACCACAGAATCATAATCAAATGGTTTGGGTTGAAAGGAATCTTAAAGATCATCTAGTCTAACTCCCCTGCCATGGGCAGGGACTTCTTTCACTAGATCAGGTTGCTCAAAGCCCCATCCAGCCTGACCTGGAATGTTTCCAAGGATGGGGCATCCACTTCTCTGGGCAACCTGTTCTAGTGTTTCACCACCCTCACTATAAAAAATTTCATCCTTATGGCCATTTTAAATCTACTTTCTTTCAGTGTAAAACCATTTCCTCTTGTCCTGTCACTACAGGCCTTGGTAAAATATCTCTCCCTCTCTTTCTTATAGTCCCCCTTTAAATACTGAAAGGCTGCAATAAGGTCTCCCCACAGCCTTCACTTCTCCAGGCTGAACAACCCAACTCTCTCAGCTTTTCTGCACAAGAGAGGTGTTCCAGCCCTCTGATCATTTTTGTGACCCTCCTTTGGACCCATTCTAAAAGGTCTGTCTTGTACTGGGGACCCCAGGACTAGATTAATAAAACATCATTTAAGCTCAAATCAAACTTACTTTTGGGTCAGTTGCACTGCCTACATCTAGTGTGACTCAATTAGCTCTTTTGGTAAGGATACTGAGGTATGGGATGGACTGTCTAACACTCTGCCTTTAAATTTTGTCAGGACGCAACTGTGTTGCACCAGCTAGCTCTGAAAAGTCAAGCCTGAATTTACAGTTACCAAAAACACTCTATGCTATGTGCTATATAGTGCCACAGCTTTAGTATTTTTCTGCTGTGGAACTTGCTTTCCCTGTCCTATGGGGCAGGAAGACAGTAGACAGCTCTCAGAACCGCATCTTGCCCATGAATCTGAGAGGTGAATGAGGCTCCTATGGAAACATGCAGAGACGCACCTGACCACTGGGTGGATGGATCTGTTTTCACATACTGACACAGATTTCAGAGGTTTCCCAGTTAATGATGTGTCAGAAATAGAGCAAGGATTGGGATGGGAGGAGAATACAGGGATGAGGATCTTCATTTTGGTCCCCCAAACAACTAGGAAAAACTCAGTGGAGTGTTTTTTTATGTCCTCAACTTCTCAAATAGGTTTGCAGAAAAACTTAAATTTAAATAAGGAAACTGAACAGTGCAAAGAACATCTGTATCTCTAGCTCATTTTTTTTTTTTTAATTACTTTACATCAAGAACAGGCTTTTAATAGTAATTCTCCCTTTGTTTATTGAGTATATGATTGTCTTTACCAGTGAGAAGATTTTAAAAAAACCCCACATCATTAACTGAATTCCTATAGGTGTCAGCACCCTGTGACGTGCAAATGATGAGCTGCAAAATGCATCCCATGAGCAGCAGAAAAGTACATTACTTCAGGTACTTTTGCCCTTCTAACCCACCCTGTTCAGATTCATGTTTCTTTCTCTGTAAGACTGGGTTCCATGGGCAGGCATTGACCTCTTCTTAGCAAAGCATAAGCAAGCCATTCATTGAAAATTAAGTGAAAGGAACAACTTTTTCCTTTCTTGTGGGATCACTCTTAGGAGGAAGCAAACACAGAGGATCTAAGTTATTTGAATAAAAAAAAATTGTAGTTCTGAGCTTGCCAACTCTTAAATAGAAGCACACTGAAAACAAGAAGAAAAATTAAACTATTCTCCTCACATGATTTTTAACAATCTCCCAAAATAAACCCTGCATTTTGGTACTTTTACCAGCAGAACTCCCAACATTCTTCTAAAAAATGCTTATGTTTAGGGTGTGGCTTCTCACGTTTTTCATTACCACAGAGGCAAATCTAGTCCCCATGCAAAGTCTGGGAAGTCCTGTGTTATCAGACAAGGTAGGCTTAGCACCAGCTGTAAAGTGTAACATTTTAATCTTGTTCTCTTTATGATGGCATTTTTCCCCAGAAAGCCTTTTTGAAAGCATTAAATTCTCATTTGGATATGCCTAGGCAGAAAGGTAAGGAATTTTACCTTACCTGCCAGTACCCTTTTCCCAGTCTGTGCAGCATTTGAAACTCTAGCAAAATAGAGTAGAACACAGCTCTGTAAGCTGCAGGTGGCTTCAGCAGAGCTCAAGCTCTGGGGAGATGTATTAGCATCATTGCTGGCCAATGAGGGTCAGCTTATTGCAGCATCTTTATCTGGGAGTGTAGCGCCGGGCTGTAGGCATGATGTCCTCAGATCCCTTCCAAAGTGACATCGAGCAGGCCAGGGAATCAGGGGAATAAAGACAAAGGAATAATCAGGCTCTGTTCCTTCTTCACTTTTTTTAATCCAACAGCAAACTTCTTCCTTGTGCTTTTCCTTTTGCCAAAGTTTGAGCAGAAAAAAAAGCCTCAGGAAAGTGTCTCTGAATTATAGCTGCATCAGTAATGATGCAGTTTACTCAATGCATATGGCTTTGCTTAGAGTCCCCACGTAGCTTTACAGTATCTTTTGCGTGTTCTTTAAAGACTATGGATTTTTATTTTTTTTCTAGCAAAATGTTGCTAGGAGTTGCAAACATCATCTCTTTCTCTGTTACTACCGATGTTGTCTTCAGTGTTGTATGAATAGTTAAGCAAAAGACTGAAGGCACACTCCTGCCCTTTTTTCCAGCTGCTTCTGAGCACTAACTAGCATTGCAGATGATGGTGTGGATGGGCATCAAGCACTATGACATGTGAGGTCTTTGATTCTTCAGGAATATTAATGCAGCTGGGAAAAAATGGCACATAGGACCTCATCACTGACAGACTATGACATTGCACTGTACAATAAAATAATTTGCTCTTTAGTGTAATAGAAGGAAGTTGTTTCAGGTCTTTAGCCAAAGATTCTGCAGTTAAATGAGCTTATGGGAAGCCTGTCTTTTGTAATTTTACTTTTCTTGGAGTAATATAAATGATAATTTATCCTTGGGTGCTGATATCAACGTAGTGTCAGTAGAAATTATTGGTATTCTTTACTTCCAGTACTCTACACAACCAAACTTCTTCACTGCTTAGAAAAGCACACATCTTAGCAAAAATATCACTTTGGGTTACATCTCAGTATGGATTCACTCAATATTTTAGACCAAAAGTATTTTATAGAGAAAAATCCAGTTAGTTGCAAGTGAAAACTGAATATGAATTAAAGTGGTGTCAGCACTCTGTACTGCTAAATCGCTTTTAATTCAAAAAGGCAGGCAGTACTTTCAATTAATCTTTACCATATCAAATAATGGTGAAATTTAGAATTCTATTAAATACCTCTAGAAAGCATGAATTTCCAGAAATATTGAACTCTGCCACTCTATAATTGGCAAAAATATAGATAGGAGCAGAAACTAGAACTTTCCAATTAAGCATTCATTACATTTTAATGCATCCTGTGGATAGAGGGAGAATAGTGTCGTTGTACATCTTTATTTTAGAAGGGCTTTGGAAGTTGTCACATGACTATCTTATAAACAGTCAAGGGAAATACTGTCCAGATTAAACAACTGTAGTACAAACATAAAACTGGTGGAAAACTTTCAGGAAAGAATTAACTGTGGCTCATTGTCACAGAGAAAAGATGTTTATTGTGTGATACCACAGAAGTCTATCCAAGGCTCGGCAGTATTTTTCACTCATGACAGTGGAAGAAAGAGCATCTGTATTAAATTTCAGATGTTATGAAACTCTAGGGCTGCAAGTACTTTGGAAGATAAGAATTTCTTTTTAAAAAAAAGACCCATTGTAGTAATATGCTTAAGGAAACTGTAACTCAGTAGGAAGAAAGGATTGTACTTAGGTGGGTACAAACTATGACACAAATGCAAAATGGGAAATAAGAGGTTCTGCAGGAAAGAACCTGAGGGTTATTATGGGTTGCAAAATGAACATTTGCCAGCATTTGTTACAGTATTGTGAAGAAACAGCGTCTCTGTTGGGACATACAAGGCACAATGGCATAGGAACTATTTTCTAAGAGAATTTTCACTTTCTTTCGTTCCCTTCTGATTCTTTACTTTGAGCACTGAGCCAAAGAAACAGAATAATTCAGACTAGAAAGGATCTGTAGCCAAATCTCCTGCTCAAAAGAGGGTCCCACTTGTAACAGGCCTCCAGGTAGGTTGTGACCCATTAGCCCAATCATCCAGGCAGTTTTTTATCCACCTGGCCTTCCACTATTCTGAGTCCAATGTGCTGTGATTTTAGGAATAGGCATGAGCCGGACAGGGAAGTGAAGGAAAAAGAACGGGGGGGAAAAAAGCCACTTCACAAAGCAACGGGTGATGCAAGGGCAATCACTTACCACCTCCCACCAGCAGTCCAATGCCCACCTGGTCTTTGAGCAATGGCTACTTTGGAAATACTTCTGTTCCACACCCACCCAGTTTTATTGCTGAACATAACACCATAAGATATGGGATATTCCTCTGTTCAGCTGGGGTCAGCAGTCCCAGCTTTGTCACCTACCAGCCTTTTGTCCACCCCCAGCCTGCTTGCTGTGTGGGCAGAGTGAGAAAGAGAGAAAGCATCAACATTGTGCAGGCACTGTTCAGCAATATCTAAAACACTGGTGTGTTATCAACACTGTTCTGGCGATGAATATAACACACAGCAACCATACGGGCTGCTATGAAGGAAGTTAACTTCATCCCAGCCAGACCCAGTATACCAGTTTACACAAATATATTCAAGAGATATTTTAGATTTAGCTGTTCCTTGTTTGGGTGCAAAGATGGATGAGACCATCCCTCTGGCTACATTTATGATGTAAATAGAAACAGACTAAGAGCATGGTGTAAAGTCACAGGTACAACTTGGCTCACATTCACATAGCTAAATCCTCTTGCATCCAAAAGAGACAATTACTATGTCCAAATGTATGGGAAATATTCCTCACATAAGTTATCTCAGGAGCTATGTCCAGCCATCATCTGGAGCTGAAGTAGCTAGCAAAGACCAAAAACATTAACAGGAACCATGTTAGGAATTAAACAGTATGAATAGTCAGGAATAATGCCTTTTACGTATTTGTATGGACACACCTTTGAAGTTCCTCCCAAGCCATTTTTCTATAAATATGCTGCATTGAAGTAAAGATTTGAATATTGTGTCTTCATTTGATAAAAATTAGATGGGTTGATTCTTTTGTCAGAAGGGAAGTCTTTACCTTAATATTATGACAAATTGTCTGGTGACAACACATGGAGTAAAATACCATTCCAGAAATAATTAATGTTCTGAAAAAAAGAAAGAGGGGGAAAAAAAGAACCACCCCAACTATTGCTTTTCACTTATACAGGAGACAAAGTATAAGTAATTTTATACATCCCTGCAAAAGCTGGCACAGAGCAAACAGTACAGCCCAGAATTCCTTCTAATGTCTGTAGCTCTGTGCATTCTTCAGGTAGTATTGACATATAGCTAGGAAAGGTAGGGGAGAAGTCCCATCTGTGCCTCTGATACGAGATGGTAATTACACAATGCTTGTTTAAGTGTACTTTTATTCAGGTTTAGTAATTTTTTGTAACTTTTTGGGAGGAATTAAATTTAAATCTGTTCTAAATATTTTATCCATTGTGCACATTTATTTTCAGACAGTTCTGTATGATGACAGATTCAGAATGTTAATGTTTCTAAAATGTTCTAACTCCACATACTGAATAGGACAATCAATACAGAATACAGAATAAAATAATATGCAGTACAATCTAAAATTAGGTCTTTCCTCCTTTAACAAGTTAAGTAAATCTATTTTTAAATTGGGGACATTTATTCTATTCAAATATTTCTGACACATATCAAAGAACAATAAGTTTTCCATCCTCTGTATTAATTTGGCACATGCACACAGCCATCAGCTTTCACTGATTACTTTCATCTCCAAAATCTGTTTTATTTGATTAACATCCAGATCTTTACATAAACTAACATAGGATAGATTAATTAATGTAATTTCATCTGTAGCTTGCTGTATTTTGCCTATTTATATTTTGCAGTGAAAAAAATGAAAGTAATTTTGCATATACTTTGCTAAGCCTTGCTGTAAATTAAAGCTTTCTATTATCTTTGAAATTAATCTCCAGCTCATTTTAGGTCCACTCATCTGTTGACTTAATAGGTGGTCTTTCACCAGGAACCAGCACACAAAGGAATTAAATCACTAGATACCATTATTTAAATGTAACTTACTTATTTTAAAGGGTAAAAGACTGTGTACTGTAACCTACCTGTCAGCTACGCCAATAATAAAACTCAACGTTATAAGCAATGCTTCTTCATTCTAAATTTCCTGTTATTTTATTTTGGACTTACTATTGTCTAGAGGAAATAACATTTAGCTGCTTTTCTTCACTGTTTTACCTTTTTCCATAATGTGACTTTCCCAAAGAAACGTTAAGCCTCTCCAAAAATGCTTGGTTCCTTGAAAGCAAAAATAACCCAAGTTTCCTGTGGATCTAAAAGTACACATAATTAGTCCAAACACATAATTTCTCAAAGAGAATGGTTTAATCAATTTCTGGAAAAATAATTCCGCTCAGCTACATCTGTATTAGTAAATAAAACATGATAGGTCCTGATTAGAAGATGAATGTCAAGACATTTTAAAGTCAGATGGGTAAACTCCTCCTCCTTTTCACCTGTGCTGTACACCAGGACATTACCCCAAGAAGAAAAAGGTATTATTCATCCTGCTTGTTGAGAACAACCTGTGTTGCATTTTCTTCTTCAAATGACTCCTAGGCTCCATCTGGAAAAGTGGATCAAAACCATGCCAGGGAGTGTGTTAGCCATTACTGAGGAAAGACGATCAAACCTGTGCTCTAGGTCTATGTAAATTGTTGCAATAAATGGAGATTGATGGAATGTGTAAAGAATGCGTTGGAAATGTCTTTGAGGTAAAGACACAAAGGTTTTCAGTACAGAGGTAACTTATGAGACAGAATGGGGAAAATAATCTGTTTCAGATAGGTAGACTTGGTAGTACCTTGATATTTTGCATGTTTTAGTGCCTTCATATAAAATAGATAAAATAATTCAAGTCACTACTTGGAGCAAGTAGGTCCTTTATTTTAACAAGCCTCCAACACTTTCAGGAGGAACAAACTTTTCTTCTTTAGTGATCTCACCTGAATTTCATTGGATTGCTTAATAATGTTGGGGTTTTTTTTATCTTAGCTCCTAAAAATACACAACACAGTATGTTACCAGAGAACAACATAAGGGCACCTTTGTTGCTATACTATGTTCAGGGTTCATCAGTCTCATCTACTTTATCTATCACCTGCCTCCACCAGCTAATAGTAGCTGCTTAAGTAAGGATTTAGAAAAACAACAAGAATACAATGATCATTGATCATTTCCTGGAATATTTTCCCAGTTCTTGTCAGTCTGCAACTCGGGGATTTATTGAGCCAAAAGTAGTTGCTTTTGGTATTTAGCAAAACTTTAATGCACTTTCATTTGGATGTCTCCATGCAACTGCTTAGATGTGAGCTAGATGTCTAAGCTTTAATTATAGTTAATGGACTGACATATTTAATGAACTGTCTAGTCAAGACAGTATAAGCTTGGGTACTTCAAAAGACACCAGGCATGCATCTGAACCCTGGATGTTTGCTTTAGCATGAACTGGTTCTCTCTTGAGGTTCTATTGACTGTCTTGACTAGACAGTTCATTAACTATATGTCAGACCATTAACTATATGTATCTATAACTAACTATAAATGTAACTATAACTATAACTCACCAGCTCTGGTCAAGAAAGGAAAGGTCTCTTTCAGGTTTAACAACCACCTGCAACTTTCTAGCATGTCTGAAATGACACTAAATGCCAAAGATAAGCGAATAAGCTGAGCCTTTTGTATTTAGTAGTTCCAGATGGACTTTCCTGCTGCAGGTTTACCCAGCTGCTTCTTGAACTTCAGTAATACATCAAGCACACAGCATCTTGTAGCAAGGTGATCCACACAGCTCATGTTTGTTTTTTATGAGGACATGCTTCCTTTTTTTTTTTTTCAGTTTCATCTTACTATGTTTTGCATCTAACAATTGCTCACTTCATTTCATTCTCTCTGAATCCTTTTTTTAGCAGGATGATTGAACAATCACTTCTACTCAATTAATCATAGTTTTGCAGACTGCCTTATTATCTAGTGACCTCTCCAGCTACTAGGGCTCCGCACTGATGACCACATCTAGAATATCCCAGACACAATCACAACTTCCCAAACAACTTAGTTGCCCCAAAACTCTGCTCATTCAGTCCTGGCCAATTTCCATCTGCTTGATTTTTGAGGCCTTATTCTCTTGCCAAATTCCAACTGTCTTGGGATCTTTTACTTTTTGAGACAGTCTTCTATATTGTCTCATCCACTGTCTACTGTCTGTCTTGAATGAAGTTAATTTCCTTTTAAGCTCACATTTAAGTGTTTTTCTGAAATGATGCCCAAACTGCTAGTGTTCTCAACCAACATGTTCTTTTTCTAATTTTATTCTACTAGTTTATTTATTTCAATAAAATCATCATTACAATCACAAATATTAAAGCTATAAAGACATTTCAAATGAAACAGGTAATCATTTACAACTTTGTTTTGTCTAAGATATGGGATAGCTATTGGGCATAGTTTAAACAAGAATTTTGGAACCCATGCATTTTCTTATGGAAAATCGAACTAAGCAAAACACTTTTTCTGCCCCTTTAAAGGGGCATATGTTTTGAAAACAATACATTGACTTTCCTAAAAAAAAAAAAAAAAAAGAATGGCCAGCAAAGCTTAATGAAATGAACCTGGGCAAATCACTAGGCACTCTCATGAAGCCTTGTATTCAGATATAAAGCAAAAGTTAAACTTTAAAAACATAGAACCTGTGATTAGGAGGGAAAAGAAAGTTTTAAAGCTCAGAAAATCACACCTGCCAAGTTTTGCACAGATCTAGTAAGAATTCATGTTGATGGTCCTTTGGATGTCTATAGCTCAAACTCCAAAAATACTTTCAGAATAGACTATTTCAGTTGGAAGGGACCTACATCGATCACATAGTCCAACTGTTTGACAAATTCAGCGTTGACAAAAAGTTAGAGCATGTTGTTAAGGGCACTGTCCAAATGCCTCTTAAACACAGACAGGCTTGGGGCATCGACCGCCTCGCTAGGAAGCCTCTTCCAGTGTTTGACCACCCTCTTGGTAAAGAAATGCTTCCTAATGTCCAGTCTAAGCTTCCCCTGCAGCAGCTTTGAACCATTCCCACACATCCTGTCACTGGATCCCAGGGAGAAGAGCTCAGCACCTCCCTCTCCACTTCCCCTCCTCAGGAAGCTGCAGAGAGCGATGAGGTCGCCCCTCAGCCTCCTCTTCTCCAAACTAGACAAGCCCAAAGTCCTCAGCCACTCCTCACAGCACATGCCTTCCAGCCCTTTCACCAGCTCTGGATGCATTCAAGGACCTTCACATCCCTCTTAAATGGTGGGGTCCAGAACTGCACACAGTACTCCAGGTGAGGCGGCACCAATGCTTAATACAGATGGATAATCACCTCTTTTGACCTGCTGATTACACTGATGCACCCAGGGCACATGTTTTCTATTTTGTGTGAACATGATTAAATATCTGAAATATTGCAATGAGAACAAGGCCATTGCATTCATGTTCTTATACATAGATTTAAACAAAATATTTAAAGAAATACATAAGAATACAATATTTTTCAAATGAAAAATACCTTATGAAATTATGAAACAGTGTGTTGCCTAAAGTAAAAACCAAATGAAACATACAGAGTAAATGGCTTCTATATACAGATATGTGTATATGTATACACATATATACATATACCTACATACATATGTATACACATATATACATATATACAGATGTGCATATATACATACATATATACATATAGATAGATAAGTAGGTAGGCAGGCAGGTCGATACAAAAAATCTCATTGTCAAGAGACACAGAGAGGCTTTGTTTATTATATCTGGGTATTTTTACATTCCCCCTCCTCAGCAGCATAAAAATTTGGAGAATTCTAAGGGCCGTTCACAAGAATTAGTGTTTACCATGAAAAGGAAGAAAGCACAGCTATACCCAACTCCTTCGAGATGTATCTTGGTTGGTACTTTGTCCCAAAACATTTCAGAAAAAAAGTACAGCAAAGGTATGGATGAATATGTGAAATATTGAATATGGATATAAACATGAATATGTACATGACCATGAATATGAAATTAATAGGTCCTCTAGTCTGGAGTTAAATAGTCTCTTGACCAATGCTGAATATATTCTCACCTAACATTCTGTTTGCTGTAGAAATGAAATCAATAGAAACACTTTTCTCTCACACAAATGTCCAAGTTTACCTGGAGAAATGTACTTGTGTTGAACTGTAAATCTTTTGCTTTAAATTTCCACATACAAATTGGATTCTTCCTGATGAGTGAAGTTAATTGAAAATTTTCAATGTTCATTTTGAATATTTTTTCTCAGATGGCATAAGAATTGTGATTAGCCATATATTTGAAAAGTGCCCTCAGTAAATGAGCAGAGAAAGTTGACAGCAACAGCTTGAAATATTTGAAAAATAGTAGAGGTTCCTCCATTCAAGAATTTGACTGGGGCAGAATGAGAGGTATTAGAGACTCTCCAAACAGTAAAGATTGTTTCAAAAAATAATGTACTTTTCCAAAGCACTAACCAAGTATTCCAGCCACAGAGCATATAAAAAGCTTCAGTCAGGAGTTCTTCCAGTCTACTATTTCTCCTATAACCTCCTATTTTATCTCCTGGATAATAAAACAATAACAAAAAAAAAAAAACCACCACACAAACTTAAGGAAGATTTCATTATAAGTACATAAGTTTTCTTTCGTGAAAATGCTGTGTACTTTTCATTCTCACTAGAGGTGATGTTAAATTGTTGGGAACATTGCATCAAACTACACTACATCTTTGAACACTTCTTATTACTGTTCCATGAAGGTGGACTAGGGTATAGTGAAAGAAGTCTTCTGTAGCATTATCTTTTTTCCAGTTCCCCCTCTGGGACAATCTGTCTTTTTTTTTCATTCCTGTATCCTTAGAGATGGGGCAAAGTATGACTCCATCATTCTAAAAGCAATGGAAAAGCAAGCCACATTGATTAACTCACCTCAGTGCCTGATAATGAAATAAGATGCTTTTGTGATTCTGGGTTATGTGCTCAGGGTCTAGGCTTGTTAGTGTTGCCATCAGATCTATCTACTGCTGCTGTGTGATTTGTTGGTTGGGGTTTTTTTAAACCTCTGCATTAAAATATGTTTTAGATTCCAGCATATCTACTTACATTTAATATCTGCTTGATTTTAAGTGTCATTAATTTTTAGTGGAACTTTTTCAGATTAAGAACTTGCTCAGAAATAGTGAGACAATGAGAATTAGCCCCTTTCATTTCATTATGATTTTGCAGTTGTCATGGCCATGGTAATCTCTTACTCAATGGGTTTTAGTTGCAACAGTATTGCTCATGTTGACTGTTTTACTACTCTGTTCCTGAGGGAAATGCTATTGTAATTTAGTTTCTTCCAAATGTGCTGATATTTCAGCCTGTGACTTGCTTACAGGACAGGCTGACCAGTTAGCAAGATGAAAAATTATTACTGCTCTTTCTGGAACAATATCATTCAGTGTCACAGGGAAAATGATAGTTCGTACTTGAGAAGTTGCTTTTCTCTATACTAAGGCAGGTGTCACAAAACAACTTTTGAAGAGCAATGTAAAAACAACACGACACTTAAAATAAGCATGAAAAACATTCCTTAATTTTTCTGAAATATACATATCCAAATCTATTTATTTATTTAAGAAATTAAGTATTCCTCAAGCTGTAATGAATAGCAGAAACAAGGTGATTTATCTATAGAAACCTGTTATCAATGGTCATTTTATAGGAGATTTAGGCCTATCATCCCTATTACTTTCTGAGAAAAGTTGTTTAAGATTTTCTGTGTTGCCTTGGTCGTGATATTCTCCTTGGTAAACGCTATTGTTATGAACAAAAACATGATAGAAACTGTATTACTGGAGTTTTCATAATGGTTTAGAAGAAAAACAAACTGGGAGAACAATAGCCTACAGATTAGGGCTCTGTATGGGCTGGTGGATGTTAAGATTCAAGTTCCTGTTTTATTTGGAGCAGAAAATTGAACTTGGGTTTCCCTCTTTTTGAGTAATCTACCTACCTACATTTATCCTGACGTGTGCCTTTGCTACTTTTTGTGGAATAAAAAATCCCAAAGCGTAGAATTATAGAAACATAGAATAATTTAGTTTGGGAAAGACCCTTAAGATCGTCTAGTCCAACCATCAACCTGCACAGCCAAGTCCACCACTAAAGCATGTCCCTAAGTGCCACATCTATAAGTCTTTTAAATACCTCCAGGGACGGTGACTTAACCACTTCCCTGGGCAGCCTGTTCCAATGCTCGATCACCTTTTCGGTGAAGAAATTTTTCCTAATATCCAATTTAAACTTGAGGCCAATTCCTCCTGTCCTATCACTTTTTACTTAGGAAAAGAGTACAGCCTCCTTTCAGGCAGTTGTAGAGAGTGATAAGTTCTCTCCTCAGCCTCCTCTTCTCCAGGCTAAACAACCCCAGCTCCCTCAGCCTCTCCTCAGAAGACTTGTTCTCTAGACCCTTCACCAGCTTTGTTGCCTTTCTTTAGACACGCTCCAGCAACTCAATGTCCCTCTTGTACTGAGGGCCCCAAAACTGCACACAGTACTCGAGGTGTGGCCTCACCAGTGCTGAGTACAGGGGCACCGTCACTGCCCTGCTCCTGCTGGCTTCACTATTCCTGATACAAGCCAGGATGCTGTTGGCCTTCTTGGCCACCTGAGCACACTGCTGGCTCATGTTCAGGTGGCTGTCAGCCAGCACCCCCAGGTCCTTTTCCTCCAGGCAGCTCTCCAGCCACTCCTCCCCAAGCCTGTAGCGTTGTGTGGTGTTGTTGTGACCCAAGTGCAGGACTCCGCACTGAGCCTTGTTGAATCTCTTACAGTTGGCCTTGGCCCATCAATCCAGGTTGTCCAGATCCCAAAAACCTTTATATTTCTTTCATAGCACAGTAAGAAAATAATGTTAAACTTGGATTTTTTTTAAAACAAAAGAATACTGTTGTTGTAGGGATTGCTTTCCTTCTTTTTTCTTTTTTGTCCACCTTGAGCATATAGCCAGATTTTTAAAGGCATTTAGATACCTAAACTCTGTTATGCCTGTAGAAGGGTGTTACTGCATATTTTATAAAACTATTCTTAGATTTTTTTTCTCCTAAAGTAACAGACTCAGCTGGATAGCTATGAGCAATTATTCCTCGCTGAGTTTAGAAAAAGGCTCTTGTCCAATTTCTGCACTTTGCGAAGAGTGTCCAATCCATGCTTTCTGTCACTATTACAGGCATATTCAAATTGGGTGCAGTTTTTTTCAGGCAGATTGGTATCATTGATGGCCGCCTTGTAATGGTATACAAGGGACCGTCACAAAAGGCACATAACAGAGGAGCAGATTTATTCTAAGTGCTATAAAGGAACTTCCAAATTCAAAATCTGATCTAACATCTAAGTATTTAGTATTCCTCATACTTGTCATACACATCTGACAGACTAGTCTGACCAGTACTGCTGCAAATATACGCTTCTTTGGTTTTTTGGGCATGTTTCATTATTAAAAATGAATTAATTTGTTAACAATGAAAACTCTAGAAGCACTTTTGTGGTAAGTTGTATATACAACTGATTACTTATTCAGAATAGGTAACATTACTTATCCTTGCGATAATGGACTGAATCTGAGCTGAGAGAAAAAAAAGTAATATGTGAATTTGAACCTAAAAATCTTCTTGGCTAGGTAATAAGGCTTTGTCTACACCCATAAACTAAATGTGTATAGGACTCTCATACAGCACTAAAGCAAACTGACATGGAAAATTCAAACCCACTTGCCCTTCAAGTCAGGCTGGTCATATACAAAATTACTATTTGCTTACATGTATCGGCTTCATCATAACTTACAGCCTGTGCTGGAAGTGAGTTTGGGAGTTCTGGTCAGCTCAGGGCAAAAATTGCCAGGGGCCATTCTGACAACAGAGAATTACAAATTATCTCTTTTCAGCAGCTCAGAACACTCCCTTGCAGCACTTAATTGGTAACCAAGACATAATAAAAGATCAAATCAATTCTGTAGAAGCAACTTTGATTCTTACATTTTATTTTTTTAACAGGTTGACTTTTCAGTTAGATAATAATCCTGTAACTCATTTTTTTGCTTTTATGCTTTTTGCAATTTTTTTGTCTAAAAAAACAACTGGAAGAAAACACCCCAGAATAAAAAGAGATCCCATAGTTTTTCCCCCTCATTTTTCATACAGATACTTATACTGACTATCAGTGTGTTTTGAAGTTTCAGATCTACTGCAAAAGCTCTGCTGTTTGAACTAAAAGATAAAAACATGAGAAGGAAATCAACAAATTCTCTACAGCAGCTTTTAGACAGTTGCACTCTCTCTCCAGTTCCAGAAGATAATTCCCCTTTCTAGTGCTGGTTTTGGTACTCATTTGACCCAATAGTAATTGATTTTGTTCCATCTCTCTTTTCAATCATTTCCAGTTGGTTTCAAAAATTAACACTTTTAACGTACTTCTCTTTCAGTTTCCACCTTTTTCCCACTCCTTCACCTTTTCCTTTCTAGCTTCACGTCAACGCCAGTTTGCCCCACCAGCTGATCTACTCCCTTTCATCAGATTCTGCTCTATCACTGTTTGCTCAGCTACATTCTTCATGCGCAAGTCTGATTTTCCTGTCAGTCCCACCACCTCCGTTGTCGCTTTCTTCTTTTGAACTGAATGCCCTTTTCCAGGCAAGCAGTTTCCAATCTTCCCCATATTTCCTTCAGGTTCCAAGTTCTTCCTTCCCCTTCGCTAGTGTCACAGTCTTGGCATCAGTTAATGCCTTTAACCAGTTAATTCCCTTTTCAACAAGACACTTGTTTCCACTACGTTTGAATTAGATTATTTCTCTGCCACAAATCTGTGCTGTCGTATGCCACCATTGTTACAGAAGGAAGACCACCCTTGTTTTCACTGATGGTGCTCAGACTATGGTATGAATTCCAGCTCAGCAAAGGACATCTAAGATTAGTAGTTTTGGAAAAAAGTCTAGAGGGAAGTTTTGTACATGCACCCATGTTAAGCAGGAAGCATGGTCAGTTACCTGACTGTAATGGTGTGGGCAGAGTTTAGTCATAACAAGGAGAACCTGAAGAAAATGGTTTCTTCAGAAATGTTAAGTGACAGAATCAACTCTATAATACAGAAACACACTCAAAATTACGTAATTGGGCAGTTATAGTTTTGCAGTGGGGAAATAAAAGACATTGCAAGTCACTAAAAGAGCAATTTTTCAACTAGTGGAACCCCTTCATAACAAAACTTGACTGATGATCCCACAAGAGAAGATGTAAATGCAAAACATGTAAATGTTTGGGAATTAATGCACATTTTCTTTAGTCTCTCTTTCAGATATAGTTGAATTGTTATGACTGAACAATTCCAAATAAATAATTTAATTGGAATTCATTCTACAGCCGATACTCACGAGATTTTTGAATCTAAATAACTCAATTTTGGCAAGAATGAAGCTTGTCACCATTGATGGAAGCTCCAGAAAACCTTAATATTGCCAACACCAGTGAACATCCAATGGCAGAAAATATTAAGCTCCTTTCAAGACATATATTACTCTTCAGGAATTATTCAGGATACATACTCTTACTCGATATGTATTCAGGACAGATACTTTTACTCAGTTTTAATAACTATGTGAAATGTGATATCTCAATAAAGGAGTTCTCTTAAACTTGAGATGTCATATACTCTTAAAATCAACACATGATTCTAGAAAAATAGTGTGCAAGACTGAAAAATGATATAACTTTTACCCCTTGCAGAGATTAAATTTACAGGAAATATTGAAGAAAATACAGGGTTGACCTGTATGTTGAAGCAATTGGAGCAGAAATAAGATGAGACCCTCAAATGCTCCCTTTGCTCCTAATAGTCCTACTAGCCACTGTTTTTGATGCACACAATATTTTTACATGCACTATGGAGGGAGAAAGCAGAAAGTAAATCAGTTACTGTAATATATGCATCACAATGTACTTCAAAAAAAAAAGAAGAAACAGATGTTTCTTGTGCAGGTATAAAATTCAAAAGGATTATAAAACTATCAAAGAATGTGTAATGAAGCGTAGATTAAAGAGCACGGTGTTGTCATTACAACATATGTTCTGAACTTTCATGAGATAGACTTGTACAACAATAGACACGTACTCATGAAAACAAGGAGATTGAAAGCACCTGCAAAGAAGTGTTCTTTTTATGTTCTGAAAGGTATGACCTGCAGATGGGGATGAACGTAGCGTTAGTGTGCCACATGAGTTGCTGGGTTGGACTGATGCATAAACATCCATTATCCAGTTGAACCTGCAAATCACTTTGGCTGAAGGTCATTATGACCAAGATATGGGTCTCAACAGTTCTTGGAATTTCTTTTGGTAGAAACAGTGCCGACTCTGTCATATATCAGATAATTTTGATTAGCACTAAGAGGAAAGAACTCATTTCAGATATCTTATTCTTTTCCAGACCTTTTGGGTAGGATTAATTTTAATTACAGATGGAAGGATCTGCCAGTCCTTGATTATTGTGCCTAAACACATGCCCTCATACTTTTGTGCTAATTAGACACAATATAGCTGTCTAGAAAAAATTAGATTTACTTAACAGGTTATGCGTATTGGGATAAAATCCAGGTGTCAGTAATATATGTGCATCAGACTGTCATTTTTCGTTTTATCATCATCACCCACCACTTAGGAAGTTGCAACAAAACCTGAGTTTCTAACTAATATCAGTGCTTTGTCCAAACTTACATGATCATAACTGTAACTGTGTGATGTGTGATATACAGCTATTGCTCATAAACTATGGACATAGAAAAATAATATATAAAAACATTGCAATCCAAGAATGAGAAAAATATTAGCTAAAGATATGAAAGAGGATAGCTTTGTTATGTATGAAACATTAGAAATTCAGAGTCCTCTTGTACATGCTTCCATATGGATGAAAGTATCTTCAAATTACTACACAATCTGTGAAACGAAAAAAACTAGGAACCCATCTTAACTCTTTCAGACAACCAGTGTATTATTTTCTCTGATGACTTTGCGAGTGCTTCATCAACATCCATCATTATCCCTTCTATGAAAGCCAAGGACAGCAGGCAGTCAGATAATCAACAGAACTGTACATACTCCCAGACAGATGCTGGATGTCATAGACAGATCTCTTGGAAGAGATTTAGAAACATTTTGCTTCTGATAAATATTCATTTGCATATTTATCTGGATGAGACACCTCTTCGTTTCCACTTGTCATTGGTGAAGTTGCTTTCTCCAGAGGCTAAGAGCAAACCCAATTATAAACTAATCATGTCAAAGACCAGGAATATCTATGACACCCATAAGCACTGGTAACCAGAAATGGCCCATGCAGAAAACGCATGTTAAATACAAACATTTTCATTATGCCATTTCAAACCAATTTTGGTTAACACCAGAGTGGAAGACAACTAGAATGGGATTCTCCTATGCCTGTATTGATAGGTATGTAGCACCTTCCAAGGTATGCAAGGGTATCCAAGATATCAGGCTGATAGTTACAGCACAGGTCTCACAGGAAGTCACCATTCTTCTGGAATGATGATAAGTAGCTAAGCAGGACACCCAGCAGTGCCTGAAATAGCCCTTAGTATCTGTATGTAGGCAACTGAATCACATAGTGTGTGTCTACATTCAGGAGATGAGTGCTGCTGTTAGTTTACCAGGCAAGTGATTCCACAGCTGGGGTGCACAGAACATCAGAAAGGCCCGAGGGACTTGTTCATTCCCCACGAGGATTAATCCCTTACCCTTGTTTCTCCCCTGCTGTGTGGTTCTACATGCCAGGTACTTTTTATGGTATTATGTGAAAGGCCTCCTTCTGTAGCTTGCTGGTCTATGCATCAAGGTCTCTATTGCAAAAGCACATGAGAAATGTGGGGATCCATATTCTGTTTGTTTCCATTCTGAGCTCCATTCAGAGTCCATGTCCCATCACCTCCACTACCATTTCTTCTAACTGCAACAGGCTGCTTGGGAAATTTAAGGTGCTGTTGGAAGTTGTCCACCTTAGCCTGCAATGCCTGCAGTTTATTCAGAAACTGCTTTAAAAAACAGTGGACTGTAGCCAAGGCTCCAAGGCAACTCTACCACGCAGACAACCCTTTATTGTCAATTGCAAAGGTGCCTTCGGTGCCCAGGGTCTCTAGGCCCAATTGATCCCATCATTCAGGGTATCTTTGAAGGTCAGAAGTTTTGAACCTGTTGGCTGTTCAGCTGTCTACCTAGTTGGTACGATTTCTGTAGTGTGGATGGACTCCTATCCTCATTATCAACCTGGCACAGGCAACAGGCAGCACTGGGGCTGTTCGTGCTCTTCCTGGCTACCCAGCTTGCAGCAGTCTAATGTGATTGTATCTGTACAGAGGTGCTCAGCAGCAGCAAGCTCAATCATTTTCGGTCTGTAAGTATTTGAAAGCCTATCTTCCTCAAGAAAACAAACAAACAAACAAAGCCCCAAACCAAACAAAAACACAGCAGTTTTTTTAAGTTGAAAAATTATAAAATTTGTTTTTCAGTTGGAGGGGGTTTTGCACCCAGTTTCACTTAGAATTGAAACAAATGCAAAATCTTTCCCCAAATATATCTTTCAACCAGATATATAATTTGCCTAATGTACATGTATATTCCCAGAAGGCAAGGTACACATAGATTTACACAATTACCTGGAGTCAATATTAGAAGTCCCTTGCCCCAGGTGTTTTCCTCCAGATGCTCTGACATAATTACATTCAGCTGAAAGTATCCATAGTTGTTCTGTTGGCTAAATTGGTTTACTGCGTACTTTGAAACCACTGAATATTATTCCTGTTTCTTCCTCTGTGTGAATCCTTGATTTTATATTACTCCATGCCAGAAACAAATTGAAATAGATGTGCTGAACACATGGATATGAAGCAGTTTGCCCAGTAATAATTGCTTCATGACAGTTTCTATTCTTCCAGTTCTTCTCCCTTTGGGATAGTTTAGTGGTTCGGGCAGCATTAGTAAGAGAAAGACAAAGTACTGTCTCAAGCTAGATATTACTACTGCAGACTTGATAAAATCCAAACATTTTTTAAACAATGGCTCTCTGAATAATTAAGTGGATTCTGAAAACCTCTAAACATTACTGATTTTTACTACACTTCACATTTTTTAGAAGACCACAAAAGGATTCCAGTCTTGGACAGAAGTGACCTTTGTACTGCAACAGAAAGTATTTCAAGAGCAACACATACTCAGGGCAACAGTTCTTTTTAATACACTACTTTTCAACACTGTCAATTAATAAATAATTAAATAAATGTTACATATAATAAAAGTTTTCTTTAAAGTAACTTTTCAGCACAAGACAAAAAAAAAAATCACTCAGTCTCTAAATAAATAAATAAATACATACATATATACATACATACATACCAGCTGTAAATAATTCTTGCACATCAGCTAGTCATTGGTGTGTAAACCAAAAATAAATTCTGGCAGGGAACTATGAAATTTATTTAATACAAAAATTTTTTTTTAAAAAAAACATACTTGAGAAAATAGTTTTCTGTTTCACTAAGCTGTATTTTGGCAACTTCACAGCAAGTCTGTTTGTCTAGAAAGCTGAAGAGAATTCTTCAAGTGTCATGTTTGCTCTAGGTTTAGTTCTTGATATTAATCTCATTCTGTAGGTGAAGGGGTCATTTAAAAAAATAAGGCTTTACAAATAGCACTGAAATACTTCTGCTGTAAAGTTTCCATCAGCAGTATTTGTCTTACGGTTTGGCATGGAAAGGAGAACTCGGTTCAAGTTTCATCAGGTAATATGAGAAATTCATTATCCTTAATAGATTTATATTACTCAGATTTAATACAATGGGGAGTTATATACTACATTATGGTATTTCTTAATTACAGTGAATCCACAATAAAAGGTGTTAATTTTAACATTACTTTGGTTTACTAAAACTTCTTTCCCAAACAAAAAATTCTTCAGGAAATGTGTCCATCTCACTGTATTTTATGATACTTTACATCTACTTTTTTAATTAATTGGACTCTTTCTCTTAGTGGTTTTTTTTTGGTGCCTGTTAAGAACCAGCACAGAATGCTGCTTCTGTAACACTGAAATACAGCAAAATACGTATAGAGATGTCTCAGGCTGAGACCTATAGCAACAGTGTGCACATATTGTTATGTATATTAGAACATAAATCAGAATAGACCTTATAACTTTTTGCAATACATTATTTTTACAGTGGAGAGTAACAATTTCTATGGATAAAGAATCAAAATAGTAAAATATTTCATACTTAAATAATTTATAACAATAGTTAGGAGTTTACTTTCTACCTTGCTTTGTGATGAAAAGTTTATATATTTCTTTTCTTTGTTTACCGAACTTATAAGAAAGTTAGGCCAATAAATAAAGACATGTAGAAAGGGCTCCATAATCAAGACTTTTAAATGTTAATATTAATATTTCCATAGTTACAGAAGGGTAGATATTGAGAATATATATCCTGGCACAAAAATATATCTGCTACTGAAATATCTTTGACTAAAAATGTGCATTAAAATAATTGTAAATTTGCTGTATTTCTGCCCCATGGCAAATTTACAGTTTTGCTCAGGGAAGGCATGACAGTGCACCTCACCAGAGAGTAATTACATATGTCTTTTAAGAGCAAGCTTTGCTAAAATACCAGCATTTTCACACTTAATTTTTGGAGGCAGCCAGTATATCACTGACCTTGTAAACCCAGTCTTGCCATCATGGGTAGACTCAAAAATGGATATAATTAATTTTATGATAGACATCCTGACTGTGCTAGGATAGTTTTGGCTAGGATAAAGGTAATTCTCTTCACTGTAGCGCCTGTAGCAGTGAGGGACCTTTCCAGCTCCCCGCGCTCTGCCGCGTGGGCAGGAGGCCGGGAGGGGCGGGGCCACAGCCAGGGCAGCTGACCCCGACTGGCCAATGGGGCGTTCGTTCCGTACCATGTGACACCACGGCCAGCATATTATAGTGGGGTGATTGTAGCTCAGGGACTGGTGGTGTTGGGTCAATGAGTGGCTGGTGAGAGGCTGGATCATGTGCTGTTTGTTTTGGTTGTTCTTTCCCCTTCCCCCAGCCCTGGGTTTCGCCTCTCCTGTTTTTCTCCTTTTCATTGCATTATTATTATTGTTATCATTGTTTTATTTTGATTATTAAACTGTCCTTATCTCAACCCATGAGCTTTCTCACTTTTACCCTTCTGATTTTCTCCCCCATCCTGCTGGTGGGGGAGTGAGCGAGTGGCTGTGTGGGGCTGAGTTGCCAGCTAAACCACAACACTGGCACATGCTTTGCTTTCGTTGACTTTCTGTGGATGCAGAGTGACCACTGGGCTAGGTTTTCCAGGTTTTCTGTCTTTTGAATATTATGCAAAAATGAATGCCTGTACTGTTTCTCTATAGGGAAGTGGTGTAGGGGGTAGCCATAATTAAACCAAGTGATGTGAGCATGAGTAAACTAGGTAATCATGCAAATCTTGCACCTTTCCAATGTATACCATCATTAATGTTAATCTTGACTTTATGTAAACATGCTTACCTTGACAATTGCAGGCTTTTTTTGCTTTTTTTTTTTTCTGTTTTCTTCACAAGGAAGATGGTTCCTTCTTGTGAAATGCCTGGAAATATGTCTGGGAACTCTAAAATAATTATGTATTTAGAATCATGAAACTCCTTAAGCCAAATGATCTCCTTTAGTTGCACTTGAATTTGAGCCAATATTTTGGAAAACCTGGGCCAGCTTCTACCTCACACTGTTATGTGAAGACCACAATATAATGGAAAAGATATTAAAAAAAAAATCACATACCTTCTGTTATACAAGCTGGCAGTTTGGTCTGGGAAATGCATATCTGAGTAGGTGGGGTTTTTTCCTTCATACTCACTCCACAGGGCAAAAATGCTGAGCACAGCCTAGCTGTACTTTTAATACTGTTATTGAACATTTAGACCATGAACTATTTTAAAATGCTCCTTTAAAAACAGAGAGAAAGATATAGAACACTTACACCACAGGCATGGAGGAAGGCTACTCATATTTAATCATCTGTTTCTCAGGTTCTTAGCACCAATAAAGAACCCACAGAAATCCCCTACACTCCCAAAAGTACAATATCTTTCTGAGGAAAGTATTTGCACAGAGGAACACTTTGAAAAATGTCATCTGAATACAAAGCATTGGGAAGAGAAAAGGTACAGAATTTCTAGCGGTTAGGTGGTGCTTGGGGACTCGGCTATGACAGTGCTGAGTGCAGTGCTTCAGGTAAGTGCCTGTCAGCATTCAGTTGGTAAAGCCCTATTTTCAGGGATTTATCTCCTTAGAACTTATTAATTCATTTTGACACAAAATTGCCCTGACATAAACAGTGCCTCATTATAGGAATTATTTACATTTATTTTTAATTTTACATGACTTTGAAAAATAATTGTCATTTGCAAATTATAAGAGTTCAACAAAATATGGCAAAGTGAGTAAGTAGAATTTTATGGTAAACACTGAGGATTTGAAACCTCTGCATTACTTCCAATTTAAAAAAAAAAAAAAAAAGCCGGTTTCAAAGTACTCTAAGAACTAAAAATCAGCTCCATGAGCTCAAGACAAGCCTATCAGTTCAGGCTATCACATGTGTGAGCACTTATATCTGATTTCATATAATCAGAGAGTTTTCAGTTGGACAGATAATGTGGAAGTCTGTCTAATAAGCATTAATTCCAGTTCAAGGGGATTTCAATCTGCACGTAGATTAACAGATCTACAGCCAAAAGGATTCAATTTTGGTCATTTAACCTAATATTGTGCATAACATAGGCCACTGAATTTTACCAGCTTCACACTGCATGAAGACAATCACACACACTCCAGATGTCACCTAAAAATATGCTTGGGAATGTATAATTACTTAGGTTCCTGTGTTGGTTTTGGATGAGATAGTGTTAATTTTCTTCACAGTGGCTAGTATGGAGCTGTGTTTTGGATTTGTGCTGGAAACAGTGGTGATAATACAGGGATATTTTCGTTACTGCTGAGCAGGGCTTACACACAGTCAAGGCCTTTTCTGTCTCCCACCCCACCCCACCAGCGAGCAGGCTGGGGGTGCACAAGAAGCTGGGAGGGGACACAGCTGGCACAGCTGACCCCAACTGACCACAGGGATATTCCATACCGTATGATGTCATGCTCAGCAGATAAAGCTGGGGGAAGAAGAAGGGAGGGGGGTACAGTTTGAGTGATGGTGTTTGTCTTCCCAAGTGACCATTACGTGTGATGGAGCCCTGCTTTCCTGGAGATGGCTGAACACCTGCCTGCCCATGGGAAGGAGTGAATGAATTCCTTGTTTTGCTTTGCTTGTGTGCATGGCTCTTGCTTTACCTATTATACTGTCTTTATCTCAGCCAATGAGTTTTCCTACTTTCATTATTCTGATTCTCTCCCCCATCCCACCAGCAGGGAGTGAGAGAGCAGCTCTATGGTGTTTAGTTGCTGGCTGGGATGAAACCACAGGAGTCTGTGTGTCTTCATTTTCCTGTCTACTATTTCTTTTCATGTCAGACAAAAATTTGAATGAGATTGACTAATGGTCCCTAACATGCTATTTTGGGTATTGCAGTTGAAGTGTAGAACAATAGGCAGTTTTAAATACCACATGGCCTTCTTCCAAAAATCAAAATAGAATGGACCTATTATACTTTTTTTCATTAATTTTGTATGTGACAGATTTTTAAAAAATCTGTTTTTCTGATGCATTTTAAAAGAATACCAGCGTTGGGAATACAGTGGTCCTGGTGAGAAGGTCAGTACCTGCACAAGGTGCACACAAGTTGATGATCTGCTGTGCCAGGTGGCTGAGTAATATTAGTAGAACAGAGGCAGAGATAGAGAGGTGGACTCATGTAGCAGACACCACTGAGAAGGAGGAGGCACCTTGGACGCTGGTGACCTGCAAAACAGGGCTCTGCCTCAGCCCCCACCTCCCAGTATCACCAACAACAGATTTGTAGCTTTAGCGACTGCAGACACCCACGAGCAAGGTCCACAAGGTGCAACTGTACCAGAAGCACAGACTAGATACCACAAAAAGAAGAGACGAGTGCTCGTAGTGGGTGACTCTCTGATAAAAGGCACTGAGATCTCCAACTGTCGACCTGAGAGGGAGTCACCTGATGCATTTTAAAAGAATACCAGGACTGGGGATACAGTGTGCCCACTGCTGAACAAGGAAGGGGCCCTGGTAATGCAGGATACAGAGAAGGCGGAGTTACTGAATGCCTCCTTTGCCTCGGTCTTTACTGCTAAGGCTGGCCCTCAGGCATCTCAGCCCCCAGAGAAGAGAGGACAAATTGGGACAAAGGAAGTCTTACCATCAGTTGAGAAGGATTGGATCAGAGATCACCTAGGCAAACGGGATCCTCAGAAATCTATGGGCCCCAATGGCATCCACCCACAAGTGGTGAGGGATGGTGGATGTTCTTGCTGAGCCACTCTCCATACTCTTTGAAAGGTCATGGAGGACAGGAGAGGTGCCTGAGAACTGGAGGAAAGCAAATGTCACTCCAATCTTCAAAAAGGGAAAGAAGGAGGATCCAGGGAACTATGGGCCAGTCAGCCTCACCTCCATCCCTGGAAAGGTGATGGAGCAGTTCATCCTGGAGGTCACCTCCAGGCATGTAGAGGACAAGAAGGTTATCAGAAACAGTCAGCATGGATTCACCAAGTGGAGATCATGCTTGACCAACCTGATAGCCTTCTGTGATGCTGTGACTGGCTGGGTCAAGGAAGGGAGAGCAGTGAATGTTGTCTATCTTGACTTCAGTAAGGCATTCAACACTGTCTCCCATAGCACCCTCATAGACAAGCTAAGGAAGTATGGGTTGGATGAGCGAACAGTGAGGCAGACAGAGAACTGGCTCAACAACAGAGCTCAGAGGATTGTGATCAATGGAGCAGAGTCTGGATGGAGGCCTGTCACTAGCAGTGTTCCCCAGGGGTCTCTGCTGGGTCCAGTCCTGTTCAACATATTCATCAATGACCTGGATGATGGGATAGAGTGTAACCTCAGCAAGTTTGCTGATGATACCAAGCTGGGAGGAGCGGCTGATACACCAGAAGGCTGTGCTGCCATCCAGCGAGACCTGGACAGGCTGGAGAGACTGTTCCAAGGGGAACCTGATGAAACTCAACAAGAGCAAGTGCAAGGTCCTGCACCTGGGGACGAACAACGCCATGCACCAGTACAGGTTGGGGGCTGGACTACTGGAAAGCGGCTCTGTTGAGAAGGACCTGTGAGTGCTGGTGGACAACAGGTTGACCATGAGCCAGCACTGTGCCCTTGTGGCGTAGAAGGCCAATGGTATCCTGGGCTGCATTAAAAGGAGTGTGGCCAGCAGGTTGAGGGAGGTTATCCTCCCCCTCTACTCTGCCCTAGTGAGACCATATTTGGAGTGCTGTGTCCAGTTTTGGGCCCTCCAGTTTAAGAAGGACAGGGAACTGCTTGAGCAAGTCCAGCAGAGAGCTACTAAGATGATCAGGGGACTGGAGCATCTCCCATATGAGGAAAGGCTGAGAGACTTGGGTTTGTTCAGCCTGTAGAAGAGAAGACTGAGGCGGGATTTCATCAATACCTATAAATATCTAAAGGGTGGGTGTCAGGATGATGGGACTGGACTCTTTTCAGTGGTGCCCAATGACAGGACAAGGGGCAATGGGCACAAGTTGGAACACACGAAATCCCAGCTAAACATGAGAAAAACCTTTCCTGTGAGAATACCAGAGCAGTTGAAGAGGTTGCCCAGGGAGGTTGTGGAGTCTCCTTCCCTGGAGACATTCAAAACCCGCCTGGATGCAGTCCTGTGCCCCCTGCTCTGGGTGTCCCTGCTGAAGCAGTGGTGTTGGACAGATGATGTCCAGAGGTCCCTTCCAACCCCTACCATTCTGAGATTGTGGGTTTCTGGGATTGCAATTCACTGAATATAGAATTTTTACATTCAGAATTAAATTGGTCCTTGAAGTCCTAACTTTGTAACAAGTCTTAATCAGACTTTCTCAGGATTTTGATTGATATAAGGTATAAAATATATTAGTTATCTACTGCCTATTTATAAATCAGACCACCTGTGTGGGGAAAACTGTTGTATCATCTCCTTTATTTATGCTTTCGCAGTCCATATGCAGAGAAAGCCACTAAAAATAGTTCACATCTGGTGGGTTGATCACTGTGACAATAAAGGGATTAAACAGCAAGGTATCTCTCTGCTTTCAGTAATACCTAGCAATTCTACTGTGATCCTTATGTGTATATCATCCAATGTTTTCAAGCATTATGAATGCCACACCTTTCTTTTTTTGCCCTTGAAAAGCAACCGTATTATTACTAAATACATCACAGATAATGTTTTATGTGAAGCAAAAACGATCACTGACAATGAGTAAAACTTACACAACCTGCTTAAAATAGTCTTTTAGACATATTTTTTCCAATAAAATTCTTTTTAAAGCCATTTAGTACTTTTCTATCATATTGTGAAGATTTTTTTCATAAACTGAAGATTTTAAGTGATGTAATTCTTGATTAGGCTGAAAATAATTGTGAGATTTTTTTCTTTCATGTACGACAACTTTCTGCCTGATAGTACTATATATAAAACAATGTTTGTAGAAACCTACATATTCTTGTCTGATCTCAGTTCCTTATATTTTAATATGAAATTCAAGGTTTAAATGGAACAAGAGAACAGGTTCGCATGGAAAACACTGGGATTAATCAAACAAGAAACATTATATTATTTGCAATATTTTCATTAAACTTTAATCTTCACTAAAGAAATATATAATAAATCAGATCTAGACTGAGTAGTTTAGAGAGAAGCTAAGCAAATGGAAAGACTGCAGCATGGGTTGATTGGATCAAGTGGAATGTGCATATTTCAGTTACAATATCAGCACACTGTTGGCTAAACTGTCAGGCTATTGAAATTATCTTTTGTTATGCATGAATCTGAGGAATTTCAGTGGTTTTGCTCAAATGGATTGGCATCTTCTGATAGGATTTTGTTCTCCTGCCCATTTGGTGGAATCAGCAAGTCAGTGTAAGACTGTGGAAGACAGAGAGTGATGTACAGGTCCCTGTCAGAGGATCTGGCTGAATTCACCTGCTATATTCCTACACTGAGGTAATCTCCAGACATGGTCCTCTCCAGAATGCTGTTATCCTTTTTCCCACACACTATAGCACGGAACAGAGCCACACAGGAAGTGCTCCACTCTGTTCCCATAGAGAAAGAGTTATGCATCCCTGCATATTTTATATATGCAATGGATAATTTAGAACTAAAAATAAAAACCTGGCCATCCACTTAAAAGAAAGGCCTTGACTAGTCCCTTTTCCTCTTCCCAATACAGCCACCATGCTGTAAGACTGACACATAGAACAGTGAGAGAGGATGCTTGGGCTTCACTTCCTCAGGATAACATGGACAGGAGATATTTGGAGGCAAAGAAGTGGCGAAAGACACCCACCAACAAGTGCTTAAGGAAGAGTTCATAAAGAACAACTTTCAGAAGGATGGCTGAAAGTAGTTCTTAGTTTCCCTCCTCTTACTCCCAGACTTTTCTGGAAAAAGATATTGACTCACTGCATAACAGCAGCAGACAGGTATCTCAAAGGCCTCCATTTCTTTGGGAGGACTGTGCTCCTCAGACTCCTCTGTTGAATGTTGGCTAGGAGCATAGATGCAGTCCGGGAACAGCTGGATGCAGGATGTCTCCTTCACATATATTTGAAGACTTTAAACCAGCTTGTAAGTCCTTCATAATGCCTGACTAATATATTGCTGTCTCCAGATGCTTCCTCACTTTCCTCCCAGTATGTTCACCTGGAGGACAAAGTTCACAGGAATATATAAAGATGAGTGTACCACAGTCATTTACAGGCAGATTGTATTCTAGAAAAATGGGTTGGAGATAATCCCCAGAGAGTGCCCTACCAGCTTCTGGCATGCACTGCCAGTATCAACAGGAACATCCTGGGACTGGCTCTAACAACCTGCCTGTCTCTTCTAAAGACAGTAGCTGGTACTGCAGCAGGAGGGGGCTGAGATGGGTGCATGCAACAGAAGGAATGAAGGGAGACTTGAGCTATGTGAAGGACACTGAACCAATCACTCATCCAAACCGTATGCCTGCACCATACTCGGAGGAAAAAGTGGAACAAGAAACTTTTGCACCTTTAGACACCCCTCTGGAAAGTGGATGAGTACTTGGGGTGCGGCCTGGGGTTAGGGATGCTGAGAAACTTACACAAGGACTATTTTCAGACAGTTGCTACAGAGGTGTACCCATGTCTTCTATTCTAAGCCTTAATGGCCCTGTCCACCTTATGTGTGGCTTCCACCTATGCATTCTTGGCCATGAACCTAAAAGCCCCATTTCATCTCAGTTTCAGCTAGGCTTTCCCTGAACTATTCTGTGGATATAATCACTCCAGTCCTGTCTCCTGTATAGCCTCAGAACAATGTGGAAGGAAACCTCTTTTCCAGTCCACTCTCCAGCCCCATTTCCTGCTGCTGTTCCTGACTGGTCTTCCTGGATGGACTTGGGTCTGGTTCAACACCATACCTTGCCTGGGGATCAATGAACAGGTGACAGAAACTGTTACTATCACCAACCCAGGCCTGCTCAGGTGCTGTAGCACTGTACCCCACCAGCAAAGGCATGGTTTGCGTTAGGGACACCCTCAGTGCCCAGATGTTCATAGCAGCAACCCCTAGGAAAATTCATTTCCCCTCTCAACCTTCTGTAATCCTGCTCTCAAACTCTTGCCTGTGTTTCTTGACAGCTTTCTTGGCAAAGTGAGGAGACACCATTTTGATCTGGTGTCCAGGAAGATGTTGGAGTTTGACACTCTTCTGCTACACACATTGAGCATCTCCACTTCTCCCTAATTCCCTGCTGACCGTGAAAACCACTGGTGCACGACCAGAGTGTACTGAACATATCCTGGGACTGTGTGGAGGACAAATATGACATGATATGACTCATCTATGAACCTGAAGGGAAGAGAGGGCACACAGGATGAGGGCATGTCGCAAGGGAGGAAACAGATGTCATGACTACCACTTAAGCTTACATGACATTCCCAGACTTATAGTTCTATTGACTTATTAAAAAGCTAGAGTCTGCCTTTTCAGCAGTTTAGTTCATCTGCTTATTCTGCTGAACTATTTTTGGAGAATTTCCTTTGTCATTTAACTTACACTAGCTTTTGAATGCATTCATTCATTGTGCTCCAACTCTGCCTTTTAGTTGTGTAAGGAATTCCATCTTTTCATGCCCAATTTCTAGTTTGTGTAACTTCAGTCTTGGTCTTCTTACGCTGGTTGTAGATTCTGATGGTACTAGTTCAATAGTTTACTTTTCTTAATGTCTCCATTGCTGCTGTACCTTAAGGTGCAGTAAAGTATATATATATATATACTTTATATATATATATATATATATATATATATAAAGTATAAAGTACTAAAGTATAGTATATAAAGAAGTTATTTTAACATTTAGTATGAAAGAGAAGGTCTAAGTAAATAACTCACTTTTTCCTAAGATGTAGGCTTTTTTCACTGTATAGTGGACTTCTCGGTTTTTCACTTTAGGACCCAGACAATCACCTTCACCCTATACACATGTTAATTTCCTTCAGAGCTTCCATCTGGAGTCCCTTGAAGGGGAAAAGCCTGAGAAGACAGCTTACTTCAGGACTGTCTCTACTGCTAGGAATAGATAATATTTACACCAGGTTTTCCTTTTCCACCCTGAGCAATCACTCAAACCTACGTCAGTGACTTCATGGCTTCTAATCTCTCTATAAAATCACAGATCCCTTTTGTCAGGCTGAAAAACAAACCTCTGATGGTCTGTGAAACAGTGCTCTCATTATTCATCTCCCATTTTCTAGAAGAGGACTATTTAAAAACAAAAATTGTTTCAGGGCACCAAGAGCTATTACATGCTTTAAACTCTCTCATATCCAGGCTCTACTCCACTGGAAGGACTCCTGTCTCTACTAATTCCCCCTCCCCCCCCAAAAAAAATGACAGCTGTGCTAGGGTAGGCATCTCAACTTAAAAAAAATAATTAGGAAACATACATGAAGGACAGGGATGTAAACTATTGTTCTCATGTTGTCTGGCATACATTCGTAAGCCTTTGGGTAGAGCTCCTTGCAAAGCTTTCTGAGCTGCACTGCCTGTGGGATCTGAGTCCAGACTTCCTTCCCTTCATCTAAAAGAAGAAAAAGGGGAGTAGTGTTGTCTGCCAAGGTCACTCTGTGATCATCTCCCTTTCCCCTGCCAAATTCTGATGCTTCAGCAGAGAACAGGAGTGTGGTGGAGGTGGTCTTGGTCTGTTGATGCTTAGGCTCAAGAAGAACATTTATGCTTAAAGGACAGTGAACAGTAAGGATAACGACTGAGCAGCTTAAAATGAAAAGAAAGGTCACAGAATGACTCCACAGTGTATTCCCTCAGTTCCCATGACTCATCCATGCATGGTAAAGTAGTGTCTTTAACATTTTCATATGCCTCTTCACTGACCATGGTACAGCTCTACTTACCATGCCCCACTCAAAGTAGCTCTAAAGACAAAATTAGTGCCTCCCAACCAAAAAAAGATAATGCAAACTTATAGTGTCTTTAACTTACAGGCCCACACAGAGTTACTTTAAATAGACGTCACCTTTCTCTCTTCTCTTCTCTTTGCTTTTCAACCCTCATTCACTCTTTACTCAATTCTTTCTCTCTTGGATCAATACCTTCAGGCTGAAAACCTAGTATCCTCCGATGTTTCTCATCCATTTGTACTCCTGTTCTCTTTGAAGAGCTGTGCTATGCCTAAAAACCTGTTTTGAAAATAAATCTAAATTATCAAATTATATGGAAATAGCAGTTCAGTTTCTTTCTTTATGCTTGTTAGTTAAGTAAATTAAGTTATATGGGCCTTCCCCTTATAAGTAAGGAGCAGACACGGCTTATGTATTTTTAAGAAGAAAGTCTTGAAACCATATAAGACTTCTTTTTATTTTGACTTTGCTCATATCCACACTACCAATCAGGAAAAGAAAGAAATAATCTTTTTTTTCCTCAGTTTGTCTTTTCCTTTTTTCTTGAGACCTGTTATTGCATTATTTGCTTTTTTTTTGTTACAAGCCTGGAGACTGATATCTTGCTTTTATTAGAAGCTGCTTTGCCCCAGTCAATGACAGCCAATCAAGTCAATGGTCAGCCTTGTTAGGCTGTGGGAGCATGAAGGGGAGAGCAGGTATTTTTCTGTTCAGGGGCACATGCTTGGGAGCCAAACAGAAACAGCACTATTTGTGTGTTGCTGAATGGGAACCCTATATTTACATGAAACCTGCATATTGATATGAATTCTGCAAGCCCAGCTTTCCTAGGGAGAGAGAAAACTGCTACAGGTACTAGGTTTAGTCTTTGAATTGCCTGAGATTATCTCTGAACTTAAAGAATGCACTTATTTTGATGTTTAACTGTACACATTCAGTGACTTCAGATCAAAGATGCACTTGTGGGATGTACTGAGACACAGGACTTCCTATGGTATTTCATGACACTAAAAACACTGAGGGATGCAAGTCAATATTCACCAGCAAGCATCACAGACATTCATCTAGCCTGAAAGAAATTGAAATGCTGTGCCAGAAAGGACTGTCTCTGAAATGAAAATTGGAGAGCAAAAATTTCTATGAAAACCTGCATTTTTTTAAACCTCATAATCTGATTAGAAAATGCATTTCTAAGAAGACATTGGGAACTAGACTCTTTTGAGTCATATGCTTTTGATACACTTTCAACATAATAGATGAACTAAAACTTGGGGAACCAAAAGTTATCCCAGAAAGGAAGAGAAATCAGTGACCAAAGAAATCTCTGTGTTGCATTCTTATGCATAAGAAGAAAAGCTGTACTTTTGTTTACAGGGAAGGAATGGAGACAAGGATGTCTACCTTCTTTACTGCTCTACGCTTCCTTTTTTGTTAGTAATCCAGTCTTTGGCGTGGGTTCATGTCAGATATCAACAGTGGATTATATGTTTTTCTTAGTCTGTTTCTGGGTGCTTTACGATGTTATGGTTAGCTGACAGCTTAAGTCCTTTCCCATATTATAACAGCATGATCCGTCTTCCTCCTGCCAGCGCTTATCTGATCCCACCATGGGGTGGTTCTAAAAGTAAGCTCAAGCTGCTGTAAAACTAACTCAGCAAGAAAAATCACGGATCCAATGGCTCACCTCCGGGTGCAGGTTCACTGTGGGGATCTTGCACGTGCCAGAGCATGGCAACAGATGGGTTTATAGCCCCCCACTTGGCAGACATGATGAGGAAATGACTGCAAGCAGTCCTGCCTTACATCAGCTTAAATTGTGGAAATATGTCATTAAATATGCTCCACAGCAAAAATTAAGGGCAGTTTAATGTACTAATGTTTTGGAAGATTAAGCTAATCTACAGGTTATGTTTCTTCTAAAAGAAAGTGGAATGACTGGAATTCTAGGTGGACTGACCTGAAAAAAAATTGCCAAAATTACTTCATCATCTTAACAATAGAAATTGGTTTAGTTCAGTTTTCTCTTCCAGAAAAGACTGACTTTATACCTTCAGTTTAAAAACAGCATCCAGACAAACAGTAAAACTATGAACTGCTACAGTGAAATTGGGCCATAAATCTTGGGAATCCAATTTTTAAAAAATTGAAAAATATTTCAGTTTCTTAATGTGCCTAATTGGTAACATTACACCTCAACCCTAGTTCACACATTACTTTCAGGATTTTCAGTTCAAATTAATCTCTCTCTTCTTGATGGTAGTTTTGTATAAACCAAAATTGTTGATTATAAATCTCCTACTGATACCATAATTCGGCAAATATATGAACTCTCTAAAACTCAATTTGTAGTTTTAGAAAGTAGGCATTCTTTATTGCAGCACCGGGTGCACAGGGGATCGCTACACCTAGTGCGTGCACCGAGTTGCTCTACTACAGGGTTTATATGCAATCAAAATATACATATTTATTAAATTTCTAGGAAATAATTGCCATATTCATACTATTCTTGGAACTCATTAATATATGCAAATGTCCTTAACATATGCGCATTCACGTTCGTTGGTGGTCTTCCAAGGTCCTCTGGTGGTGGTCGTCGGTAGTCTTCATCACCATGTCCGCTGGTTGAACTCAGTCTCTGGGCATGCTCAGTTCATCTTTGGCTTGGTTACACAATTCTTACTAATACTAAACCAGCTTATTCTAGTACCTTTCCCTTATTTATTCTATTTAAGAATACAGTGCCTCCAGACCCCTTCTATCTAATCACATATAGCAAGTTCTTAAACTATCTTATTTGTGAAGTATTCAAATATTTCAAAACCTAGCTGTGTTGCTTTAATTAGAGTGGGCTGTATGTCCTTCTGAAGCCAGTATCAGGTATCACTACCGCAAACTGAAAAAAAAAAAGATTAAAGATCATGCTGGTAAATTGTTTCAAAGGACAGTAATTTATATGAGACATCTGACTCATAGAAAGTAAATTAGTACTGATCATATGAAAATTCAAAGAATGAAAAATTTTCTTACTTTTACCCAGTCTGACTTATGGGACTTTAGCCCTGTTATAATTTTCTATTGATTATGAAGCCTTTGCATAGGTTAATGACAAAGGTTAAAAGTTCCTCAATAATGAAAAGGATTGAAAATATGGATTTCTTAATTTAAAACGGGCATTATTGACAATTCTGATTCCAGCACCCTAAAGCACTGAAGTTAAAATGAACATGCCTTATATTGAACATGGATTTAGAAGCTATTGCGTGAGAATGTACTAAGAATAGATCTAATGACGGTTACTCTGGTTCTCTCTACATCAGATGAAAAATACAGTTATATTTTAGTCTCCATGCAAAATGAGCCAAAATCTTTTAGACATCTAATACTTTGCTGTATACTAAAACTACCTACAAGTAAAAAAGTATACATTAACCATTTCAACAAATAATGTTATCTCTTTCTGATTCTTAAGAATGTTAAATAAATTGAAATGTTTTAGTTTGTGACACCATATGTTTGTGTTACTGTAACTCATAAAAGCTTTGTTTTCTAAATGGAAATACTGAGTACATTAATGTATAATGTGAAACAAATGCCACTGTCAACTTTGAAAAAAACCTTTCAAATACTAGACTAGAGACTTAATGTCTGCTGCTTTTGTAGTTAAAATGACTTGCCAGACTTATGTTAAGATCACTGGTTACACTTTATTTCTCATATATACAGATTTCATAAAATATGTGCAGTTAAACATGATATGTTGGATTCATTTCCTAATATATGGTTAACTATGCAGAATTGTCTTAGCTAATGACATTAGGCAGAGTTCTTAATTGGTTTCTAACAATAACAGTAATACTATTCCTTTGTTTGTAGGTGAGATTACTTGCATCTTGATATTCCCTTTGAATTTATAATTGCTATTTATGTTGATTTGTGTATTATTACAATGATCATTAGATTATATGAAGTCAAAAAGAAGGATTTTAGATCAAATTATTTCCTCCAAATAAGTACCAATTACCTTTTCCAGAAACTTTCTTCATAATAGCATCTATGTTTAGTGTATAGACAGAGAGCAAAACCTGGCAACATCTCAGTATAGTGTGTTTCAAAGACTTCTCCCTGCATCATGCTACAGAATACTACATTATATGGACAGTGATGTTGTTTTCCCTGGGGAAACTGGTGAAAGCTCTGTCACTTAAGAATAGAGTGGACAAAGCACAGAAAAGTTACTCTGAGAGGTGAAATATAATGATGGCTTGATTATCACCACACTTCACATACGGACACAGAAATCCCAGTCATTGATGGTCTCCCTTCGTGCAGGCAAGCTAAATGTAAATTTTCCAATGGCTTGGCTCCTAAGCGAGCATCTTCTCCTTCTTCCACATTGTCTTGTGGCATATAGATCCGGTTCAGACCTTTGGTAGTCCTACTCAAAGTCCTGCCTGGGATCTGATACAGATTTCCTGAGCCGCTTTTCTTTGGCGCAGCCATGAAACCCACAGGATTGCATTTCACCAAAAGAAATGACCGTCCAATTACAGAGGTGAGACTCACAAGAACATTAAGAATTTGCTGCTAGAATTTATATAGGAGTACAGAACCTTCCCATGATACTAAGCAGTTCTCCAAATTTCAGTAATTTCACTGGCTATGTCTATGCTGTCAAGTACCTTAGCTTGTGAGTTGTCTCCTGGTCTCAGTTCCTGTTGTCCACATTGTATAAATGTTAGTTCACTTCATAGCTCGGTGTTAAGGAAATCCATCTCTCCAAAACAAACCTCAAGTTCTGTGGATAATTCATTCCAAGGACTGCTTCCAAAAGGCAACACAAACCAGACGGCCAAACCCTTGGATTTCTCTGCCCTACAAAGTGCCTCAACAGCAGGTTTTTTATTTTCAAAACACTTTCCCATGCCTGGATATCATATCCCAGAGCCTGTAATGTGCTCCTTCAGTTTCATGTTATAAAAACACCACCTGGTAAGTTGCAGCACAGCTCTCATGCTTTTTTCAGGCACTTCAAACTCAAAACAAACAAAGTGATAACTGGGTGTTTGAGCTAAGGAGACCACTGTGTGTGGCTTAAAAGAGATGTGGGGCATTGTATTGTGCAGTGGAGATTTGTTTAGCAGTTTCTTCCAGATATTGCTATCTCTGAGCACAGTAGACATAAACTACTCAACGCCACTTTGCCTCAAGGACCTCCTTCTGGGATGTGTATTTAGCTATGTAAATATAGCTGCAATGACTCTTTCTGTACTTTAGTAGGAAACACTTTCATGAAGTACTGGCTTCTCAGAGATGTTTGCACACATCAGACATTCACTATTTTCATGGCAATATGGCAGCTTTTCATCCTGCCCTTCAACAGCAGATGCTGAAACCAAAAATATTTAAAGGCAGAGGTTTAGGTGTAAACGTGAAAATATGAGACTGTAGGTGAAACAAATATGAACTCAATCAATACCCCACCTTTTATGTTTGTTTGTTTTAGTTTTCATACCTAGAATTTGTAAAGTGTAATCCATTTGCCAGAGCTGGCATTTAATTTTGGTTTTCCACCAAAGATATAACGGATAATGACAGGGATTTTTAGGAAAATACTCACTGGTCACTCAGTGGTGAACCTGTTATGTGAGTAAGTGTAGGATTCATCTGTCCAAATTCAGACTAAATATCTACATCTGAGCAATCCGTCTCCTGCATTTACTTTTTTCTCTACATTCACTATGATGGGAGCTGCAGTAACTAACCTGGATGCAGGGCAGGATTCAGTTGTCTAAACAGAATCACCAAAAGCCACTGGAGACGCTCTACGATTCAGACTTCCTTAAAGTGTTTTATGAGAGTCAGGCTTCTTTTGGATGGGCAGCTGTATGCCAACTGCGATACCCCCATCTCCTGAATCTAAAATATCTGTAGATGGCTGTTTAACCAACTGAACCCTAGCTGTAGATGTAGACTGAACAGATAGGAAAAACTAAGCGGAATTAATCATGCCTTACATATTATCTGTTATTATCTTCTTAAACTCACCACTTCAGCATCAGCATAATGTTACTTGATGTGGCATCTGGGATGGTGTTCGCACTTAAGCTGATAATTTCTGACACAAGCTGACCCATATAACCACTATAGCAAAGCAGATGAAACCCTGTTCTGCCAAATGTGAGCTCATCTGCGATTTTAAAAAAGTTGTACTGAGTTGTTTTTAATGGGTGTATTTTAAGGACTCTGGCCTTCATAGTTAAAAATGATCTCATACAACTGAGAAGGTGAAAGCACATTTTCGGTTTGTTTTTTTTTTTTCTATTTTGGCTTTTCATTGCTTTTGGTTTGGTTTCTTCTTGCATAAGGCAAAGTGGCTGTAGAAAAAGTAGCATGAATTTATGAGAATTATGAGAATCATTTGCTCTACTTTACAAGGATAATAAATACATATCCCTATGCTCCAAGGCACGTATTAATCACTGAATGCCAGAAGTTAGGGGTCCCAATGGACTTATTATTTAAATTTTTCACTATATCTTATTGTTTCTCCTACCTCACAAGCATCAGGCAATGGTCACAGGCAAACTCAAATAGTGAAATAGACATATTACTCTTTTGGTAAAATCTATCCATTTTGATTTTCAACCTTCTTTTCTCTTTCACCTTACCTTTACTGACAAGCTATTGGAATTGACACAATCAGGTACAATAATTTATTGCACCCAAATTAAGATTTTAAACCTCATAGAAATACACAAGGGGATGGGAATCAAAACCATTTTACAACATACAATGTTAGTATAGCTGAAGTCTGTGCTAACTCATTGATTTCATTTATATGTATGTTTATGTAACAGTAGGTTCCATAAAGCAAAAGCCTTCATTCCTTCTAAATGAATAATGTTGACTCTTCTGTTCTTTTCTCATGAACCTTGTAGGAAACAGAGCTTCACTGAAAGACAGGTCTGAAGTATTAAGAAATTCAGCTGAGTAAACTGATTTATAATTCAGATATGGCAAACAAATGTGCAATGCTAGATGATTTATTTTTCTTTAAAATTAAAGTCTAAAAATCCCTAAAGCTTCATTGGAAAAATATTTGAAAATTTTGACATTTCTTTAGCCTCTGTGGATCAGCTGTTAATTGCTCCTTCATTAAATGAAAACTAAACAAAATAAAGCAGAGATACATTTTTCTCTAGGTTGATTCCTGACTTAATTCTCAGCAGAGATACCTCTTATATCACTGTTCACATCTTCAAAAGCAGTGTAGTCAAGGAATGGTAAAGCAGTGTAGGTTCCTTCCCTCTGTACTACTTGTTAGTGAAATTCAGTGGGGGTTTTTTGTGTGCTTGTTTGGTCATGACTAGTGCTGAACTGTGAAACATTTAATACTTATAGAATCACAGAATCACAAAATTGTTGAGACTGGAAGGGACCTCTGAGATCATCCATTTTAACCCCCCTGCTCTTTTGCGTTTCACTTACTGCGCAATGGAGAGAGCAAAAGTTGCACTCCATCATCAAAACACACAGATTTCCTGAAGAGGGTGAATACATGCACTGCTAAATGTGAACAGTAAGAGGGGCATATGTTCAAGCATAATATAGCATATGCTTTCCTCTTTGGGACACCCCTTACTTAGCTTTTCCAAGTATATATGCAGTCACAAAAACATGAAAATGGCCTCAAAAAATGAGTCCTTTGCCAGGTAACATTCATAATATAGTTCTTAGATATCTTTTTCTCCCCTCATTGAGACTTCATGGCCAACATCACATGAACTACACATGGAAGAGACTTCATATAATAGTAGAGGTAGCCCATTATTTCTGCTTTCTTTCTAAGCACTGGATACTCATAAGTATTTTGTGACAATTTTAAGATTAATGGCTTAAACACAGTAGCTGGGGAATGTTCTGACATATACTGAATATTTTTTTCTCACAGGTATTATTCAATTCAGCAAAACCAAAAATTATTTAAAGTAGGAAATGCAAGTTTTCACAGCAACTACTACCTATAAATTGAAGCATGTCTGAGGTATTTAAACACAGCTCTGTGATCTAGTTAGTATAACTGTGTTTTGAAATGTTTTAATGGTATTACCTAGTTAGGAATAAAACCTGGCATAAAAAGGCAGTAAAAGAAAGAGAGGAGATATCCATTAGAAGCTCTAAAAGTTCCAGATGGCAAAGGATTGGCCAATTAAAAAAAAAAAAAAGAAGGTTTGGTAACTAATATGTCATTTTAATTTATGGAATGACAATGCAAAGTAAATATTTTTTTCTCCTCTTCTTTTTTGTTAAAATCAATTAGTGCATTTTTTTAAAGTTTATCTGCATAAAATTGTTATTGAGACCTCATCACTGTGAATTGCAGGAATCTAATATTATTTCTTCCTTCATACTACAAAAATATGTTGATATTAGTCAGTGTTGCTGTTTACTTGACACAGTAAGATTATCCTAGCTCTTGCTAGTTGCAAATTCCTAAACCCATTGCTCTGATAGCACTGTCCCTTCATTCTTCTTAATCATTATGCTATTATTCTTTTTGCCTTTGTGTACAAATTTTTCAGTTTACATTAACAGTTGCATCCAAATTTATCTTCTGCTTCCCCAAAACGTCGTTCCTTACTGACATCGATAAATTCAGGAACAAGACGCCTACATGTCATCCTTTTCCAGGTATCTTGTTAGTGTAAATTTCATTTCCAACTTCATATTTAAACATTTGTCTACAGCACATCAGGTTTTAGGTCTATTCATCTGAACTTTTTGTATTTCTTTAACCTCTCATAAAGCTTTTTCATGGTCTTTCTTACAAATTTTGAGTCAGAACTTCAACTAGTTATTAGTGCTTTTCTTCACAGCTCATGTGCCATAAGATCCTGAAATCTAGCTTACATATAATGATTGAAATAATTATTTGCCTTTCTAAGAAGAATTTTGCATACAACGTCACAGGAGTCTTGCCTTTTAAAAGCCACATTCTGCATTTTTTTCCTATCTGAAACACTGTACCGTCCTTACTCAAATTCTTATATATTTGAGGCTCATATAAAATCCTTGTGCCATAAAAGCTGTATTTTGAATCTTCCAGAACATCATAAGAATGATGCACAGACAGAAATCCAGTTCTTCCTCCTCTCTAAATCTTTGACAGGGTTTGTGTCCAACAGGATTCCCACAGCAGCTCATTGGGCAGCTTCATTTTCCCTTGAAGAGTTGTGTTGGTTCTGGTATATGTTACTTAGCAGATAGAAGAAAATACAACAAGGTGTCTGAGGTTAGACTACAGTCACACAAACATTTTCTGGTTTGGTTTCAAAGTAGGCCATTATAAGAAGGTGTTCCATTTAAAATGTTTAAAATGTTTAAAATGCTTAAAGTCCCAGCATGGCCCTTGGTAGGCAAGCATCTACTGCTCAGAAGCCATAGCCCATTTTTGTAATATTTTGACAATCTCAGTGGAAAGGCTCCATGTCAAATGAAAATCTTCCATGACTTCAGGTTTGACTTTCCAAATCAAGTTTAAAGTCTCTTGCTGAATATTGGAAGGAAATTGTATTGTTGCTGTAGCTCTTCCAGAGAATATAACAGGTCAGCTCTCAAGGCTGCCAGTACCATTACCTCTCACAGCTTTAAATATCTTTAGAAGATGTTAAAAAGCATTAAAAATTCTCTGCAGCTGTTACATTTTTCACAGTGTTCAGTGAAATTCTTTTACTGATTAGTTTTTTTCTAAACCAGAGCAGGGCAATACTTTACATTGCTGCCACTATCTGAGAGTCACAGCTGATGCTGGGGACTGGTATGTGATACTTGACAGCTTTGCTTTAGATAGGTTCATGCAAACATTATATCTGGATTTTAATTCTCAAGTGATTTATCTTCTGCTCTGCTGCAATTCTACCTTTTCTTCAGAAAAAACAACTCTGAATCTTAGCTGAAACTTCCAAAATTTATAATTTTCCAGTCAAAACATTAGCTCTAGTATGATTTTGATATTAAACTAGACATTTATCAGAGATTATTTTAAATATTTGGGAAATTTAAATGCCTTTTCTATAATATAATTCTAGTTTCTAGCATGTGAGGAAACTAAAACTGAAGTTTTCTTTTGGTTTTGATCTGTTCTGCTACAAATATTTGGATAGCTCTCACTGCAAGTTTGCTGTGAACGATGAAAGCGAAATTCATATAGAGGAAAGGATCACTTCCATTATTGATTATGGTATATGAAAGGTGACACGTACATTTAAATCCTGATGCATAACGGACAACAGAACTTCCTTATTTAAATAAAAAGTATAACCTAGGTGTTATATTTATACATATTAGAACTAGCTAAATAAAAGGACATAGCATTCTGGAGGGGAAAAAAAACCCTACTGTTCTGTTAAAATAGGCTAATCTTTAGAATTGTTTTTCTGTTCAGTGATTTTTTTGCAAGATCATGTCAATACATGTTTTTTGAACTTCTCATTTTAATAAGGTCAAAGTTGTAGCATAGACCTATGGGGTCGAATAGGTAAAAGGTTTGCTGTATGTTTACACTGCAATTCTAACAATATATTTATTTAACACCAGAGATTATATTAAATATTTTATGGCATTTTGATTGATCAAAGGAAAATGTATGGGTAGGTTTGAACATTTTTTTAAAACATTCTTTTCATGGGAGCTTCCAAAGTCTGCAGTTTTCATCTGAAGATGAAAAGAAAAGCGGGGGGGGGGGGGGCGGAATATAGCATTTCCTATAAATTGAAATCTATTTTTTCCTATTTTCCATAATACTGTCAATGATATTTTCACTAGAAATTAAACCTGACTCTCCAGTCAATAATTAGTATCTAGTCACATTGCCTTCAGATTCAGCTCACAAACCCTAACTGAAGCTGGTTATTTCCTTAACTGCAAGATCTAGGAATATTTTCTTTTTATGATTATTTTCTTTTATAATAAGTGATATCCTGGAAGTTTAAGATAAGACCATATCTTTCATTACTGTGATAGCGTATCTGTAAATACACTGGGAAAAATTTGTTTTGTTGTAGGTATAACACTTGGTGAATTGCTTTGTTATATAGGTGAGAGATGAATTTTCACTGTCTGTTGAAATTAGCTTTTTGAAATATGGAAAAACCTCACTAATGCTCTGCATAAATGACCCAAACCATTTTTTTGTTGTTGTTCTATTTGCAAAACTTCCCTGAAAAAAAACATCTTGATATACCCTCTTCGATGATCGACCAAACATCCATTCAGTGAAGTGCTGAGTGACTGAACTTTTTCTAGACAGGTTACTGAATGCACAATAAGGAGCAGTTGTACTCCCTCTTTCTCAACAACTATTTTCACTCTTACTCCTTGAATGTCCACTTGCATTGTACTCATAAAGCTAATTTTCACAAATTCCAGGCAAGAGCACTGGATCAATAAGTCCACGCAAAATAGCTGTATATTCTGCTCTCTAAGTACACCAGCAAAGAAGACATATTCATTCTAACAGTTTTTTCAGACAACATGATTGACTCTAACTGACTCTTCCCTTAATGTATTTTTTCAAAGCTACAGGAAAGAGATTTGAGTACATACAGCAAGTTCACAAAGAGCAGCTTGCGAGCTGCTTTTAGAGAAAAGAGTGTTTTTAACACAAGCGCCAAAAAAGTCATTCCTTTTAAAAATGAAGATTCTCTGTAGCTCCTGTTAAACCAGCTTAACAAAGAGGATAACACCATGACTAAAATATTTATACTTCATCACAGTCTTTTTGAAGAGTAATAATAATTTAAAAAAAAAAAAAGAATCACTAGTTTGTTCATCTTTCCTAATGATACAGAGAGGAAAGAAGTACCTAAACACCGAATAATAATGCAGAAACTCAGACTGTAAAATCAATATGTCAGCTCAGTAGAGCTGAGCTTATTTCTGATGCTGCTGTTCCAACAGTAGTTTACCTTCTGAATTATATATGTATTGACCTAATTACATAAATATTGACTTTACTTTATATGAAGCCTTTTTCAGTCTCAGTGTAATTACAATGTCAATATTTGTTGCATGTAATAACACTGAATTTAGACTTGTTAATTTTGATTGATAGTGACATGCCACAAGTTCTATGGGATAAGACAGTTAGTCTAGAAGTACGCCCAGCAAGTACAAGCAGCTGAAAATACTACCAAATCTGAATATGTCTCCAAGACCTTCTGTTTCTGACTGTTTAACCAGGCAGAGGAAATATAATGGATGATTACATCCTTGTTCCCCACAAAGCACTGTTCTGAGACAGAGAAATATTTACCCTGGTCCAAAAAAGTACAAATATTCAGCCGGAAACTCAGTAAAAGAGTTCCTGTTTAAAGTTAGCTTTGCAATTTTGCCTTACAATGTTGCGAAGTCTGTTTAAATTGTGCCAATATGGAGGTTTTATATAGCAACAAGTATACTTTGCTTCATACCTTCCATCAGGTATACGTTATTTTGGAATAATATTGGGACTCAGACACAAGCAATTTCACATTAAATTATTTCCCTTTTCCTTCAAATCCAAGAAAGATGTGAGCAGTGGACTTTTAGGTACTACTGGGACTTGCAAAACTGTTCACTTCAGTCTGCAAATGTTTGTTGAGACATATTTCTACAAGAACAACTTTGTTCAGAGCTGGCAGGCCTCTGAACTACTTGCAACGATGAATAGCCATGTAGTACAGTGTATGCTTCTAGACGCAATTGTAAAGGATTTTGAATTTGGCAGTAACATGAGAATTAGAAACTAAACTATGACAGTCTGTGTGCTGAGGATATTTAAATTTGTTCTAGCTATAACATGTTGCCAGTAGTGACAAGGCATGCATCATACTATATTTTCTTATTTGTCTCAGCAGGGATGCCAGACAAGACGAACCTCACTGACGTAAAGCAAATCCATCAAACCAATGATGGCAGCACTTTAGACACAACTGGAGCAGGATGTACAACAATGGATGATTATATGACATTTATGCTGATTAGTTTGGTAACACTGTTTCTCAGTCTTTGGTAACTGCTTAGCTCTGGCTTGATATATGTGTCTCATTGTCATCTGTTTGTCTCCACTCACAAGCCTGGAATAAGGGATCTGGTAGATATAGCAGTATTTATGATAGCTTGCATAATATCAGCCTCTCTGATCTTAGGCCTGAATATTAACAAAGTTTTTCATGTAATATTTTTCCTGTGGGTTTTTTTTCCACACCTGTACAGTGACACAAAATCATGTTCCCTTTTATAATATCTTATGTTAAAAATAAGTTGACTATGCTAATCTTTCTCTTAAAAGCAATTTGTGAAAAAGAGATCACAGGAACACCAAGTCATGAAGAGTGTCCCGGGAGATCATCTAGACCAAGCATGTGCTCAAATCAGAGTCAACTAGAGCAAGCTGCCCAAGGCCAAATCCAGCTGGTGTTTGAACGTCTCCAAGGATGGAGACTTGACAGTCTCTCCGGGCAACCTGTTCTAGTGCTTGAACTCTCATAGCTAAAAAGTTTTTTCTTACGTTTAAGCGTTATCTGTTGTATTTCAGTTTGTGCCCATTGTCTCTTATCCTATCATTGGGCACCACTAAGAAGAGTTTGGCTTCGTCTTCTTTACTCCCCTTTATATACTTAGATAAGATCCCCCCTGCATCTTCTCCAGGCCAGTCTCAGTTGTCTCAGCCTCTCCTTGTACAAGACTTGCTTCCATCCCTTAAAAATCTCCATGCCCCTTTGCAGGACTCTACCCAATGTATCCACGTCTGTCTTGTCTTTGGGAGCCCAGACCTAGACACAGCACTGTAGATATGGTCTCACTAGTGCTGAGCGGAGGGGAAGAATCACTCTTTTGACCTGCTGGCAATGCTTTTTTTTAATTCAGCCCAGGAGGATGTTGGTTGTCTTTGCCACAAGGGCACATTGTTGGCTCATGTTCAACTTGGTGTCCATCAGGACACCCAAGTCCTTCTCTGCAAAGCTTCTTTCCAGCCAGCATCCACTGGTGCATGGGGTTATTCCTCACTAGGTGGAGGACTTGACATTTCCCTTTCTTTATCTTCATGAGGCTCCTATTAAGCCATTTCTCCAGTCCATCAGGGTCCCTTTGAATGGCAGAACAACTCTGGTGTACCAGCTGCTCCTCCCATATGAGTAGCCTCTGTGAAAACTTGCTGAGAGTGCACTCTGTTGCATCATGCAGGACATTACTGAATAAATCACACAGTATCAACCCCTGAGGTAAACCAGGAGTAACTGGTCTCCATGTGGACTTTGTGCTGCTATTCACAACCATACACGTAACTGATAGCAACTGATGAAACTGTTGCTCAGCACTTTATGATGCTTATATTTAAAGTCTTCTGGGACATGAACCCTGAAACCAGAAACTGTTGAATTTGGCCATCTGTCTTTCTCCAAAAAGGAAAAAATCCACAGTGTAAACTCAGCTAATTTAAGTAGTAATTACTTTTCATAGTTCAGAAAAACTACATTTTAGATACTGTATACATATATGCAGATATAACTTATAACTGCATTTTATCTAGAGATAACAACAAGGTTAGGATTCAACGTTGGATTAAGGTATCTTAATCTATATGTCTCCATAAAGATATTTACATACGTGCTGTATATCTATTACGTATGTGCTCTGTATCTCTAAGCTGTCACTGCAGTAAGTGGAAATACAGGGTAACATTCAATTGCTAAAATACTATCATCAATTGATGTAAAAAAACCCACCTGGTGTCCAGCTACTGCTCTGAAGGGCCTCAGGTCTTTCTGCAGGCAAGTGACTGGAGCCCTTTGTCAACATAGTCAATGAAGCCCAGTGCATTATTCAGCTCATATAAAGGCAGACAACTAAGAAAGCAACTCAGTTGCCCAAAAGTAAGTGCCTGGTGCCATACAAGATCTCTTGGAGTATCCAAGACATCCTCACAGGACTGGCATATATGATGCAGGACTTACGGGAAATTCCAGAGGCTTCCTTAAAGGGGAACCACCCAGAGAGGCATCTGGTAGCTGAGTGGGACATTCTTGTGTTTCTCAAATAGACCTAGACACTCATATGCAGGCCCATGAATCAAATGCCAAGTCTCGAACAGTAAAATCAGGACTTTAGATACCTAGTTGAAGTGGTGACACGCGAATGCAAACCTGAATCACAACATGAATCCCAGTTCAAGTCCTTATGCTTTATAAAATGAGGCAAGCTAAAGTGTTCCACAGTACTAATGGTACATTATATAGTACTGTTATAAGATTTGATTATCCTGCCATGACGAATTCCCATGTAATTTTAAACAGAAAGTATTTAAGAACATTTTGTAGCTATTTCTCCATTACAGTCCTTTACAAGAGAAAAAAAAATAAAATAGTACAGTATTGTATGCAGTCATACGATATATAGAACTCTTCCTAGACAGTAAAAAATTTAATTTTATATGAGCCTAATATAAAGAAACATATGTAAATACTTTTATTCCCAAATGCATGCATTAGTCATTAGTGCACACAGTATAACATACAGGTAAAGAGATATAAAATTCCAAAAAGTAAGTGAACATTCCTAAGAGCAAATCTATGCCCAGATAAACACCATTAATAGGCATGTGCGCCAGTGTGTACATTTTACTTGACCTCTTTTTTCTTTTGCAGGTTTTTTAAACCAGTCTTTCAAATTCACTTGCCTTGCTGTCTCAGCATACACTGAACTTATCGGTAATTCAGGGAAAGAAAATTTGATTTCATTCTTTTCTTTTTCATGCCCGCTCAAACCAGTAATCAATCTAGTCCAGCAACATTTTTTCTGAACAATGACCGGTATCAGTCACTTCAAGGAAAACAGAATAAAGTTTTCAATAGGAGAATCAGAAATAGCAAAAAAATTCTACCGATACTAATGACCTAAAATTTATTTATATCCTGAAGCACTTGTTTCCATTCTTCACTCTTGTGTTTTTTCAAGACCTTACCGATGGCACCAGGCAGTCAAGGAGACAATAGTTTATTCTATAGCACCTTGGAAACACAAGCCCTATTTTCAAATGATAGTAATTAGGTCCTATGGCCTCTTTGGGTATATGCTAATTACTGGTCTGTGTTGCTCCTCAGTTTTTTCATGGCATGTTCCCCTTATCTTCTACACCATACCTACACAAAATAATTTCTATGATTCCTTCTGGAGTAGAAAATTAGGTCTTTCCTTGCCAGACGCATGCGAACAAACTAGTGGCAATACGAACACCATAGCAGCAGGTCTGGAGATCTCTCACTGGCCCCTCAGCCATGAGACCTCATTCACCCTTGTGTCCCATCTCTCTCTAGGCAGCACCATACACTCTACATCATTGCTTAGATGTATGTGTCTGCCAGGCTGCATTACAGTTCTTTCATCATATCTACCATGCTATAAAGCATTATCCTGGTTTCTTAAAAAAAATTTTAAAAATCATTAAAGTGGCTCAGAGCAAGGAGAAGGAAGCCAAGGCTGGCAATCTATCACAACATTACCTTGTGGGGAAATAGCAAGATGTTTAAGTGTAGCTCCAAGTTTGGCAACTGTAAAAAAAAAACACACACACACAAAAAAAACCAAACACAGAAAAACCAATCTCAAATTTTGTCTGTGTTAAAGCCAACAGTGAAATGAGGAATAGCACTGAGCAGAAAAATGCAGAGTATGTTAGAGAAGCCAGCAAGACAAAAAGAAAAAAAGGCTAAACTGGAGATCATGACAGTACACTCTAAAAACATCTGTATCCACATAAAATGGTGGTTGGTATGCAGTACGTATGTGAGCCACTCTGGGTCAATTGCTTTAGGATGCAGAGGCTTCTCCCAACAGCAGGTCATACAGGCAGCACAGGGCTGCCATTGAGCTCCCCAGATGATCTGAGAAATGGCACCTGGGTCTTGGTTGCGCCGAGTACTTTCATTTGTCTTTACTCAGACATTTTTAACAGTCTAAAACTTCTCTGTATCTCCCAAAACCTTTGGTGAATGAGACTTTTTTTTGTTTGCTTTCTTTTAAATAAACTTTTCATGTATTATAGCTGATATGGTTTAAAGTAGGAATGCTTTACTCAAAGTGTACCATTTTTCAGACTGACACTCGTTCAAATGCTGTTTATACTAAAATTGCAATGGATATCACTATTAAAGTTGTGTAACTGGTCTCAGTACAACTGAAAAAACCCAGCAACCATAAGGTGAGAGTGCTTTGTAGGGAATAATTTCTTAGAGGACAATGTAGTTACTTGTAAAATAATATTTCGGAAAAACAATAATTCTAAAAAATACATTTTAAAAAATGCTTTTTATCTGATAAGATCTAGCTATTATTCTTCAATGTCCATTTTTTACTTTCTTTATGTACCTGTACGTTTAAATGTACCTGTACCTCCCGGGAAAAAATTACTGAAGTAGTTTTTCTCATAACTAATGTCCTAGCACTTTAAATAAATATTTCAAGGTGACAGCTTTCCTAAATGTAACTGATAAAAGAGAACAAAAAGCATTTATTTCCTTCTGAAGCATGACTAATAAAAGATGAAGCAAAACTATAGCGATGTAACAGGTTATCTTTGTCTTTCTCTCTTTCTATAGATAGACAGGTACACATATACATAATTTACTTCTCTATACCTGTATTTTTATATGTTTACTATTATTCTTGTTCAGATTATAACAGGGTTTAGATAAACCTATCAAAGATTTCAGATTAACCTTAATATTTCCATAGCATCTTCTCAGAAGCATGAATTAAAATAAGTGGTTGAAGCTATCTCTGCTTAGGTTTTTTTAAGTTCAGTTCTTATCTGAAATAATTGTGTAAATGTGAATTTTATTCGGCAAATTATGCTTTTTTTTTATGTGCTCTGAGCCACAACTGATTAAAATTAAAGAATATGCTTCTAACCATGTTAGACTAAAAAGCTAATGTAGCTGTAGTAAAACCCAGATTCTTCTCTTGCAAATCTCAGCAAATTATTAATATAGTTCAAACTCCTAATTCTTTCTTCCTGGTGATGGATGAACAAAAAATCTGGCCTGACAGATTTTGCCAGACAAAATTTGTATGTCTGGCAGTTGGAAACTTTACCTTTTACTTTAGTTTGGAACTTGTAAATGTGAAATGCTAAAGACAATATACCTGGTACCCCATGAAGCTCTTTTACCAGCTCATACTGAAGAATAACGTGCTGCGCTTCTGTGGTTGGGAGGACTCGGTCAATGGATCTCATCACCCTTTACAGCGCAGAGGGCTGTGCTAAGATCACCTGCTATGCATGCCTAATTTAGGTGTCACAACTAAGGCTCTCCAGGTTTGCGAGGCAGTCTAAGTCAATTGTTAGTCTCTTGAAGTTAAGTCATATAGAGATTTTTCTCAGTGGCAGTTTCTGTTTTCTCCTGCTTCTCTCAGTGTCACTTTCTTACCGTTTTTGCTGGTACGAGGGTTTACAGGACCGTAGAGTGAAACTGGTTGGGGTATTTCTGACCCAAATTATCTCCTTAATCCAGTTCATCTTGCATCCCCACAGACAATGGCACTGGCGCAATGGAAGGGGTGGCCATAGTGCTCATGGCAGTTTAGTCACACGTATATAGAGAATAGATACAACATTAGGTACAACAAAAATTATTAATAGCATAAACACATAGTGAAAAAAATTGTTTATGCTGTTGCACCTTGTGCAATGATTCAGACTTCAATATCTAAAGCAGGACACAGCCACTGAAAAAATCATAACAAAGTCAGATTTTATTCATACACATACCACACATGAAAGACTATAACAGATCTCTTTTACCAATGGGCAAAAGCATACTGCCCAATACATACATCAGTATACCTTACCCTGAGCCTTTTTCCTTTCTTTGTCTCCTATAGCTGTGTCTCCTACACATTGGTATTGTATAGTAGGAGAATTTGCTTCCCTGTTTACTAGTACTTTATTTTCTTTATATATATAGCTAACACCTTTGTGCTGGCTTTTAAAAATATTTTTCATGTCTGTTGGCATTCCTACTTCTTGGCAGACAGAGGTATTCGTGAAATCCTTGTCTTTCAGCTTTTTACTTCTAAATAGATGAGAGGTTTATCAAGGAAAATGAAATATGGGACACCAGACCTTCAAAAAGGTAAAAAGCAACATGATCCTGAAGAGTCAACATTGCTTGTCATGCATATCTTCAGTAAGCTATAAAAAAATGCTGTATTTGTGATTTCAGAGCATTAGCAGGACTGGTAATTAATGCATGGGCCAGGTTCTTCTTTTAGACATTTGTGATACTACTTAAATCCATGGATATAAATGCAAGCATAGCTTGGCTTTGTATTATCTACATGCAAAAGTGAACCGATACATTTAGTACAATGAGATTGTTCTGAGAAAGGCATCACAACATTACAGGTAATAGCAATTTGTATTTATTTTCTCTATGCTGGTTATATGTATACCATGACAAATAAAAAAATAATTATAAAAAATTATATTGTGAACTTTTACCTATATGACTCTAAGGAAAAAATCCTGTATTTTTCTGTGGAATATGTTACTTGATAAAATTTTTGGCATTTTAGTAATATAAACAGCAAAGGTAAGAGGAAACTACTTGTGCCTAAATATGTAAGTAGACTTCCACACTAATACCTGGTTAAACAAGTATTTTGAAATACTGTCTTGACTTTTTTGATTTCATTCTTTTGCCTTGAGTATCCTGTTTGCCTATAACACTTTAAAAAACTACTAACACCAAGGAAAGCTGTTGACAGTGGAATTCCTATGAGAAATGTTGAGGTATACTTTTGATAGGCAAAGTTTTCCAAACTGTATCGTGTAAGTTATGGTGTCCTATGAATAAAAAACACAGAAAACAAGCTTTATGGAAGACTGTAAGTATCTGTGCAATTTCAAATCCTAGGGAAAACCGCAACCCCACTGATTAAAATAAGCAACATAAAGAAAAATTCCTTTAGAACTACCTGTTTCTTCAGGCAAAGGGGAAAAGTAGTCTAAACTCATGTGTCTAGAACTCAGGCTCTCACCGACTGACCCTTTCCTGCCCTCTAGACTAGTTGTTGCAGAAACATAGGGGCCTGTTTTTACACTTAAAATTTTTTTCTGGACAAAGAGGAAATGCACCATACATATAAAGCCAAGAATTTAGTTAGTATAATTAAAATCTTAACAATCTAATTCAAGAATCATTATTAGTCTAGACCTAATTACTACTATTATCTGTTATTATCCATTTACTAACCATGGCAATGCCATGTTACAAGGCTACGCAGTTATATCAGGACAACCTGAGGCAACTGCCCCTTTCTGGAGCTGCAGAGAGCCAGTGGCCTTCTCAGCTGTGTCATGCTTTGTTTCTGCTAGCTCCCAGCAGATGCCTTAGGCTATCTCAAAATGTAAAACCAGCCTTTCTGTGGCCAGCTGAACTGAGCCCTCGGGATCAATGGAGCACCTTGAAAGAGTGATTCCTCTCATCCTGAGAAAGGTATCTAGGGTCACATAGATCTCTTCTGGCAACAAAGATACTAGTTCGAGGATATCTAACATTTAATATGTGAAGTTACAAGAGATAAATTTCACCTTTAGCTTGGGATTCAATCCAGCTAATTCCTTCCAGCTTCTCCTTCCAGAAGAAAAACAACTTCTAAAGTATTACCTCTCTTCATGAGCTGCACAGGGTATTTGGATACTTACCCTAGCAGGACTGGTCTTCACCACCTGATATTCAGGCACTGACTGGTCCTATCATCTAGTCTTGTACTTCTACAGTGGCACACAACAGGCCCGATTTGAAGGGCCTCTTTACTAAAACTCTGTAACCTCTAGCCTTGAAGCTGAGTAATTTCTTTTTAATATGGGAAAGAAAGACAGGAAGAGACACCATTTTTGGTGAATAAAGCCTGAAGAACTGAGCATGCACAGTACTGAGAGGGCTGCCCGGCGCTGGAAAAGACAAGTAGAGAAATTGCTGTGGAAGCAAGTGAAAGCAGCACAGGCCTGTCTAGCCAAACACAGCCTTGGAGAGTCCTGGGCCAGAGGGGAACTGAGTTAGGTGGAAATACTGTTACAGAATTTACTTACTGCCAATAGCTCACATCTAATGAACAGTTAACACTGATCACGTTTGCAAGGAGTTCAGGCTGTTACCACCCATGAGACCTCTCTACTCAGTGGAAAGGTGGGCGCTGTTAAAGCTGAGAATGATAGGAGAGCCCTGTAAACCATCTCTTTCAGCGGCAGCAATTAGACCCCTTTGCTTCATGGATGGACTTTGCTAAGATGAACAGTTGGAGCACTAGGCTGGTCAATAAACTGTGAATAAGACAGAATTGGATTGAGGGAGCAGTGACTGCCTTCCTTAGCCACCATGCATGACTGCAAGCACACTTTGAAGAAGAGGAACTTTGTCTTTCAAAGATTTCTGTGGTTTGCCAAATGGATAGTTTATTGATGCTTCATTTCTACCTTGACCTCATTAAAGTCCTACTTGAGTAAACTCCTTTATCTAATTTATTGCTCTCTAGAAGGCAAATGTTATTCACTGGGCACACAGACAGTGCAAATGAGTTTCCCAATCTTCTGGGTGGGTTTTCAGCCACGGTTGCTCATGAATTTAATGACGAGTACTATAAATTGAATCTGGACCTTTTTCCTTCGAATCTGTTTCTGACAGGATTAATATTGCTATAAACAAAGTGAGTACTAAAATAATTTCCTCTAATTTCATCACTAAATTTCACCTCACCCCAGTTTCCTATCCTCCTCAGCTAGTTTTCAATTTGGATTAGATGTCTCTTTCTCCTTCCAGCAATGATGAATGCCACATGTACAGAGATGAAATGCATCTAATCCCAGGGATTTACTGCATTAAGAATGAAGATTTTCAGACACCACATGCATGACAGCAGAAGGTAGAAAGGCTAACAGTAAAGAGCAAGAGAAAGAATTCTAGATTATTTTTATTTTACTCTGAATTTTAAAATTAAGAGGAAGATAAGAAAAATTTGGAAAATAAATACTGTATTGAGCAAATTGTAGTTTAACTCCATAAAATCTTTTCAATTTTTGAGAAAATTTGAGTGTGAAAACAAAGTTCCTCCAATAACAAAGTTAAACAAGGTATTTATGACAAGGTGTAAATCACACAAAAGCCATCTACTTCTATGTTTCTGGAAAATTACTGGAATTTCAGATCAGATTATTTGAGAGTTTATAATCCTGTGAACATACTTGCTATTTTGAGCAATGATCATTCCTGTTTCACATTTAGATAGTGTAATAATGAAGAAAATAGACCATGACAAATTCTGTGGCTTACCAAGGAAATGCAGATGAAATTTGCTTGTGTCTACTGAGGTTTTCTCTTCAGTTTTCTGTTAATGTAATACAAAAGCTTGAAGCCAAATTCAGTGCTTCCCACTCAATAAAATCAAAGCCAAAAAAAATAATTTAAAAAAAGGAGAACATGGCATTAGTCCAATAGTTAGAAATCTGTGACAGAAGTCCTGAGAAATTTCATTCTTGTTCCCCAAGTTTAAATGTAATTGTTCCCAGATAAATAATGACACAACCCAGAGACAAGACAGTAAGATTTCAGACTGCCTGTGAGTAAATCCTACTGTCTGTGAGCTCTGATGGTGGATCAGCTTTTTTGTTATGTGCCTCTAAAAGATGTTGTCCCCCTAGAAGGTACCATGTCTTCTGAGCTGCCACATCTTACTGCCTAGCAATTTGCAGAAACACATTAGGGTCTAAATTGCTGTAGCAAGGAAAAATACTCATATCACTGCTGAAAAGGCAGCAATCTCCAGGAGAGGAGAGTCAAGACCAGAAATAGTTTACCCGGTCCTAGTGGAAACCCTTTGCTAAAGGGAATCAGAATTCTGAGTGCTGAAACTCCAGCCAAATACCACTGACAGTTGGACTTGATGATCCTAGAGGTATTTTCCATCTTAATGATTCTATGATTCTAAAGGAGATAAGGAAACCAGTGTGCTAACTTACATTAATATATATAAACATGCATGTATGCAGGCATGTACTAATATATCAGCTAAGTATCACCAGCACAATATTTTCTTTTTTCTTCTTTTTCTCTTCCTCTTTCTCTTTCTCTTTTTCTTTCTCTTTCTCTTTTTCTTTTTCTTTTTTTATTTTTTTAAGAGATATGGTTTCTTTTCCTTTAAAAAAAATCAGCATACAACTGACTGAATTCTCAGGAAAGAAAAACAATATAAACCTTTACTTTTGCATTTTCTCATATTTAAGTGGAACTTCCTGTGTTCCAACTTGTGCCCATTGACCCTTGTCTTCTCATTGGGCACCACTGAAGAGTCCAGTCTCTTGACAGCCACCCTTCAGATATTTATAGGTATTGATAAGATCCCCCCCATCAGTCTCCTCTTCTCCAGGCTAAACAAACCCAAGCCTCTCAGCCTTTCCTCGTAAGAGAGATGATCCAGTCCCCTGATCATTTGATCTCTAAAGAAATAAGCATACTTCATTGATATCTATCTCTAAGAGGTATCCATGTACCAACTTTCAGTGAGAAACATTGGCTATCTGTTCACTAAAACACCTGGTTTGAAAGACTACATTTGACTCTGAAAAAAATCAAATGTCATCAATATCAATTGTTCTTATTTTTCCCAGTTGAAGTTAAACCACAACTGGCCAAAGTAGTGATTAATACACAAAACAATGTTAACGTAAAACATGAAGCTTTCTTGAAACTAGAACCATGAAAACTTTAAAACATTAAAACATTTGTTTTCTAAATCCCTGCATAATTACAAACTCTGCCTAGTTTTCTGGCAATACAGATAAAAGCACAGACGTATAACCACTGACTAATACGGATATAGTTCATCCCCACAACTCCATAATCATTTTGTTGTCTTTCTCATGTTATACACTATTGCTCCTATTGCATGCTGATTTTATGTAGTATAATTGTCGATTTTAGCATTTTATTTCTAATCTGACTGTTGATTTGCAGAGCAGATCTGTTTCTTTGTAGGTTTGTTCACGTCCTACTGAAGGGGAATCCCAATGTTAATCAGGTCTGTAGATGCTACTTGAAAAATTTATGATTAAAAAATTATTGATATAAGGAAAACCAACCAAGACATCAGGTACAGGATATTGTTACTGGTATGCAAAATTCAGCCTTTACCTCCAGACACATACTTTTCATTTGGCATCTGGTGGTAATTTTAACAGACTTCAGACCAGAAATTAGAATAGTCCTCTAAATTCATAAAACTGTGAATTTCTTCATCAGATTTCCCGATGAGGCAAGTGGGAAAAACAACAAAACCCAAAACCCAAACTTTGTGCTTTTCAGATAGGCCTGGATATGTTTAGGGAAGTAACTATGTGATTTGTATTGCTTGAGATAGTGGGTACCTGCATTTCATGAATCAAGAGGTCCCTTCCATTCCTTTGATCACAACTGCTTTTCGCTCCATGATGCAGCAGCCATTTAGCAATTTCTGATTCTCCTATGGTGACTGTCACAAGATTTTTTTTTTACTCGTAAGTGCTAAAACCCCCCATAATTAAATAGGTGTCAAACCCTTGAGGGCAGATCAAGTAAGGCTGAAGAAATTCAATTAGTTCAGACACTTTTCAGTCTCAGAAGGAAAATAGCATTTATTCATCCACTGCTAAGCGGCTAGATAGGTTACACTCACCATATATCCATCATACATATCTTTGTAGGCAGTAATGTTTGGCATTTCTGTTTACATACACTATCATCTTCATTACAGTTGTATTTTCCACTTTCCCTCTACTTTCATTTATTAGGGTGATAAGACATGTCTTATCAGAGAACCTACCATCCAGAGGACAAATTTACTTCTATGATATGCCAACCTTTTCTGGGGAATTTAGCCCAATTATCACAGGAGCTGGATAAATCAAGGAACTGATAAGGTGTTTTTAAGATATTTCAGTTTTAGATTGGTTGTACACTTTTAGGCAAATTAGCAGCAACACTGTTTGCTTTATTTGCTAGCTTTTTGATGGACTATATTGAAGAACACTACAGTTTTAGGCATCTTGCTACTAGTATATTTGATTGGCAGTTTCAGCAAAGAGGCTGAGGTTTGAACAAGCAGAAGCTGAACTGCACCAACCTCTATCACTGATTCTTCCAAAACGGAGCTGAAGACAGTGCTTTGACAGAGCAATGTCAGGAAGCCTGCAGTGCTGCTGTGGGTGTTGTTTGTTCAGTGTCTAGATAAAAGACATTAGATTCTTGCACTGTCACTCTGACACATTTCAGAAACACAAAAATGGCTTGTAGAAAAGACCCATAAAGCTATCAAACATTAAGGCGAAATTAAATCTACATTTCATGAAGGTTAGTAATTATTGTTTCTCAAATATTGCTAGCTGGTTTAAATAAAAGGTTCTTGAGCATTTGTGATCTACGATGCATTGTATTGGAATAGCTTTACATCAAAGCCTGACACTGGCTTTTCTCTAAATTATATCTTTGCTATATTATGTATGTGCATAGAGAGTCTTTCCAATTGTGAGGTTAAAAACAAAACTCTTGCTTGCAGACCTAGCTCTGCCCTTTATTTCTCTGCCCTTCAAGCTGTATCTCATTTATTCAAACAGCTTCAGAACAGTGAGTCTCTGAATGAAATTGAATTTGTCAAATTCAGATATCCCATCTAAATGTTGCCCTACCCTTTATGACACAGTAAGTACATTGTGAGATCTTATATGCTGTCTTTCATGAATCAAACAACTCGAAATAGGCAATGCATAGCAGTGTAAGCAATAGCCCGTTTCTTCTGTAGAGAACGTCTAGTAGATAAAAATTCCTGAAAGACTCCATCTTATCCCCTCCAAGAGAACAAACTATCCAGGGTTCACTCCTTGATGCCATACAGGTACATGGCCCAGGTTTAGATTATGAAAAGACTTATTAGGAAATTACTCCAATCAAGCATCCAAGATACCACACAGAATGTTGTAGGTTTTTTCCACAGACTGAAAATGCTTGTACCAATAACTTGCAACATCTAGTATAAGGACCTATGAGTTTCAGAAAGTATGAAGTTACTAAAATGTTACATGCGGATTATGGGATTTTACTTAACTGATTAAGTCTTTAGACGTAAGTATGTGATACTTGGTGGTTCCTCCCATGGAAAGATTGGAAATGTGTTATTTGTGCCTCTGTGGTAGAGATCATATTTAATCCTTAACACTGCATGTGTGTAGTCAGCACTCAGAATTTATACCATACCTCCTGATCTGTTTTATGTTTCATGTTTTAATTAAAACTTTGAAAGGATGCTAAGGCGTCTCTCTACTTTTGCATGTCAGTTTACACTTATGTTAGGATATCATGAATGAGATCCCATTTTAGAATAATGGAATATTCCGCTACTCCCTGCTACAACTAAAAGTTTTTGAAAAATAAAAATAATTTTGAACAAACCCTTTATCCACTACTTCTTTTGAAAATAACTTTATAAATAACTTAGAGTAACAGGATCCATGTAAAAAGTTTCTGGCTTCCAGGTCTATGTGCACTAGATCATACTACTCTAAATCTTTCTAGAAATTATTAAATCTGGACTTCTTCCAATGCATGAGGTACAGCCCAGCTCATTTTGAACCTTCTGTCTGTTCTATCAGCAGTGTATACAAACTGTCAAAGGCCTATAAGTTTACACCAGCACACCTGAACAATGAATGAGTGAAAAGATCCATAGTCACAAATAAATATTACCTTAAATTATAGCTTTTTTTCCCGTATTATCTTCTTTTTCTCAAAGAGGGAGTAATACCTTAGCTAAAAGTGAAGTTAAAAAGACTGTTAATTTTGAGTTCCAAGGAGAAAAAAAAGCTCAGCCTCTAGCATTGAAAAAATGCCTCATTCTATGATAATAAGCTCAAAAAAGATGGGGCAGCAGGAATTAGGTAAAAGGTTTTAAATTTTCTGGCTAATCTTCATTGAAAAGACCCAGAAATGGCCATGAATGAAAGTAAGTCTATATATCTCCAACTTTATGCAGGAAGAGATTTCTATGAACTGGAGCATGTCACATTCACAAGCAAATCCCTAAGACTATACCAGAAAAGGTAAGCATGGATCTAGACATTCTTCTAATATGTTTTCTCCAGTTGTTAAATCTTAATTTACAAGATGCAGTCATAATACAGAGGGAATTATCTAATAAATGTAAGACACAAAACACATAGATACCAATATTCTACTGTAACCTTAAGGACTCACCTGTTGCTATGTTTCCGCATAAAGGAAATAATGATTTATTCTGAATAACACTCTTCCTCAAGACTATACAGAAAAAGTAGCATCATTTGAGATCACATTACATATTTTGCCATTGATTCTAGAAGTAACAGCAGCCCCTGCTCCCCTTGCAGGGAACTTCTAGTGTACAGATTCATGCCTTTGTCATCTGTTTTTTAAAAAAACATAGGCAACAAAATGAACCTGACTAAATTCTATGAGGTTTTCATCAAAAATACTAAGTAGCATATTGAAATCCATTAGTATCTTGGAAGACAAGTACCATTCACTGGACAAATACTTTGACCTATTGAACAAAATCTTTGCAAAATCAATTCTAAAAGAAAAAGTCATAATTCTTTTTCATGAAATATCAAAAAAGGTGGTTTGGACTTTTTTTTAGGATGCATGTATGTTCAAAGGAAGCATACAGTTCATGGAAAACTACCACAATAAACATTGTACTTTGAAATCTTTGAATGAATGCCTATGAATGAATGAATCCCTTGCTGGGAATGTAAAGTAAATTGAGCTTGTAGGCAGAAGGGATAGAAGTCATCTCATATAAGCTCAGTCTTCTAGAAGTGTTTGGTCCAAGCCTGTCCAGTCACTCTCTTAGTCATCTGTGAGATATTTGCAGTACATCTCATTTTTATATAAGCTTCTATGACAGGAAAATTTAATTGCCCTCTGGAGATGTATGTCTTCCTCAACTCTCTGCAAAAAAAAATGCTTACATGACTAAATTACATAAGGTACCTAAGCTTTTAGCTAGTAAATAACAAGATTCATTCCCACCTCAGGTGTCCAGCAGGAGTGAAAGAAGTAACAGTGCCTTAATCAAGTCTTTCCTTCAACTAAAGGAATTCTAAATATGTTATGATTATGAAAATCTTTATTAGAAGGTTGATTATTATTATGTAAGGATATTAAATTTATGTTAAATACACAGATCTAAAATTTTGATGCCTTTCCAAGGTCTAGAGACTAAATAAAAAGCATAGGCTTAACTGCATCTGTCAATACAGTTATTTTTCCAGTACATTAATTCCAACCAACCAACAGGGTAGCCATATCAGCCCTGTGTGAGGAATGAACTGGAAACAGGACTTTGGATTGGTTATATTCATAGGGCCATGATTAGACCAGGCAAAGAAAAAAAATTTCTTAGTGAGCAGAAAGTATCATAAAATAGCCTTCCAGCTAACAATTAGCATTGCTACAAACTTAATTTGGCAGGAGCACACATGAATTCAGCTTTCTGCTACTAGCTGTAAACTTCAAAAACAACAAAGTAATTTCTAAGGGATATTAATGGAGATGGCCTAGACCTAAAAGGAAAGGTTGGTGCATTTTAGATCTTTGCTAATGAAATTAATGAACAAAATGATAACGTCTAATGGATTAAATATTACATTAGCAGTCCATTTCCAAAGGATTGATGATTTCCTTGTTTGTTTCAGATGGTATTTAAAACTGACGAGTAAGTCTGACTAGCAGTCTGAAGATTTGAACATCTCTGATTTTACTAAAATGCAATATAAAAAGCACCAAATCCACAACAACAACCAACAACAACAACAAAGCAGCAATAAGAAAAGGCTTTGGTTGGTAATGTTCTGCTTGAAAGCAAGACTACAGAATAATGCTGCCTCAGAATATGACTCAGTATCACAGATGCCTTATACAAAGGCTAATGAGCCTGTTGCTGGTACTGAAAGCACTATTTGCTAGTAACAAAACTAACAGTAAGTCTATATTACCGTTAATTTACTGGCTATTTTTCTTCATCCACTAGCTCATAAATTGCAACAGTGTTGCTTCTAGGGAAATATCAATTGCTATGAGAAAGGCATGTAAATATGTCATAACTCTAAGTGCTTTTATGACAGGATTATTAATATTTGCAATTCACATATATCATTGGAGATATGAAAGTTAAACTTTTCTAAAATATCAAGTCAAGGAAATCTGTTTGCTTGGATTTAGAAATTAACAATAATGTGGATGAAATGGAAATGAACAATCCAAGATTGTTGTAATTTCTTCAAGTGCTTTCTAGTTTAGTTGCTCTAGAGCAGAAGAGCTAGTGGCTTGCCAAACTGTAAACACAAGTTTTCCTCAAAATACTGCTATACAAATATCCTCTAATAATGCTCAAATGGTAAATAAAATATTTATTTCTGTGGGGCATGTTTTTGTCAACTATTTTTATCTTTATTGATGGAGAAGCCCTCTTAAAGAATATAAAAGTTAATGGCAGGAAGTTTTGATTATATCGAACAATTGTTGTTTTATTATGACAGAGTGGAAGTGAGCAAAGGGAGCCTTGCAGTTATTTGCATTAGCTTGTGTTTTCTCTCTAAAAGTTTTCTCTGAAAACTGTCAAGATCAGGTTGGATAACAAACATGATGTGAATTTAATGATACCTAGTCACGTATAGATTTTTTATCTAAACAGCTTGTTTTAAGTCTAAATGTAGAGAAGCATCTCTGCCAAAAAGTACGCTTGACAGTGTGTTTTCTGTTTTATCATAAAAG